>NC_062547.1:31023442-31637585 GCF_016906955.1 Phacochoerus africanus | reverse complement strand
GTGGGAATATGGCTTTTGAAATGCTTAATGCTCAATAGAAGAAGAAAAACCTACTGTTGCTCTCTGATGTCTGAGGCTAATTCTTGAATGACTAAAACCAGGTAAATGGATGAATTTTTGCTGGAATTGTAAAATCTTCATCCGTGTGGGTGTCTGGTTAATTGAAGAGCGTTTACACAGCTTGGGAAACAATCTTTAGGAACTGAGATGTCTACTTTTCGCAGGATTTCTATCCTTGCTGTTCTGCAGGAACTATTTTCCTTTCATCTTTTTGTTGTTGTTGTTCTGTTCCTACTTGTGGAAACCCAGAATGACAAGCGTTTGTGGTCTCATTCACAAGAAGAGTATTTGAGTCAATGGACAAAGAAAGTGGATTTTCTCTGGCATATTTGTATTCTGCTCTATCAGTAATCCAATTACTCTGTTTATTGCAGCAATCAACAGAGGCAAAACACATTTATAATAAAAATCATAAATATCAACAGTTACCAAATCTCAGAACTGACTTGAGAGTACGGTTAAGCCTGTGGTTTACATGCTAGCCAAACTTCAACATTTCCAGAGACGTGTGCCTGTTCCTCCCAGGCTTTTTAGAACAGCATTCAAACTCTACAGAGCTAATTCCAACAGCATATAACCTTAAAAACCAATACTCTCCTTAATATGAGATTTTCCCTTTAAGAAGCAGTATTGAAGGCACATATGGTGTGTTTGAATGCAGGCAGGCACTCAGTTCTCTGAAAATTCCCTCACCTCTCCTGCCTCTAAACTCGCCAGCAACAACCGGGAATTTGCCTCCGGTTAAGAGCTATTTAAAGGCACAAAGGTCAGGGCCAGTATTATAAGTACACACTTAGGTCTCTCATTTTTCTTACTCATTCTGCTGGACCTATAGGTAAGTACTTTTCATAGAATCACATCTTTTTAAGGGAGAGGCTGGATTTGAGTAAGAGAAAGAACTAGTCTTGGCTGTTTCATCTGAAAAAAAAATGAACACAAAAACAAACCAGGGAAGCATTAAGGAATGTTTTAGTAACAGAGGCAGCAGAAGCCTAGCCTAAAATCCTCATTCTCAAGTGCTTCCTATGTATTAATTGATTTAAATAATATAAAAGCAAAACTCAACAAACTGAATTTCATAAGCAAATTTCCTCTCTACAGTTTCCTCCACTAAGCTGTAACACCCTAGGAAAGAAGAAAAAAAGTGGAGAGGTGGCTAATAATATTCCAACAGCCTATTTCCAACTAGTTTTGCCATCAACAATTTCTGGTTAAGTTTTAGTCTAGCAGCTTTTGTTTTGTTCTGGAAAGATCAAGGCAAGAAGTTTTGTCCTATTAATTCTTGATTCAAAATAAAAATAGAGGCCCTGATTACAGCTAGTGATTTGAGGGGTTGGATTTTTAAATAATTAGGACAATAAAAACTTTTTTGGGGGGTGCACCCACAGCATATGGAAGTTCCTGGGCCAGGGATTGAACACACATCACAGCAGCAACCCAAGCTGCTTCACTGACAACATTAGATCCTTAACCTGCTGTGCCACAAGGGAACTCCAATATAAACTTTTTTTCTTCTAGTTTCTGTCTTTGATAATCCTGTTTCTGGAATCATGGTGCTCCAAGCTACTTCCCATTGCTTATGGAGCCTTGTGGGACATGGAAAGTCAGCACACCCTCCTGGATTCAGTGTTAAGACTGCCATGTCCCATCATTTCAATACATAAAACAGTTTGAAATATAGTGAGAGAAACAGTCTTCTCTAGTTATCAAGCCAGGTGGGCATCAAAGACATTTATGTTTCATGTGTGATCTGGTCATTTTGTACATAATGTATAAAAGAAGTTCATAACAAATTCTAGGAAAAAAATGGAAAATCAGTGTGTCAGATCTGACCTTTTTTCCCCTTTACACACATAGCATTGGTTTTACTTAGTCTTCAATGTTGATTTACTACAGGTTTTATGAAATTTTAACACCACTTTAAAAAAATGTGATCCATGCACCCCTGGGTTCGCTGCAGCACTATTCACAATAGGCAAGACATGGAAGCAACCAAAATGTCTGTCAATAGGTGAATGGATTGAGAAGATGTGGTACGTAGATATGGTGGAATACTACTCAGCCCTAAAAAGAATGAAATACTACCATTTGCAGCAACATGGATGCAACTTATTATACTACGTGAAGTAAGACAGAAAGAGAAAGACAAGTACCGTATGATATCACCTATATGTGGAATCTAAAATATGGCATAAATGAACCTATCTACAAAACAGAAATGGATTCACAGACATAAAGAACAGACTTGTGGTTGCCAAGGGGTCCCCTCCTCCCCACCCCTTGGACTGGGAATTTCGGATTAGTAGATACAAACCATTACATTTAGAATGGATAAGCAATGAGGTCCTACTATCACAGGGAACTATATCCAATCTCCTGGGACAGACCATGATGGAAAATATACATACATTATTTTTCTTTCTGTATATTTATGACTGAGTCACTTTGCTGTACAGCAGAAATTTGGCACAACATTGCAAAACCAACTATACTTTGATAAAAAAAAAATCCATCCTAAGATCCATCCTAAACCCATCATGCCAGATATTAGGCCTTTATACACCAGGTGCTACTCTTTGTTGATTTTTCACTTCTTGCTGCAAATTCCCTACTTGGATATTATTAATCATAGTAACTCTAGTTACACTTTAACCAAGCTGATCTTTTCTAATATTTGTGCAAAGCAGTTTTCCTATATCTTCTCCTGAATTAAAGCAGATTTGCAATTCATCTTTTCTGCTCTTTAGAGAATGCAGACAGAATCTCCTAAGCCAGAGGCTTTCGAGCTGGTCACTGATTTCCTGTTTGAGCAGCCCTCACAGAACATTCCACATTCATTATCGTCTCCATCCAGGAATACCTTTATTTTTCCTGGGTGAAAATGTAGTATCAAGAGTTACTCGTACATTGAAAATGATACTCCATGGAAGTGACCTTAAAAATGCCCCATATGTCTTCATTTAACAGACATCTATTCACTCTTCCATGTCCTTTGCCCAAATGCTGCTGATATATGAGGTTCCTTTCCTAAATGGTTTCCAGTTACCCAGATCATAAGCAATTTGTCGTGTAAAGAAACTGTGCAATATTTGCTTTTAAAAATTCTCTCTTGCACGCACACACACACACACACACACATGCACAGGAGTAACCATTATTCTAGACTAAGTTTCCTATTTACCTCATTTCTTTCTCTTTCTGTTTCTCCCCTTCTACCCTGGTAGACCATTATAAAAAAGAAAAACAAACAAACAAAAACAGCCATGACAAAACTTTATCTTTCAGTGAAGGAAATAATATTTATTGAGCATTTACTGAGTGTCAGGAACTTAACATACAAAATTGCACTTTAATCCCACAAAAAAAGTACAAAGTAGTGAAAAAAAATAAAGGCTTTGAGGTTAGAACTCCAGTTCTGCTATGCAGGAAAGGAGTATCCCTGGGTAGTTATCTAACGTTACTGTTTTCATCATAGAACTTCAATTTTATCATCTCCTAATTGGGGGGAATATTTCTTTACAGGGTGGCTGTGAAGCTTAAAAGCCATATTATGTACGGTACCCATATATGTGGGTAATGCCCAATAAAGAGTGGTGGTTGTCATTTGCACATCCATGTCCCAGATGAAACTGCTGCTCAGAGAGATGAAATAACTTGCTTAACAAGGTAAGTGAGTTCTACACGACAAAACGGAGAGGCAAGCTCGCTGGGGACAGCTGTTTCTAAAGGCTAAAGCCTACAGCCTCTATACACATATTGCTTCCCCATCAGTAAGCAGAACAGGGCTGCAGCTGTTTAACCAAATGTCCAGCCTGTGGATCAGACCTTTCAGGGTGTGTCTGCCTGCTGGGGAGGTCTTGCAGGAAGTCTGTTGACCCGAGAAACTGGTTTAAGGGCAAAGGGAATCAGCAAGAAGAGCTCGGCTTGGTTTCAGCAGACCCTTCACTGTCAGAGGGACACCCCTGAGCATATTTTGGGTTGTTCTTCAACAAGCCTCCCACGGTGGGTCTTTACAAGGCTGAGTGACATCCCTTGATGGCCTTCTTACCGAGCAGCCTAGAAGGGCAGAGGGCCTCTCCCCTGTTGAACACAACACAGCATAGCTTTGATGACCACGACTCTGTAGTGAAACCACCCTGGCAGCAGGGAGACTCCTGAGAAGGGGCAAAGGGGTGAGTCAGAGATATGCCAATGCAGTGTCTGGCAAAAAGGGAGCGCTGGATGGAAGCAGCCATCTCCTAGCTGTGTGCCCCGAAGCCCATTCTCCTTCATCACAGGAGGATAAAAGGAATCTGTGCAGTCACCTCGCTTTATGGGTGAGCACACCTGAGCCATGGGGGGAAAGCATGGAGGAAGGCAGAGCAGCAGCAGGGCCTGGAACCAGGCAAACAGGGGCTCACCACCTGGTACTATCTGGAGAAGTTCACGGTACACTCACGATTCAAAGGATTAAATAAGAAATCCACGTTTGTCAAATAGCTTGACAATAAATGGCACAGAACCCATATGACTTTGATTCAACTCTAAGAATTCAACCACTGAGGACTCAGCCACTGAGAAAAGAGAATACTACCTGTTTAATAATGGTTTCTAATATCCAAAGGACATTCTGAGGGCCCACCTGGTCTAGCTTCCAACCAGACTCACACTTGACACTGACTGCTTCTACTGTAGCTTGAAGAGATCATCTCCAAAGCTTATAGGAACTTCTACAGTGACTCAAGCATGGGAATAAGGCATCTGAGATAAGAAATGACAATGAAGAGCCTATGTTGGAGCTTTTCTTTGAAACCTCATTGCCTTCAGGTTAGCTCCGTCCCACTGGCGCCCTTCCTCACCTTTTGAGGTCGTGCTCACCTGGAGAGGTGCTACATTTCTGAATGTTCAGGAAGGAAGGATCTAGAGGTGTTCATGAAGAGCCCGCGGACACAGGCTAGAGCTTCGTTTGGTTCTACTTTGTTTACTCATCTCTAGCCATGCTTGCAGATTTATTGTTATGCTTCATCTGGGAATTCAGATCGTGGAAATATTTTCTTTTCTTTGGCAACTGGGTGTCTTTCCATCCAGCAGCCCAAACTCCCTGACCCTCATTCATTCACTCATCGATTCAGCAGAAATGCACTGGGCTAGCCTAGAGCATGCATGGACAACAAAGACAACAGGGTCCCCGCCTGTGTGAAGCTTACAGCCACCATACCATCTCCTTCCACTCCCCAGCAGCAGCTCTGGGTTTAAAAGGAGGCTGCCATATAACAGGAGAAAAGGAAAGAACACCCAGCAGTCAGCCGGCTGGGTCTCCACGTGGAAGGCCAGGGCTTGCCTGGAGCATGGTGTGTGGGTCCACGCCAGGCCTGACTTCAGCAGGGATGAACCAGCAGCACTTCTTTCTTCATGTATGTGCCCAGAGCTGCCGTTTCTCTCAGCCGTTCCTTGATGCTTCACACAGAAAAGGGCCCATGTGCCGGTGTTTGCCCCTCTAATGTATGTGCAAAGGAAACAAAGTTGTCTCCACAGCACAGAAGGAACAGAGGAGCTGATCCATGTCTTACGACATGTTGAGATGGAGATTTTCATGTTTTAAAGTCTAGGCTCTGGAGCATATCATGCAGAAGAATCAGGATCATTCTTTGGTTCTGTCCCCCCAACCTTCCTGCTGTCCCCCTGCAAGCACCTTCCCATTGAATCCTAAGGGCTCCTAAGAGGACGCGCCTGGGTTTCTGTGTGTCCTTTCTGCAGCAAGATGGGAACGGCCAGGGCTTCTAAGTGGCCACTTCCTGAGTTGCCTCAGGTCAAGGAGTAGAATGATATCTGCGGTTACTAGGATATCCTCACTCAGCCTCAAGAGCTCAGCAAAGGAAGGATGCATTCTAGTCCTATTTTGCTCCAAATTAATGTTGGGCAAGTCACCTTCTCTGTTGAAAACTCTATCTTGATCTCCTTTGTCAAAAGGAGGCAACCCTGGGCAGTAGTGTCATGACATATAAGCACTTATAAACGATGGCTGTTATTCATAATTATTATTAATAGATACCCTTTGCATTTTAATTGTTCAGGATTGTTTTTAAATTTTAATTATGTGGAATTGTTGTGAAGCCCAAATGAGACAACACACGTGACAGTTCTTTAAGTGAAACACATCATCCGAATCGAGGTTTATTATTTTTGCTGGCTAATTGAGTTTGTATCTCAGAATGTTCAGGCAAAAATTTACATTATGCCAATGGTTGATATGAAGCATCACTGAGGGCCCAGGAACACGTCTACACCCACCTCCAAATTCGCCTCTCCAACCACCACCAGCATATCAGACAAAGGCACGTGACAGGCTTTAAAAGTTTGAATGGAATGGGCAAAAACGTACAAGTTGGGACCAACGTCCCACGCTCTGCATAAACCGGCTTTCACCATGGCATTGACTGATACAGCTATCAATGGGAGGTAGGAAGCAAAGGGACTGGTTTTGCTTTCTCCTTTTCCAAATAAACAGGGCGGTTGTTAAACCAGAAGTGAATCTGATCCTGTGCAGCTTTAAGAGCAGTCAGCTGCATTCTGAAGCAGGCAAAAATGTAAACAGAGCCTGTAACTCTAGAGCAGAGCAGACCTGCCATAGGTTTCATAATGGGAGAGTCCACGGGCCCTGCGCCAAGAAAAATGAAATGTTAGCCTGGGCCTTTAAACAGAATCATGTCAAAGCAGAGTGCATATTTGTTCAACACACACACAGACCTTTTTCTGTGCCAATACCTATCTGAACCGTCCTAAATAAAACCTGGCATCCCTGAGATCATGGTATAGAACCAATATTGTTCGTATAGTTCTGTTCTTGAGCATGAAAGGACTTTACAGCTGAACATGGAGATGTTTCTTTTCTTCTTCTTTTTTTTTTTTTTGGCCCAATTTAATTACAAAGTATGTATGACTGTGAAAATAAAATAAATGAGCCCATTCCACCCATCCCCATATCTGAATTCTATCGCATGAGTTGCCAATTGGTTTTCTAATCCTCTTACTCAATATCTGCTGTTAATTTGTTCGCTATTTCACGAACTTGAAGACTGTCAGCAAAATACATGATGCATTACAAAACTTATCATTGGAAATAAAAACATCTGAAGCTTTTCTGACAGGGTAAACGTAAAGTACCACTGCGCTGGTCAGAACAAGGAAACGTGAGCAACCTTGTAGCTGTGTGTGTGCAAACACAATTAGAAGTGTTGCCGTGAGTAGAATCCACACTGAACTCCCACTCTGAAAAATGCCGAGAAAATTACATCTAAATGAATGGACAAATGCAACATGTTTATGATCCAAAGTGAGGGGAAAAGAGACGGGGGCAGGGGGTGGAAATCCCGAGGCTTTCTCTTGCTATTTCAGCCGTTTTAGAATTACACTGCCTAGGCCCGATCTAATTTTCCTACTGCAGAAGTTAAGGCACTTCCTCTACAGTTACTCAATCTGACAAATTACACCTGGGTCTACTCTCACATGAAAAAGTGTGCTCTTTGTTCCTGACCCCTTGGTCAGCGTAGAGATCAAATTCCTGGACATTGGAAAGCCCCACTCATATTCATTAAAAGCCACGGGAGACCAGCGCTGCATTTCTGTGCAGGAGGGGAACAAGGCACAGGCTGTTTCTGAACAATACAACTGCCATGCTCAGGTCGGAACAAAATGGACTTTCTACTTTTTGCAGCTTGGCTGTGGATCCGCTGGTACCTGGATTTTTTTTCCCCCCACATAAGCATCTTAATAGCAAACAAACAACCGAAATCAGAAGAAAGAAGGGACTTGTCGATTTTTCAATGCCAGGTCCCTCGAGTGCAAATCTGCTTGTACTAAAACTTTGGCTACAGATCCAGTAACCCAAAATACAGTGATGATTTCAAAATGCCACCTCTCCTGCACCCTGGCCAGACAGGCAGTTAGAAACTACACTGGCCAATATGTGACAGATTAGAATTTCGTCTCCTCTTTCTAACCATAATCAGCCTTTGGAAAAAGATGTGACAGAGTTGAAAGGGATCATGAGTAGAAATCAGGAAGCATCTCGGTGGCAGAGAATCAATACGAAGGCTATGAGAAATCCACGAGCTTTCCTGTTGGGAGAGCCGTAACGGCCCGGGCAGATCTAACTGCCAGGCCACACAAGACCCTCTTCTGTCCCCCCAAGAGGGAGAGAAAAATGTAACAGAAGTTAAGAAAGGCTGTGACCGAACTGTTAGTGCCTTGACAATGCATCATGCCTGATTCCTTTTTCTTCAGGATACTTGGAAGAACAAGGCAGTAAAGAAACATACAGAAGCCACAGAACCTGGGGAAGGCCTCCTGACGCCGGGCTGCCCTCGGGGAGCTGGTCAATTCTTGCCCTCCTTCCAAGTGAGCACCTTTCTTCCAGGACAAGGCACCCCAATTACAAGTTCTTCAGTGCAAGCTGCTGGATTTGTCCAGACCTATCAAACCACATCCAAACCCTTTTCCTTGCAGACTGAATAACCACCACAATGCACCCCAACTGCAAACACCCACGCATGCTCACAGTTGTTATATATGTTCTACAAACAAATTCCTCCTAAACTGTAAGTCAGGAGATGCTGCATTAATTCTCCCTGGTCTTTTAGAAACTTTCAGCTTCTAGACACGTAATGAATATGAGCTAATATTCTTGTGTAGAATGAAAGTGAGTTACAATCCATATTTTGTAAAATATGAGTTAGTAGCTCTCCCCCTGGTCAGATGGCAACTACTTTTGAGAAACCCGTGACAGGACAGAAATCCTTAGTATCGAGGTTCTTATTTTGGTATCTGTTTTTAAATGAAAACCACTGGCCATATCAGCAAACCAGAACTTAGAATTTCCTCTAGAAAATTCATAAGAAAAGCATGGAAATCAAACTTAAATCAGTGTACATTATTTGGGGGTTGGAATAGCCAATGGGTTATGAAGCAGGCGTCCACCTATGTGTGAATCTGAGATGGGAAATCCTTGTTTCTGACAGGGAAAAAGGGAACAGTTCTGGTGTAAATCCTCCCAAACTTTGCTTCCAGTCAAATTCTTTTTTTTTTTTTCTTCAGTCTTTTTAGGGTTGCACCCAAGGCATGTGGAGGTTCCTAGGCTAGAGGCTGAATTGGAGCTGTAGCTGCTGGACTACACCACAGCCACAGCAACGCAGGATCCAAGCCACATCTTCGACCTATACCACAGCTCACGGCAACGCCTGATCCTTAATCCAATGAGCAAGGCCAGGAATCGAACCTTTGTCCTCATGGATGCTAGTCAGATTTGTTTCTGCTGAGCCATGAAGGGAACTCAGATTCTAGTCAAATTCTTAATAGTGAAAGAGGCTAATAACTGTATAAAATACTAAAATAATCAAGCATGCCTCAAACATGTATGCTCTTTGAAGATTCTGGGGTGTTTTTGTTTGTTTCTTTTTACAGCCTCACCTGCAACATATGGAAGTCCCCAGGCTAGGGGTTGAATCAGAGCTGCAGCTGCTGGCCTACACCACAGGCACAGCAACACCAGATCCAATCTGAGCCACATCTGCGACCTACACCACAGCTCTCAACGGGATTGAACTCGAATCCTCATGGGTATTAGTCACATTCTTACTGGGTGAGCCACAACAGGAACTCCCTGTTATTTCTTGAGATGCTACAAGATCTGCCTCGGGATTCAAAATTACTCCCTCATTCATCACATCCACAATCTGGTTTAGCTAAACCCTATTCGAAACAGACCTGAATCTGCTCAGACAATGGAGGAAGTCTGTTTGCTGTCATCATTCCAGCAACCATCAACCTGGAGAACCTCTGAAAGTCCTGTTTGTTCAGGAATAGTCTTAAAGATTCGAGGCTCTTTGAGAATTTTTCAAAAATCATCTAAAATTATAGCAAATAACTCCACGTAGAGCTTCTCTGCCAATTAGAGGTCATTCCTCAACTGCTGTAGGGTCATCAAGAAGTGAACTGTGAGGCTGAAAAAGCTCCTCCCTCCCACCCTTTACCCAGAAATGCTAATACCGACTTCCTGTGCTACCTTGAGATCAGCTTTCAGATGACTGATAGGACTCATTTCTGCTGTTTGTTTGTTCCCTTTGCCCTGTACCACCTTGCCACATATAAAAAGAACCACATGACATGCTGGATATAAACAGTGCAGATCCTAACCTCCACGAGCACCCCCACCCCAGGCAGACCGTGTACCCCACAGTCAGACTCAAATTAGGATGCTACCGCCCTGTATCCCTGTGCTTCTTAACCTTTCTGAGCCTGAATTGTCTCACCTTCCAAATGAGAATCACAGCAGTGTCTGTCTCTTAAAAGGCAGTTTGAAGAAAATGAGATAATGGATATAAAGGACTTAGTGCCTGACATTTGGTAAGTACTCAATTAAGAATTCACAGTCATGGTCACATTGATTTTAAACAGAAATATGCTTCCTTGACCAACTAGTAAAGCTGGAAAAAAAATTACAGGAACTACGTCAACTTTCTCATCTACAGAGGGTAATCCAAACTGTTGAGTGGGGTGGCCAATCTGAATTCACTCTGTCCTTTTCCAGCCTTCTCCCCAAATCCTAGGGCAGGACCAGGATACTTTCCCAGGTTGATGGAACAAAGGCTCTTTTTCCTGCTCTCTATACACACAGAGGTCTCAAAAAGTAAGCAAGCAAATGAATAAAAACCCAAGATTCTTCTCATATTGATCTTCTAATACTCCCATTTTAAAGATTGAAAAAACTGGCTCTGGAGGCTCAAGTTCACATAAGTACTTCTTGGCAGAGCTTATGAGGCCTGAACAAGGGTCATTATTATTCTACACACACCACCAGGCACTCTCTCCCAATCCATTACAAACATCACCTAATTTAAATCCCCCTAATAACCGTCTAGAGTAGGTATTATTTTCACCGTCGTAGAGGTGCCGAATCTGAGGTTCATTCTCTATGAGTTAACGTCTTCAAAACCAGACAACTTTTCAACTGATGGAGCCAAGATCAAAATGCTTCCTTGTCTGGCCCCAAAGAATACACACCTGCTTCCAGTTCTCTAGCGCTCAGCACTGTGAATTCTAGAACCGAGCTCTCAACTGGTAACTTTTCAAACTGTCTGTACCTCAGTCTTGTCTGGAGGGCTTTAAAAATATAGATCACTGGGTCCCACCTCAGGAAGGAGAAGCAGAGTCTCGAGGGACCATGGTTCTAAAATCTGTGTGTCTTCAGAGCTGGTCAGGTGATTCTTATGTATAGCAAGATGTGAGAAACTCTAAGCATGATATTTTATGAGTAGTCCCACCGTCAAACGAGAAGGAAATGAGTCACCTAAGGCCAATGGATTGTTCAGAGTGGCTGAATCTGCGTAAAGGGTAAAACAGTGACCTTCCCCCAAATCCTTCTGTGTCCTACAGACACATATGCAGCCCCAGACACACAAACGGAACACGTGTCTACCAAAGTCCTACTCCCATTGATCCTGCCTAACGAAATCGGCATCACAATGAAAAACCACAAGCATCACAAGCGACGAGCTCTGCAGCAGTGTCAGAAGACACGTTATGCTGGAAAGACAGCAGAACGGTTTCTTTCCACTCTTATCCTTTTCATTTAAAGCACCTCGGCTGGCACTACCATGCTTTCTTATTGCCGAGCTAAAAAGCAGAGGGGAAGACTGTTTGAATGAACACTTACCAAGGTGCACCGTATATCCTGAATCCCTTCACTGTTACCTCTGAGTCTTGTAAGTAAATACTGTTTGTCAGGAGGGACTGAACGTTGTCAAAGTCCTCTGGTTTCAATTTGGACACAGAGGGGAAACGGTAGTAGTCCTGTTTAACAAGGTCTGCCATGAATTCCTTATCAAATGTCAGTTCATGATTCCCAGCAATCACTATTTTATATTCATATGGCAGGTTTCCTGAAATAAGAAAAAAGAGCACCAATTAGCAGTTCATTTCCCATCACGAAGTACAACAGCCGAGGCTGTGTGATTAGCAGACAGTATCCCCAAATGAAATAGCTCACACATTCCTTTCTATTTCCATGGGAACCAAAATTTATGACTACTCCTTTATGCTAACAAAAATGACAATAAACGCGAGACAGGGAGCTGCTCGGAAACTAAAACGCTACAAAGGAGACATTAAGTTTTCTAGTTCCATTTCCCGCTTCTGTCTGTTCCAGATTCGCTGTGATCAATCTATACTTTATAATTATCCAGCAAAAGCACTTTAATCAGGAGGCTTAAAAAAGGCCTGGACTTGGTTTTGAGTCTCAAAAAATAAGCGGGCCAACTATTCTTAACAACTCAGATAAGTGCTAGATTTTTAGTATAACCTTCATACAAAAGACATGGCACAGCCAAGCATTCTGCAATTTACATAAATGAAAGGAACTACACAGTACAATTTCATAGGGCAAGTTAAAGTTTACCTTTTGGCTTGGAATAAAAAGAACATTAATAATGGCTCCCTGATTAGAAGGCTAACTTTCCTCACATTGGGATGGGAGAAGAAACTGTAAAGCTTAACCCTCTTTTAATATTTATGGTATGGAAATGTGAGTTCTCCGTGTGTGCTTTTTATGCAAAAGTTTCCCGATCAAAATGAGATAATTCTGGGAAGAAGAATGAAAGCTATAAAGGAAAACCCAAACACCAGACTTCTGCATAGATTTATAATGTTTGAATAAAGTACAGATCATACATATTAATAACTCACCGTGATGCTATAAGAGCCAAAATCCAAAGGGAGATAGTGCTGGCCGGGCAGCTGTCCCCATTCTGAAATTAATGCCCTTTTCTCTTCTTTGTCATTACCTATCCTTCAAGCCTTGCCACTGGGCAGCTGCTCATTTTATTTCATTTCATTTTATTTTGAGGAGGAAAAGGGCGGGATGACGGTGCCTATAATTCCAGCTTCCTGAGACTCCTGGGTCCAATGCAAAATTAATGTTTCCTGCTATTCTAGGAAGAATGAAAGTTACCACTAGCAGGAAACTGGATACATGTGTTGTAAGGATTGGTCCTTACCAGCAAGCCAGAGTCAATGATTTAATTAATGAAGCTTATAGCGGGGGAGAGAATTATATTTGGCCGGGGGGGAGAGGGCCAGTTTTTTCCACTTGGTTTTCATCAATGCAAACAGCAGTGACCACCCTGGAAAGTTCACAGTCTCATATGGACACTGCACACATATCTGCTAATATTTAAGCCATTTTTAAGACTGCCAGAATATGCTTTGTACTGCTACTGATTTTTCTTTAGCTTTCAAATTTTAGGTTTCTAACAGTATTAAAATTGTAAGTATAGTACATGGGTTGATGGGGAGACTTAGGAGAGATATGAAAGCAGTCAGAAAATAACACTGCAGAAGGACAACCAAAAACATGGTAGCCAAGTATCAATAGATATCCTTGACTATTAGCCCACAATGTTGTATGACATGCCTTTGGCCTCAGTTATTTGCAAGGCTGCGGTGCAGAGTTCATAGAAAATAGGAAGCCTCTCTCAAATGCATGCTTATGCGACTTTATAATATGCAAGAGTGTGATGTCCATTGCAAGCCACTTAGATGCAATAATGAAATCTTGCACAACTTCCTGCACTTAAAACACAGATGAAAGATGTATTAAGGAGGCAGCAAATTCCCAGCACTGCACACACTGGGCATTTCTGAGATGCTCTGACATCATGGTTCTGTGACTCCACTGGCCTGAGCCTGCATCCCCAGACTCACCTGTGCTCCCAAGGCTGGAACAGGCTGCAATGTTCCCCTGGAAAGTAATCTGCTCTAAGGCAGGTCCCACCTGTGTGAATCTTTGAGCAATTCTATTTGTACAAGCCATGCTTTAGCTGCCTGTTTTCCCTTAATCATTCATGATGATGAACTCACTGTAAACCCTGTCTTTCTGCACCACTGCTCTTGCAAGAGGCCTTGGTGTCTAGCTTTTTGTATTTTAGAGCTTTGGTTTAGGGATGGAATGGCTGAGACTGGGAAACAAGGACAGAGGAAGTCTGGTTCTCCCGTTCCGTTCAGTTAAGAAAAAAGAAAAGTAAAACTGCTGCACTACCAAGTAAATCTTTCTCAGGAAGACAGGCCTCTTCCGTGTCTTTTAAATCAAATACTAGAGACTCGGCATAAAGAAGTAGCCACCAAAATGAACGGCCACAGAAATCCTGATGATATTTACACATTGTGAACAAACTCATCTCCTTCTGAGACTCCAATAGTAGTTTTCAACTTCCATCCTCTGTTACCTATGTTATGAGATGGTCTGACATATTTTCTTTTTTGCTGAACTGACCTTTCATCTATAATCTGCCAACCTTTATGTTTTATATGAAAAGTGTAGCATGGCAGCTGACAAATCTCCTGTTACTTGATGGCATTTTAGTTTTTTTCCAGACTAGATTAATTTCGAAGGCTCTGCAGTCAAGCTCCAACTTCTTGGTATTCAAATAGCATTATTTTAAAATTGTCAGACAAAGAGGTGCCTGCTTTTATCCATTTTATTCAGATCAGGCCATCGAAGCTGACCTGCCTGAATAAAAAACCAAGGCCATATGCAGTTATTCTAATGTGAAAAAAATTCTTGCTCTGAATGACCTAAAGAATTCTACTAACTATTCAGTTCCATCCCAAGATATGGTATATGTCCTACCGGTAAGCTATAAGAGTATTTAAGATGGAACAGAGATGAGCTTTTGACAAAATGTCAAGTCATTTTGTATGTTCTCAAAGTGCATATTTTGAAAAATAAAATGCAACCATGCAAGTAATGATATACAGTTTCCTTTTTCTCCTTTTCATTTCTATTTTTATTTTTCTACGTTTGTACATAAAATAATGATTTAAAGAAAACTACTGAGCAAAGACAGTACAGACAACTCACAGATATGACAAAGTGATGATGAGCAAGTGCATGAATGAAATTTGGGCAACTAGCCCATCAGTCAGCTCAAGTTAGAGCCACAGATCGTAAGTAAGAACTTGGAGGCAGCAACAAAGTCTTATTCAAATCTGTATCTTCTTCTTTATCTGTATTGCTTTGTTGGCTCACATAATAGATAGATTCTCACTTAAAAACTAAAGGATAAGGAAAGTCAGCTGGGCCCTCACTGCTACTCCATGGTTTTGATCATCCTATGGGCTTGCCACTGCCTAGTCCCTAAACCATCATCCCAAAACGTTTCCACATTCCTCTCTAGGTTCAGGCTCCTTCTGACTCCCTTGCTGGGCATACAGTATGTCCTCTAACCTCAGGGGAGGCTCTCTTCACTTCCTGCTCTCCACTTTCCAATCACTCTGTCGGTGTACATCTTTGCATCTTTCCAGCAGTCGGCTCCTTAATCCCTTTCCTGCTATTGGCACTTTAATTTTTCAGATACCTCTTTAGGATATTTTTAGGTCTCTTTATTTATCTTTCCTTCGTAGTAAGTTTATGGTTAGTAAGTTTACCCACCCCAAGAAAATAAAAACAAGCAGCTCTTCACACAGACAGACAGACAGATACACACACACGTCAAGTGCCATCTTAAACCATCCCTAACCTTACTTCTTTAAGAAGCTTCCTCATTTTATTTCTAAACTCCTGGAAAAAGAATTCTAGAAGCTTGTAGCAGGTAAGCCAGATTTGGCCCCCAGATGTATTATGGTTTGCCCTCAACTGCATTTTCTTTTATGTTTTGTTTGTTTATTTTTGTTTTCTGCTTTTTAGGTCTGCACCTACAACATATGGAGATTCCCAGGCTAGGGGTCAAATCGGAGCTGTAGCTGCTGGCCTATGCCACAGCCACAGCAGTGCAGGATCTGAGCCACCTCTGCAACCTACACCACGATGCACGGCAATGCTGGATTCTGAACCCACTGAGCGAGGCCTGGGATCGAACCCGCGACTTCATGGTTACTAGTCAGATTGGTTTCCACTGTGCCACAAGGATCACTCCTATTTTATGCTCTTAATTGAACTAACATTTAGAAATCAGGAGATACCACACTAAAAATTCAGGGTTTCTGGCTCCTTTGGAAAAAAAAAAATTGGGCAATATTGACTTCCCATCTGCCTCAGACCTCCCCACTCTCTGTGACTTCTCACGCCTGGCCCACTTGTCATGCCTGTGTGTCCTGATGGGCTACCCTATCATTAGAATCACCAATTTAGAGACAAATGGTTCCTCTGAATTTACCAATGCAGTCTGCCTTTATTTCTATACTATTCCAAAAACTGCCCTGCATGTCAACAATAGCCTCCTAAAAACCAAAGCCAAGGCTTCTTCTGCATCCTCATCTCCACCCACACTGTAGTGACACCCTTTCCAGCAAAGTACCTCTCCCTTAGATTAGCGATGCTGCATGCTTCCCTGTCCTCCTTCCTTTCCGATATTTCTGTTCTTCTCTCCTTCCTCAGCCCCCCTTGCCTCCCATCTCATTCTCAGCTGACTATTATACCCTCCCTCCTCACCTTGACTTCTATGAATATTTTTTAATATTTTCTTACTGCATGGGTCCCATTCCTATTCATCACAATTCAATTTTTAAATGATTACAAATTAAACTGTGGGGGCACCATGGGGAGAAGAGTAGGGGCTTTGCAGGCTTCACCACATGTTAGTTGCCTGGCTTTGGACAGAGCCCGTTTGATCTCTAAGGTGTGTTGGCAAAGTGGGGATTACAACTTGGCAAAGTGGGGATAACAACTATCTCCACTTTATAGGTTGTGTTCAAGGAAAAATTAGGGAACGCTTCTAAAGCACATGCATAGTATGGTGTAAATAATCAGTGCACAGCAATGGTTCTTTTACTCCATTTTTTTTTTTTTTTTAGTTTTGCCCTTTGTGTGTGACTTGTCTCCTCCTAGATGGTAAGGGCCTTGAAGGCACAGATGGTGGCTTGTGGTTCCTTGTTTGACCCAGTTCAATACCTTCCAAATGACAGGCACACAATAAGTATCTGTTGACCAAGTGAAGGAAGGAATGACCCTCTGCAAGGTATCAGGAGCTTTGTTAGGAGAATTTCAGGAATGAGCTTGTCACCTTGGGCTATGACAAAGTTTAAACCAGTGCTGAGTTGTCCTCCACGTTTAAGCCCTCTCAAATTGCTAGTTCAATTAAAAACAAATACACAAACACAGTTAGGGGCCAATTATAATACAGTTGTGAGCAGAACTTGGCCTACTAGCTATAAGCTTCTAGAATCCTCTTTCCAGAACTTCAGAAGTGAGGAAGCATCTCAAACCCAGTCTAGCCAAAAGTACTCTAGCACACTGTCTTTAAACTGAAGTTTCTTCAAGTATAAATGGGAGGAAACGAATACCCTTAAGGTTTGATGCACATTAAACAGTATACAGCATGTAAAGATTTGCACCGTTTCTACCACTTCATCATCACTCAATAGGTATTAGCTGTGTTACAATAACTATAATAATTGCCCTTCCCAGTTGCCAACTGAGAAAATATTAGTTTATCCACAAATTAGATCACTCCCTGATCACAAGAGCACAATGTCACTATTTCCCAAGAAAAGCATCTGAAGATGAAAGAGACAACTTTGATTTTCCAAAGGCAGAAACTGGTGTGGTCCGATGGGTCCTTCAAATTAGCAAAAGTATTACCAGGGTCAGTAAGATGTCTGGATCTAGAGGGGATGGTAGATGGCCTTCAGCCTGACACGGTATGAACCCAACTGCTTCTGCCTCGAGTTTCTAACCTTGCAAATGTGTGAAACATATCACTTCTTTCCTCCATCTGTCATCCAGTTACCCATCTCCTCTAATATTTACTGATTACCAAAACCAGGCCAGGATCAGCCTCTCATTCACAAATGAATAGTATAAGCTGTACTAGGTAACTCCTAGGTGCTATTTCTCTCTAGAGCGACCACTCATTTGGAATAATCCCTAATATCTTCATAGAATCAGAGGAGGAAACTCTTCTAAAGTGTATACAGAGGAACAGAAACACCTTAAGATCTTCAGCTTTCCACATGTCTGATAAAGCCATAGCAGCTTTAAAGCAGACACAGCAGAGTGTGTCAAGGTCAGCCTCCCTTCCTTCCCAACGAACTCTGGACATTTAATGTGTCACTTAAAGTGGTTCCCATGAATCACAGCACATGAACCCAGAAGGCTCCTCAGAACAGCCTGAGAGTGTGTTTGAACGCTATCCACTGTAAACCTCCCCAGGGCTGCAGCCAGCAAGGTGAGGAAAGACACCAGGGCAGAGGGGAAGGACCTGTTCCCATGTTCACCACAGCAGCACTGTTTTCCTTTAGCTTACAACTTGGGGCAAGGTTTCATTCAAACAAAGTTATCCCTGGCTTGAAAATATTATGAAGGAAAACCACGGATGTACCTAATTCCACTTTACTGATGAAGAAAATGTGTGCCAGAGAGGGGCTGCCACTTGTTAGGCAAAGTCACAGGCCACGTTGGTGGCACAAGTGGGACAAGGATAGCTCTTCTGGAGTTCCTGCTGTGATGCAGCGGGTTAAGGACCCAGTTCTGTCTCTGTGGTGGCCTGGGTTCAATTCCCATCCGATGCAGTGGGTTAAAGATCTGGCACTGCGGCAGCTGTGGTGCAGGTTAAAGCTGTGGCTCGGATTTGATCCTTGGTCTGGGAACTTCCATATGCTGTGGGTGCAACTGAAAAACAACAACAACAACAACAACAACAACAACAACAAAACTCTTTTGCCTCCCCTACTAGTGTTCTTTCAGGTGATCCCCAATTTTTAACAGCCTCATGGAAGTAGGTCTTTGGCTCAAGACCTACTTCTCACAAAGAGACCTCTTCATACCACTTCTCCATCTATGGTGATTTTTTTTCTCTATATTTGGGCAGTGGTAGCCCTTTTGTATGTATCATGAAACAGAACTCCCTATTCTAGATGATTCTCTGCCTGGGTCATGGATTTCTCCCCCAGAGGACATGAAGCCTCTACTTTAACAAGACACGTGCTGGCTCAATGTAGGCCTTCCCCAAATGCTACTGCAGCTGTGGGTGTAGGTTCCCACCCACTAGCTCCCAGAAGAATCTAGGAGCCTACCCAAAAAGGAAGGTCACAGACTTGAAGAAAAGTAAAAAAAAAAAAAAAAAACTCTGCCCATATTTATGCAGCAGAGTTTAAAAACTTGTGGTCTATATTATGAGAAATAAGATTAGACTGTGGGAGTTCCCGTCACGGTGCAGTAACGAATCCGACTAGGAACCATGAGGTTGCAGGTTCGGTCCCTGCCCTTGCTCAGTGGGTTAACGATCCGGCATTGCCGTGAGCTGTGGTGTAGGTCGCTCGGATCCCGCATTGCTGTGGCTCTGGTGTAGGCCAGTGGCTACAGCTCTGATTCAACCCCTAGCCTGAGAACCTCCATATGCCGCGGGAGCAGCCCAAGAAATGGCAAAAAAAAAAAAAAAAAATTAGACTTTGACAGGCAAATAGAAGTCCAAGGTGATAAACCAAAATGTCTACAGGGACCAGATAATTAAAACAAAAATGTGAACTAAACAAGGTAGAAAGAAGTAATAGGGAGCCATGAGGAATAGGGCACATGTGCATCAGTTTTGTTTTCTTTTCTTTTCTCTTCAGGGCTGCACCTGCAGCATATGGAATTTCACAGACTAGGATGTTAATTGGAGCTGCAGCTCCTGGCCTAGGCATGCCACAGCCACAGCAATGCCAAATCTGAGCCTTGCAGCACACTGGGCCTCAACTCACTGAGCAAGGCCAAAGATCGAACCGCATCCTCATGGATACTAGCCAGATACTCAACCCACTGAGCCACAATAGGAACACCATGCATCAGCATTTTAAAATAAACATATACAAGCACTAAATAAGATTCCTTGTTAGCTTGCCCTCCACCCTCACCAATAAAAATTAATGTCTCTCAACATTATCATACAACTGCAACCTATTTTCTGCTATAAATCTGTACAGAATATGTTCTTCTAGAAAACTCAAGTACCAAGTCAGATCAAAATCCAAGGTATTTCTGGAATATTTTCTTTTCTTAGAAGTCTGCCTACCACCCACTAGAATCTGGCTTCTGCCCTGTACTCATCATTCTTCATGAATGGGGAGTAGGGGAAATAGGGGCAGCCCAAATGGTTATCAGGTTGTGACTTATACCAAACACCAAGTAGCCCATACCCCATTTTTGCCAGGGATTTGATAAGCAAGGTTAATGCTATCTCCTACTTATTTCTCTTAAAGCCCATGGGGAAAAAAGCACCAGAGGACAATAGCAGTTATTGGTTAAGGTGAGCATCCCAAAGCAAGCATAGGCTTGATGGGTTTCCTGGGTAAAAGAAAACCTATTTTTATAGAGGCGACTATTTATTTTTTTATTTTAGGGTCACACCTGTGGTACATGGAGGTTCCCAGGCTGGGGTGGAATTGGAGCCTATGCCACAGCCACAGCAACATCAGATCCAAGCTTCGTCTGTGAACTACACCACAGCTTACAGCAATGCTGGATCCTTAACCCACTGAGTGAGGCCAAGGATCAAACCTGCATCCTCATGGATGCTAGTTAGATTCGTTTCTGCTGAGCCACGATGGGAACTCCTAGAGGTGACAATTTAATTTCAAGATCACCAAGCACTATGCCCACTACCCTCCACATTCCTAAATTCTAGACTTTGAAAATATATGAGGAAACAAATATACTTGTGGCATGACACTCACATAAGATAAAGCTCATTATGTAGCAAGAAGAAAGCAACACAGAGATGACAAGTCAAAAGAACATGCAATGGATCCCAGATGCCCAGGAAAATACAAGTCACTCGGCACAAGCTTCAGGCTCACCTTCCCTTACCAATGTGCTAGAAAAAATGAATTTTCTGAGATTAAATAAAACAGATATACAGTTGAACCTATTATCATGAGACTGTTTCAAAACAAAAGAGATATACTGCAATTTCTATCACATTTCTGAAACCTTTGGTCTACATGGGACACTACCAAAGGGCTTGGTTTTTTTTTTTTTTTTTTTTTTTTTGTCTTTTTGCTATTTCTTGGGCCGCTCCCGCAGCATATGGAGGTTCCCAGGCTAGGGGTCGAATCGGAGCTGTGGCCACCAGCCTACACCAGAGCCACAGCAACGCAGGATCCAAGCCGCGTCTGCAACCTACACCACAGCTCATGGCAACGCCGGATCGTTAACCCACTGAGCAAGGGCAGGGACCAAACCCGCAACCTCATGGTTCCTAGTCGGATTCGTTAACCACTGCACCGCGACGGGAACTCCCCCAAAGGGCTTGTTTTGAAACACTGTTCCCTAAGGTCAGTGTTATAAAGGGACCTTGATATACCCCCAAGGTGGATGAAAGAAGACACTTTTTTTTCTGTTTAAAATTATTATTATATATTTTAATGTCATGACTCTAGCAGAGAGAGAAATGGTCAAACTCTTGAAGGTTCTCTATTCCACAGAGGGCTAAAAAAGAGTAACTTGGGCTTGAAAATTGGCCAAGTGGAAAATTTTGCAGGAAGACAGAAGGGAAAAAAAAATACCAATGGCTAAAAAGATGGAAGAGCTATAAGGCTCTGGGATGACTATGGTCATTTAAATTCCTTCCTTGATTAGGAGTTTGGGATTAGTAGATGCAAACTATTATATATAGGATGGATAAACAACAAGGTCCTACTATGTAGCACAGGGAGCTGTATTCAATATCCTGTGATAAACCATAATGGAAAAGAATATGAAAAGGAAAAGGAATACATACATAACTGTATATAACTGTATATATAACTGGCTTTCCTGTACAGCAGAAATTAACACAACATTGTAAATTAACCATATTTTGATAATATTAAACAAAACAAATAAAATCCTTCCTTGATGACTACTGGGGCCAATAGCCAAAAAAGGCTGAGTCCAGCCTGGAGGCAGGGAGAGGGCTCTGAAGCTGTACTCCACAGAAAAATGCTTGGTGCTTAGTTGGTGCCCAGTGCCTACTGGTTAAATGAACCAATGGACCTCAAGCAATCCCTCTCGGCTCCACAGTTTGCACTCACTTGTCTCGGCTGCAAAACCACCAGAAACATTCAATCAGGGCAAGCTCCGTTTCTGACCTCAGTCTGTCCCCCGTCAGGCTCCATTAATTTTCACAAGTCCTGACAGCTCTAATGTTAATACTCACACTTGCTGATGGAGCCACACAGCAGGTTCAGACTGCTACCTTCTCCTCTGAAACTCATGCATTAGGGTTTCTTCCATGCTTGCAATGGGAAACCAAGTCTAAGAAATATTAAACACAGAAAACTATATTACAATAATGTCAGGCTGAGCCGGAAACCCAGGAGAAAGTGAGGATTGCTGAGTTGGAAGCCCAGTGGTCCGCTGCAGGGAATTAGGGCAAGTGTAAGGAGATACAGCTGAAGTGCTCCTTCCTCTTCTGCAGCCTCCTCCATAAAAAGAATCCCAAGGCACTAGAAGATGTTATACGCCTTAATCCACACAAAGGAGACAAAATTCCATCCCTCACCCGGGAAAGCAGACCCTCTCTGGACCTGAGCAGTCACCAGCATACGGCACTGATGGCAGGCAACATAACTAGTAAGGAACATAAACCACAAGGAACAGACCATTAGCACCCAAAACTATTAGGGACCTGAAAACAGCTCAGAGATTTTATTGTTTCTCAGCAGAAACTTGTTTCCATGCATTCTTATCTCAACCATAACCTTATTCAAACACAACCTTTTGTGACTTACACACACACACACACACACACACACAGACACACACACTGGTACATTTTACTACCACAAGGTAGTAAAAATGAATGACAATATCCTCCTTCTTTCCAAACTGAGTTTCTCTAAATTGCCACCTAGACCAGCATGGCATGTTCTATATGTGAAGCCATGGAGGTAACTGTCCAAGGGAGCATGGGTCCAATTATACTTGAGTATTACCAACTGGCTGGATAACTGGAACCATGGGTAGTCTCTTCACCATTTATTTTGTCCAACCTCTTCCTTACAGGCAGGGGCCCTGGTTTGTTGAGAAAGATTTATATGCCACACAACAAATCTGATCTGAGCAATCAGACTATCTCCTAAAGACCCTTTAATCTACTTCCTCAAGATTCAGAAAACTGGACCCAAATCAGGGTTCCCCCAGATAATCACTAGAAGCATTGGTGATGACACCATCAAGTCTTATCTTGGCCAGCTGTGAACATGTTTCAAATATCACCAGAGTGCATTGGAATGCAGAGATAATGGCATGATAGAGAGATCATAGGCGTTGGAGTCAAACAGATCTGGGACCAAGTTTCTGATTTTGGCACTTAACATGCATGAAACTCAAACTCAAAAGATGTTATTTAACCTTCCTATTACTTACCAGAAAAAATAAGGATAATCACACAACATGTGGACATGCAGATTAAGTGAGATTGGTAAAGAACCTAATACAAAACTGACCCCTAAAAGGCTATCATTATTACTGATATTTTTATCCTGTCTTTGTTCTGCACTGTAACTTCATGCAGGATAAGGGGTCCATCTCCTACTTCTTAACATCTTAAAAAAGTATTCAATGAATTATCTTTAATAAACTAGCAGTGCTGATGGACAAAGTCTATTGTGAGCTGAGGAACAATATGTTGGGGCTTTTTCCCCCACAAAGCCTATTTAAAAAGTAACTGAGAAAAAGGTGCTCCTTGCAGCAAGAATTATAAAACAAGTGGCAATTATTCTACTGAATAACTAGACGAACAAATACAAATCTTGTGTCTGCCATTTCAAACCATGAAGTATGGTGAAAAATCAAATTAAAGAAAAATAACACTGGCATAGAGGCCATATTCTTTCAAATATAATAACAATTTTTGAGACTTTTTAGATTCCTTCCCCACTTTAACCCCACAAGTAGTAATAAAAAAATCTTTTTGCACTAACTACTATTATTTTTGCATGCTGAAACAATGTTTGGGCAGATGAATGCAGGGTTTCAGTGTGCAGTGATTCCCAAGGGCTGGTCCACAGGAACCAGAACAGAGAATTGACAGCGGAAATAAAATCTCTGCCTTAACAGTGCCACTGGGGCTAGATGAAAATGGTCTTCTAGAACTTGATTAAAACTAAATTGAAAAAGAACATATTTGGCTAATATTACATTAGACTAAAATATAGAAATGAACTCTAATACTCTTGAAATCTAATAAGAAAAAGGCATCTCAATTTCCAAACTTTCAAAAGCATCTTCTTTAAATGCATCACAGATCCAATTTACATGGTCCTTTTGCCAATAAGCAAAACCAAATCACAGGTTCCAATTGGCTTATATTGGAAAGTGTGAGAGCAAATGCTAGAAAATGCAATTACTGCAAACAAACTCCATTTTCTTCCCTCTGAAGGGAATTTCAGAGAATATTTTATTGCCATCAAATAATATTTCTGAAGGCATCAATACACAATTCTATTTTCTTTTCAGAGTGCCCACTTGCAATATAATCTAATCCACTCTACAGAATATCTTGAAATTTAGAGAAGAGTCTACAAAAAAAGATATTATCTTGCACATACATCCTATGTCAATTTTAATAATTTGCACTCTGGAAAGGAAGCAAAATTTAGGATCCAATAAAATTGACTTTTCCCATTTTATAACTCAAAATTTTAATGAAGGCTTCCAAGGGTAAAAATTTAAAAGAAATCTCTCAGAGAAGGTTATTTTGATCAAAAGTGACAGCGATGAGATAGAACGAAGACCACATTCATTTCCTCTTCCATTTTTGCTTCTCCCCCATTACTCAACTGGTACAGTTTTCTACTCATAACTCCAGATAATCAGAAGCTTCAAAGAAGACTTCTCAGGTACAGTGAAATCATGAAGACTCCTGATAAGGTTTTGGTTTCATTGAAACACTGGTTCTAACAGTTTCTGATCTCTTTTCCTTGGGAACAGCTCTGTGGCCTTAATGCCCTGTCTCCCCTCTGGATGAGGTAGTGCAGAGTATGTAGAATGATTTCTCAGGAAAAAAGGATTTCTGGAAAGTCCAACATGGCCTTTGGGGCCCAAGGTGCCTGGAAGTGAACCTGGAGGTCTATATATCACTTTCCACATTTCTAATCCTTACCTCTGTGTTAGGAGCTGAAGGTTTGTGTCCACCCCAAATGCATATGTTGAAATTTCCAATGTGATAGTATTTGGAAGCGATTTGGTCATAAGGTTGGGATGGAGCCCCCATGAATGGGATTAGCACCCTCATAAAAGAGAAGCCACAGAATTCCCTTGCTCCTTCTACCATGTGAAGCCACAGAAAGAGGGTACCATATAGGAACCAGATAGAGGGCCCTCGCCAGAACTCAACAATGCTGCTGCCCTGATTTTGGACATTCCAGCTCTTGAACTGTGAGAGATAAATTGCTGTTGTGTATAAGCCACCCGGTTTCTGGTATTTTGTTATAGCAGCCCCAATGGACTAAGACATTATAGAGTTTACTAGTTTCTAGAGATCTATGCACTGGCATCTTAAAGCTACAGTTCAAGAGACAAATGTGTTGTGTCTTTCTAAATCTGTTTTCTCATATGTAGTATGCTTAAAGCATAAAGTGTTCATTAAAGCTTCCCTTATATAATCCAATTAAACACTTGAAGGAACCCAGGCAATCAGGCCATGGTTGGAGAACACGCCCTGTCTGTTGAACACTGAACAGCAAGACAGTAAAACAAACAAACAAAAAAAGAGCACAAGTACTCTTGTTCTATGAGACATGTGAAGTCAAGTGAATATGTACTGCTTTAGCCTTAAATTATTTGTTAAAATGCATGTCCATGTCTGTCCCTTATCGCATACTTTCATGCCTTCTGACAAAGTATGGATTTCCCTTACCTTTTCATTCACCTCTTTTATGGGATGAATTATGTCCCCCTTAAAATTCACATGTTGCAGTTGGCTCCCCCAGTACCTCAGTATGTGACTGGATCTGAAGTTAGGGCCCTTAAAGAGGCAATTGAGTTAAAATGAGGCCAGAGGATGGGCTCTTACAAGAAAAAAACACAGAGACACCAGGAATACACATTCATACAGAGGAAGGACCCTGTGAGGACACAGCAAGAAGGGAGCCACCTGCAAGCCAAGGAGAGAGGTCTCAGGTGAATTTAAACCTACTGACACCTTGGTCTTGGACTTCTAGCCTTCAGACTATGGGAAAATAAATTTGTGTTGTGTGTAAGTCACCCAATCGGTGGTATTTTGTTGTAGCAGCCCTAGCAAACTAATATATATAAACTAATAATATAGTTTATCATAAGGCTTAATCTACCCTGCAAACTAAAGCTGAGGTGATATATATATATTCCCTCCATTCACTTATACACTCACCCCTCAAAATCCTCCTAGACCCCTACTGTTGCCTAGACAAAGGCCAAACTCCCTGTGTGATATATACATCTCTTTGTGATCTGGCCCTCATCCAGCCACCCCTGAAGTTATATTTTGGGCTCTGAGCTTGCCAAGTGCTTGCTTGTAGTTCACTGAATGAAGAATCTGTCTAAAGGGCTTGCTCTCCCACTTGACTATGGACCTCAGGAAGGTCAGCCTATATTCCACCTCTCTCTGCATTCCCAGCAGCCTTCAGTAATTATTTATCAAATAAACGAACGAATGAATGAATGAATAATTTTATCCTAGTTAAGAATAATGTGAATACGAGTAGCTAGTATCTCATTTTTGGATTCCAGATGGCCTCAGTCTTAAAAATCCTATTTTCATTCATCTTAAGATGGCAGCAGTTATATATACATCACAAAGTATACTACTCATTTGTCATTGGGAAGCAAAATCTGACTTAAAAAATTTGTTATAAGGGGACATTTTTGTTGAGGAAGGCAGATGGAAGCAGAGAGATGGGCCTGCACTGGGTAAAGATTCAACAAATGAATGGACAAATGAATGAATGAACTGTATACATCATATACATGCAGTGTTTCAATTTCAAAAGCAAAGGGAATTACCACTGTTGCATGATTAACATTATTCATTTAAAGATTTTTCCAGTCTTTGTTTCCAGAATTAAGTAGCCCAGAGGAGATAATCAACAGTGGAATTAATGCTATAGCCATTCAATATTTGAAGAAGGTGCCTGTATTTCTTCTTCATTGTAGCCCTCCATCAGAACATTTTCACTCTTAGGCCTCTCAGGCAAATCACTGCTGTTTTGACAGCTGGCTTTGCAGAGGCCACTCTTTACAAATGAGCCTACTGACCAAGCCAAACAGGACATATGTGTGCATCTTCTCAGGCCCCCAAGTCACCGGGTCAGATGAAAGAATCCAGGCTAACATACTTGCAGGGCCAGCTTTTTCCTTTGGCTTCCAACAGAAAATCAAGAGGCAGCAGGGTGCTCCTGACCCCTTATCCTCTAATTCCAGGCTCCCTGAGAGTCCAACCTAGGCTAGTCCTCTGAGAGCAGAATCATTCCTTCCATGGAATGGGAAACGACGACCCAGCAAGGCTAAACGACCCAGGTCACCCAGTCAGTTCACTGAAGGGTGAAACTCCTGATTTTGCAGACCAATCCCCTGCTCCTTTCACCACATCATACAATCACAAAGTCAGAGTTTTAGAGTCAGAGTTTGTTTAAATGATCTGCTTTAAACATTAGGAAATTCAGGTTCAGAAAAACAGAGAGGCTTTTCTGAAGACAGGGTCTATAGTCATGAATTCTAACTAAAATCAATCTACCACTACCTGCAGGTACCATCCAATAACCCCCGGTACATGGCCACTAATTCTTTCATATCTCACAGACACTCAGGACTGCTCAGAGTTTATTACTGGGATACTCTTTACTGTTCTTTTTGAAACCTCTACTATTATAGTTTAAGACCATTTTCTTTCATTTGACCCATGGAAAGCATATGTTTAGCCACCTTAACTATGTGCTTAAGTCAGAGGGAAACTTAGTAGAAATGACCCCTCTGAATCCAGCCACTATCCTTCCAAACTTTTCTTCTGTCTCTGACCCTACTGCTGAAGCATCTTTGATGAAACTCATCAGTAAAGATCTTCTATGAGGCCGGCATCCCAATTGTTACTTATTTTTTCCCTTCAGTAGTGAAGGGACTGTATTTGTTTGAGACTCAGCCAATAAAGCATCGCTGTTTAGTATCAAATACCAAGGTGGTTTCTCAAGGTTCCGAGCAAAATGTTTTCTAGATGATATTCTTATAACACATAGGCTCATCTCAACCATGATATTTCATGTCTGCGTGTCTCTGAAATACTAGCATTTTTCACTAGGATTGTTCTCCTCAGAGTGGGAGGTAAGGCCAGTATCACTAACTCTTAAATGCTGAAAATGGCAGTCGAAAATTTTTTTTGAAAAGATGACTTTTTTAAATGAATTTTTTGGAGTGTTTTGGCTGAACACTAGAGATCAGATACACCAGTAGGAAAAGAAGGTAATTCTCCACAATCGAAAACTCTAACCACTTCTATTCAAACCCATCCAAAGATTGTAAAGTTGATTCCTTACAAGGAAGGTCTGGCCAGATTTCAATTCTTTGGGTTCACCCTTTTTGTAACTCTTTTGGGTGGCATTTCACTTTAAACTCCACATTCTCAGATTCACCCGCTTTGTGGTTTCCGTTCCCTTTGGGCTCATTTCAAAGCTCTTGCAGTCGGGTCACAACCTAATTTTCTAACCCAGCAGCCCTGGGGGAAAGAAATCCTATTAGATCCCATTAAATCTCAATAGATCCCTGACCCTCTCAAAGTCAGGATGAGATCTGACAATGAAATAGGGTCTCAAATGCCCATGGAGATGATCAGTTCTACAACATTCAACAACTGTTCCTGGGGTCCTAGGGTATGATAGGCAGTGTGCTTGACATAATGATCCACAAGACAGAAACGGTCTCCACCCTTTGGAGCTTATACTCAGCAGGGAGCAAAACAGAAAATAAGCAAATACCTACTAACAGAACTCAGATTATAAGTGCTAGGAAGGGAATGAGTGGGTGCATGAAAGAGACTAACAGAGGAAATCTACTGAGATGTGGGGCAATCAAGGATGGTGTCTTTGCAGGACAGCAGAGAACACTTTCAGTCTTCCTAACCCCTTATCAATAAAAAGTTAAGATACATAAGAGACAGACTTCCCTGATGGTGTGTAACATAATGGAAGGAGGCAAGAAGCACATCTGTGCATGTGTATATACACACACCCACTCACACTCCAAAGACGTTTAGAACAGTACATCAAGCACACGGTTCAAGATCTCGATTTTCATAAGAACACCCACCTTCTGTTGTCAATTAGCTGAAAATTAACTAGAGAATATTTTTTTAAACCTACTCTTGTGATTGAAAATATTTCTAAAATGTGTTTATTCAACTCCCTGCCCCAGAAAGACAAGCATACTCAGGGCCTACCGGTGAAGCTGCCATGAAGGAGGTAAAAATGTGGGAAACTGGGCTGGATGCAAGTTCCTGTTGCTGTCTGGGGGTGGTTGAGAGCAGTCCAACAAAGCTAACGTATCTGCTTCATCTCTTAGGCTCCACCTTTGTCTCCTTAAAAATTCTCATTATCGGAGTTGCTGTCATGGCTCAGTGGTTAACGAGCCCGACTAGCATCCACGAGGATGCAGGTTCAATCCCTGGCCTCGGTCAGTGGTGTTGCCGTGAGCTGTGGTGTAGGATGCAGACATGGCTCATATCCTGCATTGCTGTGGCTGTAGCATAGGCCAGAGGCTACAGCTCCAATGTGATCCCTAGCCTGGGAACCTCCATATGCTGCCAGTGCGGCCCTAAAAAAGACACACACAAAAAAATTCTCATTATTATAGGGAGTTGCGTTCCGGGTAGTTGAGGTTGCCATAGCACAATGGCTTAACTGAGGGGATGTCAAACAGGAGGTAATAGGATGTGCCATGAGAACTGTGCTGACTGGCCTTGAACCCCAGGAGACCTTGGGGAGGGAATGACCTCCTGACCAGGGCTCTGCTCTTTGGCTCCAGCCACCCTGCCGTGGTCATTCTACTTGGCTGCCACTGACTTCCCATGTTCTAATCTTCTAACGTCAAAGCTTCAAGGCCTTAATAGATTCCTCTCAGCTCTCCAAAGATGACAATGACAAGGACTTAGGAAGTCGTGCCACCCAGTGTCTCGGTCCAGAAGCAGACTGCTCTTGTTTGTGTGTGTGGTGGGGCAAGAGGTATGAAGGGAAAATTCCGTTCCAAAAGTTTATAAAGAAGTTTGAATTAAAGGAAAAGAAGTCAAAAATGCATCTGCTAAGGTTGAAGACTGCTTGAAGGTGGGGACAAGAGGTAGGGTTCCACCCTCTTGGCATCCCATTCATAGCTCTTCAGGCCCTTGCAACATGGCTAAAAAATCACTGCCCTAGAAGTTAGATTGTGCAAACCCTATAATTATCATGAGGTTTGAGAAAGTCGTTATAGGCCAGTGGCTCCCCAATGTGTCTGGTGCTCTGAATTATGCAGAGAGTTAGAAAAAAATAAGATTCTTGTCTCCCTCCTGGAAGATTCTGATTCTCTAGGTCTGAGCAGACCATGATCTTAAAGGAAAATATTCTCTTTATGCACTTCCACATTTTCTTTCCATGTTCTAACAATTAGATAAGATCTCAGTAGCCAATGTGACCCTAGCAAGAGGGATGTGGGAGGCCTCCTGTCCTGCTTCTGTTCTAGTCCAGAGGCAGAGGGAGTCCTCTGTCTACCCATGGTTCAGGCTGATACACCTATAAAAGAAACTGGGCTTAAAACCACTAGATTTGAACAATGATATGATCTCTTTCTGTTTGTTCTTGCTCTTGTTTTTGCTTTTGCCAGGCCTTGCTCCACTGTGCATGTCTCTTTCTCTGCGTATTTAACAGGGCATCCTTGACACCCTATATCGGGGGTTCAGGTTCTAACCAATTGTCTTTCTAGCTCTTTTTTTTTTTTTGGAATTTTTTTTTTATTACACAAATGAATTTATCACATCTGTAGTTGTATAATGATCATAACAATCCAATTTCACAGGATTCCCATCCCATAACCCAAGCACATCCCCCTACCCCCCAACACTGTCTCCTCCAGAGACCATAAGTTTTTCAATGTCTGTGAGTCAACATCTGTTCTGCAAAGAAGTTCAGTCTGTCCTTTTTTCAGATTCCACATGTCAGCGAAAGCATTTGATGTTGGTGTCTCATTGTACGGCTGACTTCACTTAGCATGATAATTTCTAGGTCCATCCATGTTGCTGAAAATGCTGGTATTTCGTTCATTTTAATGGCTGAGTAATATTCCATTGTGTATATGTACCACATCTTCTTGATCCACTCCTCTGTTGGTGGACATTTAGGTTGTTTCCAATTGATGGTGACAACTAATTCATTTGGATTAGTAAAAGGAAGAATCTTGACATGCCAAGTTTAGATGGGCAAGAGAGAAAGAAGATTAAACTACTCTGAACAACCAGCCATCAAATATAATACGCAATTATGAGTTGAGCCTCTGAAAGTTTTGGAATCTGACTTGGCATCGTTTCTACTGGAAAAGGATATAGGTGACCAGAAGTCAATCATCCTCTTTAATATATGGGGCTTGGTAGTCACTCTATGGAAAGGGCATGAGATAAAACAGAAGAAAGACAAGAGAATAAGATAAGGAAAAGGAAAGCAGAAAAGTAAAAAATTTCAAGATGAAAACAGAAAACAGGTGATAAGCAGGCTATTTGAAGTATTACACAGGGCTATCTCAGTCACTGGCAAGCATTGCCCCAATGGCTGTCTCCTGAATGACAGTAAGCCGTGGAGTACACTCCATTCTGGGAAGCAGTAGGTGACTCTCTCCAATATGGCATTCAAAGATCCTTCATTACCTGACTCCTAAAACAGACACTGTGGATGCCCTATTCAAATCCTCACCCCAGCTTTCCACGAGAGCAGAGCCTCCAATTTCATTCATCTGTGAATCCCCCCTCCACCCCCCTTCCCCAAGCCATGTACTCAAGAAAGGTGGGCCTATTCTTGGAAGACCCAGGCAAATGGATCTTGAGTAACCGGATATTCTATTTCCCTTGCCAGGGATTGGTTTAAAGAGGTGAATGTCACCCAGTCCTAGCCAATGAGACAGGAGGAGCAGTCTGCAGAAGGGCTTCTGGGAAATGGTCAGCCCCCATACAAAGAGATAATACAAAAAGGAAATAGCCCTCTTTTTCCTCTGAACATTGCCATGCCTTCATGCTATGCCTGGAACTTCAACAGTCACCCTCCAACTTTAGTGGTAAGACTAGTACCATGAGAACCAGAGAAAGGAAGACTGAAATAACCTGGACCCCTGAATTACCAGATCCTGAAAAATGCTTTACTCTCAACCTTCTGGATGAGATAAGAAACCTCTTATTGTTTAACCCACTTTGTTTCTTGCAGCCAAAAGTCTCCTAACTAATTTAACTCACCTTCCTTGGTCCTGTCTACATACTTAATTAACAACGTTTCTCCCAGACAATATTATTTGTATTTTTTTCTACTCCTTATAAGAGCCTTGTAAGAGACCCTGATTCAAGATTTGCTGCCTCCGGCAGGGTTACTAAGTATACCTATAAACAAAACTGAATGATGATGACAATTATGAGGCTTAGAACCAACACAGAGAACACTTACCCTCTGCTGGCTGTGACCCTAAGAAACTTTATACCTTAGTCTACTTAATCTTGATGAAAACCATGTGAAGTGAGAACTATTACCCCTTTTAACAGATGAGGTAACTGAATTAAACAGAGATCACAATGGAAAAAATAGCCTATTGCTATGGGTGATGAGAACTGGCAGAATATTTTCCTGAACTTGACCGTGAGACACCGTCATAAGCAGGAATGGTGGCACTGGACTGGCAGGAAAGCCCACAGAAGGGCTCATGGAGACTCCAATCATTCAGACCTACTAGTAGAGAATCTGATTCAATAGGTCTGAGCTAGAGTCCAGGAATCCGCATTTTTAACCACTTCCTGGGACATTCTGATAAGCAGACAGTTTTAGGAGACAGGGAATTGGAGAAAAGTGAGCTACCCAAGATTTATGGGACATAATAGGATAAACTGATTGATCTATTAACTCCTTTTCCAGTAGTATGCAAAAAGCTTCACAAGTTAACTCCCATCAGAGTGATTAGATAAGCTTGATTCTTTTTTCATTTGTTTTTGTGTGTGTGTGTGTGTGTGTGTGTTTAACCCCAATTCTTTACAGATTAGGATGAGGAATCAAAGTTAATTTCCTTCCTAAATCCTATAGGACACAAACAGGTGTATATGTCTCCTTGGCTTTGTGACTGCTTGATTCACATACTGGTGCCAACTAGTCCCTGGATGCCCTGAAAACCTCTTGGACTGGACACAGAACAGCCTACACTGTGAAGGAAAGGTAAAAATCCTACCAAGCCAAAGGCACAGTCATTTTAGGAACGTTCTAATAGAGATACTTGAATACTCTGGATTGGCCGGAGTTAAAATAAAGCAGGCATACATTTTTACCATGGCAGTTTTCTGTCTACCACAGTCAGACAGCATGATTTTCACCAAAGATGAATGACACTGAACCAGGAACTGCAAACACATGGTATGTGTGTAACCATCTCCCCATCCTACACCACAGCAGACATTGCTAACTGATCGTAACATCTTTCCCACTGAGTCTGGTAGCATGAAGATCCTTCTTAACAAAATGCTTTAGGGCTGAAACTCCCCAAAAGCATGGATACAAATTAAGACCTTTTGTTACTAAAAGAAAAAAAAAAGTGGAACTATTATATATTCATTTCCCATGCACTCTTTTGTTGCATCCAAGTCTCATTATTATTACAGCTCCTCTTTTCTTGTTCATAAAGAGCACTTGGATAAATGTTTGCTGAATTTAATTTAGTTTTTTTCTACTACTTCAGCCAAAGGATTTAGCATTTTCCTAACATGAATATTAAACTCAGCCGAGCCCATGAAGCACAGGAACCAAAACAGTTAATTAGCAAGTCACCAAGACTAGAGCAAGAAGCAGGAGGCACGGCTTAGGAAGCTGCCCATTTTTCTTGTAATAAAGAAAATAAAGACAGTAATTCTAACATTTATTAACCCCCCAGTATGGGTAATTGCCATCAGATGTGAGTCTGTCAGTCTTGCATTAACATAAGCTACTGCATCTTGGTTTTCAATGGCAGAGTAATGCCTATGATACTGCAGATAAGTGCTAACGCTGGAGTTTTGAGAACCAAGCCCTGTGTCCAGCAAATGCTTTTAAAAGAATTTCACTCTCAATGGTTGCCTGCCCAAAAGAAATTCATTTTATGTTTAAAAAAAAAAAGGAGGAATGAAAACAAGGAGGCATTCAATTGAGCAAGCATTTTCTTAACTCATTTTAAGATAATCTCTTGCATTCACCAACAATTTCTCCAATGGGTGGAACCACAGAAAGAGACATTGTATGGTTCGGCAGTATGTTTCATTCTATATTGGTGTACAACCTAAAATAATGGAATGGTGATAAAACAAAAAAAGAAGGGCTTTATAATAGTCAGGACACGCCGACCAATTTTAAATTGAATTACACAGACTGCTAATCTTTATGATGGGATAAAATTTCTTTCAACATTATGCATTATACTAAAATTTGCAGTACCTCCCCCTCCCCACTTCTTGAGCTAAGAGCCCCCCACACATGCCTCCCCGGTAATAAAGCTTCTAAAGCTTCTCTTCCACCCCAAAAGCATTGTTCCTGCTGACTGCGAAGGCAAGATACGGCTCATGCAAGATTTCATTTTTATAGCTATTGTTAGTTGGTGTGCATCTATATTTCACACCAGAATATACACAAACAGTATTATGAACCTGGGCCTAGTTTCCTAATACCATAAGCATACATTTTTTTTAAAAGGATGGATATAAACATATACATCTGGTAGAGGAGATTTTTAAAACCAACACTATTGAGGAGCTTTGTTAAATTTTTAAAAAGGATGTGCAGAACTCTGCATGCTACATATTTGATGAAGCAAGCACACTTCAGAAACTCTAAATTATCCAAGTCTAGAAGTGGTAATAACCCTTCTGAAGGATGAGCCTATCTGTGTGGGCTGCGTTCTTGCTCATTTGGTGTGTTTCTCTCACTCTTTATGATTATTATTATTTTTTGGCTGCAGGGATTGAACTGCGTCACAGCAGTGGCAATGCCAAATTCCCCAACCTGCTGGGCCACCAAGGAACCACTCTCTCCCTCTTTAGGTGATGGGACAGGGTACCAGTGTGAATGTGAAGAGCGTGTTCTATAGGCACAGACAACCTCAGACTTCATTGCTCTAACCCCAACAAAGGAAACTAAGAGAGGACACCAAGAATTGCCTTAATAAGTTTCCTAATCCTTCTTCCACTTGTTATGAGAAACGAGTTTCCAAACTGACCGTATTAAAGCCATGCATAAAATATTTCTAGGAGACCTGACCCTTCTTAAACCTCGAGCTCGTTCCTAACACCTTAGACTGTGGATGGAATCTTACTCTGTGATGCGTTTTGGCTTATGTATAATAAAAATGAAAGACACCCCCACATATACTGACTTGTCAACAAATTCATGTTCTCTATCACTGAGTTATATCTACAACCTTTTTTTTTGGAAAAAGACCATATACAAGAATAAAAACTATATCTGAGAACTAGTGAAAGAGCATGTGGCAAATTAGGAGCTACAAAACAACTAACAGAAACAACACATAGGTTAGGCTCTGCTTTAGATCTTTCTAGAAATCTTAGACTCTTTTAACTGACACTTTCTAGTCCCTGTGAGGCACATACTAGTCTACTGCCCACAGCACACTGACTAATGACAGTGATAATTGTTCCTGGTGACACCTGGACACTTCTGCTCCCACATATGGAAACCCAGGGCCACCTGCCTTTAATCCCAAACTAGTTTATGCCAGCCGTACTTTTTACCCTAATTACCTGATGCAACTGCAATTGTATATTAGTTAAAATGACAAAATGAGAACATTAAAAGACTGTATAAATTCACTTGTGTGTAAAAAGTAAACGACACCACTTTAAAAAGTGAGAGAATGGGTTCCCATCGTGGCTCACGGGTAACGAATCCAGCTAGTATCCATGAGGATGCGTGTTGGACCCCTGGCCTACCTCAGTGGGTTAAGGATCCAGTGTTGCCATGAGCTGTGATGTAGGTTGCAGGCTCAGCTCAGATCCCGAATTGCTGTGGCTATGGTGTAGGCTGGCAGCTGCAGCTCCGATTCGCCCCCTAGCCTGGCAATTTCCATATGCTGCAGGTGCAGTCCTAAAAAGACAAAAAAAGAATCAGAGAAAAAGAATCAGAATAATCTAGAAGTATTCTGCACTCAGATTGTTTCATAAGCAAGTTTACATTCTTACTCACCAATAAATTAACTAAAATGGAAATATGATAAATATGATACATTTTAGATAAAGATGATAAATTACATGTGAAAGATGGTGCTGATCTTGAACCACTGGGTCCATAGTCAAAAAAAGGGCTTCAGACATGGTGATTAGAAGACTGGTTAAAACATGAACGTCTGGGAGTTCCCGTCGTGGCGCAGTGGTTAACGAATCCGACTAGGAACCATGAGGTTGCGGGTTCGGTCCCTGCCCTTGCTCAGTGGGTTAACGATCCGGCGTTGCCGTGAGCTGTGGTGTAGGTTGCAGACGCAGCTTGGATCCCGCGTTGCTGTGGCTCTGGCGTAGGCCGGTGGCTACAGCTCCGATTCAACCCCTAGCCTGGGAACCTCCATATGCCGCAGGAGCGGCCCAAGAAATAGCAACAACAACAAAAAGACAAAATAAATAAATAAATAAATAAATAAATAAATAAAATTAAAAAAAAAAACATGAACGTCTGTATGTTTCAAGTTAAAATAAAAATATTTAGCTACATGCTTATCCCTGTTATAGTTTCCCACCTTAGCTGACTTTCTGATTAACTGTACACTTTCCGGTCCCCATCGTAGTGGACAAGAGGGCTTTAGCTGGAGTACGACTTGCACAGGCAAACGGCTGTGAATCCCCACCGCTAAACCTCAGGCAGCCTTTTCAAAGAATGAAAAAATCCAGATGCAAAGCAGGTATCTGCACTACAAAATGTGCACATGTATTTTTGGTTTCCACCCACTTATAAGGAGAATCATAAGTTTCTTCGCTTCCAAGATTCAAGCTTAAAGATTCATTTGTCAATTCATATACAAGTCATTTTTAGGCTTCGTGGTTATCTTGCTTTCTGAATCCAGGCCTTCCATGAAGGAAGGAGTCATAAGATGAAGATTACGAACCTATTCGAGTATCAGTTTGGTTTCTTAAATCCCCAAGAAAGCCACAAAGGACAGCTTACTCATCTAGCTCTCTTCCTAGCAGCACTAGTGCAATCACTACGACGACCACCAACATCACCACCAAAACTATTACTACAGGCTCTTGTTTGACTATCGATTCCAAATGCAGGTGATAAAGAGAAATAAACGTATAGGGCTTTGATATACGGCAGCCACTGAATCACAAACTACTGTCTAATGAGAAATCACGTAGCCTCTACAAGTGAAGAGCTAACAGCTTCATGTTCAAGATTTTACAGTGAAATCAAAGCTCAGAAATTGTATCTTTCATATGAAATGTCTGTCCTCACAGGTAAGTTTCGTCTCCCTAAAATAAAAAGAAAATTTATTCCCCAACCTTATTCCTTATTTTCAAACAAAGGAGAAAAATACGAAGTCAAGAATAAGTGAGGCTCAAATCAATGGAAGAAAGAAGGGAGACGACACAGTTTAACTGCACAAATTTACCCTGAAATTTGAAGAAAAACATGTGCTGCTTCTTTCCTGCTCCTAAAATTTCAACAGACTTTAAAGAAACACCAGGAAAAGAATTCATTTCAGTTTCAAAATGCACACAAAAATTGCTGCAATAACATCTAAATCTGGCAGATTAATAATGCATATTATAGTTAACTGCTTAATTATTCATTTTGGATGTAACCAAACAGGTTTTAAAACAACCTCCAAATGTGAAAAGAGCTAGGAAGTACACGCAGTGTAATCAAAAACAAAAAATTTTCCCCAATTTTTCTGGAAGATCTTAAACATTTCCTCTAGTTTTCAAAATTAGAAACATTTTGATAAGAAATTTTATACATTTTTATTATTATGTGTGTTTTATGGGCTTTTACAAATACTAAAATCAAATGCTTTAAATATTCTATTTCAAAATACCATATATAAAAATGGCATATATTGTAATATCAAAAGGTGGCAAAGTGACAAATATAAGTAAATTTGAATCTGAAAACATTTGCTAAAGACATGTAATAAATTAAATTTAAAAAGCAGAGAGAATGTTCATTTGGGGGACAAATCAAAATAAAAGATTAATTGAAAGTTGCTATATATGGTTGCAAAGGTTGTTGACTGCAACAGAGCAGCAGCCAAGGAGGTGAGTGTGCCGTTCAATAAGCATGCACCACCAGGTTCAGGAAATACATCTTCCCACTTTGTACAAAAGTACTCTATAGGCAAGCAGCAGCCCTGATCAGGAATAACATATTGGAAGAACTGAACAAATTTTATACGAAAATGCAAAACAATTCCCACTTCCTTCCCCAAGTAATGAAATAGAAGAACAAGAAGTATAAAACCAAAACTAGGTGTGGGGATCTGAGTTGCAAAATAAATCCCCCCTTTTAGGCTAAATTATGAATGCTACAAACCAACTGTCTTTGTAGGAACCCATCAACAAACAGCTCTGGAATGTGCTTTCAAGTTTCCACAGGTACTAACCTAGCCACACCAGAAACACACAGAGAATCTGGGTGTGCAAGTTTCCAGTTGCACCAGGCAGGTTATCAAGGCTCTTTTGATTTACTCTGACACATTCTGGTCAATAGTCTAACAGCCTTCCATCACACAAACCTAATTAATTTGATATTCACTAATTTTACTAATTTTTTTTGTCTTTTTGTCTTTTTGCTATTTCTTGGGCTGCTCCTATGGCATATGGAGGTTCCCAGGCTAGGGGTTGAATCGGAGCTGTAGCCACCGGCCTACACCACAGCCACAGCAACGCAGGATCCAAGCCGCGTCTGCAGCCTACACCACAGCTCACGGCAACGCCGGATCGTTAACCCACTGAGCAAGGGCAGGGACCGAACCTGCAACCTCATGGTTCCTAGTCGGATTCGTTAACCACTGCGCCACGACGGGAACTCCTAATTTTACTAATTTTTAAAATTAATTATGATACTAGGCAGTATCTCTTGGAGCAAAAAAAATTTTTTTTTAGTTAACTGTCTAAGGTAAATACATTTCTGGGAGTTCCCGTCGTGGCGAAGTGGTTAACGAATCCGACTAGGAACCATGAGGTTGCGGGTTCAGTCCCTGCCCTTGCTCAGTGGGTTAACATCCAGCGTTGCCGTGAGCTGTGGTGTAGGTTGCAGACACGGCTCGGATCCCGCGTTGCTGTGGCTCTGGCGTAGGCTGGTGGCTACAGTTCCGATTAGACCCCTAGCCTGGGAACCTCCATATGCCGCGGGAGCAACCCTAGGAAAGGCAAAAAGACAGAAATAAAATAAAATAAAATAAAAAAAGGTAAATACATTTCTGGTCTTTGGCAGGATTAATGTAAAAACTAGAAATGAAAGAAAGGTAATATCACTCAGCTCCCCAGTGCTATGAGGAGTCTCTAGCATCCTAAATACCCACCCTTCCAAAGGCATGGAAGAAGGTAGGACCCAGCACAGATGCTGCCTCTTAGAGCTCGGAGACCTAGATTATGGTGGGTGCAGTATCAATAGCTTCAGATCAAGAATAACTTCTTTGTATGTTTGCTAGGAGGACTGGATGGATAACAAATGCATTTGTAAAACACCCACGTAGCACAGCATCTTGTCATTTAATACAGAACTCTTCTTATAATACGACTTAGAAATGTAGGTATAAATAGACTAATTTTATGAGGTCAAGTTTCCTTTATAATCTCCTCACTCCTTAAGGAAGCAGTATTTTGATTTCATCTGATTTGGTTTGGTTTTTGAAACTAATTTCAAGGCATGATTCTGGATTGGACCCTAGAATAGGAGAAAAAAAAAATTGCTATAAAGAACATTACAGGGACAATTAGTAAAAATCTGGGAGGGGTAAGTCTGAGATTAAAGAATAGAATCGTATCAATTTATACTTGATTATATTATAGAGAGTTAATGTAAATGAATAGCCATGTTCTCAGGAAATATTTAAAGGGGCCTGATGTTTGTAGCATATTCTTAAGTGTTTCAGAAAAAAAAAAAAGATAGATATGTAGAAAAAATAGATAAAGAGACAGAGAGATAGATATACAGATGGAGAAAGAGAAAGAATGATAAAGCGAATGAGGCAAAACAACTGGGGAATCTGGGTGAGGGGTACATGGGAGTTCCCAGCATTATTCTCGGAACTCTTTTGAAACTTGAAATTAGAGTCAAAATAAGAAGTATAAGAATGTTAATTGAAAAATGATTCATCAACTAGGGCCACCCACTGGTGTGAGAAGTGCTGTCTGCACATGAATGGCCATTCATTCCAATACTTCACCTTAAACTCGGCTCCACTTTCCACTCCCTAGGCTAGCGGTGTGACCCGCTATATGAATTACGTGGACAGCGCTACAATTATGTCCCCTTCCCTTTCATCTTCTTTGTACAACTCCGAGTGAGCATGTGCAGGGTGAGCTAATGATTTGTCGTGTTATCTCTGCTGAGTACTATATTATTTGCACCATAATATTTTCATTTCTTCCTCCCTGCATATAATGCCACGTTGACAGCAAGGTCAGCTAAGTTACTATAAGGGATTTTTAATGAAAACAATTATAAATTTAAAATAACTGTGTTTAAGGCATTTAACAGTCACTAGGGTCAAGTGATTACAGCAGTTACAAGACCCATGGGACGTGTTCACACCAAAACAAAGTGAATAAATTACCTCGGCTGGCGCGTGTAATCACTAAGTGACCACAGGGGTCAGGCAGAGTGGAACCCTGAAGACTCTCACGCAAAACCAATAATGAAAATTTATCCGTCAAAGTGGGGGAGGGGAGGATGTCAAGAATTAGTGAGTCACATGATAGACTAAAAGCAGAACTGACTCTCTCCACGCAGCTTCAGGACCAGGGAAATGACAGTCAAACACCCAGGGGATAGCTGGAAAGAAGAGTCCAGGAAACACTACGCAGGCGGGCTGGCGGGAGGTGGGAGAGCTGAAGTGGAAGGGATCTTTGCCATAACAGCAAGTTCAAAGCCAAACCCACGTTCACTTTGGTATAAGGATGACTGTCATTACCCAGAAACTTGTGGTGGGGTCTGAAAATGCGTTTGGAGGTTTCCCATGTGAGAACATGATGTGATGTGATGTTAACAATCAAAGGATCGTCTCTAACATTTTCACGGCACTTGACATCCTCTGAAGATGTTTCTCAAACTTCACCCGCACAGCTCTGTGTTGCGTTGTAAGAAAAGTGGTGACCAAAGATCACAGAAGCAATGCATTTTATTCATGGAAGGACTACTAGGAGGTGAAGAAAACCCAATGATTATTGAAGAGTCCTTATTTTGCTCAAGACTGTGCTGGAAGTGTACTTTCTGAAGACTCATAATCACAAGAGGAGACCAGAAGCCCTAGACGTAACCTCTGCTAATGGACTGAGCACTGTAGCGAGGGGAGGAAGGGATGATGACCAATTGGGAAGGCAGGACCAGGCTCATAACCAAGGCAGTCTTTGAATTAGACCTTAAAGAGTGAACAAGAGTTCATGGGAAAAGGGGGAAAAGACTGGCAGGCAGGCTAGTAGGACCCACAGGAGCAAATAATCAGTTATTCAGCAAAAATCTGTTGAGTGCTTTCTATTCACAGGGCACAGTGCTTATAATCTCATCCACGACACCCCTCCTCTCATGGAGCTTGCTCTCCTTCCCCTGCCACTCAGTGCACATGTGTGTCACTTTGCTCCTGTGTGTCAGGCACTGTGGTAGGTACAAAGGGTACAGTGGTCAATGGGATAAGCCCAGAACCCCATGGAGCTTGCATGCAGTGGAGGAAGGCTGATAAAGAAATAAGAAGGCAGATGAGTGAATGAAGAAGACATGGTATATATACACATGGAATACTACTATGGAATACTACTCAGCCATAAAAAGGGACAAAATAATGCCATTCACAGCAACATGGATAGAACTAGAGACTCTCATACTAGGTAAAGTAAGTCAGAAAGAGAAAGACAAATACCATATGATATCACTTATATCTGGATTCTAATATATGGCACAAATGAATCTATCCACATTAAAGAAACAAACTCATGGACATGGTGAAGAGACTTGTGGTTGCCAAGGGCGGGGGAGGGAGGGAGTGGGATGGACTGGGAGTCTGGGGTTAGTAGATGCAAACTATTGTATTAGGAGTGGGTAAGCAATGAGATCCTGCTGTATAGCACAGGGAACTATATCTAGCCACTTGTGATGGAACATGATGGGGGATAAGGTGGGAAAAAGAATGTGTATATATGTGTGTGTGTGTGTGTGTGTGTGTGTGTGTGTGTGGCTGGGTCACTTCATTGTACATCAGACATTGACAGAACATTGTAAATCAACTATAATAGAAAAAATAAAAATCTTAAAAAAGAAAGAAGAAGATAATAGGAGTTCCCTTCATGGCTCAGCAGTTAACGATCCCGATTAGGATCCGTGAAGATTCTGGTTGGATCGCTGGCCTCGCTCAGCGGGTTGAGGATCTGGTGTTGCTGTGAGCTGTGGCGTAGGTCACGGATGCAGCTCAGATCCGAGTTGCTGTGACTGTGGCTGGCAGCTGCAGCTCTAAATTGACCCCTGGCCTGGGAACTTCCACATGCCATAAGTATGGCCCTACAAAGCAAAAAGCAGAAAAAAAAAAAAAAAAACACAGACGCAGAGGTGGGAAATATAAGATCTCACCATGGAGGTGGCGTCTGAGTAGAGACAGGCAGACCCAGAAAATGGATAGGGTGGGACCAACTTAGGAACAGCATGTGGCTGTGGTCGGAGGTCACACAAGGGAGAAAAGATATGACATGAGCCCAAAGAGCTGAGGAGAGGGTGGGGAGAAGGACGGTGGGTGGAGAAGCTGCAAAGGTAGATTGGATCAGATCATGAAAAGCCTTGGGTACAGGCTTTAGTCCATCAGTAAATGGTTCCTAAAATGCATTCCAGAAAATACCAGTCTGATGGGATAACCCATGGGGAAAGGGTCCTGGGCCTCCATTTCTGCCTCTGTAAAAATGGTGGTAACAGCATCGACCCACCTGAATGTTGAGAATTAAATGAGTTAATTCTTGTAAAGGGTCAGGCAAGAGTGAGCACACAGTCAACATTAGCTATTACATGATTCCAGGAGGAGTTCCCACTGTGGTGCAACAGGACTGGCAGTGTCTTGGAAACGCTGGGCCACAGGTTTGATCCCCAGCCCAGCACGGTGGGTCGGGGATCTGGTATTGTCGCAGCTGCAGCTTAGGTGGCAACGGAGGCTCGGGTCTGATCCTTGGCCCAGGACCTCCATGTACTGTGGGGCAGCCAAAAGAAAGAAAGAAAGAAAGAAAAATAAAGGAAAAATTCCAAGAAAAATGAATGGTAGGCTGGGTCTTGGCAGTTTCTTTAGGGACAATAGACACTTGTCAGTGAAGCTGACAACACACAGTCATAGAGGAGGTTTAGGTGCTTGGGTTAATGGTCATGCGAATCGGTAGGGGAACCGAAAATTAACAGTGTTTGGAGGAGAGACTAATTCAGCTTGAGATATATTGGTTTTTGAGGTATCTGTTACCTTCTACCATCTGTGGCAAAATACCTCATTTCCAGTTAGATGCAAGTATCTGGAGAGAGAGGGATTGAGATACAACTGGGACTCCATTCCACACATAAAACCTCAAAGAATAAGAATCATCTCCCAGGTTTTGATATGCAGAAATAGCACAGGATGAGAAATGTCAGCACGTTCAGGCAGAAGATGAAGCCCCTAGTCCTGGGGTCTACATTAACAAACCTGCACAAAACTGGGTAAGATGTTTTAACTCCCTGAGCTCTAGCTGCCTAATTTATAAAAATGGGGAAATAACAGTGACCCTCAGAGGCTGGATGCTAAATGCAGCGGTACTGCTCTCTGGTTGCCTTCTGCACTCTCAGTGCCTGGACCAGCAGGGCCTAGGCCAGAGGAGATGCTTAGACTATATGCAAGTAAGCGTTTGAGGATGAAGGCTCTTCATGCTTTGGGAGACAAAGATCCTGCTCCAGGATTTAGGACTGTACAGTTTGGGGGTTTCAATACTCCCTTGTGGGCCAGGTGGTTGGAAAAGTTAGGGGCTCACTTATTTCCAAAGAGCTCCTTTTCCAGTTATTTACTTTTAATAGTGACACAATATTTTTGTACAGTAAAATGGGAAAAGATCCACCCTTTTCAGGAAAGTGTTTATGTGGCTTTTTCTGTTAGGCTGGTGAAGTACTGGTTACATGTGTCTTGGCTGTGTCTGCTTCTCTTTAGGAGATGGGGCCATATCAGCAAAAGAAGCAGCAGGAAGCTTTAACATAGAAGGCTGGAGGAGTGGAGACAACGTCCAGGGACTTTAGCTCTCATCTCAGCTCCTGGGTAGGTTCATGGAATGACCCCAGTCTGTCCTTCTGCCTCTCTGGATTTCCATCCATCCATCAGTCAGACAGGGATATTACTGTCTGCCCATATCAACTTCCCCAGACCATTATAAGCATTAATGATCTAATATGCTCAAAGGTACTTCGGGTCCTTTGGAGGAAAGGTGTCATATAAATTAGAGGCAGTATAATTAATGTAATTTAAGAAAATAGCTGCCCATATCAGAGAGGATTTAGGTTCCTGTGGCTCACAAACGACCTAGTCTTTGTGTCCTCAGGTCACTGATGATTCTTTCTAATGGAACAAAATTCGATCTTACTTATTTGAGCATATTCAACTATTCTGCGTTTGGGTTTTTTTCAAGTATGTAATTCCATGCCAAAATTGAACTATAATTTAAAGTTAATTTTGTCCTTATTGGAAAATGTATTTACATGTGGATCAAATCATGAAGTCATTCATTTTAGGATAAAAAATTCTTCAGTATAAAGAAGGACAAGTAAATAATAAGCATGAATCAATTGTTTTTTGGATTAAGCAGATACTCCTCCTATACTATTACAGATAAGAAAACAGGATGTCTGGATCCACCTGATAGAATACACAAGCAATGCACAGATACATTTATTCTAGAATCTCATACTAAGGGGAAAAACAAACCCTAGGTAAATTGCTTAGAAAGAGAAGCTATAAATAAATTTGAATAGAAAGAGAAGCTATTAAATAAACAGTAACTCTAGAATGATAACCGGAAAACCAAATTATGAATCAAAAGCTGTAGAGTACAGCATGACAGATACTGTTTTTGTGAGCAAACTAAAACTTCTTTTGACATTAAACAATAAGAATTGAGGAATCCTAGGCTCGAAGGAACTCTTTGACACATCCTCCTCTGTAAATCACGGGAAAAGTCATCTTGTTTGCCCTTTTTAAAGCCTCGTCCCTTTACCGTGTTATCAGATATGACGATTAAGTGGTTATAAAGTTATATCACCATAAACATTCCAACAAGGCTCCCCTGCTCAAATCACTTCTGAAACTTTTCTTTGGGAACTGCTAGGCATTTTACTAGAAAGGAGTCGCCATTATGTCACATTATCGTTTTGTTCTGTTTTTATTTTTTATTAAGGGATAACTGATATATAATAGGTCAGCTTCAGGTGAGTAAAATGAGTCTCTATTTGAAAATATTGCAAAACGATCACCTCAGTAGGTCTAGTTAGTACCTGTAAACATACGCAGTTATAAAATTATTTTTTCATGAGATGAGAACGTTTAAGATCTATGCTTTTAGCAATTTAAAACTATGTAATAACACTTAAGAGTATATAACCATGCTATAGTATGTAGTGCTATTACTATAGCACCTACTATTTTTTATTTGATTTTATTGGGAGTATAGTTGACTTACAATGTGGTATTAGTTTCAGATATACAGCAAAGTGAATCGGTCATATATATAAATATATCCATTGTTTTTTCCCAACTCTATCTATTGAGTAGATTTTCCTGTGCTATACAGCAGGATCTCTTTAATCATCTATTTTATACAGTAGGGTGTTTATGTTAGCCCCACCCTCCCAATTTTTCCCTCCCCCCAACAGTTTCACCTATGGTAACTCTAAGACTGGTTTTGAAGTCTGCGAGTTTGTTTCTGTTTTATAAATAAGTTCTTCTGCATAATTTTTATTAGATTCCACAAATATCATATGACACTTGTCTTTCTCTGTTTGACTTACTTTACTCAGTATGATAATCTCTAGGTCCATCCATGTTGCTGCAAATGGCATTATTTCATTCTTTAGCATCTACTATTATTAACCATAGTCACCAGGCTGTACTTTACATCCCCACGACGTTTTTATTTTGTTGCCATTATGTCATATCATTATTTTTTATTCAAAATGATATATCTCAACTTGTACACTTCACAACTTGTACACTTTATTTTGTTGCCATTATGTCACATCATTATTTTTTATTCAAAATGATATATCTCAACTTGTACACTCCGGTTCCTAATAATTCTGTATTGTTTAAAAGAAACAGAAGCCTTAAATGTGCAAACCATGTGAGGGAAGCATTATGTCTATGAGTTTAAAAAATAAAATGAAATCTGCCATTGAAAGCCTGGCTAAAGGCTGGTCTGAAGTTTTTAAGATAGGAGCTGCTGGATAGGAATGGTTTTCAGGAGGGATGGTGACACTGTGAGGGGAGTGACACAGTAGGGAGATGATAGGAGACTTCTGAAGAGGGGGGATAGGGAAGGGGGAGGCCTGGCCCCCTCAGGTGTGTGGTTCAGAGGTTAATCAGAATCTAAGGACACATCTAGGTGTGTTGGGAGTAGGATGCTTGGAAAAGAGACAGAGCCAGGTTTTTGGGGCCCTGGCGGGCCATGGGGCTCACACTTTGCTCCACAGGCAGAGTGGGCTATGGCCCAGCAGGTCATGTGGCACAAGAGACTGTAGGGCTACTTTACCTCAAGTTCTGAGAGTAAGGGACACTTAGCAATAGAACAGAAAGGAGTCCTGGCGACTTGGGTAGTAAGTAACATTTAGTGACCATTCACTACCAGTATACTTTGGGCAACTATTATGGTATTTAACCTCACAGCAATCCTTGTAAGTTAGAGATACTTAACATTAATAATTTTCTTTTGACAGGTGAATACATTGAAAAATCAAAAAATTAACAATGTGAAAACCAGGATTTAAACAGAGACAGACTAAACCCAGCCCTCATGCTCTTAACCTGACACCATACGATCTTTTAACACATTAGCAGGAGTTCCCGTTGTGGCTCAGTGGTTAACGAATCCAACGAGGAACCATGAGGATCCGGTGTTGCCATGAGCTAGGGTGCAGGTCGAAGACGCGGCCAGGATAAGATCCTGAGTTGCTGTGGCTGTGGTGTAGGCGGCGGCTACAGCTCGGATTAGACCCCTAGCCTGGGAACCTCCACATGCCACAGGTGCAGCCCTAAAAAAGACAAAAAAGAAAGTTTGCAATAATTTTTAAAAAGCCCTTAAAGGATGAAAATTTTCTGCCACTGAGGATATTCAAAAATATGTGACACAAACTCGCTAATACTACTGAGAGTATTAGGGAGAAATTACAGTCTTTATAGAAGGAAATTTGACAATACATAATAAAACCATTTTTTAAAAATACTTACTCTAAATTAGGAGTTTGAGATTACCGTATACACACTACTATATATGAAATAGATAAATAACAAGGACTTACTATATAACACAGGGAATTATATTCAATATCTTGTAATAACTTATAATGGGAAAGTATCCAAAAAAGAATATACATATATATATATATATATATATATAAAACTGAATCACTTTGCTGTACACCTGAGACTAACACATTATAAATTAACTATACTTCAATTTAAAAAATGGTTTAAAAAGTATAATACATGTTCTAAATATTAAAAAAAAATAAAGTACATATCATTGGAAGCAACAACTCTACTTACAGGAAGATATCCTACAAATCGAATTAAGGATGTTTACAAAAAGAGAGCAAGAAAGAGATTTATCACACTAGTGTGGATAATAATAAAAGAATGAAAGCACCCTAGCTTTGGCTAAATAAACCAGAATGTACCCATACAGCAGAAAGTGGTGCTGTAAATTTTTTAAAGTTACAATACAATATGCACAGCTCTATGAATTTTTTAAAATATTCATGAAACAAAACCCCTTAAAGCATAAAGATTTGGTGCTATTGAGGATATTCCAAGCAGAAAGGAGAAAAATTTCTCAAACGCTACACATCAAATAATAATTATTCTGGAGATAAGATTATGGAGGAATGTATATTTTCTGCTTTGCACATGTCAAAAACTTGAATTTTTATAATGTATATGTATCTTATTTATATCGAAAGTATTCTTTTTTTGGGAAAAAGTATTTTAACCATATTTGTTGATGTGGAAAGCTGTTCACAATATATTGTTAAAATGAAAAATAGACTACGAAACAGTATCACTGTAAGATCTTTATTTCGGTAAAAAGTGTGTGTGTGTGTGCGCGCGCGTGCACGTGTGTGAGCATTTATATCAATAGAAAACATTCTATGTAGAGTCACACTATTCTCTATTTAATAGAAAACACGTTGTAAAAATGTTAACCGTGGCTATCTCTAACCACAGGTAATTTTGTTATCTCCTTCTACTTATCTTTATTTTCTAAGTTATCAGGAACGAACATGTATTACATGTATTATAAGAATAAAATAAATAACCCAGGCTGTGAAAGCTTTTCCTAAAGACCAGCTCCAAAACTTTGGGCCACTAGGTAGGTCACTAGAAAAGGAATACAGTTTCCTAATGTGATTATCCTGAAAGCGGCAAAATCAATTTGTGTGTCTACATCTGAGATATCTGCTACAGTCACACGTGGCTATAACCATGCCGAACACAGCACTCCTACAAATACGAAGAAACCTCTTCTTGAGGTTTTCCTCAGGAGCACTTTCATTCTTTCTTTTAGGCCTCGAGAAGCTGAGACTCAGAGCTATTAAAAGACAACCCAGAGTAAAGAAAAGCCCTAATTATAAGTTCATGGCATTGGCGCTATGTTAAAAGGGACCTTGAGGGCCTAGATTGTTGTATATAAACTTTCAGCTGAAAGAACAGGCCACCCAGAACCCTGTCCTTTTTTTTTTTTTTTATAACCACTCTTTTTTATTGAAGTATAGTTGATTTTCAATGTTGTGTTAATTTCTGGTATAAAGCAAAGAGATTCAGTTACACACACACACACACACACACACACATATACACACACACACGAATTCTTTATCATAATTTTTCCACCATGACTTATTGCAGGATATTGAATATAGTTCCCTATGCTATACAGTAGGACCTTGTTCATCTATTTTATACACGGTGGTTTGTATCTGCTAGTCTCAAACTCCTAATTTATCCCTTAGCCACCCCCTTTCCCTCTGGTAAACATAAGTCTTTTTAATTATACTATAGAAAACAAAATAATCACTACAAACCCTTTTTAAGTATTTCTGCACTGTATATAGGAATCACTAACAACAGCCAACTGGATACATACTTTGAGAACAAAAAGAAAAAAAGAAGGGCAGGGCAAGACATTTTAAGTACAGTACAACATAATTTTAAAGTTTCAGTCAAAAGTGCAGGCAGGGGAAAAAAAAGTCCTGTTCTTTATGTTCATTCGTTCAGTCAGTGAGTGAACAACCATTTGTGTGAACCAAGCATGTTCTAGGCCCTACTCCGAACTAGGTGTACGAGGAGCAATGATGTAACAGCCACAGGAAGGGTGGCACAGATACCTGACCAAGGAGGTAAGGGAAAGAGAACCAGTCATAAAGGATGAAATTCTCCCAGAGGAGAAAGTCATTCCAGGAAGTGGAAACAGAGTTTGCAATGGGAAAGTGGTGTGGAAAGGGATGTGCATTTAGGAAATGGGAAGAGGAGTTTCCGTCGAGGCTCAGTGGTTAGCAAACCCAGCGAGCATCCATGAGGTTGCAGATTCCATCCCTGGCCTTGCTCAGTAGGTTAAGGATCTGGCATTGCCCTGAGCTGTGCTGTAAGTCACAGACACGGCCAGGATCAGATCCTGCGTTGCTGTGGCTGTGGCTGTGGCGTAGGCTGGTGGCTACAGCTCCGATGTGACCCCTAGCCTGGGAACCTCCACGTGCTGCCAGTGTGGCCCTTAAAGACAAAAAAAGAAAAGAAAAGAAAAAAAGGAAATGGGAAGAGAGTTGGTGTGGATGTAACTGAAATTGGAAATAAGGTGGGTGTGTCATCAAATGCTAAGATGTCCATTTGTGCAGCATCCATGGGCATGTGTGCATCTGCAAGGAAAAGGCTACTAAACATACTGCAAAGATGAGAGAGTACAAGAGGGATGATTAGGAAAGAACAGCACAGAGGCACAGGTTGGAAGACCACAAGTGACCCATTGCTCACAAAGGTGCCTTTGGGCACTTCAGCGGTTCAGAATTTACTAGCAATAAACACAACAGCATTTTTAACTGGCAATTAATTTAGAGTTGGCAGGTTTACATCTAAGTCTAGTCTGTGGATGAGATGCATTTTTGCCAAGATAAAAAGAAAACGCGCAGTTCCCATTGTGGCTCAGCGGAAACGAACCTGACTAGGATCCATGAGGACGTGGGTGTGGTCCCTGGCCTTGCTCAGGTGATTAAGGATCCGTGAGACATGGTGAAGGTCACAGTCAGGGTTTGGATCCTGCAGTGCTGTGGCTGTGGTATAGACGGTGGTGCAGACGGACAGCTGAAGCTCTAATTCAACCTCTAGCCTGGGACCTTCCATATGGCACAGGCTTGGCCCTAATAAAGCAAAAAAAAAAGACAAGAAAATGACATAATGGACTAGGATCCTAGTGTACCTCGCCAAAGCTTATTCATTCCTGACATTTCATCTCTGTAGCATCCCTGAGACCAGAGGACTTAATGGGACTATAGGATTTAACCACCACTTTAAAGGGTATTTCTTTAGAAGAGACCTGTCTGTACCTCTTTCCCACAACTCTGGTGTAAGAGAAATGATATAGACCCAACTCAGGCTCTAAGACTACATATGCCTAAGTGTGTGTGTTTAAAAAGGTAGATATTTAAAAACCACCATTTAACCCAGGATATGGTCCTTTCAGCAGGAATCCAAAACTCCTGACTGGGAATAAAGAAAGACAAGGAGAACACATGTGGGAAGTAGAGCTTGATGGACCCAAGAAAAACATCCTCAGGTCACGTCCTAGTTGCATGGTCTTAGGTAAGTTAACTTCACGAAAGCTCAGTTGCCTCCCAAGAAATAGAGAATCTAATAATAGCTTACTCCTAGATAACAGAAGCTACTTCGCAAGTTATTTTGAGGACTGCATGAAGGGATACATGTAATTGAGGGGTAGAGGGAAGAGGTAGAGCATCTAGCCCCATCCAAGTTCCAGTCCCAATGTGATCGTTAATATCTGAGTGACCTTCAGTAATTCACATAATCTCTCTGGCCTCAGTTTCCCCTTCCATCAAAGGAGGAGGTGGGACCTCCAAGTCCTTTTGCAATCCTAATGCTCTGTCCTCTTAGTGTAATTTTAAGAGGAAGACTTGTCTTCAGCTTCTACTCTTAAGCTTTTTTGGGGTCCCTCTTACCCTCTAAATTCCTCTTTAAACCTAGGGTGCCCAGTCCTTTCTAGTTTCTTTTGGATTCCTTGCCACTTACTCTGTTGTCTCCCTCTGTTGAAAGTTGTTCACAGGTCAGGGGCCGTGTTAAGAATGGTACAAAGAGTTCTCACTGTGGTACAGTGGGTTAAGAATCTGACTGTAGCAGCTCGGATCACTGCAAAGGCACAGGTTCGATCCCTGACCTAGTGCAGTGGGTTAAAGCATACAGTGTTGCTGCAGCTGTGGCACAGGTTGCAGCTGTGGCTAGGATTCAGTTCTTGGCCCAGGAACTTCCATATGCCTCAGGTGCAGCCATAACAAAAATAAGTAGATACATAAATAAATTAACAAATAAATTAATTAATTTAACAAATGGTATAAGCTTGGAGTTCCTGTTGTGGCACAACGGGCTTGGCAACGTCCTGGGAGGGCTGGGACGCAGGTTCGATATCCAGCCCAGCACAGTGGCTTCTGGATCTGGCATTGCCACACCTGTGGCTTAGGTCGAGACTGCAACTCGGATCTGATCCCTGGCTCCAGAATTCCATATGTCACAGGGAGGCCAAAAAAGAAAAAAATAAAAATTGGTCTAAGCTCTATCACAGAGCACATTCTCACAACAACTCTGGGGTATATTATTATTATTATACCCATTTTACAAATGAGAAAAGCAAGGCTCTAGAGTTTAAGCAACTTATCAAAGGAAGGAATTGAATGCAGGCTCTTTCCATTTGCTCATAGTCATTACAGGCCACACTATCTTTCCAGCCTTTGGCTCCACCTAGCTTGAGTTCCATCTTCTTATGACCCTGTGCTGTGCTCACTTATCTCATAGATTACTTTGCATTAATAACTTTGTGTTACTCCTGCCAGGAGGCATCTATACATAATACTAACCAAGACCCACCATCTCCAGACCAACAGAAACTCATGATGGGATTCTCAGTCCCTGTAGCTGGTAGGTCAGGGTGAGGGTCAAGACTGGCAGTGCTTAAATACATCTTTCAAATAACAGCACATGGTCAAATAGCCACTCAACTTCCACATGAAGCAGCTGAGAGCGACTACATTTTAGTTCAAGCCTAAGGTCTGCAAGCTTCCTAGCTGCCATAAGCCTACTCTAACATCATGGAATAGGAAAGGAAAAGGGCGTATATTTTAGGATCAGACAACCCCAGGTTTACTCATCTCATGAACTTGGGTAGATTTCTTAGCCTCTCTGAGTTTCTCTTCTGCTAAATGATCTTGGGTGAGTTAGCCCCATTAAGCTTCGGATTCCTCATGTGTAAAATGGAGATAACATTAGCCACCTTAGAAAGATGTCATAGGGATAGAACAAGGGCCCGGTCTGTAGCAGAAACAGATTAGCCCATTGGAAAAACAAAGGAGCCTGGGGGCTGGTCGGGTTATTTCCAAGAATCCGGATAGTCTAGGGTAAAGAGATGGAAATCAATGAGAGGTACACTGGACTCTAAGTGTCTGCCCAATGTGGGCAGGCCCATGCTGGTGAGAGGTGGATGCCCTATTATGGCAAAGCCCTAGACTGGTCTGACCCTTGACTCCACTGCTAGGCCACCTGGCAGCTGTTGCTAGAAGCACTTTTTTTCAGGGGAGAGGCTCCCAACTGAGCCAAGTGGTAGAGTGTAATCATATACCATCTCTCACCCACACCATCTCTCACCCTCAGAGCACCTTGAGGCTGCCGGGGTAACTGAGCTATTCTGGGCCTCCCCTTTGGATCCTAACTTCTCTATCTTCCTGCAGGCTCCCTACAGCCTCACAGTCTGCACCCCCTGCTGAGACCTCTTCCTTCTGTTTCAGGAGATCTGAGTGGAAATGGGAAGAGAAGGAACTGACCTAGCAATTGGACCTCAGCATGTTATTTCCTTAGTTATGGCACTTTTCCATTTATGGAATACATTCCCTTATAAAATCTCCCAGGGTTTCCTTCTAATCTATGAAATAATTCCTCCAACCTCTTCTTGTTTTTACCCTTTAAATATCTGTTGATGGTTCATTCGTCACATTCCCCATTCATTTATTAATGGTCCACAAAAACTTCCTAGCTGCAATCATTTACTGATTAATCGGTACAACAAACCAGAAAGACAGGTAGTATTAATCCTTGGTTCTGCAGAGGGAAACCAAGGGGAAAAGCGAGGTTAACTCAGCTGCCCAAGGTCAGCAGCTAAACAAGATTATAACCAGGATCTACCCTGTCTGGTATTTCTATAAACACTTCCCACAGTGTTAACTCCCTTTCTTGACAAATCAACATTGTCAAGTCAGCTAGATCAATTCTGTGTTGACATTCTCTTGTCACAGAACAGTTCAAAACTGTCAAAAATCCAACCCCAAATAATTCTGTCTGCTAATAGTTCATAAATGCAAGTTGCTGAAATGAAGAGCGAATCGTACTTGAAAGCAAATTTGACAGATGTAAAAAAAGAGGGAGAAGATCCGGATTCTAGGCCCGGCTCTGCCACTAAGAGACTCTGAAAAAGTCACTTAACTTCTCTGCATCTGAGTCACTTGTGAAAATGGGCTGATGCTGCATGATATTTAAGAGAGCTTTCCATTTTTACGTGAGATGACTGAATACCTACTGAAACAGTACAAAATACAAAGCTCCAACATCCCCCGTTGCCAAGAGTGTCATAAATCGGTATATTCAGTACACAGCTACGATTCCCTTGGAAGCAAGAGGCCAATATAGAGCAGGAACCATAAACAATTTCATATCCTTTGACTTAGTAATTTAGCTCATATAATATTTTACCCCAAGAAAGAAGTCAATGGAAGCAAAATGACATACCCAAGTGAAAATGCACATTTCAGCACCAGCTTCAGAGGAAAAATTGTTATCAATTTAAATGTTCATTTTTAGAGGGCAGTTTTTCATTGAACAAAAACACAGAACAATACAAATGCCATTTTGCTATCAGAAAGGACACATGTGAAAATTACACAAAACCATGTAAAATCTTATCAATATTATCAAATGAAAATACACAAAAGTCAAAGAGCAGCTATATACTCTGATATCAGTTATATAAAAGGTAGGCAGATGTGCAAGGTCACAGGAAAACTCAAACAGTTATGCCATTAGTTAAGCTTATTGTTTATTTTTTAAATATTTTAACGATTTTTAACAAATATTATTTTCCATTAACACATACACTTTATCATTTAATCAGTTATTTAAAAACTTCTCAAACCCTACTTTGGTTTGATGGACAACGAAGTTTCAAGTTTCTGCCTAAATCTCCCAAGTAATTTTTCATTGGCCGACATATTCTTCATGACTTTATTCTTCTGGAGTGATTTCTGCTCCAGAAATTCTTTAATGTAATTCTTTAGTGTCTTTAGAGACGCTGAAATCTGAGAACCTTGCACTTCTTTCTCTCACCTAAGAGGATTCTTAAAAGGATCTGTCCTCCGATCCCCACTATGAATAACCCCATGATTGCCTTGTAATGCTAATATTTGGCAACTGCCTGACCCAGGAGTCAACATTTTTCCAAGAATCCTGACCCATCGGTGCCTCTGCAGCAACCACAAAGTTGTCAATACCCTTTTCACAGTGCATAGGGTAGTTTCATATTCCAAATTTTTGGAGCTTTACAGCGAGACGTCTCATCTTTTCTGAGGTCCTAGGACACCCTTCTGGTTCCCTTGGGTGAAGCTGCCCCCAAGCAGCCCTGTCCTGGACCCTCCCTTCATATAAGGGCTTTCACATCCTCCTCCCTTCCTTAGAAATGTTCTCTTACTAGTAGGTTTTTGCTTGAAATATCTGGGAAAGACTGCAGAGCCAATGAATTAAAAATATGAGTCCAGGTCTCGTGTGTGCCAATGAATGCCCTCATTAAAGCAGAATGAGTGAGATGAGATCGGTTTCAAAGCTTTCCATCCCTTTGCCCCAGAGCCGCCGAGGCCAGGCACTGAAAGGATGCACAGTAAAATTAAATATCTAAAAATTCATCTTTAATTAACAGAATTGGATTAAAGCTAGACACCACCGCATATCATACGAGAAATGGCTGAGCTGGCTTCCAAGTGCTCTAATTCAATTAGGACACAGTGAGTGACACTCGGACGGGAAAGGTTAATTGGGGCCGCCAGAACGCAATCATTCCTTACCTAACCAGTCATTAAACTTCTTAACCTCTGAGGGCAGTCCCAGTTCGGTGAAATCGCCTGTGTGGAGAAGGATGTCCCCATAAGGCATCTGGATACCATCTGTTCTGGAGTGTGTGTCTGAGATGCAGACAAACCGCGTGTGGCCCGCTGGTTTTGGAGTGTCATATGGGATGGGGTCGACCCTAAAGTAGACATAACAGATCCCATAACAGTTAAATATATTAGAACCCTCGAAATTGTCATCGCACATACATATTGACTGTTATCCGTGAAAGCACCCAGACAAATTGATGCAAAGACAGGAGGGCTCACTAGTAACAAGGGACATTTTGGGGTACAAAGGAGATAGCATCACCCGTCTACAAACCCACTGGGCAAATTCCAAAAAGTCTTACTTACCTGGTAGGAAAATGAAAAGGTCAGACTAGCTCACATGTAGAATCAGAAATAACCCGGGACCCCGACAGAGTGATTGATGGTGAAGTTTCGGGATACTGAACCCCAAATGGGGAAGCAAAATGATGCTGTTGTTTCTCTGATCATGCGCCAATTGATCCCACGACTCATTAGGATTCGGCTAACTAATTTATTCCTCCTTAAACATGCATAACTGAAGCAATGAGCGAGTTTGCGGAGACCACTCTGCACATGCTTTGCCAACTGAGACGTGAAGAGTCACAGATAACGCTTAGATTAAATTTCTTTTCTAGAACCATTCCATACCTCTGTCTTCCTGTTCTCGTGAAGAGAGTCACAAGTCAAACTGTGGGGAGGGGAGGTGACTCCAAAGTTAAGAGGGCTTTTAAATTAAACACTGGATGTTCCAAGAACTTTGTCCAGCTCCTTCTTTACCACCGTGAATTATCTGCGGTCCCAGTTACACCTTAGACTACGTGGAACGCTCATGTGCCTCGGGCAAAGAGTCTATTCAGCACAAATAGGAAGCTTCTTAATGGGCGCGTATAGATCTACATATGCATTAATATATGTACAGTTTTAGAGACCTAAGCACTGTGAAATTACACGAGGGCATAAGAATCAAAAGGCAAAATGATCAACCCGAAGCAAAGAAAATGAAACAGAACATTCTCATTTAATTGAGTGTAACAAAGTGTGCTAAATAAACTTGGTAAAGAAATGCAAATCTGACTCTTCGAGCATACAGTTTTAATTATTTAAAGGGTTTATAGCAGAGTTAAGGACGCTTTAACTATATTAACTCTACACTGACAGCTTCCTTTAATTTCTCTGCAGGAATGTACACTTACTTTGGATTATGGGTGAAAAGAAGCAGTTATCAAAGCAAAGAGAAGGTCACAAGAGAAGCAACTATGAAACGAGATGAGAGTGTAAAACGTTAAATAAGGAACAATATTTCATATTGCAGCCCCACCCTGGGTCGTTAACATGCAGCAGAGAACACAGGGAAAGCTCAACAGAGATTCCTTGTACATGTAGCCTCGAAAGGCTTTGTTTAATTTTTCCTCCCTTTCCTCACTTTTTTGAAAAAGAAAAAATCTGTTTTTAACCATGGCAATTTTCATGAGGGAAATAAAGACGTCCTTACACAACCAGCTAGTACTGCATTTCTTTAACAGTTAATCCTTTTTTAAAAATGGTTTTTATTTTTTCCATCATAGTTGATTTACAGTGTTCTGTCAATTTCTACTGTATAGCAAAGTGACTCAGTCATATATTCTTTATACACATTCTTTTTCTCACATCATTCTCCGTCATGTTCCATCACAAGTGACTGGATATAGTTCCCTGTGCTATACAGCAGGAGCTCATTGCTTATCCACTCCAAATGCAATAGTTTGCATCTACTAACCCCAGACTCCCAGTCCATGCCACTCCTTCCCCCTCAGCAACCACAATTTAATCTTTTAATTTTATTTTATCTCTGTCAGAGAAGAAGGGACAAAAGGAAGAAGAAAGGAGAGCTGGAAGAAGACAGAAAGGAGGAAGGAGGATTGGAAACCCCAAAGAAAGCTTAACTTCTACAAAAAAAAAAAAAAATGGATTTTCCTGTAAAGGTTAGAAGTTAACACTGCCATTATCATGGAGAAAATTCACTAATGCACAGAGAGCTCTTGAGTGACCTAGAAGCCCTCCTCATTGTAGCTAAAGCTGATTCTTAAAAATATGTATAAAAATGTTTGGTGTCTTTCTCAGTAATACCTTTCCATTACTGAGACTCTATGATGCCCAGTCTCAGTGGTTCTATTCACACAGCACCAACTGGTATGGTCTGTCTGCCAAGGGTAGTTTTCCCAGAGAATGAAAGACTGTTCCCTCCCACAGCAGACAGCGCCACCCACTGAAAGTGGTCCGTGATATATTCCTATACCTGAAGTGAGGATGCTTGCAAGAATGGGACTACCAAAACCACCAACACCTGAATGAAAATTAAATCAATCAACCCCTGGCCTTTAAACATACAAATAAATTCAATATTTATACATCTTTATTTTCCGGTACCGTTCTCACCCTAATGGTAAAGTCTAGACAAAGCCCAGTTTCTCTTCCTTTCCGTAGTGCCACTAAGCTATGGGCCCAAGTACGGCATCAAAATCCTGTAGGAGTCCATCCGAATTTATCAGAGGGACACCGTAATCATCATTTCGAATTGATAAAGCAGAAAGGAGCAAAGATATAAATCCCCTAAGCCCCGATTCTTTGAACCTACTCATTTTAGAGAAGAAAATCGTCACATAGGACAGGATGTGTTTCCCACCTTAGCTCTACACTAGGCAATCACTTTCTAAGACAACTGGAATACCACTCAATGTTTGAGCAGTTTCAAAGTCCTCCCCCACCTTCCCACCTTCTCCAGTGAAATACGTACCTATCCAACAGAATTAACGATGAAATAAAGTCCAAGGAATAGAAAAATAGAGGGGATAGGAAAAAGGGAGAAAATATGTCCTCCCTAGCTTTGAGCTGAAATAAAATAATGAGCCATAAGGACACAGGAGGACTAAGAAGGCCCACCCATCAACACCACCAACTGGATGTCATCAGAGAGAAACAATCAGTACGATGTCTGGGAAAGATATGGAGGATGGATTCAGAGTAGAGGATTGGGAAGTGGCAGGGGGCAGGTATAAAAATGCAAATTTAGAATTTACATACATCCCCTGACCCAGAGAGACTATGTCCTTTGAGACCCACGGGACTAAGTATAAGAAGACATGATGTTGGAGTTCCCGTCGTGGCGCAGTGGTTAACGAATCCGACTAGGAACCATGAGGTTGCGGGTTCGGTCCCTGCCCTTGCTCAGTGGGTTAACGATCCGGCGTTGCCGTGAGCTGTGGTGTAGGCTGCAGACGCGGCTCGGATCCCTCGTTGCTGTGGCTCTGGCGTAGGCCGGTGGCTACAGCTCCGATTCGACCCCTAGCCTGGGAACCTCCATATGCCATAGGAGCGGCCCAAGAAAGAGCAACAACAACAACAAAAAGACAAAAGACAAAAAAAAAAAGAAGAAGACATGATGTGTCAGAGCCACGCTGCAAGTAACATGATGAATATCTCGGGGGGGGGGGGATGTCATAGGAAGGAAGACACTTCCACCCAAAAAGACATTCAGAGTTGAAAATAAGATGTCTTGTAGAGTAGGCAAGTTGCAGTGGATATAATTAAAGTCGAGACACCCTTAGGGAAACTACTATTTCCAAATTGGGCCTTGGGTAAACACTTTGAAAAGGCAAGACAGCACATTTTCCTGTAAAAGCATGTTTAAGGGAGCCCCTGACTGCTATCGGAAGATCTACCTGTTCACATCCTGTGAAGACCCTCCTGCTATATTTCCCCTCTTAGTCAACAACTTTACCATTCACTGTTTATGCTGCTGACTTCTCACATGACCTAACATTTCCCCTAAGGCATCATGTCAAATATCCTAGCAAGTGAGTATCTTACCAAGGCAATCTAACCCCCAGAGCCAGATTCAAACAGCAGAGCGAGATTTGCACGTACATCTGAGTACGCCCAGGGGAAAACAAGATGACATGGGAAGATGAGAAGAAAACACAGCAGCTTAAAATCCCAGAGCTGGACAAAACCTTAGGGGGCATCAGGTTCAATGTTTTCTATGAAGCTTGAATCTCTACCCCTTCCCTGCCTAGCTGACGTCAATTTTCTCTCCAAGGTTTCCAGAGAAGGGGAGCTCCTGCATTCCCCCTCCCCTTGACTCCTAGGGTGTCTGTTTCTGGTTACTGACAGCTCTACTTGCTAGAAAGTTCCCGATCCAGAAACTCTGAGAAAGCCGAGCGTGGTCCAAAATGACTTGGCCTGGAGCCTGAAGACCGAATAACAAGTTGGCTGAGTTATTTGTTTCGGGCAAATTACTTCATTCTTTTGGCCTCGATTTTTTCCTCATCTGTAAAATGGGGGTGATAATGCCTAATCTACAATATTGCTCTAAGGCTATAAATCGTCAAGTACTGGGTCTGGCACACAGCACATGCTCTGAAAGTAGAGATGAAGAATGATGGAAGCTTGGAGACAGTCTGGCTCTGAATCCCACTCCACATTTATTAGCCGTGTGACACCAAACCATGTGCTTTACTCCTGTGCCTTGGTTTCCTCACCACTGAGACGGATATAAAAATAGTACCTAACTCACAGGATTACCAGGAGGAGAAAAAATAATAATGTACTCAATGCCCGGCACACAGCAGACAATAAATGTTAGCTTCGCTTTTTTTTAAAACTAGGAAGTAATATTTTTACTACTAGTAGGAGTCACAGGAAATTTATTTCTCTGACTGCCATGTCTCCTTTCATTACACTGAAATAACAACAGGTAACTTGGTGAAATTCAAGAAGATCACACATACAACAACCCGCACAGCACTCGGCACACAATCCACAGTCAGTAAAAACATTCATTTCCTTCCTGTCACTTCCTTCTCCATCCTAGATCTGCACTCTGAAATAACAGAAGAAAACTCAGCCCCTTTCCCTTCGACAGTTCTTCAAAGATTTGAAGACATGTATTATAATCCCTTGAAATCTTCTCTAACCTGGTTGAGTAGCCAGTTTCTTTAACGTTTCCTTGATAGGATTTCAAGCGCCCTCAGAATCCTGATGATCTCCTTGATATAATCTGATTGGGCAGAACCCCTCCATCTTCAGTGTCCAAAGTCATAAGCCATGTGAATTCATGGACCAGTGAGCTGTTTATGAGAGACAAGTGCCAGTACAGGTGGTAGAGAATCAACAGTGCTGGATGCCCTGAAGGACTTTTCTAGAGAGGACCTGAGCGATCATCTTAACTGGTGTTCTAATTAAGTCTCTAGGTCTTGGGCCAAAGCCTCCACTTTTGTTCTTGAAGCTTGACTGTCCAATGTTGATATATCCCATTGCCTATTCAAACAAATAAACCATTCTCATTTATTCAGTCTTGACTCATTAGAGCTTTTTTTTTTTAACACCCATAAAAAAACCTATATGATAATATTGCTTCTACTATGGAATCCTCTTCTGGCTGTATCTGTTATTTTTTCTGATAACAAATTTATGCAGTGTTGCAAGTCCCATTGACAGAGCTTCAGAAAAGCTGTAAATCATGTGGTTTGTTATGACACGGATTTCTTCTTTAAGCCAAGTGTGCAGTAAAAGCCTTATGTACACAATTAGCCTCTACTTTCAGTGTCAGAATAGACTGTAACCCTCACAGAGCATTTTAACAGGATTTTGATGTATTTAACCATCCCCCAATCCACTTGGAACCCTCATGTTGTTTTTAATGCATTCCACTGACTTTAAAAAGTTCTCCAATGTGATATTACAGCGTTGACGTTTATCCTGAAAATTTAGATGGCATAAGAGTTAAAATTACGTTCGTGATGCTACACCACCACCCTAGACATGAGAATTCAGTCTGTTCTCTACTTGATTGTTCGATAAAGAGCATCTAGTCACGTATGATAGGGCATGATAGAGGATAAGGCGAGAAAAAGAATGTATATACGTATGTGTGACTGGGTCACTTTGCTGTACAGTAGAAAATTGACAGAACACTGTAAACCAACTACAATGGAAAAAAATCATTTAAAAAAAGACATGTAAAAGCTGCCACCAAAACAATGAATAAATAAATACTAGGCTTAACAGAATTTTTAGACTGGAAAGGACTTCAGAGATGATCTAATCCTGTGTTTCGCCTCTTTGCATATTTTCTTCATAGTTTTTGCTTTTCTGTGTGTACTGTAACTTAATTTGTCTTACAGTTTCTACACAATTTTTTTTTTTTTGGTTTTCCCTAAACAATATCATCTATGAAGTGGATATGCTGGCTATATTTTGCAAATACACATTGAAAGAAATAAATAATTACTAAAACGTTAAGGTTTGTCCACTCTAAAAAAGTAAGAGTCAAGTTTTCTAACTTTCAATTCACTTCTCTACATACTTAATTTTGGAAACTAAAAATCCGCCTGCACTTGGAGAAAATAAAATGATAAAATTTATAAAATGCCAGCAAATCTACCACCTAAACTCTTGCAGCCATTGCTATCTAGAGACTGCTCACTGGAGTTCACGGCCAAAAATATGCAAGTTTTAGGACTCCATACACTGACCCCTCAATTCTTATGTACATTATCCAGTTAAATGGAGTTTCTTAAAACCTCAAAAAACTGCACGTTATAGTTCATTGGGAAAATAAGTGATATAAAACCTTGTTTTTAGAATATTGGTAAAAATAAAGAGTGTTTCTCATTCCCAGAGATGTCAAGTCACATGTGCAAACTGATGGTGAATGTTTCCAAATACAGGTGTCATTAGAGGGGCTACTTTAGCTGACAGATAGGCCTCATTAAAAAGCGCTCTGATGAGGTACCCTGATGGCTCAACAGGTTAAGGGTCTGGCATTGTCACTGCCATGGCAATCGTTCCATCCCGGGCCCAGGAGTTTCCCTAGGCTGCAGGCATGGCAAAAATAAAATAAAATAAAATAAAGAGCTCTGGTTGTGGCATCCAGGCCTTCCTGTACTCCCACTACCATGGTCATCAATTAGTGGACAAGGCGCTTCCCCACTTCTGTCTCTGTTCTTCAAGTGTGAAAAGAAAGGCAGAACCAAAGGATTGGTCGCATGATTCCTGTGCAAGCCTTTTAGAAACAATTCAGCCTCTCTAGCAGCTTAAAACATCTTCTGTCTCTTTGCAATTTTATTTTCTTTCCAGACAATGCAAAGATAAATGCAGTCCAGACCCATCCAAATATAATCAGAGCAAGCCAGACTTTATACATAAGAGAAGCGAAACTGCAATTTAGGACCAAAGAGACCTCCCAGGTATTTCTAGTGTAAGAGAGAACAATGAAGCTAGCTTCTAGTTACCACAATAAAACAAAAATTAAAGGATATGGGATTTAACTAGTGGCTTCAGAAATGGGGCTGTTCTCATTTTTCTAAAACTCTGAGCTGGTAAAACTTTCCCAGTTTAGCCATGATGCCCCAGAACAGCAACGGTGCTGAAACACAGTAAGTAAGCATAACAGAACCAGATGTAAAAACACACTCAAATTTGTACCAAGGGCACTGCTTTTCTTTAACTGCTGAACTGCTGGATCAACACTATTCTACCATGGACTAATTATCATTAACAAAGCCCACTGCATGGAGTGTGTCTCATCTATTTTTTTCCTTATAAAAGTACAGTGCTGACATTCAATGACTATTAAGTGGTAACAATTTAATTCTTTGAGCACTGAATGTGACAGGAATCCCTGGTCCTTCTGCTGGTCCCACTGGAGGTGTTTTGGTGCCAGTCAGGCTACCTACTGTGGGAGCCACTGTAGCCTCTCAAGATGGCATATGGTTGGGTCATAAATACCACGACTGGAGATGTGTTGTCCAGGGTTAAGTGTTTCTGACTCTTTTAACTTAACAACCAAGTTAATTGGCTTACACTTCTGGGTACTGGCCTTGCATTTGAAAAAAAAAAGGCATGTGACACTGTACTGACTGCCTGTTACTCCACACAGTCAGGTAGTCAGTCAACAACAATTTCTTAAGCACCTACCTACAGGCCAGGTGCCATGCTAAGTGCTAGGAAGACAAAGCAGCAACAAGGGTGTTTCCTTCCAGGATTCTGCAGTTGATCTGCCAGTACATTACAGGCACACCTCAGAGTTACTGTGGATTCAACACCACACCATAAGAAAGCGAATATCACAAGAAAGCAAATCACATGAATTTTGTTGGTTTCCCAAAGCATATACAAGTCATGTTTATTATAGTGTAGCCTATTAAGTGTGCAATAGCATTATATATAAAACAACAATGTACACACTTTAAATGAAAAAAAATATAGCCAAAAAATGCTATCATTTGAGCCTTTCTCAAGTTGTGATCTTTTTGCTGGTGGTGGGACTTGCCTTGATGTTAGTGCCTCCTGACTGATCAGGGTGGTGACTTCTGAAGGTTGGAGAGGCTTTGGCAATTTCTTAAAATAAGACCACAGTGAAGTCTGCCACATCAACTGATTTTTTTCCTTTCACAAATAATTTCTCTGTAGTATGCAATGCTTTTTGATAGCATTTTATCCATAGAACGTCTCTCAAAGCTGGAGTTGGTCTGCTCAAACCCTGCTGCTCCTTTATTAGCTAAATTTATGTAATAGTTTAAATCCTCTGTTGTCATTTCAATAATCTTCACAGCATCTTCACCAGGAATAGATTCCATCTGAAGAAACCTCTTTCTTTGCTCATCTATAAGAAGCAAGTCTTCATCCATTAAAGCTTTATCATGAGGTTGTAGCAATTCAGTTACATCTTCAGGCTCCACTTCTAATTCTAGTTCTCTTGGTATTTCCTGTTACTTCCCCCACTAAAGTCTTGAACCCCTCAAAGTCATCCATGAAGGCTGGAGTCAATTTCTTCCCAATTCTTGTTAATGTTGATGACCTCATCTCATGAATCACAAGTATTCTAAATGGCACCTAGAACAGTGAATCCTTTCCAGAAGGTTTGCCCAGATCCATAAGAGGAGTAACTACCTACATCAGCCATAGCCATTCAAAATGTATTTCTTAAATAATAAAGTTGAAAGTCAAAATGACTCTTTGATCCACAGGCTGCAGAATGGATGATGTGTTCGTAGGCATGAAAGGAACGTGAATCTCATTATACATCTTCATCAAGAGCTCTTGGCCGACCTGGTACATTGTCAAGGAGCAGTCATATTCTGAAATGCTTTTTATTCTGAGCAGTAGGTCTCAATAGTGGGTTTTAAATATTCAGCAAATCATGGTGTAAACATATGCGGTGTCATCCAAGCTTCATTGTTCCATTTATAGAGCACAGGCAGAGTAGATTTAGCGTAATTCCTAAGGGCCTTAGGATTTCTGAAATGCTTGAGGAGCACAGGGTTCAACTTAAAGTCACCACCTGCATTAACTCCTAACAAGAGAGTCAGCCTGGCCTTTGAAGCTTGAGTCAGGCATTGGCTTCTCCTCTTCAGCTATAAAAAACTCTAGATGGCATTTCATCTACTATAAGGCTGTTTCATCTACATTGCAAATCTGTTGTTTAGCATAACTACCTTCATTAATTACCTTATCTAGATCCTCTGGATAATTTGGGGCAGCTTCTACATCAGCACTTGCTGCCTCACCTTACACTTTTGTGTTACGGAGATACCTTCTTCCCTTAAACCTCATGAACCAATCTCTGCTAGTTTCAAATTTTCCTTCTACAGCTTCTTCACTTCTCTCAGCTTTCATGGAATTAGAAATGGTTAGGGCCTCACTCTAGACAAGGCTTTCACTTAGAGGAATACAGTGGCTTGCTGGATCTTCTATTCAGACCACTAAAACTTTCTCCCTATCATCAATAAGCCTATTTCACATTCTTGTCATTCATGTGTTCGGTGGAGTAGCACTTTTAATTTCCTTCAAGAACTTTTCCTTTATGTTCACAACTTGGCTAACTGTTTGGTGCAAGAGACCCAGATTTTTGTGCCTTCCTTACTAAGCTTCATCATCTCTAGCTTTTGATTTAAAGTGAGAAACGTGCGACCCTTCTTTTCACTTGAACACTTAGAGGCCACTGCCAGGTTATTAATGGTCCTAATTTCAATATTGTTGTGTTTGAGGGAACAAGGAGGTCAGAGGAGGAGAGAGGTGGGGGAATGACTGGTTGGTGGAACAATCAGAACACACACAACATTTATCAATTATGTGCACTGTCTTATATGGGCATGGTTTGTGGCACCCCACAACAATTACAATAATTACAGCAAAGATTACTGACCATAGATCACCATAAGGATAATAATAACAGGAAAGCTTGAAATATTTTAAGAATCACCAAACTGCAACACAGAGACATAAAAGTCACCAAACGCTGCTGGAAAAGTGGTGCCAAGAGAATTGTAGGGTCACCATTAGCTTTCAATTTGAAAAAAACACAGTGGCTGTGAAGCGCAATAAAACACAGTAAAATGAGATATGCCTGTATTCAACAAATGTTTATTGGCTCACCTGATTTCTGCTCATTTGGTCATTTCACAAGCATCTGTAAGTAAGTTCTATGGACCATATGTTGTACTAGGTGCTGGGGAGACTGCTAAGGCCAAATCCCAGATGGTCTCTACTATATGTAAACAGTGATTTATGAAACAATTCGCAAAGTGCTATGTAACCAAGAAAGTGTGTGGTACTGTGGGGTAAAGGAGAAAATGCCTGGCATTGCTTGAGGGCTGGGAAGGACAGGGGACATTACAGTGGGCACAGAACACAAGGAAGTATGTCAATTTCAAATGTCTAGGATAAAGGATCATAGGCTCAGAAAGAGAGTAGCCTCAAAAACCATCTCCAGAGCAAGGTTGGCAAGGCTGATGGGGTTGGGGACCACAGAGAACCAGACTATGGGGCCTAAGCTAGTCCTATAGGCCCCAGAAAAGTGTCCTCCCCCCGCCCCCCCCCCCCAGTGAAAGGCACAGGAGGCCACAAAGGAAGCTGGCTTTAAGGAAACTGATGTAGCTCTCTGAAGAATGTGAGGGTGATGGGGGTGGGATGGGGAGCATTAAAGGAAAGGAAGGTGACTTGAAATTAACTTCACAAATCTTGGCATAGGATGAGGAAGCCAAGCTCAGTGAAAACATGTAGAAAGGAGAGGGCATGAAGGAAAGGCAGTGGAAACCTGATAATATTATAAATAGAAACTATCCTCAGGAGTATACTGTAAATGAGGACTGGAGAAGTAGTCAGAAATAAACTAAAGCATCCTACATGATTAGAGCACCTGGAGCTCCATTCTGTCCCATTTTTATCATTGATCTGATGCCAGAGACTGAGTGCTGTGTCTTCCCCTAAAATTGCTACGTTGAAGCCTTAAGTGAAAGTATTTGGAGGTGGAGACTTTGGGAGGTAATTCTTTCGAGAAGGTGGAACCCTCATGAACAAAATTCGTGGCCTTAAAGTGACACAAGAAAGATGACCTTGACAGAGCAAGGAAGGAAGCCAGGAAGGGGGCTCTCACCAGAAACCAAACTGGCTGACCCCTGGATCATGGGCTCCTCAGCCTCTGGAATGGTAAGCGACCCAATCTACAGTATTTGTTACAGCAACTCAAACTGACTAAGACATCTGGATACTGACATATAATTTTTTTGGCTAAAAATAACGATGGTAATGATGAAGGGCAACAGCAACAGTTTTCACTTAGAAGCCAGGTACTCTGGGATTTCCTTCATCTGGACAATTTTCACTTCAATCCCCACAGCAGGGGGCCCTGTCTTTCTCCCATTTTACACATGAGGGATCTGAGACTCAGGTTAAGCAAAGGCACAAGGCCAGTAGGTGGCTGTGCCCCAAGCTGACTGCTCAGTGTCTGCGGTCACCCTCCAGCTTTACAACTCCTCATACACAACACAACACAATACAACACACCCAGATGTAAGAACAGATTCTGTCCTAAATAAATCGATAATTACAATTAGAATTTCAAGAACAAAATGTGGGTCATTTTCGAACACTGAGTCCACCTCAAAACATGTCTTCACCTGGCTCAGTCCAGGAGAAAGAATGTTAAGAGACATAAAAAAACATAACCATTAACTTTTTTAAATGTTGGAGAGGGCAGTGGTATTCATGAGGAGCTGTTAAATTGATAAAAAGACTTTTTTTTTTTTGTATTAAAACTCTGTCAAAGGAGAATGAATTCTACTATCTTTCTCCACTTTCCAACTCATCAAAGCCAACTTTTCCAAGGCTTAATGTCTCACAAGTAGCTGTTAATGGAATTCATTGTCTAGTTAATTATGCTTAGCAGAAGTGCAGGTAACTTCATATTTGCATGGCTAATGGGCCTTCTTTAAAGCCAAATGTTGGGTTTAAATGGTCTGTGATGCTTTTTCCAACTTTGGGTTGAGTTGATTGACTTACGCTCAAAAAAAAAAATCAGCCATGCCTAAGGCAGAAAGACCATTTTTAGCAACATATGGAACATCATGTAAGTCCACTTGAAGACAAATGCTTATTTATAAGGCCACTTAATAAGATGCCAACATTTAACGACCTTTCAAAATCACTCCAATAGTTTTCAGCCTCAATATGTGTTACTCTGAAAACTGTTCCATGACAATAAGAGAACCACCTTACCCTACATCTTTATCCTTTGCTGAAATAGCCCACGATTCAACCATTAAAAATTACATAGTTCCCACACAATGGAAGAACCCATAGAAGAATATTTCTCTCTCTGGCAACAAGTACTTACCACTTTGGTAGAGTATCTCACAGTTTACATTCCCCCATGATTATCTCAGGGTTGGTGTTCAGACCAGGTGGGTAACTGGTCCCTGATCACCCAGCTGCTATGTGGTTGAGAAGACATTCAAATCTAGGTCTCACTGTAATTCCAGTAGTCAATTTATTTGGAATAATAACAAAGAGAAATACCCTCTTCCTTGTTATAATTATTGATTAGCACTGGCCAACCTCTGCCCAGGTTTGCCTGTTGAGTGACAATGCCAAGGTCTATCAATATGAGTGCCTGGCAGCTACTCCTTCATCCCAAGCTTCTGAATCAGCTACTTTAATTATTCAATTCCAGGTCAGAAAACTACAGCCCAAAGGCAACATCTAGCACCGTGCACATTTTTAGAAAGAAAATTTTACTGGAATATGATCACATTCATTTGTTTAAATATTGTTATGGCTGCTTTTGAGCGACAATAGCAGAGTTTCATAGCTGAGACAAATGCCATATGGCCTGCAAAAGCCTAAAATATTTATGATCTGGACCTTAGCAGGAAAAAGTCTGTCTACTCCTGATTTTGTCATTCAACAAACATTTATTAAGCAACATCCATATCTTAGATATTTTACTACTACTACTAACAATACCTGAAATTTAGTAGTATCTACTATATGCCAGGGCCTTTTCCTATATTAATACATTTAATCCTTTTAAGATCTCTCTCTGCAGGGTGTGTGTGTGTGAGTTTTTGGGAACTCTTCTGCTCACCTGTGAACTGTTTTGTATTCTTCTCCAAGTTTTACTTAAGGTGACACAGGATTTAGGATTAGGAGCCTGTCTAAACATGAGCTTCTGCCCTTTGCTGTATAATACTGTTTCTCAAAGGTAGAGGGAAAAATTTAAGACTGAAGTAAGTACCCTTTTAATGGAATGAAAAAAAGCCTCCAGGCATTATCAGATTCCGGAGAGATATATAGGGCTTAGTTTGAGGGCTTTATATCTCTTTGTAATTTATAGATCAGTGAAAGCAATGCATATAATTCTTATCTACAGATGCAAATAAATCCTGTTTAGTAGAAGTTCAACTGACTCCCCTCAGTTTTATATCCATTTGTAAGTTCATCTCAATACTCTTTTATTCCATATAAATTCATGGTGCTCCTATGAACCTATTCTAACAAATTTCTTGGTTACCTTGTTAATGCGTTACATAAAATTGTTAACAAGTGTTCATTTGATATCTGTATGAGAGTCAGGATTTTCTAAGAATTATTCTCTTACAAGGGCTGCCACTTTTACCACCTCAAACCTCACACTTTGCCTTGGGAGGCCATATATACCAAACTGTCACCCATGTGACCATAAATTACATGTACCTATGTAAATATGGGAGGAGGAAGAATAGAGAGAACAAAGTGATCAAGAGGTCATTTCAGGGGTCACTGATGACACTTAGAGCAGCAATAAGACTGGGTTTAGGCTCTGTCTCTGCCTAGCTCAGAGCCACTTGGACAAGTTACTAAACTTCAAGCCTCAGGCATCTCATCTCTAAACTGGGGATGACAATGGAAGTTGCCTCACAAAGTTGATATAAAGATTAAGTAACTATTGCTAATAAAGGGACTGGTGCATATCAAGTGCTCATTAAGTGTTAGCCATCATTACTGAGACTTCACCAAGAAAAATACTGAGGAAGGACTTAGTTTGAATTGGGGATGGGGAGGTCATCGCAAAGTGGGTATATTCTATCTGGGCCTTGATAGGGCAGTAGGAGTTCACCAAGCAGAGAGCTAGGGTAATGTCATTCAATATTAAGAGAACACTATTTAAAAAAGAGAAAGAGAGGGAGTTCCCAGTGGCCTAGCAGTTAAGGACATGGTGTTGTCATTCCTGTGGCTCAGGTCTCTGCTGTGGCGCATGTTCCATCCCTGGCCCAGGAACTTCTGCATACCACAGGCACGACCAAAAAAAAAAAAGAGGGAGATTGGTAAGAAGGTGAGAAGGGTGAGTCAGAATGCCAAGTTTATATGGAGGGTAATTCCCTGGTGTATACTACATTTATAAGGTAACCTGAATTTTCCTAAAATTGTTAAAGCTTGCACCTCTCTACTTCACTGTGGTAGAAGGATTGTTAAGTCAAGTCAGAATGCATTATCCAGATTCCAGTATTCACAAAATCCGGACAACAAATCATCATGACTACAGTTAATGAATACTCACCCTGTATGGGTGCCCACCAGGAACAAGTGGTTATTTTATCCTAATCTTTATAGAAACAACAAAAGGTACAAGCCAAGAATGACTGAGCCCAAAGTACAGACCACATTTTATAGAGGCCAACCTTTATACAACATGCTTTAACAATTAGCTTACATTCAGTGCAAACACACAGACGCTCTCCTATACACCCATGGAAACAACACACAGATCCAATTATACCCTGGTTCTTATCCTGGCCAGATCCAATTTCTTTCAGTGCCTGGTTATAGTCTACATGCTTTTATTGGTCTCATGATCATTCACATATAAAATTACCCTGTTCTATTGCAAATCAGTGACTTTCCTGGATACCTTGGCTTTTTTTTTTTTTTTTAGGGGAAAATCTGCAGCATATGGAAATTCCCGGCTAGGGGTTGAATCAGAGCTGTAGCCACTGGCCTAGGCCACAGCCACAGCAATGCACGATCCAAGCCGCACCTGTAACCAACACCACAGCTCACAGCCATGCCAGATCCTTAACCCACTGAGCGAGGCCAGGGATCGAATCTGCATCCTCGTGGATACTAGTCAGATTCATTTCTGCTGAGCCACAACGGGAACTCCAACTTTCCTGGATACTTTGGATAGGGGAATAAACGTCAGGTCATTCTCCAGTCTGTGTCAACACTTTCCAAATGTTTACCAGAAAGTCTTCATCCTCCTTGTGTGCACAATTCTGTTTGCTCTTTCTCAAGCCTATATAGATCCATCCCAATGCTACACAGTAGAGGGCTGTTATCTGAAGTGTACCTTCTGCAAAATTGCCCACTGCAGTACTCTACCAGTCTGCTAAGACTCAGGCATGTCAGTTATCTCTGTTAGAAAAATGATGGATAAGATGAAAAGGAGGTTAGGCCACTTTAGTTTTCTGACAAGAAGATAATTTCCTCAAAAAACCTTTGCCTTTAAAAAAAAAGAAGAAGAAGAAGAAGGAAAAAAAAACCTTACAGGTACTGCCTGTGCCCTACTATCAGATACTATCCCACCCCCAGTCTCTGGAGAGTCTGCTGTGTGATTGTTTCAAGCTCTCTTCCTCATGGAGAGGTGACCACGTGACCACTGCCATCCATAAAGGCTGAAGTGAGTGTACTTAGCTAAAGGGCATTGCAATAATTTTCCTCTTCCACGTGAGAAAGTTAGCCTTGAAAATTCTCTGGCTCACTGCCTGTTGTTAAATCATGTTTTAGGGAGGGGCGGCCAAGTGGGCACGTTAAGTTCCGACCAGTCCCCGTCTCACTCCCAGATCAACTGCTCTTTAAAAGAACAACTATAACCACAACAATAATAATGAGAAGATGCTAGTCCCAATCACGCCTTCAGATCTGATTTCAAGGCAGTGCTAAAGGCTTGATATTTTAAAAGATGATGCCTCCAAATGTCCATTGCAGGAAAGTACTCTTGGCTGACAGACTAAATTGATTAACACTGGAGCTGGTGCTGGTCTGTACAGACAACATGATTCCTGCTGGAAGCTAGAGTGAGTGGTGGCCCAAGAAAGTCACACAAAGCATTTATAACCCCAACTACAAGTTAGCTTCGGAGTCCAAAGAAATAATTGTCTTTCTTGCCATGGTATAGCATGTCGTCACTGTACTGGGAAACACAGTAAGAATCATGAAACTGTTTCTTTCTTTTTTTTTTTGTCTTTTTGCCTTTTCTAGGGCCGCTCCCGCGGCATATGGAGGTTCCCAGGCCAGGGGTCTAATCAGAGCTGTAGCCGCTGGCCTACGCCAGAGCCACAGCAATGCAGGATCCAAGCCGCATCTGCGACCTATACCACAGCTCACGGCAACGCCAGATCCTTAACCCACTGAGCAAGGTCAGGGATTGAACCTGCAGCCTCAGTGGTTCCTAGTCAGATTCGTTAACCACTGCGCCATGACAGGAACGCCAATGAAGCTGTTTCAGTAAGTGTGGCAGGACTAGAATATAATTTCTCTTTGTCCTGACTCTTAAAGCTTTGCTACAGGACCCACAGCTGGGCAGGGGTGGAAGAACAGCCAGGCATTTTGATGTGTTTGTCAAAGCAAACCTTCTCTGGGCCCTGCTGGCCATTTAGCACAGAGATAATTTTTATAAAACTGATCTGGGGGGCTATGAAAAGCTCATACACATCGACCCTCAATGCTTTCCCAGCTTGCTAGGCTGAAGAAATGAGTTCTTTTGTTCTTCTTTTTCACTCTCGAGTGAAAGAGTAAACTTTGGCTGGGCCTGTCAGGAAGTTCCTTAATAACCAAAGGCATAGCCCTCACCTGGGAAAAGATGCGATGATAAGGCTTCTCACGAGGTCCAGTTCGGGGCTGGCCTTTCCTTGATGAGAGGTCACAAGGCAGGCGTATCTGTGAAGAGTGCTGCTGGGCTTCTGGGTTAAAGCTTTTTTTCACAGAAGACTGAGTATAACTCACTCAACTTGTTCTCTGCAAACTGGACTCCTGGGGGAAAGTTCCAGTTACAACCTGAACTCAAGTCAGGTCAACTACTTTGCCCCTTCTGATCTGATTACAGCTCCCTTCATCTTTAAGTTGTTACACTGGCACAACCCTTCATACTTTCCCAAAAAGCTGCTTCATATATCACCTGATTTCATCCTCATCTTACAGGGAAAAAGCCCAGTGATGTTATTGCCACTGGGGCTTAAGATCCAGATGGGTTGAGGGGCTTGCCCACAGCCAATGTTAGCAGCAGAACTGGATCCAGGTTCCAGGCTTCCCAACTCTGAGTAACAAAAATATGGCTCCCATCAATGAACACCATTTGCCAGGTATCAGGCTCTATGCCAGGATTTTTATGAACATTACCTCACTTATTCCCTGCAAGAACTCTACAGGGCAGGTATTATCAATCCCATTTTACAGATGAGAACTACTGAGTTAATAAGGTTAAATAATTTTCCTAAGGTCAGAGAAGCTATAAATGGTGAAGCGTCAATTACAAGGGGAGACTGTGACTCCTGGCTTATTCACTATTATACTGCCTCCTGGTCCAGTATTTTTTCTACTCAAATCCAAAGTTAAATTGAAGCAATACAAGTTTTCTCTGGATCAGAAGGTTTCAAATACTAGGTATTACTTTTAAATACCTAATAAACTTTTGAAATTTGAGTTTTGTCCACTTTGATATTGTCCAGCAGAAAATACCTTAAAACTTATAAAGTACTATCTTTCGTCAGTGTTTTTATGGGTCCGAATATCATGTGCATCCATCTCTTAGTTTAAAAGGAAAAAAAAATGATTTGATATAAATTCTTCTAAGAAATTTACATGAATCCCCATAAACCTTTATGAGCATAATAAGTTCTCGGGACAAATAGTATGGATTCAAACGCTAAATATACAAACAGATGATCTTTGGGCTTTGAGCAATTTACTGAACTCATACCTGAGTTTTCTCATGTTCACATGAGGGGGAAAAAATCCTACCTCACAGAGAGGCTGGAGGAAGTAATGAGAACACAGAGAGCACAATGCAAAGGACCAATAATTACCATAATTATTATTGTTTTGTCGTTACTTCTGTCTGCAAGTTTCTCAGGGTTGCCCTAATTTCACTAGGATGACAAAACCCAACAGTCTCCTTAATGAAGTGTCCCAATACCCCCTTATATACAGAAATAATGCAGTCTGCACCCGAACTGGGAAAGAGCATACTATTTTGTGATAATTCAACTGTCTCTTAAAATTATTATGCACTCGATGCTATGAAAAGGGCCGAGTCTTAGCACTCCCTCTGTGGCGCAGTGGGCTAAAACTCTGACTGAAGCTGCTCGGGTCACTGGGGAGGCAGGCACAGGTTTGATTCCTGACCTGGCACAGTGAGTTAAAGGATCCAGCATTGCTGCACCTTTGGCTGCACCTCTGGCAGCTCAGAGTTAAGCCCTGGCAGTGGGTATGGCTATTAAAAAGAAGAAGAAGAAGAAGAAGAAGAAGAAGAAGTGCCAAAAGTTTTTTAGGTTACCTCGGTGCTCACATCAAATAGGTGATATTTTACACAAAGTCATATGTTAATTCAGTCAAGTAAGAATCATCCAAGAAACCAGAATCACCACAAAGACAAGCTTCCCCCAAATATAAGACATTATTATTTTACTGTAAAAAAGCCTTTTCCCTCCTATTCAGAAAATATATGCTTACTAAAGTTACAAATAACATTAATAAAATTAAGAATACATGTATAAAAAGCAAAGAAAGATGAACTTATCTTCATCTACCCACGTGTAGCTACCAGCAACATTTTGGTGTCTTTCCATTTTGTTTTTTCCCTACGCATTTAAAAAACATAATTGAGGAGTGTCCGTTGTGGCACAGTGGTTAACGAATCCGACTAGGAACCATGAGGTGGCGGGTTCGATCCCTGCCCTTGCTCAGTGGGTTAACGATCCGGCGTTGCCGTGAGCTGTGGTGTAGGTTGCAGATGCGGCTCGGATCCCGCGTTGCTGTGGCTCTGGTGTAGGCCAGTGGCTACAGCTCCAATTAGACCCCTAGCCTGGGAACCTCCATGTGCCGCGGGAGCGGCCCAAGAAATGGCAAAAAAAAAAAAAAAAACATAATTGGGGTCATTCTGCACTCAAAATGTTAGATTCTTGGATTTGGGGGCTCCATTTAAACCATTTTAACGTCAGCATTTTCCACGTTACGGCAGACTCTTTATAAATGTTTTCACTGGCTTCAGGAGATTTCATGCATTAGTTTTGTCATAATTTTCTTAACCATTTCCCATTGCTGAACTCCCCTCAAAGGCTTTTAAGCTGTCAAGTGTAGGCAAGATTTCTAGACACACAGCCCTAACAACGGGGCCTGCTTGTGATCGTGAACTGGGCCATTTGGGGAGCCAGCCATGTAACTTCCCACCGTGAGTGAGACCTACTCTCCAGATACCAAGAGACCAGGAGTTCAGTGAGTCGTGAGCCCCAAAGTGCTGGGCAAAAATGACAGCAACTCCTCTAAGATAAATAAAATCATGTCCTCCACCGTCCTAGCCACCCATGTTCATTATATCATCTTTCATGGGAAAAAAAAAAGAGAGAAAGAAACAGGACAAGGGTTATGAAGGAAAAAACAATGTAGAGTTTGCCCGCAGTCACAGAAGGAAACACTGAAGTCAGAAAACGCAACTGTGGAGTTCTCGTCGTGGCGCAGTGGTTAACAAATCCGACTAGGAACCATGAGGTGGTGGGTTCGATCCCTGCCCTTGCTCAGTGGGTTAAGGATCTGGCGTTGCTGTGAGCTGTGGTGTAGGCTGCAGACGCGGCTCGGATCCCGCGTTGCTGTGGCTCTGGCGTAGGCCGGTGGCTACAGCTCCGATTCAACCCCTAGCCTGGGAACCTCCATATGCTGCAAGAGCGGCCCAAGAAATGGCAAAAAAAAAGTCAAAAAAAAAAAAAAGGAAAACGCAACTGTTAGTGTTCCTCACTACCTGCATTTCATGCACGACCATCACCATAAGATCCAAAGTTTAATGCCATGTCTTTCGAATGTAGGAAGGATGGTGTGTCTCAAGAAACAACTTGTGAGTTATGTCTGCATTTCCTACAGTTAAAACACACACATATTTTTCTGTGAAGCACTTAAAGCTTAAGCAAAGAGAAGACAGCATTTCTTTCTGTGAATTTATAGGCACACTGGCATAGGAGCCACAGGGAATTTTGCAAATCACCACTGTTCTTGCTAAAAACGAGACTGAGACACAGGAAAGAAAGTACTTCAAGTCAAACATCAGGATGGCCTCACGGGAAACAATGGGTTTGTCACGAGACGAGCTAGGTTTGAACTCTGAGTCAAGCCTCATGAAAGAGGGATCTGTAGCCACTTCCGAGGGTTCTTTGAGTATTAAACGTACATTTACACCCCCAAGAGATAGGGATGGAGTAGGATAGTTACACAGGTAGTTGTGGAAGTCCCAATAAGGGACCATAGGATAGAGAGGGAAGCCTAGGGAACTCTGAGAGAATACTGTTAAGTTAAGAATCACTCAAGAGGGCTATCAGAATGAGGCAGGTTTGCTTGACAAGTGGCGACTCGTGCTATGCCTAAGGTCATCGGGTGGGGATGGAGTGAGGCCTGCATTCAGGTTCAGACCAAGGGCAGGAGTTTAAGGACCACCCTTCTGATGACTTAAATAAGAATCATGACAGTCCTAGTCTGACTTTATGGGGTCAAATACTCTTACTGGATACCAAGGAGGAGCTACTACTCAAAGAAAGAGGAACAGGTGGTCTTTTCCCGCCCCGACTCCCCTTGGATGATAAAACTGTAGCCCACATAATCCTCTGGGCAGAGACTCCCTGCCTGCCTGCATCTCTCACAAGCATCCTATCTTAATAAATCTATTTCTTGCCTATCCTTTTGTTTCTCACTGAATTCTTTCTGAGCAGAGGCATAAAGAACCTGAACTTCAGTAAGTCCAGACACTGAATAAGTGATTCTAATTTAAAAACTATGGGTTCAAGTCCCACTGGGTTCTAATCCCAATCTGGGTTTAGGCTGGGTTCAAATCCTGGCATGTGGGTTCAAGTCCCAATCTGGGTTCTGGCTAGGTTCAAGCCATAAGTGCTGTCAGTTTCAAGGACCATCTCTGGCCCAGGGCATGTCTGTCTTACATTGTAATGATTTCAGTGTTACCGACAAGAAAAGCTTATATCGCACAGAGGAAGCTGTCAGGTAGTTAGATTACACTGACCATTTCATGAATGTAAATGATTATAAATCATGGACCTAGAGATTAAGAAACTGAGGACTACTGCTTCTTCTTCTTCTTCTTCTTTTTTTTTTTTTTCAACCTTATGAAGCAGACTAAGAATTAGAGGAAAAAAAGCACACCCTTCCCAGACTTCTTGGCTTGTCCTGGGGCATCATAACCAACATAGAGTCCTCCAGGCACTTTGTGAATTTCCAATAACCACGCAAGCTCTTTCCCCAAAGGTATGGTCACGGCATGCTTACCACTCAGCTCAGTCCCAGGCCAGGCTTCTGAGCTGACCCTAATCAACTCCAACATAGATGGCATCCAGAAAAATCCTAATCCATACCTCAAACAGCTCAGGGACAAGCCATTCTGGTATCTCCCTCTGCTTTGCCTTCCACTTGAGTTTCAGTAAATGGGCTTCTGCCTCCTTCCTGCCACAAGCCTTCATGACCTACCACAATTTCAGGGAATGCAATCCATGACTCCCCACTCTGTTCCTTTAAGGCTGGGCTCCTATGTTAAAATTTCTTCCCCCTGGAGTTCCTGTTGCGGCTCAGCAGGTTAAGAACCTGACTGGTATCTATGGGGATAGGGGTTCAATTCTTGGCCTCCCTCAGTGGGTTAAGTATCTGGCATTGCCTTGAGTTGTAGCATAGATCACAGATGTAGTTCAGATCTAGCATTGCTATGGCTGTGGCACAGCCCCCAGCTGCAGCTCCGATTTGACCCCTCGCCTGGGAACTTCCATATGCTGCAGGTGCGGCCCTAAAAGGATAAAAAAAACTCTACCCCCAAACTTAAGAATATCCACTAGAGATCTGCCATCTATTGCCACACCTTTGGGCTAGAAGATTCCCCACATTTGCCTTCTCTTAAGCCTGGTGTCCCTGACATTAGTTCACTAGGACACAGCTCCTCAGAGTCATGTGACCTCTTGTCCTTTCCAGACCTGCAGCTCACACCCACCTCAAGTGCAGAGTCTCTGGGACTCCACAGCAATGCTGGACCAAACTATATGGCCTCCTCTACCACCTTCCTAGATGCCATTGTTTACGACAGCAGAATTATCATCACCCATTTAACTCATTCCAGAAGATAAACTGTTCTCACTCAACCACAAATCATTTTTTTCATGTCAGACTTTTCTTCTTCCTCCCCACAGGAATGGCCTGAGTCCAGATGCTCTGAAGAAGTCATTCAGCCAAACCTCAAGTCACTCAAGTCAACTCCCCCTCACTCCAGACACCACCTCAATACTGCCACTCTCTGGCTTTCGTGCTATCAGGAGATACACCGATTCATAGATGTTTTAGCAGTTTGGGGGATCTACTCTACACCTTACATACAAAAAAGAAAGGCAGAGAGACTGTCCAATATCAAAGTGTGAGTCAGCAGCCATTCTGAAACTAAGAGTTCACAGACCTACAGTCTTCCAAACCACTAATATATTCTTAAATGAGTATCTATGGACCAGTGACAGAAATAAATCTTTGACACACTGCTTTGGAGTCTCGAATTCATCATTTCAATCAGTAAAAGGCCCAGTCTCCACATCTTTATTTTATACTTCCCTATCAATGCGTTCTTTGAGAAAATGTCTATCTCCCAAAGGTAGAGACATACTTTAAGGTAGAGAAAATCCTTTCCTTCTTAGATTTTTACACTCAGTTCTGGGTGTTCAACTGAATGGGTTAACAGTCTTGAGTGTTCTTTCTGGAATCCCATGGTTTTTGAATATAATGTTTCCATTTGTAAGTCTCTCCAGCCATTATCTTCCAATCTATGAAGCCTTTCAGTGGAAAGTCCAGGAGGTAATACAAGGAATTCTGAGTTAACTTCAGCCTAAAATCTTAGAATGCTTGAAATGCAAGGCTCCTTGGAGACCATCTCCCCTAACCAGTATTGGTTCCATTTTACAGACAAGGAAACTAGAACCTACATCATTGGAGTCTTACTCCAACATGCTTTTCTCCATGGATCTCCCAGCCTCCTAATAATGAATTTCTCCATAGCTGTGTTTTTATTTGAGCGAAAAAGTCATCCTAGGTCATGCTTCTCTACAGAGCCTCCATCAGTGGAACTATTCCAAAAATATGGTTGTGGATCTGGATTGTATTTACTTCATGTTTCTTCATGACTTCAGTTCCACATGGTTTTATCATGAGCTTTGTTTTGGAAGGGAAAACAGTCAAACTCCAAATCTTTAATCCACTGCCTCCTTGACAGGCTAGCATGATGCATAAACTCAAGCAAACATGTTTCACATTCCAACTGTGAAACCCAGGTCACCCTGGGCAGCTTCTTTTAGCCTTGATTTTCTTATCTGCCAGATGGGAGTAACATTACTTACTTCTGAGGGTTATAATAAGAATTAAATAAGAAAATGTAGTAAGGCAATCAGCAGTATTGGGTACTGATCAAAAGATCGTTTCTTTCTTCTTCTTCTTCTTCATCTGTTTGATTTTTGTCTTGTCCTGTCTGGTTTGCCTCGTTTTAATGGGTTTCCTTGGTCTAACTTAGGCTGTCTATCCTGAAGCCCAGAAGATCTAAGATGTCCGGAAGGAGAGGGGAAAAGGTTCCCTCAAAAAACTGTTCAACTGGAGTTCCCATCGTGGCCCAGCAGAAACAAATCTGGCTAGCATCCATGAAGACACAGATTCAATACCTGGCCTCGCTCAATGGGTTAAGAATCTGGCACTGCCTTGAGCTGTGGTGTAGGTCGAAGATGCGGCTAGGATCCTACATTGCTGTGGCTGTGGTGTAGGCAAGCAGCTGCAGCTCCAATTCGACCCCTAGCCTGGGAACCTCCATATGCTGTGGGTGCAGTCCTAAAAAGACTAAAAAACAAAAAACGAAAAAAAAAACCCTGTTTAACCAAGCAAGGTAAGACAAATAATAAGAAGAAAGCCATCAGATGGAAAATAAACAAAATAATGAGGGTTAGTTTTATACACTAAGCTAGGATAAATTCTGATCAGTGGGCATTACATTGAACTATTTTCCCCCATGATAAATTTACGAGGTTATCATTTCAATTTGTTAAACAGTCCCAGGAGTTCCCATGTAGCTCAGCAGAAATGAATCTGACTAGTATCCATGAGGACACAGGTTCGATCCCCGGCTTCACTCAGTGGGTTAAGGATGTGGTGTTGCCGTGAGCTGTGGTGTAGGTCGCAGATTTGACTCAGATCCCACATTGTCATGGCTGTGGCATAGACCAGCAGCTTCAGCTCTGATTGGACCCCAAGCCCGAGAGCCTCCTTATGCCTGCCTGTTGCCGGTGCAGCCTTAAAAAAAAGCCAAAAAAAAAAGTCCCAGACTCAGGCAATTTACTAGCTTGAAAACATATTATGAATTCAATAAATATATAAATTAGTAAGTGAATAAAAGGATGGCTATGCCCAATAAGCATATACATTTCAAAACCCTGAGACAGCTGTATTAGCCCTCCTATTATAAGGTTAAATGAGTTTTAGAATATTTCTATCTTGACTAGAGGTATCAGTCCAAACTTTTGGTTGGAGATAATGTATAATTTTGTATGATCAAAATATAAGAATTCAAATATATTTTTGGAAATGTATGTATATTTTCACTTATTTGTGACTCTCCTGATAACTCAAAGCAGCTATTATGTCAAGACAAATTATTAGCTTTCACAACTGTATAATAAACAGAGCTATAATTCATGTTCATTTGGAAGTGTTCCTCCTTAGTTATTAGGAGACTGAACACACATATGTAGCCCTATAGTCTATTATGATTGTTAGTTTCTTTAAAAAGGGAGGGGGGAAAAAAAAAAAAGAAAAAATAGGAGTTCCCGTCCTGGCGCAGTGGTGAAGGAATCCGACTAGGAACCATGAGGTTGTGGGTTCGGTCCCTGCCCTTGCTCAGTGGGTTAAGGATCCGGCGTTGCCGTGAGCTGTGGTGTAGGTTGCAGACGCGGCTCGGATCCTGCGTTGCTGTGGCTCTGGCGTAGGCCGGTGGCTACAGCTCCGATTCAACCCCTAGCCTGGGAACCTCCATATGCCGCGGGAGCGGCCCAAGAAATAGCAACAACAACAACAACAACAAAAAGACAAAAGACAAAAAAAAAAGGGAGGGGGACTACTTGTTCAGGAACCAATCAGTAAACATCTCTAACCAGCCAACTTGGTCACCTAAACAGAATGTGCAATTCTTTGTCTGTAAGCTGACAGACCATTTTTCCTGTTTACATAGGATCAATTTTCTAGTAGACAGTCCTTTTGGACAAGTATAAGTTGCTAAGTTCCATATATATATATATATATATATATATATATGTATATATGTGTGTGTGTATGTATGTATGTACACACACACACACACATATGTGAACACATCATAGTAATGATCAAGAAAGGTCCAATCAAAGAAAACATTTAACCTGGTGAGTCTAAAGCACCCTGTGGCCAGAGTGAGAAAGTCAAAGGTGAAAACTAATGAATTTTATTCGTTGGGCACCCTAAGGGCTTTTCCAGGAAGGTATAAACAAGGATATGAGAAGATGATTTTGGTAATGATAGAGCAAAACAGAACTCTATCCTTATGTACCCATGAACTGGCTCCAAAGACAACCCCTAAAGAAATGGTTTTGGAACTCTACTCGACAATGTAGGTATTGCAGGAATAGATAGATGATAATGACATCAAACAGAAGGCATACACACGTATATATGTATGTATGCATTTTATTAGTATTTTATTTATTCTAGTGAATTCATGAAAAAGAAAAGAAAATCTTGGGTCAGTAGTTTATAGGCATACTTTAAGCCCCATAGTTTTTTTCAGGCTAGATTTTCCGAGGCAGTCTTTATCTTTCTCTTTTCACCAGAGCTAGAGATCAGCTATCCCCGGGGTAAGAGGTGTCTTACTTATAAGTACTGTATAAACTGCTTTCCCCCTTTTTTTCTCTTTCTTTTGTTTCTGTCCTTCTTTCTTTCCTTCCTTATTTACTTTTTTTCTTCTTCTTTTCTTTCTTTTTTTTTTTTTTTTTTGCTAGCTGGGAACACACTAAAATTTGAAGAGGGAAAAAAAACCTGAAAGCATAAAGATGGTTTACAGTCACAACCAATTCTTTTCAAATAGCTAGCCAACCTAGTCCTCCTCATTTGGACAATTATAGCCAAAAGAAGGATCTAGTTTCAAAGTGCAGCTGCTCATTTGAAGTAGGATAGGCATGGTTAATTTTTTCAACGAGAAAATGGTGATGAATGGAATAGAAAATAAAGATATCTTTAAAGCCAGACTTAAAAAAAAAATTTTAACTCAAGAAGGTCATCAATTTGGAAATATTATCCAGAGAATTATCAAATCACAGATAGGAGCTTTCAGGAAATCTTAAGTGACTACAGATGGAAAGTATGCCTTGGAGACCAGTTTAAATAAAAGTCACAGTAGTCACATACACTCAGCCCTGCATCATTCAGCTGCAGAGGAATCCTAGGGAGGCCACTGGGATCCCAACACATACAAGTATCATTTTGTCAACCACGTAGCACTAGTAACAAAGGTTGCTACAATTTTTATTAATAAAAGTTTATCATAGATTATGATATTTACATTCTTAGGACTTTAGAATATTGTTTTGGTCTGTAGAAATGGTCTGTAAAACTACATCCCATACTGGTCACACAAACATGTTCCCTTTGTGAAAATTTCATTTAGTCAAATACGGTTCATCTGCACACTTCTCGGTCTGCACGTTATGCTTCAATTAAAAATGTACTAATTGTTGCTGTACAGCGGAAAAAATAAATAAAATAAAAAATGTTTTTAAAATTACTAATTGAAAAGAAGTCATACTCAATCGTCTCCTTCCACATGAAATGTTTTTCCTAGATACGTTATTTTTAAAATAATGAGAACACAAAACCACATATCTCCTTCAAAGTCTTATTGAAAAAAACGTAAACTAGAATGTTAGTTTTTCTTTTGGATTTAGCATTTGTACATCTTTTCTTTGGATAGGAAAAAAAAAGTACCCTCTGATATTTAAACTTCCTCTTCATCACATTTAATGCTTCCCATTTTTTCCTACTAATACTGTTACAGCAGGCAGATAGTTAGGCATGAACAGAGAGGGAGTGCATGGGGCCAGATGGCAGGAAACCACACATCATGCAGGGCCCATGGGTGGATAAAGAAAAGCCAGAACCTCCAGACTGATAGGAAATCAGAGCTTTGGGGGAGATACATGCCTCGGGGGCAGACAAAGAAAGGTGGAAAAGAGCGCCAATCTCTAAGGTCCGGATGTAACCTGTTGCTCATTATAATAAAATTATAATAAAATTAGCTATGCAGATAAGAAGTACCCATCATACACCAACTCCGTGACACTTCCAATAAAACACGGCAAAAATCCCTCCTCCCTTAGGGAAGATGAAGCTGAGATGAAAATTAAGGAATAAAACCCAAGACCCACCTTCCCAGTGAATAGCCCGCCCATAAAATTAGATGCCCCATATAACCCATGTGCCAAAAAGATGCAGGGCAGCTGCTTGCCTCTCTGCCCGCCTCGCCTTAAGAGGTGTTTCTCACATAAATAGATCCTCAGTTTTCTTTCTCAGTTTCCGTCTTATTTCTGAATTCTTTCTGCGAAGAGGCAAGGACCTAACCTACAGGAACAATACCTTTCCAGATAACCAAAAACCATCAGTCCTTACACAGCAATTTCCTTGTGTTGGTATATCACTATAACGGGACATACCTTTTCTTTTTGAAAGCAATTTTCACATTTACCAAAAGGCATGACCAGCGCTATAGCTACCTGCTGCCTTGTGGGGTTTCACCAGTGATGCAGTTAAGTCAGAGGTTTCTGTGGATAACCACACCGTGTTCTAGGTTATCAAAGAATTCATACCCTTGCCTCGACGTCCACCTTAAAAATTCATGAATTAAGAAAAGCTCAGTGGAAGGGGGATGTGCTTTAAGAAAGAGGGCATTCTCATTTGTCACTGAAATTATTGACTTTTGAAGTCAGTGATTATTACTGTTGTGTTAAATTATTTATTTTTAAGGAAATAAGCAGGGGAACTTCAAAATGACTTCTAAGGCATCTGCCTTAAGGATACCCTAAGAACCAATAAAGATACGTATTTTATACCGTCACTAAAAAAAAAAAAAAAAAAGGCAACTATCAGAAGTTTTTGTTTTTATTTTCTGTAAACCATTTTCTGTGGCCAATTGCCTAAAAAGCTTTAGATTGCATTACACTTCCGACCAACAGTGACTGGCATTTACTCTGAGTAAGCAGTTGTCTCAAATGACAGAAAGTGATTAGCAATCACTTGCTACACGATGTGAGAGAGTCTTAAAACTCCCATTTACCCCCTACTGAACCAATATCTTAGCTCATTCTACAGAACACAAAAGAGTATTTCTCCAGCAACTAACATAAGTGAAAATATGAGCCCTCACTCTGTAGAAGGCAACAAATTTGGTCACAAAGGAAAATGAAAGCAAGTGCCCTAATACCAACTCAAGACGCTTTAGTTGGAGAAAAACAGCCTGCATCCCATAACATTTTATGATACCAAATGAGATGCAGGCAATGTAATTTCACTTATGTGATTCACTTACAAGCAATGCAAATGCAATCTTGCTGATTACACTTAAAACAAAAGACTGAATCTGCTTATTTATAGAGCAGTGCCATAGTCATGCAAAAATCCTGCTACCCCCCCCCACCCAGTGTGGAACCAAAAGAAAACAATCTGGCTGAAGACCTTTTCATCTCCACAGAAAGAAAAATGATGTTAACTGTGAACTCCGGGCTGACCCAAGACGCTTAATAATGTGGCTTCCCGGTGCCCTCAATAGAAAACAAGGTCAACCATGTTAGCAATCGTTAGCTGAGGTGTTCAACCCACATGCAAACAGTGTCCACCGTTTTATTTGTTTTTTAAAGAAGTGTTCAGAAAGCACTTTCACTTATGCTTAGTTTTAAACCTTCATTTATCTGTGGGTATATACATACACACACATCTGTATGTAGACAACAGATGTGTAATTTCTACAGGGAGCTACAGACGGCTACAACAAAAATATTCACTAGCCAGAGTCCTCACCATGTGTATTTCATGAGCTTCTCCGTCTAGTAAGTTGGGGTCTGGAGCATTCTGGAACTCCTAGTTTTAATCACCACCCCAAACTTGAGTTTTATTAGGTCATTTTCTCATTAGGAAGTTCAACAGTTAGAGCTGGATGCAAAAGCTGATACTCAGTGCCATCTCTGAACTTCGCAGAAAAGCAACCGAGCTGGAAGACTTCGCTTACTGTCTGTGTTGCTCAGCTTTCTCAGATCTAACAGGTACTTCTGGCTCCCCACCAGCAACTGAGCCAAGGCCCAGCTGCCAGCCACTGCACAACATTCCAGACATTTGGCTAGAGTCTGACTGATGGCTAGGTCTGCAGCACCCTAGGCAAGGAGGACCATCGCCAAAGCTAACTGGGGCCCAGCTGCAGTTTTAACGTAAAGAACTTTAATAGGATACCTCACACCTGCCACAGGGCTTTTTTTCCAAGAGGGAAATTGCACGTGGCTGGAAATGCTGCTCGCAGAGTGACTTGTGGCCACAGGGTTTCTCTATCTTAATGAAGAAGACATACTTCGATGGTCTCCCAAGTGATGCCAACACCGATCATAGCTCACAGGAGCAATTTTCTGCGGAAAATTCTCACCACTTCTTTTTGGTGAGGGACTATTTCCACAGAGCAACCTTTAAGAACGTCTCTGAAGGTACCCTTGACATTCAACCACAGTCAAGTCTCAAAACTCTCCTCAAACCGAACTTTGTAAAATGTATTGTGCCGAAGCAGCCAACCTTCCATCTTCATGTCTCCAAGCAGAAAAGACCTAGAAGCATATAGGTTTGCTCATTTCAACACAGCACAAGCAGTGGGCCAGAAAATCATTTCACTTGTTTGGAATGTGAGCCACTATCCAAGCCCACGGCATATGGCCGCACACGTCTCAATTCTCCCATCCCAGCAAAAATGCAACTGCTGTCCAATATGCATAGTCTCTGAGTAGGAAATGGCAGTGGTTTCTGGAGCTCTGAGGTCCAGAAAATGCTGCCAGACTTTAAGGGAACCACAGAACACATGGGTGGTAAGAACAGGAGGAGATATTATGAAAGGAAAGTGAAGTGTGATCCTCCAGAGTGGAAAATAGCTGCTCCTGTTTAATTGAAACTTTCCATCACAGGGCGCCTCGGACCCGGGGCCGTCCTTTGTTCATGTTTGGGGAAGAATCAGCCTGGAAGACATTATGACTAACCTGGGGTATGTCTACAGTGGAAAATCAGGAAATAAAATTGGAAAGCAATTTAATAGAATTGAGTTGGATGACCCCAAGAAAGCTTGTTTCAGATGCGTTCTTGAAGAAATTCTCCCTTGATTCTCCTACTCAGTGCTCATTAAAAATGTGCACCTGCCATCTGCCTCTACAAGGATTAAGACACTAGCCACTGCAGCCACTGACCTTAACACACCCTGAAAGGAGTTCAGGGTGGAGATCAGGAATGAGGCACTGATTTCTCACTGTGCTCTGGGAGAAACTCATGGAACAGGCCTTCAGATACTTAGATATTTTCAGAAGATTTTATGAGCCCAGATTCTTGCATGGCCTCATATCTAGAAAAGCACTAAAATCATTAATGGAGGCATCTGCTCTCCGTGACTAGCAAGCAAGCCTCTGCCAAAATGTGTGCTTGACTGCACGTATCCCCTTTCACCAAAATCATATATAATACTGACCTTCCCCCTACATCTTCTGAGCAATTCCTCAGAGCTACCTGAAATGCTGTCTCCCGGGCTATAGTCCTCATTTTGCCTCCAATAAAACTTAACTCACAACTTTCATGTTGTACCTTTTTTTTTTTAGTCAACATTGCTTAGGATTTATTGTATGCCCCAAACTGTTAAGTTCCTTAAGCACTGTCTGCTCACTAAAGGTCATAAAGAAACACACAATACCTTGGAGACCAGCATTCTGTGTGATGTTGACCCATTCGTTCAGCCTCTCTGGGTTGCCAACAGGCCATATGTAAAATTCTCTACATGTTTCCCTCACAGAAAGCACAGCACACATGTATGCAAAAATAAACCTCGATCTTCTACTAATAACAATGCACACATGATTATTTTACCAAATAATATTTAACTCAGGCATATTTGACTATCTTTCTAAATAGGCAGAATACCCATCGTGGACAAGGACTGGGTGGTTGACAGTTCTACAGCTAGACCCGAGAAGACATCCATTTATTCGTTTCGTTTCTTTTTTTTTTTTTGTCTTTTTAGGGCCGCACTCTTGGCATATGGAGGTTCCCAGGCTAGGGGTCGAATCGGAACTGTAGCCGCTGGCCTACCCCACAGCCACAGCAACACCAGATTCGAGCTGTGTTTGCAACCTATACCACAGCCCACCACAATGCCAGATCCTTAATCCACTGAGCAAGACCAGGGATCAAACCCTTGTCCTTGTGGTTACTAGTCAGGTTCATTAATGGTTGAGCCATGATAGGAACTCCTATTCATTTCTTCATCCATAACTATTTATTATACCACGCACTGCGCAATGCCCTGGGAATAAAACAATATTTTGCCTCTCATGCTACTTCCGGCAAATACTTATTGATTCATTGATTGAAACATTTTCTTCCAATTTCTTTCGGACTTCCCACTCATCTTGCTCATTTCTCCCTGTCTTATGATGGTTTTCAAGACTCTCATCAAGCCAAACAACTCCTTCGCTTATTCAGATATTTTAAACGTTCTTATTTCCAAGTAAAGGTGTTAGAGCACTACAGAATCACAAAGGAGGCACCAACCACTGAATGGCAAAACAGGAAAGCTGCCCGCAAGCCATCCTTCAGGTATTGATGAGTGAGTGGCAGAAGGTCGCAGGCACATTTTCAACAAACTATAAAGAGGAACACCAAAGCAAGCAAGGTTGGCAATGACTAGGGCCTGGGTAATACAGGAGGGGTGACTCTCATTCTAAAGAAGACGGGAAGATTTTAAGTACAGAGGGAATTTATAGTAAGGACAAAATGACATGATAAATACATATCAAAGACTATATTTATCGTGTCATCTTGTCAAAGATGGATTTAATTACTGAGCCCATGGGCACGGCAGAGGATTTAAGATCAGCATGCATCAGCCCTGCCCTTACAGAGCTTCCAGTCTAGGAAGGGAAATACTGGTATCTGTGACTATCCTCTTACACTGGCAAATGCAAATTTCAAAATGAAGGTAACTGGTGCTGCAACGTTTGTAGAATTAAGTCACATGACACTGTGTAAGGCTGATCCTTTGCTCTTTCTGTCATATGTTCCTTAATCTGAGACGAACAAGGCTCTGAGAAACAACCGGGAAGAGGAGATGTGGCAGACACTTTCTTCTCCTCTGCTGAGTGGAAAGCTGTCTCTTGCTGTTTCTTAACCTTTCCCTAAGATCCCATTACCTCCCTGGGTTATGTGGCTCAGAAAAGTATACATCTACTAAGTATTCTCTATTTCCAATGGCTTCTCCCAGTTGACCCCAAGGTAAGGGTTTCCTGACTCTGCCAGCCCCCAGCCCTAAGGTGTACATGTCCACTCAAGCCCACATGGGCTCGTGAACTCAATCTCCAGGTGTGCCACACCTCATCCATCATCTCCAACTGCCCTCGAAAGTCTTCTACATTTAATAACAATGATGACACCACCAATATGGCAAACGCTTTGGTAGGACTCACAGTGTCCCAGGAAGTGTTCTAGGTACTATACAAAAATCAACCGATTTCACCCTCATGACAGGCCTCTGGGGTAGGTACTATTTTTTTCCCCCATTTACAAGTAAGAACTCAGAGGGATAAGTCCTTTGCCCCATATCTTACAGCTAATTCTTATTAGACCAACTTGCAAACATTGGCAATCCGGTGCTAGGATACTAATTCTTAAAAACTACACATTATGACTTCTCTATCTTCTCATCCAGTGAAGCTCAGGCATTTACTCCAGAACTACTTTTCAAAGCCTTGTTTGTAAACCTGACTACTTTTTCTCAATTTCCTAAGCATTCACATGTATTTTTAAAATCTAACCAAGAGACCAAAAAGAGGGGGAGAAGAGTGGAAGCAAACGTACCCAATTCTGTGTGCGATGAATGCCTTCATGGCCCCCTAATCTGACTCCAGATGTGAGCAAACAAGACACATAAATCTGAGTAGATTGGCTGGTTGTTCATATAAACAATTCAGAGCCTTATCGTGCCTCTCTGAACTGACTCCAATTCATCAAAAATGTAGGAGCAGGTTATATATGGCTGCCTCCATTAACTGAAACACACCCATAAATCTCCAAAATGTAGGACTCAGCACCAAAAAATAGATAGGTATATGTATATAAACATATATATGTGTGGAGGAATCCCCACATATATTTGGAGCTCCGAGCGGTTTGCACCTCCTCTGTGCAGTCTGGAGTCATGCATAATGCAACACGCAACTGCTAACAGCAGGCGCGCACCAGATAATTTACACTTGTTTTTATGGACACGAGGAACTGATCTTTGAAGCTGTCCCTAATGAGATTCCGCTTGGCCCTAACAGCATCCTGAGAGAGTGTTCCGGTTTTCTACTTGGCATCCGGTGCATATTTATAATGCAGAATACAAGCTCATTTAAATTGCACATGTGGATTTTGGTGTCTTCCCTATGTTAAAGAGAGATTTTTATATACTAAGGAACACTGACTCCTCAATTACTAGACCATACTTTCCCTAAACAATGTCACTGCCAGTCACTGCAGGTTACTCATCAAAGAGGCAGGTCCATCAGAGGGTTCTGACCTTCAGGGCCAAAAGCTCCCCCAACTCCAGCCTAGCACTGTAGTCCTGAAACTCAATTAGGTCCTCAGCCAAAGGGGATCTTCAGAAAGCCTAATTAGCCAACACCTTTCTTAGGAGACACAGTGAAGGGACAGTCAGGGAGAAAACCTAAAGCCAGTCACCTAAATTAACAACTTCCTGCCTCAAAGTGCTTGCAATGCAAATCTCTCTCTCCTTTTTTTTTTTTATTCTCCCTTCTCTTTTATGTTCTGCCCCATGTAAAATTCTTCTTTAAGCTTGGCACTATCTAGCAGCACTTTTTTTATGTCATTTAATTTTCAAGAGGTTTATAACTTAGTCACCCTTACAAACTTCCTTTAAATCTCATCTGTTTTACCTTTAAATCAAAAACATTTTTAAAGGCTTTCAATCACTATATAACAACAATGTTTTATGATGGTGTAATCTGTATTAAACCTGAATCACAGATTTCTGTCAAAATAGCTGAGCGATAAGAACTAGAAGAGTTTGCTATTTAAAAAAAAAAAAGTAAAGTTGTTAAAAAACATAGGAATACAGAATAAAATTGGTTTGCTTTATGCAAAAGTCAGGATTCCCAGGATAAGAGATGACCCGTTTTCATACTCTTCATATCAGGTAAACGTCACATATTAGGGACACCTGTCAGTTGGACTCAATAACTGGGCTGAAATATATACTAATTAATTTCACACTTCTAGCCAATAATCGTTGACACCAAATAGGATCAATAAATACGCACTTTATAGGGAGTTGAAGCAATATATTTTCTAATTCCTCAGTTTTTAAGGTAAAGAATAATATAGGAAACCCAAATCTCTAGGGTCAAGATAAAAGTGAGACTTTGATGGCTTTCCTATGTTAGAAATGAGCGTCTACTACTGTCAAAGTTAAGAGTCAACTGAAGGCAGGATAGATTATAGCGTAAGTGTAGGAGTATCAGAAATACTCACTCTGAGCTTCATCCAGCTCCATCCTGAAAAAAACACGGGAGACTCGTAAGTTATCCTTTTTAAAGCCAAGTACATGGTCAAGTCGAAATACATGTTGTCAAAATGAATGTATGATTTCAAGGGAGCACAAGCTTCTTAGGGAAGCATATAGTAAGAGAACGTGGATTCCCTGAAAACTCAACAGTCATTCATTCATTCCACAAGCATGTGGAGTGGGTCTAACACATGCTCGCGCTGTGCTGATGCTATGGATACTAATGGGCAAAATAATAAAATAAAAAGAAAGAGTTCCTGCCATCACAGAGCCTACAGTCTCGTGGAAGACAAACATTTCACAAACACTGAGAAAATACTTTTATGAAAAGTGAGACTAAGAGAAAGCATTACGTGTAGGTGCTCTGAGTACATACATGCAAAGGATTCACCTACTCTAGAGAAAGGGGTGAGGGCCCCCCTGAAAGCCATGACAAAGGCGGAGGGAGGAAGGAAAGTGTGTTTAGGAAGGAGGACCGTCCGTGTCATTTCCGAGCCTCCGAGTTGAGGGCAGTGGAGCAGCCTGCTGCTTTCCCCACATCTCTCAGTACCTCTCCACTTGGAAAAATTAAAAATTCACAAGGCATGCCTAGGAAGTGGCATATACAATGTATCTTCTCTTCAATGTCAGCCCTGAATCCAGACAGAATTGAAGACCTTGGGAAAAACTGGTGGACAGATCACCAAAGTTGGCACTAAGTGCTGCCAAATGTCTGGCTGGCACCAATATACAGGCTAAATTGGCCATAAAAACCTCACTGTAGTCTTGCTCTTCTCAAAGGAAATCATTTTGCCATCCGCAGTGAGGCTTACCCAGAGGCCGGTCTTAGGGGGAGGCCCTGAATTCTGAGCTTAACTCAATTGCACGGTTTAGGGCAAGAGCTTCATGTTTCAGATGTGCAGTCAGGTAATCTGATCCCAGCAGAGTTTTAATGGCTTCTAAAGAATCCGAAGTGTTAAATCCTTTTCCCAGCCTCCCCCAGAGCAGGCTGAGGGTGCTTTTTGCAATCTCCATTCTCCTCCGTCCAGTCTCTTATTCTCACACCCAAACCATTCCTAAATCGGAGACACTAGGTTAATATTCCTTTCTTAATCCTGATTGTAATCTGTGTTCTACAATAGTGCACAGACTCACCAGCACAGTGAACAGACCTGTGGTTGCCAAGAAGGGGCTATGGGTGGGGGAGGGAAGGATGGGGGGTTTGGGATTAGCGGGTGCAAACGAGTATATATAGGATGGATAAACAACAAGGTCCTACTGCACAGCACAGGGAACTATATTCAGGATCCCGTGCTAAACCATCACAGAAGAAAATGAAAAAGAACATATATATGCATAACTGAGTCACTTTGCTGTGCAGCAGAAATTAACACAACATTGTCAATCTACTACACTTTAGTAAAGTTAACAAAATAAAATAGTGCACATGCACCTACCACACTCCCAGGAAAACAAAACAAAACACTGGGAGAGAGGAAATAAAAGACAGCGGAAGTGGAATCTGTAGAAGGGGTGTTTTATTTCAGGATTTCTCCCCTCCAAGCCTGGGAAGAACATTTTCTGGTTCTGCAGAAACCAAAGGCAGCAGACCCAAGCAAATTCCTCAACTCCAGGAAAAGACACATCTCAGACAGCTACACTGTCCAGGCGTCAGGCAGGAGCTAAGATCAGTGCTTATTAAGTCTGTGCCCCTGGCTATCAGTAGGTTAACACAGACTCAATCCCTCCCTCTCCATGCGGGAATCCCTTGAGAGACAGCACAACCCAAGATACTTTAAAAGTGCGAGGAAAACAAAAACAAAACATTTCTCGAGGAGAATAAAACAAACACACCAAACTTAAGGGCAACAGAAAAAAATTACAGTAACGATGGGCATCGTACCACCATTAAAACTCTGCTGAAGTTCAAGTGTTTGTGGTCTAAGTACAAATCCAGATAAACGATATTATTAAAAACAATAGCTAGCGTGCATTGAGCATGGGGATACTGTGCTAAGTGCTTTACTCAGTAATAAGCATCACCTAAGAGAACCTTCACCACTACCTACAAAAGCATATGTTCTTATTAGGATCCCGAGAGTAAAGATGAGACATTATACCAGTAGCAGAGACTACAAATGAACACAGGCAAGGGGCTCGGGGGTGGAGAGACAGACCAGATTCTGGATATACTTTGGCGGGGGGGGGGGGGGGGGGGGCTTTTCCAATGACTTCATTTTTTTATATTTTTTAAAGTGCCTCAATTTGTGCTTAGCAACAACCACTGCACTCCCAGACTCTCCCTTCCACAATACATGCATGCATCCCTCCTCTCTCCTGTTTCTCTGTTCAGCACTTTGTTAAGCTTATTAAGTCCAGCGGTGGCTCCTGCAGCCCCTGATCCAGCACCTCACAAAACGGTGCAGTTTGTTTACAAGGTGACACAGCCTTCCCTGCAGAGTTCGGGGGGGCTGCCTAAAATCCACCGATGGCCAGAAAGCTCCTTCTGATTCTACACTTGACAAAATAAACACCTCATAAAGGCAGGTAAGCAGAAGCTACTTTTCGCTTCAGACCACTTTGTCTTAATAACTTTTGAAAGTGAGAAACTGACGGCGGGGAACAGGCTCTTGCACACACACAAAACACAATTACGGCACAAAGAGACCTCGATAAAAGCACAACTCCTTGGGTAAAGTTCAATTATTTTATTTTCCTTGAAAGGGGGTACCTCTCACGGATATGGACCACTCCTGAACGGCAAAGGTTCTTTCCCTGCCAACCCTGGCTGCATTAGCAGGGTCTAACCCAGCGGGTCTGAAAAACCAGGGAATTTCATTTCCCTAAACTCAGTTCCCAAAGGGGCTGATTCCCCCCCCCTCCTTTTGTCCACAGAAAATGAAGCTGCACTTCCATGTTGGAGGAGCTATTTCAAAACATCCTCTCTTCTCTCAAAGTGCAGAATTTATGGTAACAGATAATTAACAACAAATGACAAACAATCTGAGCAGTAAAGGTCCCAGTTTGGTTGCCAAGATGATGGTATCAAATTCCAAGATAAACAGTGGAGTGTGCCGGGCTGCCGTTAATGTGATGGAGGGGTCGCTCAGGATGGAGAGAGGCAAACAAGGCAGCCACCGGCCACTAAGGGCCACAACATGGGGCCAACCAGCTCCCACGGGACTATTATTTCACTTCTGAATTCTCAGGAGTGTCAGTGGACAAGGGGGTTGTACTGGGCTTACTCTTCCATCCAGAAAAGGGCACCTATCAGTGCCTTTATATTTCATGTGGGGAAAGGATTCGATTCTTCCTTGAACTGCATTATGGAAGAGTTAGGAATTTATATTCTTCAGGAGTTGATACCCCCTTCCTAGCCTGTCTGTTCTTCTCAGAGGCTCCCCTCTCCTCATTCTTCATTTCTCTTAAGTTTGTGGAATTGAAACAGGTTTCAGTGCATTCAGCTGTGCCTCAAATAAATATGAAGGTTAGGAGCAAAATGAAAACAAGGTAACCTGTAAAAGTCAGATTTTGAGCACAACACGTGGTAAATTTCCGAGATCCTAACAGATGGCAAAACTTCAGATATTTTCACATTTCTCAAAAACCAGTTCATAGTTCAACTACTTGTCAAACGAATTTAAAAAAAAAAAAAGATTGAAACGCAAACTTAAAAGTTTTGAGTTACCTAAAAAGGCCTCACAAACTATTCCTTCTCAGGAAACAAAAGAGGTCCAATGTACCAAAAATTGCTATTCTGATCCTTTCAAATGCTGGATTCATTGGTATGCAGAGTTGACATGCATACCCCGGGAAGCTAAGGCGAAATTTGTCTTATCTCCCTGCTGATTAAGGTACAGGGATTCTGACATGCTCCTGGTGCTAAAGTCAAGCCCAAGGCCAGGGACATTGTCACTCCAAGAAAGAGTTATGATCTAAGGATATACCTCTGCTAGGCTCCCCTTCTTCTTTTCTCTTCTTCACATACACCACTAATTTCCCACTTCTCCATAAAACATCCATCTCCTTGTTCTATTCCCTGCCTACCCAAGCAGGACCAGTATGAAAAAGCTGGTACTTTAAAAAAAAAAATGGAATATATTAAATAGAAGGCAAAACTAAGAGTAATGCGTATGATATTTTTGATTAAATAAAAAAAAGTCTAACCCAGTCTAATAGTCTTCTGTGGCTATCTCTGAAGTCTTAAGACACAACAGAATGAAACAAAGGGAAGAAAAAAACATCTAAAACTCAGGACCAAAATAGAGTTGGTAGAATGTCTATGTCATAGCTAACTCAGGAAATTAGAGAAACATGCTGAGGTTGCTGGTTGGAGATTTCACTTTTTTTCCTCAATTTCAGTTTGAAGTCCTTGGGCAAAACACATTTTAAACTAAGTGCGCAATATGTAAACGGTTTGAAACTTGGTCTGTGGCCCAAATACCTAAAACTGAATACTGCAAGCAAGCCACTGTTCTTAGCCAATCACCATAAACGCCAAAATAGCCCACCGGAAGACGAGAAAAGATATTTTCCCAGTCCAAGAATTAGCAAATCTTTGAAGCTGGAAGCTTTCAGAGACTGTCTACTCAAAGAAATAAGCGGGTGAGAGTAGAGTTCATGTTATAGTGCAGGAACCCATCAGCAATTAAGGAAGCCACCACCAAGAGACGAACATCGACAGGTTTAATTCTCACCTGGAATCTTAAAGCTTAATAATATCAAGTACTGAAAATGTACTTGTTTGCTTTATTAAATGGTGCTAGTGGTTCTTTTTCTGTTTCTGTTTTTCAACTAGCATCAAGAGCTTTGCTCTTTAATATAAAACCATACAAAAGTTTAAACAAGGGGCTTATAATTCTTGATTTGTATTAAAGGGAAAAAAATGAAAAGCCTGCCATAATGCATTTTCTTATTTGCATACATTTTACCCTCTACAGGGACAGAAATTGAAGGAAAAAAAAAATCTTCAAAGCAAAATAGAAGAGAAACACCAGACCCAAATACTGCAAAGGCCTATAAATCCAACAGAGTTTCCTCTTTGCAGAGTTAGTGTTTCTACACAGACAAAGCCTCAAAGTGTACTTTTTACATTAAAAAAAAAAAAAAAAAAAAGAAGGCAGACTAACATGGTGGTCTGGAAGAGTGTAGTAGTTTCACCTGTACTGATATTGAAATAATAATCATGCCAGGATAGCTACTGAAACATCCCATTTTCAGGATGCTAGGGAAGTCTAAAAAGGAAAGACACATGGGAAGCAGAGAGCTAAGGAAATACTGAAGAAAGAAAACAAGCTGATGGGCAGATCTTGTGAAACTCAGTGAATTTTTCTCCTTTTGGGAAGTAGTTCACTTAAGTAGTTTGTGATACAAGATGTGGTAAATTGAGTGGCATGAGCCTGGTTTTTACATCTTAAAATCTGCATCTAAACTCTAAATCTCAGGAATAAAATTAAGTATGTTGCAAATACAGGCTCCCTGTCATGATACTTCCCGTTTAGCTAGCCTTGTCATTTCGTCTATTTTTAATGAAAACATCTCCACGAAAGAAATTAAAAAAAAAAAACAAAACCAAAAACCTGTACTTGGAGCAGGAGATCAATTCAATCCATAAGGAGAGGTAATCAATGATTTACTCAGAATGTGTTTATTCATTGCCTGTGGCTGCTCTTTCTGTATGAATCTTTCTCTATATACATGCAGGTAACCATTTCAGGTTTTGAAATCCAAATATACCACAGTAGATAGAATCTGCTTTATCTGTCAAAATTCTTTACCCTTCCAAAGAGTCACTAACCACATTGCGCGCGCGCGCGCGCACACGCACGCACACACACACACACACACAACCCAGTTATGCAATATATAGCTAACGTTCTAAGAACAAATCCATATGGACCCCCCAAAAAATCTAATTTTAGGTTGCCTTTCTAATGCTGGAATGCAAACAAAGAAATCTACAGAATAGGAAAAAAAAAGTCAGCTCTAAAACCAAGTCTAACTGTCACGGACCACGAGACCAGTGCCCTCGGGGAGTGTACAGGGGAAAGAACTTATTTTTAAAAAGAAATGAGAAAGGAAAAGAAAAATACTCCGTGTTTATATACGAGCACAAACTAAAAGGGCCATTCAGCATCTCCAAGACGAATTTCAGATTGAAAACATTAACAAAAATTATGGCCATGCTAATGTGCAAGCCAGTGATAAATTTGTAATGAGAAGGAGAAAGTGGCTTACCAAGAGAAAAATGTTTAGAATTTTTTTCTTCCCCCGCACAGCTAATGCAGCCCGGCTCTGCGACAAAGGATGAATTTCTACCTTGTTTAATGTGAAATTTTATAGAGCCCCAGACATTCAGTCAACCAATGATACTCCTCATCCTCCCGTGTGACAGCTGGGGGTCACTGGTCTACCCCCTCCACAACATCCCCACAATGTCTCACTACTCCAGTCTTTCCTGTAGAACATCACTGATGTTGAGGGATTTGTCTTCTTATTTCCAATAGACCAAAGAAAAGAAAAGAAAGGAGAAACCCTTGACTGCATCAAGTCCAATGACTGGTGGGGAACTTGAAACTCAAAGAGGCCCAACTTGCTCGAGATCACAGACCTAATTAGTGACCGAGACAGGACCAGAATCCAAGTTCCCTGAAATACTGTCAGTCATCTACCTACAGCAAGTTAGTTAGCTATTTCCTGATACTGTACACTCAGGTGACTCTCAAAAATGAATCTGAAGGTACCTCTGAAAAAATTTCCCTTCTACTATAGGACTAAGAAGCAGGCAGCATCCTTGGCTTCACATCTTCCCACACATGAGCAAGTCGAATTATATTTACCCAATCAACAGCCTTTGGTCTACTGTTTGATTCTAACATAAAACAGAAGAAGGTACCACCCAAGGAAGTGAGGCCCAAAAAAAGTAGAAGATTTACATTAGAGCGAGCCTTCAATTTTGCTGACAAAGCAGAAGGACTTGTAGATAAATCACATTTTTATCTTATTTATTTTCTTCATCCTTTAAAAATGTTTTTACCATAAAAATGTTACATAGTTCTTAAAAATAATTCAAATTGTAGAAAACATATAAAATAAAAAGTATAAGATCTTTTATCCATCACTCCCTCCCCCAAATTCATTTGCAAATTTATTCCCTACATAATCACCATTAATGTTGGTATTTGTCCTTCCACACATTTTGAGATTTTTTTTTAACCAAATGGCACCACTCTATAACATTCTTCTGTAACTTTGTTCTTGCATCTAAGGCTAGCTAATACAGACCTGAAATAAATATTTACTTCCTACCACATGAAAATGAAACTTCAGACCAAACAAAATCCTGTAGGAATTTGGCATGGGATGTTCACCAGATACCCTAAAAGCTTCAGATCATTTCTGATGAGCAATACCCAAGCAAACACTGACAGATGCTATAAAATGCAACAAAGCGATGAGAACACAAGTTGGACTTATCAAGTTTTATACAATCGAGCAGTTTAGAAAAAAAGATGTTAACACTTATCTCATGCTCACCAGCTAGTGAACAAGACCATAAATATTATCACAACATCTATTCATCAAGGGCTATTTTCTAGGCACTATATGTCATAGACATCATCTCATATAATGTTTATAACTACCCTAGAGTGCTGTCAAACCCATTCTACAGCTGAGAAGACTCAAGTTCAGTAACCCTGTCCACCCACACTTAGCCAAGCCAGTAACTGGTGGGATCAGCATTTGTATAGAGTTCTTTGATTTCAGACCACATTTTCAGCTACCATATGTGACTACTGTCTTCATTCCTCATTCCCCAGCTCAACCTGTGCCCCTTGTACTCAATTCCAGTGAATTATGGTTAACTCTTGATGCTTGTTTTAACCACAGCCACAGGTAGGGAGCCTAAGACAATGATGGAGGTACAAGGACCTGAGATCAGCACTGTGATTCTGCAGCTCAACCAGGCAACACTCAGCTCTTGGGATCCCTTGCCTGCTTGGGACCGCCAATCAATCCCATGAAGAAACTGGAGGCAGGTGAGACACTAAGAAGTTGGGGCACAGACAGAGAAAGACAAAGACTGTATGTTTTCATTTATATGTGGAACTTAAGAAGTAAAATGAATGTAACAAAACAGAAACAGACTACAGATACAGAGAATGAACTGGTGGTTGCTAAAGAGGATAGAGGTGGAGGGAAGGGCAAAATGGGTGAGGGGGATTGAGAGATGCAAACCACTAGGTATAAAATAGATGTTAGAAGAATGTAACTTACAGCACAGGGAATACAGTCAATATTTTATAATAACTTTATATGGAGTATAACCTATAAAATATCAAATGACTATTTTGTACACCTGAAACTAATACAATTTTGTAAGTAAACTATACTTCAATAAAATGTTTAAAAAGTAAATTAAAAAATGAAAAAAAAAAAGAAGTCAGGGTACCTTTCAACCCTGACAGCCCCAACTCCCACTCAAACAAGTTTCCTAGTAATGACTTCTTGGGGAAGATGAGATAAAACTTACTAGTGATTTTCTTATTTATTCATTTATTTATATGCCACTGATTTTCCAAATGAATTGAAACAGCTCAGAATAAAAAAAAAAGGCAGAATCAATGGAACAATCATTAAGGAGAAGAGCTAACATTTTCTGAGTACAGACTATGCACTAAGCATTCCTCTAAGAACTTTATAAGTAGTAATACTCTTAACCTTCAAGACAACCTCTGGAGACAGGCATTACTTTTACCAGCCCCTTTTTACAGATGGGAAAAAAGAACACAGAGAAGTTAATACATTTCTCCACGGTTGGTTACAAAGCCAGTAAGTGTTGCAACCAGGTTTTAAATCTGGCAAACTGATTCCACCAGAGACGTCGACCACCACACTGCCGCCTCAAAAGCAGCATAAAAGAACAAGAACGAAGTAAGATTCTAGGAACGCTAACAGCTAAATCAGCAAAGTAAGTAGCTAAAAGTGAAAATAAAATTTGATTTGAGCTTCCTAGCAATCAACCCTTAAAGGAAAAGGTGAGTTATTAGCCTCAGTAGGGTAGCAAACCATCTGGGTTTTCAGGGAGCTGAGGGGGTCTCCCAGAACATGGAACTTTGATGCAAAAAAAGGAGATGGTTGGAACCTCACTAAAAATGTTTTATGGTGTTTTATTTGGCCTCGGATAATTTAAAACATACAAAATCTTGATGGTATTTTCAGACCTAGATTGGCTCCTTGAGCATTAAATATACTAAATAATTGTCTCAATATCCTGCTTGGGAATGATGACAAGGTTGTAGAAAAATGAAGCCCTGTTAATTTCTGGTTTTCAACCATCACATCTCTCAATACGTTCAAGAGTCTGGATAAGAGAGGCTTGCAAATTCTAGGTTCAATTCTGCCAACTCCAGGTGTGCTTTAATTCTCTTTCCCAAGGTCATATCAGATTGCCTGCTTAAAAAAAAAAAAATCTTCCCTACGTCACAGGCAGAGATGCGGGCCAGGGACACTTAGAAGCTTGGTGACAACCTAGCCAGAACTCACAGGTGAAATCAAACCAAGACCATGTAGTAAGGATGTAGTAAATCCTTCAAGCCAGTTGAGACGATAGCTCTGAAATCGGTGACAGGAACAGGGTCTTACACATCAGTGTTCCCCTGGCAGCAACCCCTTGCAAATAAATGTCTTAATCACAATCTTAAGTTTCAGAGCTAAAAAGATTCATAACTATCATTTGGTGCAAATGTTTACAGATGAGTAAACTGAGGCCTGTAAGTAAAAAAGAAGTAAATTGCCCATGATACTGAGGTGAGACAAACTAAATTAAATGGGAAGTGAGCTATTCCTTATCCAAGATAAGAAAACCCCAACAACTAGGTTTTATGGAAGAAAATATTAGATCACTTAACGGGACCAGGATTGTAATTCCAATCCAGGTGATCTGTCGTGGGTCATCACAGACCTCAGTTGTAAGTGAAAAAGGAAAGCAAATGTTTTAAGAAACCCATGCAAAATAAATGAGCAACTATTCAAATGGAAAAGAAAATATCTTTACGGAGAGGAATAAAGCTCTACCATGACATGTTGAAAATTTTAGAAAAACCAAAGAAACTTTAGACTAAATATTTTATAGGTATTTGCCAATTTAAGTTTCCATTTAGACTCAGGGCAATCCCTCTAAAAAATATAACACGATCGCATTTAACCAAGATACTGGACTGCCTCGTATGTCACTGTGCTAGGGCACCAAGCACTAAAAAGAAAAGCCAAGGAAAAGGTAAGCCAGCATCCTGATAACATGCACACACCTTCATACGAACACTCCAAAGGTTAGGACAGAAAGATCCCAATGAAAATCTCCAAATCTCAATCACAATTTCTCATCTCAGTGCACAAGCAGATCATGGATCAATCAAGCAAGCAATTGATGAGTATTTCTAAGCACCTGTTACTTGCAGTATCCCCACGTTTAAAAAATGAACAAGGTAACTGGGGGCGGGACCAGGGGGAAGAATAATGGAGGTGATATGGTTTGAAGTAAATACCAAGTGACGAGGGCCGTCGTGTTGGTGGCAGGGGTGGGGGGTGGGCAGTCAGTTTGGACTGGGAGAGAGACAAGAGGTTTCCAAGAGGTAGAAAGGCCTGAACTGGCCCTCAGCAGAGCATAAATGTGGGTGTCTCAGCTGTGAGAAGTAGTGAAAGCAAAGGCACCAAGACGGAAAGGCCCAACGTATGCATAGGTGACAGCGGCAACATGCACAACTGGAACAAAGGCTTCAGGTGGGAAGCTCTCAGGGGGCGATGAAGGCAAAAAGGCCAGCTGAAGATGGCCATGGAAGAATCCTCTACTCCTTGGGAGAAAGTGTGGTAACAGGGCTACACAGCTGTCCAGGCTGCCACTGCAAACTCCATTTTTCAAACCTTTCTCCATAAAAGGTATAATTCGATCCTTTGAATTTTTCATGGCTATATCTAAGCACATCGGTCCTAAGGTGACATGATTTTTAAAAATCACTGTGCATTCATAGCTCATCGGTGGAATCTTAGGGCTACAAACAAGAGAAGACTAAGCTGAGATTCCCTATCAGTCATTTTCCAAGGAATCTGGGGCAAAACATACTTTCTTTTGCCTGAAAAGAAACCCAATCCACAAAGTGCTTTGCTATTCTTTAACACAAAACGTCACACAGCTGAACAGAGCTAAAGGAATCCTAAGTCCACACACTTCATATTTGACGAAAAAGAAATTATTAGAAGCAGACAACTAAAAGGAACATTTGCAATGAACACACAGTTATTGTTCAGAAAAGCCACTTTAACAAAGAAAAATCTTATTCCCCTAAAAACTTTCCTTAAAACCATGTTAGGAATCCTTCATAACCATAAATATATTCTGATTTAAAGAAAGCCTAAAAATCTTAGAAAGAGTTTAGCATTAACCATTTACAAAGATTTCTTTCTTTTTCTCCTCCTTTTCTTTTTTTGCAGAAATCCCCTCATAGATAATTGAGTAGCTCTACAGAATATAGATAGTCGCCAAGTAACATCCTAGTACTTGCTATAATATCCAGGCAGTCAAGAAAAAGATCTTTTTGTTTGGTTAGTGTTTCTAAATTCGAGGGTGGGTTTGTGTGTGTGTGTGTGTGTGTGTGTGTTGGGGGAGGCAGTCCTACTCGTTTTTTTAAATGCCCAAATAAAACAATTGTTAATAAAAAAAAAAAAAAAAGAGCTTGTGACTTGTACATGCCCCGAGTTCAATTTTGCTACGAATGGCAAAAAAACAGTCAACAGAGCCCTAACCTCCTTTCTCTCTTGACTATACAATGGCTTTCAAAGGGGTTTAGTCCTACTATGAAAGACCCATGTTAGACATTGGGAGGGTCTAATAGAGAATGAGCACCAGGCCTTGAATAAACAAGGGGGATGGTGACCTTTTGCCCCTTCTGCTGAAAGCCCAGCACATCCTGTAGCCGAGGAAGAGAAAAAAGCTGGTGCGCATCCAGGTGCTGCAGAATCCTTGCCCCTGGATTTCTCCCACACTTTGCTCTTTAGGCAGTTTAAATGCAACATGACTTAAACAGTATTAGGGGGTGAGAGAAAAGTACAATTCCTGGAACCAACTGTTCCACTGTCCCTTAATCCTTTGTTCCCCATATTGTTTGAGTCCTGCAGCATGCAGCACACGTTCTACGAGCAACAGGCAAGACAATGGATTTAGCACTGGCTGGACAATTAGTCCCAATTAGGCCTATTTCCCAGCTGAATGTAAAGGGCTGGTGGGGTGAGGTGGCGCGGGGTGGGGGGGGGGGGAGAACTACAGAAATTTTAAAGACATTTTATCATGGAAGCAAGCAATGCAACGCAAGGCAAACTGAACTAGGGGGTCAGGAGGCTGTGCTAAAATTCGCTGGGTGACATTAGGCAAATGCCTTAACCGCTCTGTTGTTAGCCACAAAATGTGGGCAACCCCTCAGGAGCACTAAAGACCTAATGCCAACGTGGGGGTGAAAGTATGTACTCTGAAAATGCTCAGCATTACACAGATGTAGAGGAGTCCTCTGAGTTGTACTGGGACCACAGACACCCGTCTATTTTAGTGCATCATACACCTTTTATTCTCCCTCGCAGAAGTCATTAGTGACTTTGCTATTTTATTTCTAGTTTCCTGATGGCTAATTTTTTTTTTAAGTTCATGACTGATACTTACATATGTACATGTGGCGGCTGGAATCGGCTCTGGTTGATGTTGTAGTGCGTGAATGCCTGGGTGGGGTTGGAGCTGTACTCATCCACCGTTATGGTAACCTTGCCTTGAGAAGGAATCCCATGTGCCATCCTTCCTCCCTATAGGCATGAGCAATTCACAAATTTCCGGAGCAAAGGATGGAAGCAGGCATGGCGCGTTTCAGCCAACCTCTGAACCCAAGGATCTACTCATCAATACCGCTGCGTGTTTCTGAAAAAAATAAATTAAAAGATGAGCACCAAGCAAAAGATCTTCAAAGCGATGTAAAATGGGACACCTGGACATGAAATGGGTTCAGGAAAACTCTTCATCTGTGTTGCTGCCTCGTGGATAAAACAGTTCCCAACTCTCTACCCTGCATGTACTTCCGAATGGACATTACACTCCAAATGACACCGCTGGCTGCTAGCAAATCATTTCAATGGGGTTCCAACTAAGATTTCCTCTTTAATTATAATTATGGCACTTAACGTGAATTACGGAAGGGACACATCCACAGTTGCTATGGTGTCTAACTATAAATGGCTTGTGCACGAAGTGGAGAATCTTCCAAACCTTCCCTGCTAATTGGAATGTTTGGTCTGTACAAAGTTGGTGTCACAGAAGAATGTGAAATCTCTGTGCTTAATACAGCCATGAAACACCGTGACAAACATAAATTTAAAACACTCTGCTCACAACAGATACCATAATACACACGTAATACATGCACACGTTCCATGTACTTTTTTTTTTTCATGGTGACTTCCAAAATACACAGGTACTCAAAGCCTGGTATACATGTAGATTCTACTCCACACAAGAGCTTTATGGTAAACCCTTCTTGCTAAATGTAATATAACTTCTGTAACCACTCTAGTCACGCAAGGGGAAGTCAAACACATCTAGGCTTGGGCCACCATTTTGGATGAATTCACTACCACCTCTCCTGGAGCCTGGAAGGAATGGTCCAGGTGGGTAGCCCCTGCAGCTACCAGCTTGATACTATACAGTGGTCAGTAGCTGGTTTCATACTTTTAAAAAAGGTTTCCATTCGTTTCGATTCCCTCTATAAATGTCAATATATCATTTGCTGGACTGGGTTCGGAAATGAGGATGCTTATTTTTATAGCAGCTGTGCAAAGACTGAGAAGAACACACCCCTGCTTTGAAGCTGTTGCATTTTTTCAGTGAAGTACTGAAGAAGCAGGCAGCACACCCCTTGGGTAACCCTTAAAGTAACCCACACTTACTTTAAGCACTCCACATTAGAATACTTCCACCGTGTGCACCATTAAGCTTGGGAATCTTAGCTGCTATCTCAAATAGAAATACTTAGAATAATAAGATTAGATTTAAATTTGGCATGAAGCACCTTAAATATCCAGCAAAAGGCAGATGGCCTGCCATAGGCCATTTATTTTATTATTTTACAACCCAGGGCTTGTGTAGTCCTCCATATGCTGGCTGGGCTAAGAAATTCCACAGCGTAACACTCAAATCATCGCCTTCTTCATATTAGCAAAGCAAGCTAAATAACACCCACCTTGCCTGTGTTCCTAGCATACAACGGGCACTGCCAAGAGATGAATCCCTCCTGCTCTGGCATTTTAAACAAAGTGTCACTCTGGGTTCTCTTTCTTCCTGACTTCATGGGAGGTATGAGTCCTCTAAGCACCAGTGGACAGACAATCAGGCCGGTAGGATTAACTAAATTAAAATCTTTCCCTGTTCCTCTGATGTAAGATATCTATAAGAACTGCTTACAAATCATAATGTAGCAGTTTTCATACCAAGTTTGCAGCTGTTTCCTTAATTTCCCCCACAATTATATTTTACTGTTATTTTGCATAACAGTAAAACACAACACCTGCTTCAAATTGCAGTCCTGTTCTAAGTACTGTAATTCTCTTTTGAGACACAAAGTACCGAGACACGACTGAAGCGCAAAACTGCATAATTGCGCCATGCTGAAAAGTAAATACAAATGAAAACATCTTCCTGTTATAGAAATGACTGTCATTAAAAAGAATGTTAGCCATCAAAGCACAGAGGGGGAAAAAAAATACACATTTTCAGACTGCAAGAACTTAGTGTTTGCATAAATTAGAACGTGGTGGAAAAATTACATGGCAATTCTTATATGCCTGCCATCAATGTCTATTGTGTGAAATACAGAACATTAAAAAGCAAAGGAAAGAAATTTCATGTCTAGACCATTGTGACCTCTCCATAACAATCTCTGCACTTGGTGCCATGGAGTAAACTTGCTAATTAGACTAAGCAAAATGGCCTAGAAATGAAAGATACATACCCATAATATAAAAATCTGGGCAATGACTTAGCATCGGACCCTCCCATTTGAAGCCCAGAAAAGATGGAACTTAGATGGTGATCAATTTGTACTTTTATGTGGTCCACTGTATCCTAAAGTCAACATAGGATGGCCTTTTCTATCAAGTGAGATCTGTGCGTCTTTGCACCTCTGCCCTAGTAAGACAAATAGAACATCTTTTCACCAGCAAGCACAGGCCCCTTGTAACTCAGAAGGGCTAAATGGGTGGCTGGCACTTCATTTGAATTCATCTTTACCATGTTCTCTTTGAAATGTTTTATCGAAACAGTGCACCTGCAGCGTCTATCTTCTTTAATCTGGAGTCTTTTGAAGAAAATGTCAGACTGAGGCAGAGAGCTTCAAAACTTTCACAGGAACCTTTACAGACAAGTCAAGAAAAAGCTTATTTTTTTTAAAAAAAAATGCTACGTTCACCCCCACTCACATCACAAGTTGATCATATCCCAAGAATGGGAAACACCAACACATGGGAAAGGCAAAATTTTTTTTTTGGTAAACTCTAAGGAACAGAGGACAATCAATGGTCTCCACCTCTAACATGAGAAATTTGGAAAAAGCTTGAAATGAGACAGAATGATATACTGCCTAAAACTACCAAGAAGCTGCATTGCCTTGTTTCATGTGTTTAGGCAGTAAAACCTTCTAAATGATCAGATTTTGGATCATCTCACCCACATCACACTTACATTACTCTTTATGTATAATATTTAAAGAAACCAGTATTCTTTTTAAAAATTTTCTATTTTTATACTTCAATACATTTGCTCCACAAAACAAAGGAACCCATTACTATATGCCAGGAATCCTAAAGAAAAATCTAAAAGGGACTGACACTGCCAAATATGCATGCTGATATTCCTTTGATTTTTCGCTTTAAGAAAAAAAAAATCATGTGAGCACATTTTCATTTCCTAGACAGCAATCACTTCTTCTGTGCCTTAAGCTGTGCAACTTGCAATGTTCTTTTTCAGGAAATCTAGTGGGAAAACCTTTTAAAGTCTGCTGGCAATGAAAGGATTAAAAACTGAGGAATTAAATAACTGTCTCCACCTCCTAGACACCGGTAAGTCCCATTTACCAAAAGTTTCAAAGCAACAACTCATGACCTCTCTACCCGAGCACCGCACCGCACAGCCTATGAGAAAGGAGCCCGTGATTTCCTGGTTTAAACAAGGATGCTCATTTTATTCACTAACCCTAAGAAAGATCATCCGACCGCCTGGCCAGATTTTGGAACTCGTCGGCTCCAACTCCGCCAAATCTCGCTCCCTCCTTCCTCTGCCGCACAGAGCGAGTGCTTTTAAAACTCCCATCCTTACTCTTTTATGCCCATCTCCAATTACTCATCCCTGTATTCCGGAGCTGTATTCCAGGCGGCTTCTCCGCCAGGGTTTTAGAAGGATGCACAAAGTTCCATGTGCCTCTGTACACTGAGAACCCTCCCTCCAGACGCACTTACACCTGAACTTGTCTCCAGCACTGCGGACACCCGGCTGGCACATTCTTTCGGAAAGGAGGGCAGGACTTTTCTCCCGCGCCTCTGGCAACGAGTAGAGTCTATATATGGTGGGGCGGGGGGCGCGGAGTTCTCTACTTTGGATTGGTGTGTTTGTTTTAAATCTAGGGTAGGCAGGTGGCGGGGGGAGGGGGGGTCAGAAACTACACACACACACACACACACACACACACACACACACACACACACTCGTGCGCGCGCGCACCCTGCCCTCCCGGCTCAAGGCCGGCTCGTCCCAGCTACAGCTCCCCCTTCCTTCCTGGAGCACCAGCTCGCCTTACTCTCTCAGTCCCCCGAAGCCACCGCCGTAGTCTCCACTGCCGCCGCCGCTGCTGGCACTGTTGGCGCTGGCGCTCGCGGCCCCAGGCTCCGCTGGGCGCCTGTCTTTCTTTCTCTCCCTCTCCCCCAGCCCCAAATTGATTGATGACCACCAGCGGCCAATGGCTCTGACACCGCGCCATCCTCGCTCGAGCATCACAGCCCCACGCCCCCGACGTCAGCCTCCAGGGCGTGTTGGCATCCCCGAACCGTCAGAGCGCAGCCCGCGCCCGGAGCTGCCGCCTCCTCCCGGCTCTCTGCTGGGCTGCTTCCCTAGAGCGGCGGAGAAAGGAGGAGAGGGAGCCAGCAGGCGTTGGGAGTGTGAAGGCCACGGATTTTTCCCCTCTTTGGAATCTTTTTTCCACTTAAAGTTTTGTTTTTTTCCACCCTGACCTGTTTGTGTTTGTTTGCAGCATCTCAAATCAATTACACATTTTTCATAACTCGCATTTGCACTTAATTTGGGGTGTGTGGGAGTGCGCGTGGAATAAATCTACTCCACTGGGGCATCCTTAATTTCTTTTCTTGCTGGTGGATTTTAATCCCCTCCCCAATCTCTAGGAAAATGCCCCCTTCACCTCCTAGGCCTCAAAAACCCAGGAATTCAAAGGCTTTACAAAGATAACCCAGTTACATGTAAATAGCAAAGAAACTCCAGCCTCTCCCGGGAAGAAATCGGGAGGCAACGGTTACTTTTTCTCGTCGCTCGTACCCCGCCACCCAGCCCGAGTCGCCAGCTCGCTCCGCAGGCTGCGATCGCGGAGACCGGGGGCGGCGGGGGAGAGCGAGGTTGGGGCGCGGGGAGAGGGTGAGAAACAGACCCGCGCGAGAGCGGCGCGCGCGCAGGCGGCCCGGGGGTGGCCGCGGAGCGCAGCCGGAGCACAAAGCTGCGCGGCGCCTTACCAGCCACTGCACCTCGCTCGGGCTGCCGCGGGCGCCCGGGGCTCGGGCCAACACAATGCACCCGGGCCTAGGCCGGGGCGGCTCGAACACATAACCCCGGGACTTTCTAGTAAACAGCTCGCCGTGCCCTTGTCCCCACCCCCAAACCCGCCGCCTGGCTTTCGCCGCTGCCCTACGCCTACACCCCTTCCTTCCCTCCTAAGAAATCCCGGAGGAGGAGGGAGAGGCGAGGTGGGGACCCCGGGAGGTCGGGGGGCGAAGACACGGGGCGGGGGAGGAGGGGAGAAGAGCAGAGGGGCAAGATGGGGAGCGGAGAGGAGACAGCTCCTAAAAAAGAATTCGCTTTCGTTCGGGGGTTGAAAATAAGCCCTCCTCAGGTTCCGAATTGCCCGGGAAGCGCCTGCTCGTGCGAATGTCAGGGGCACCAGGGCAGCCGCGGTCCGCAGCCTCCGAGCCCTTCGCACGCGCCTCTGACAAGGCACCTCTCACCCGGGCTCCGCTTTGTGTGTGCATTTTTTTCCCTTCCTCTCGCGCGCGGCACCGGGCGCCCGGCCGCCTCCTCCCCCTCCCCCGCCCTCCGCCTCCCTTCCCGGGGCGGATTACCTTTCCCGGGCTGCGCTCCGGGTCCCGGGGATGCCTTCAGCGCCCGGCGAGCAGGCGATCCATCGCGGAGCGGCCGGAGCCGGCTGGGGGCGCGCGGGGGCGGCGAGGGGCGCGGGCGGGCCAGAACCTTCGACCCCGGAGGTCCCGGCGCGGGCTAGGGCGGGGGATCGGGGGGCGCGGCGCTAGAGTGAGGCGGGGGGGAGAAAGGACGGGAGCAGTCTCGCTCTGGGGAGAGAGCAAGAGAGGGGGCGAGGAGAGGGAGCGAGGGCGCGGCGAGCCAGAGGGAGCGAGAGCGGTGCAGTGACAGGGACTGCCACTGGGGTCAAAGGAGCACAGCTCCAGGAAGCAGGGCGGCCGAGGCGTCGCTCCGTGCGCGCTCCCCGGCGGGACCCCGCGCCCCCGCGCGCCCCTACTGTAGCCCAGGCCCGCTGGAACCTCCGCTGGCGCCCCGAGGCACCAGGGTTGCAAGAGGAGGAGGGAGCTGAGGGCGAGGCCGGCAGCCTGCGGGTGCTCCCGGGTCAAGCAGGCGGCAGGAAGCTGTGCTGCAAGTTCATCATCATGAGTGTGATCAGCGTAAAAATGATAGGGGATAGGAGAAGGTGGCTGCGGAGCCCCAGGGAAATAAAGGGAGTTTTCCCTCCAAATGGGCGTCTTCTGCAAAGGGAACACACCCAGGCCCCAGGCCCCCCACCCACCGACCTGCCAGGCGCTGTCTGGAGTCCTGGCACAGCTCCAGGGCGAAGAGCTGGCGGCGGGGGCAAGGGGAGAGGCTTGGGGCACTGCCCTGAAACCAAGGAAGGCGACCCTGGTCCCCTCCCGTCTGCTGAGCTTCGACTTTCCTGGGGGAGAGCTGTGCACCCTTTTCTCAAGCCTTTCAACCACACACACACACACACACACACACCACCACCACCACCACCCCTTTCTTTCTGCAGTGTTGTTCCTGAGAAAGAAAAGGCCAACCCAGCTGATAATTCTTTTACCTCCATGAATTAAGGCAGGTTCAGTATAGGGAGGCAAGGAGAGGCAAAGACGCTAATTGTTTCCATTTTTGTCTTTGGGGCACATTTCCCCCAAAGGATAAGCAATTCAAAAACGTTGTAAAAATCAAAGTTTGTCCCTTTTTCTCTGCTACTTTGGATTACGGAAGAAAAGGTTTTCAGGAGGGTATGCAAGCAATCTAAGGAAAGGGAAAGCCACTGAAATGCTAGAAGACAAGGGACAATTAAGGCAAGGCTTTTAGAAAACTTGGTGGGGGGGGGGGCGGGGCGGGGGAAGGAGGCTGACCGTGAAAGATGAGGTGGCCCTGTGATGTTATGCCATTGTCGGAGCTGAAGGTTTTGGACACCAACCAGCTCTCATTCCTTTCCAGGAGTCAGACTCAAAAATCTAGGCATTCTCCAAAGGAAAATCCAATGGGTAGTGTGTGAGAGGGAGAAGTGTGCTGAGTATACTGTGTGACAACTGACTAAACATCCTGGCTGAAATTATATCCCCTAAAAATAAAAAAAGGAACCATTTCAACATGGTCTGAGGCCTCTGTGCTGAGACTAATTGGTTTCCAGGGTCTGGGGAAGACGGGAGAGGGGCTTGTAGGAGCCTCTATAAAAAAAGATCAAACGGAATTCACTTAAAAATATTTCCTTTTTTACAATGGGCTTCCTTGGCACTTGAATTTTAAATAAGCTATTTCTTATGTCTGAGCTGAAATGAAGGGGAAATGGTCTTGCTAATGTATTGATTTTGTTGTGCAGTATGTCCAGAGTGTTGGTTCTTGTCAAACGTGCTGGGATCAAGCAGACAGTCACTTTCCTTGCCCAGCACAAACCATCGCCAGTGGCATTGATGTTGAAGAATGCCAAAGATGGGGTAGAGGGCACCTTTATATTTTGTTTTTGTTTTCCAGCCCAGCAGCAAACACTGACTAGAATCATGTTTTTGAAGAAATGCTGGGTTTTATTTTCTTTATTCTGTGAATTACTACTACTTATCTAAATGGTTAAAATTTTTCATCTGATTTTGACTGATTTAATCAGTCAAGAAAAGGAAAAAAAAAAAAGAATCAGCACCAGCCAAATAATTTCTGTGGTTTTTTTCTTCCTTAAAAAAACGATAGTCAATCAAAACAGCAAAACTAGTTCGTACATGATCTTAAACCAAAATAATGTGCACACACAAAATAAATAATAACCTGTTCTACTTTAGTGGTACATTTTACTGGATACTTAATGCTATAAAAAAAAATCAAGTGAGTATCCTTTACAAAGTTGATGGAAAATTGTTTATCATTTTACTGCGTGGGGAAAAATGGAGGTAAAAAAGCTTAAAATTGTAACTTGTAATATAGGAAGATGTCAGCCTCTACTGTGTTCTTGCTAGTCAATTATCCATTGAGAGGTAGTGACCAAGCTGTATTAGGGTTATGAATTTTTATTTCCATTAGTCTACCAAAATAGAGAAGCTACAGAAGTATAAGTGAATTTAAATAATAAATTGGGAACAAAGGGAACTCACTTTTCAAATAATTCTCATCCTGTAGATTTGAACTTAATGCATTTTGTTACATCATACTCTCCATCAATATAGCTACCTACACTAAAAGCTTGTTTTAAAATGATTGGATGTGAACCATATCTGTCCCTGACATTAGCTTTGAAACATCAAACTTAGTTATATCAAATTTTAAATGTTATAGTCTGGGGGTTGTTTTTTTAAGATAAGTGAGCCTGTAAGCTCCATTTTTGTTGTTGTTGTTAAATTCAATTTTTATTCTTTCTAATGGAAAACAAAAGGATAAAAATCAAATGCTAAGTTTATGCTTCCCTCTATGCAAATATTACAAAATTTTTCCTTTAATGGAATGTAAATCTGGACCCTTTCTCCAGTGATTTCATTGAATGAACTGGCAAATAAGCCTCCTCATAGCCTGCTGCAATATCTTTTAAAATATTGTTTCAGAATGCATTGAAGGAAGAAAATGAGAGAGAGGAGCATGGGAGAACCTTAGGTGGAAGCTTGGAAAGTGAATGTTACTTCCCTTGAAAGCTCAATTTGGATTTGGCTTTCACTCTCCCTCTGAGAACAAGTTTTCCAACACTTCAGGAATATTTGTGTATGACCTAAAGCTTGGCTCAACCCTGCAGAAAAAAAAAAAAAAAAAAAAACCTTTTACCTCTTTCTGTTTAAATTAGTTGCATTTTTATCATTTTCCAGAAAAAGTTAAGATATATATTATCAGGAATCAAAGCCTGTTAATAGAACTACTATTATTATGCAATCAGGAAAATATCTGAGCCAGCCAATACCTTTATTTATTCTAAATTCCTAAAGTTTTTACATTTTTTGACCTGTTTTAAATGTTTTCATTGTAACTCCCTCTCAAGTTGAGGAACCATGTCCTCTATTCCTTTGTGTTTTTCAGTCTTCTGTGCTTTGCATATAGTAGAAACTTGGAAATACTTGTTAAATGACTTCATGAGTCAATAGATGAGAAAATAAGCAAGAGAATGCATGAGTGATTGAGGCAATCACACGATGAAGGAAAATCCATACCAGATATGCCTCAGATATGCCAGAACGGAAATGACATCATGAGATCACTGTGGAGGATGAAAGCTGACTTCCTGTAATTCAAATAGTAAAATTAAAAGCATTTGCTGGGGAGTTCCCGTCGTGGCGCAGTGGTTAACGAATCCGACTAGGAACCATGAGGTTGCGGGCTCGGTCCCTGCCCTTGCTCAGTGGGTTAACGATCCGGCGTTGCCATGAGCTGTGGTGTAGGTTGCAGACGCGGCTCGGATCCCGCGTTGCTGTGGCTCTGGCGTAGGCCGGTGGCTACAGCTCCGATTCAACCCCTAGCCTGGGAACCTCCATATGCCGCGGGAGCGGCCCAAGAAATAGCAACAACAAAAAGACAAAAAAAAAAAAAAAGCATTTGCTAATGTCTTCAGAAACGTGAACTAGTACCTCGGACTGTGTCATAGGTTGATCTTCTTATAGAGAATCTGATGATTGTTATGTAGTCTATCTACTTAAAGGCTACCTTCTTTTTAAATATAGTAGGATACAAAAAAAAAGATTTTGTATCTTAAAATTTACAGATAATATGTGCCAAGATATAGTCTCAAAAGAAAGCTATATGATTAACCTGATTCTTTGATAGATCCATTTATTTATTTATTTATTTATTTATTTATTTATTGGTTTTTAGGGCCACACCTGTGGCATGTGGAAGTTCCCAGGCTAGGGGTCCATTCGGAGCTGCAGCCACTGACCTATGCTGCAGCCACCAGCCTACGTTGCAGCTACAACAGGGAATCCAAGCCACATCTTCAACCTACACCACAGCTCACAACAATACCAGATTCTTTACCCACTGAGCAAAGCCAGGCATTGAACCCGCATCCTCTTGGATCCTAGTCAGGTTCGTCAACCGTTAACCGCTGAGCCACAAAGGGAACCCCCTTTGATAGATCCTTTTGAAAGTCCTCAATATAAATATATAAATAATATTTTTTTTTTCCTTTTTACTTAAAATTTCCTTTTGGGTTAACCAATAAAACTACATATGGCTAAGAAATATTCAGGAAACACTAGAGCTAATGAAATTTTATTTCATAAAATACATTTTATAGACATTATCTTAGACTAAATTTGATTCAGCTTTGCCAGCAACCTAAATAATACACATGGAGGGAGTGGAAATCTTAAAATTTTGCAAGACACTCACTGATTCTTACCATGCTTACTAGCTAATGTTTAGCATGTAGCAATAAATCATATGATTATTATTTAGGTAATAATAATTTTAATAATCTACTTCAAAAATCTTAACAGGATACTGAGTATGTGTTAATATGTCTTCCATCTTAACAGAACTGCCTGGTCTCTGTTATCAATTAGTACTTTCTGAGCCCTTCTCTATATCATGGGCCCAGTTGTGAAAAGTGGCAGAATTTAGTGGTACTTGGGATAAGCTTGTCATGGTGGAAGAGCAATCTCGTTGAAGTAAGAGCCAAAGTAATCTCTTTTGAAAGATGGGCAGTGTGGAAAACCCATAATAACTTGATTAAAGAAAATGTATGTGGGTGTTTTCAAGTTTAATAATTCAATTTGACAAGCTAATATAAGATGTATCAATATTTTGAGTAAGCAATATATGATGTAATTTTCCTTCTCAGTAAAAATAAATGAATGAATACATTTTTTTTTAACTTGACTTTGAGACACCAGTGGAATCTAAACCCCATTTCTCTCAGTACTATTAATGTAATGGTTTGATTGTTCCAAAAATATTTTTTAAACTCTGCTCTGTGTCAGGCAGAGTATTCAAACCATGTTGATGGTCTAATGATGCAAAAAGCAGAATTTTTCCCCCATTATGGAATGTATGGAATGTAATGCACCTGGGGAGAGATGGTCTTCAAATAATTATGCAAATAAATTTCAATTATATCCAAGAAGAGAAGAATTAACTGGCACAAAGAAATCATTAAATAGGGACATTTTCCCTCCTCTGAATAAAGACTTTTGTGATGGAAGAAAGGAACACAGGAAGTTACAGGAAAAAGAGAAGCACTGTGGCAGGTTGCTGAGCACAAGAGGGGCCTGGGTCCAGATCTGTAGGCAGAGGCTAGAACTGAAGGGCCAAATTAAAAACACTTGAAGGTCACAGCTAAGACCCTGTTGAAGATGCTTGACTTTATTCTGAGGGCAACCGGAAGCTGTTTAAGGATCGCAAGTAGAAAGACTAACATGATTAGATTTATGTTTTGCAAAAGTCATTCTTCCCCCAGCGTGGAGAATGGATTTTAGGGGGCTAGAGTGAACTTGGAGAGGCCATTTAGAAGCTATTGCAATCACTGTGCTGGAGGTGATGGTAGCCACCGATAGAGCAGTTTGGAGGAAATGAGACATGGAGAAACATGAATATAAGAGCTAGGCATACATTTTACAGGATAAAAGCAGAGATGACCAGAATCTTGAAACATGATCTGAAAGCTGGTATTACCCAGCCAGAGAGGCTGAGAGCTGTACCTATCCACTGACTTCCTTTTTAAATTCTTCATTCCACTCGGAGGTGTAGGTCAGCCTTCTCATATCTCCAAGCCATCTTCATTCTATTCTGTACACAAGTTTTGGAATCCCACGTTGTCATGAAGAATTTCAGTATTAAATATAACTCTGGCACAAAATGTCACTAATCTAACTTTTTGCAAACATACAGATCCTAAACCTTTGTCCCCCATTCAAGATCCCACATCTATTTTTGATACACCCATGGACTTGCCTTATTTTTATGAAATATAAATGCAAGAGGTAAATGTATTTGTTTTGCTTAAAATTTTTTTTTCTTTTTATGGCCACACCTGTGCACATGAAATGTCCTAGGGCCAGAAATCAAATCAGAGCTGCAGCTGGGGCCTACACCACAGCCATGGAAACCCCATATCCAAGCCGCGTCTGTGACCTATACCATAGCGTGCAGCAATGTGGGATTCTCAGTCTACCAAGTGAGGCCAGGGATCGAACTCCACATCCTCACAGAGATTAAGTCTGATGCTTAATCCACTAAGCCACAATGGGAACTCTACTTTGTTTTGTTTTGTTTTGAAAAGAAATAAATTTTGTTTGTTTTACAATTTTTAGATGCTACATCAATTTCACATCTGTCCTCACTGGAACTAGTTCATTTATAATTAATATCCCAAACAAATTCTAAATGATTCTTTTAAAATTGGTGGTTTTTAAAAGTGAAATCTTCAAAGAAACAGATATACTTTCAGAGGAAATACCTAGACATTGATTACAAGTAAGAATATTGTTCTTTTGGTGCAGGATTATTCCAGGCAGACCCAATTAGTCTTCACAAACCCATTGTAAGGAAGATATTCTAGGTGTTGGGTTCCTTGTTGATGCAAGCTAAGTCACTATGACCCTGCTTGGCAATTCAGACTTCCAAGAAAAATGCAGTGGAAATAAAAAAATATTTTAGGACATCTATGATGGGACCATGTTTTCTAAATATACCCTTTTCCTCTCATTTCTACATTCTGAAGTTCCATCAGTTTCTTCTTCTGTTCTCATGATTTCCCATAGTGACCATCTATAAACAAAGTAAAATCTGCACTCAGAGGACAGGTGAATTTTTACGGTCTACGGGACATGGTTTTACTAGATGCTAAAATAAGAAGGTTTATGGGAGGGTAGTTTTAAATCACAACACTATATCAAAATCCCTAGTTTATGCTCAGTACAGAAGGAATTATAAAAAGATTATTTTTTTCCTTCTCAATATTTTTCCCTTTCTGTTCATTGTTTTGTGAAAATCGGAAAACATAGACAAGCAAAAAGAAAAAAATAAGAGTAGCTGTAATTTTATCATTCAGAAATATCCACTGTCAACATTTGGCTATGTAGTTTTTAAGTCAAATGTATTTTATAAAACTGGAATAAAATTGGGAACACTTTTAAGTGTATACTGTAGTAGTTGAGAGCAAAGCAGGCTTGGAACCCCATCTCTGCCTCTTACTACCTATGTGATTGGATAAGTTTCTTAAACCCTCTGTGCCTTGATTTTCTCATTTGTAAAAAAAAAAAAAAAAAAGATATTAAAAGTACCTGCTTTGTAGAGTTGTTACAAGGATTAAATGAGTTAATATTTTTTAAGAGCTTAGAATAATGCATGATTCATATCAAGCAATTATTATACAGTCTTGTAATTCACTTTAAATCTTTTAATATGAAATTAGCACACAATCTTTGCAAAAAATTAAATACTAAAATAAATTCGGAAGTAAAAGTTCACCTTTCTTCCTCATATCCCATTACCTATGTAACTTGTTGTTTCAACTGAATAGATACTATGAACATGTTTCCATGTCACTAAACATCCTTCTAAGGCTCTACAGAGAAGAACTTTCATTACAAGAAGTGCCATGCACATTGTAAGTTCAGAACACCCAACAGTCCACACTCCATTTCAGGACTCTGCATGCATATTATAATCATGGAGATTACTTTAAAAGATGCTCCCTTATGGATTCAGTAGTCCTAAAACTTATGAAGAAGATCTTTCTGAAAGTTACATTTGTGGAATGACTGAATCGATCTTTGAAATACCAAAAGATTTGCATTCGTTTGTCGGATTAGTAATAAAAACTTTTTTTTTTTTTTGAGCCAAGAGCAATATTCTACGAAGCAAATTAAGGATTTTTATGTTTTGCTAGCTGCAGTCAAGTTTTGGTTATATATGCTGTTTAAAGTCATAAGCAAAACAAATAAGCTGATAGTTTGTTGAGAAGTGATGACTAATTGATATTTAAACTTTACCGCCAATTGCTGATGTAACACGTATTTGCATACTTCAGAGTTGACTAGACTATATAAAGGGCCCTAATCCGTAGCATTCATTTGACAACAGGAGGTTCAAATGTGATGGTAGTAACATGGGAAAGGAGTAGAATGTAAGGGAGGGTGGATTTAAGAATCCTTTGAACTTCCCAGTTCTTTGGCAAATTCTATAACTGCTGCATTTCCACCAGCTGGAATATGAAGTATATGGACGTTTATATGGCCAGTGTTTATCTGATTATAAGATTTTCATATCAAAATGAAGTAGTCTGTGGTCATCTTTAACCTTCACCATACACACAGACTAATTTAGGTTAACAGATAGGGGTGTGTTTGAGGGTCAAAGGGCCGGCCTGGTGAAAGCTAAGATTTTCATTTTAGAAAAAAGAAGTTTCCTAAGAGGAAAACATCCTCTACCACACAGCTGTTAGCTAACGGGTCCCTGCCTATTTTTGAGGCATGTGGAAATTGACGACGAAAGTGTCTAGTGTAACTAGAAATCCAAATTTGATGAAACGTGGAGCAATGAACTGTGAGAAACTGTTAAACTAGTGTCATCAAACTGTACTTCAAAAATAATGAAACAGAACTACTAGCCCCTTATGAGTAATATGGGGTAAAAATGAGGAAAGCACATGGTATGCAGAAAAAGTTTAAATATATGAGGTAATGCTATTTTTAATTACAGTTATTACAAAGACCACTCCAAAAGGCTACACCCAGACTCCTTTCCATTTATCTCTAAGTAGACAATGACGTCACGTCTCCTTTAAATTATTCAGACTCAGGGGACGGAATTGGCTCATTCAATAGGGAATGCCATGTTTGGTGTTGGCACGGTACTTAAAGCCTCACTCCACATTATACCCAAACTGAAAAGCACATTTGATGGTGGCCAAATGGTTTGTTTTTTTTTTTTTAAATCCTCTCTAGATTTAAGCACTCAGAAAATCATGAGGAGCAAAAATAGAACTGCACCATAAGGTATAATCATAAAACGTCATAGAAAGAGAAAACTTAAAACGAAAAACGCTCCAGTCATCTGAAGGCTAACAGTTCGTGAAGTCATTAGAAGTCATTCCATACGGGCTGAGTTTGAGAAAAAGTCAGAGGTTGCTTTGTTCTTGACTCTGAGTGAAATCAAAACCTACCCAGACTCTATACAAAGGCAACTGCATTCTGCCTTTTTCTTGTTCCGTATCTGCCACTAAACACACGTAAGTGACTTATGTTCAGAAAAGTCTGTGATTCTGTTCATATTAATCCATGTCTCAGGCTGGCCAAATGCCGAAGCACAATCAAAGAGGGGGGTAGAAGGCTGCCTTTTCAAACAGGCAAGAAAATTTGTACCAAAAGATCACAGGGCAACGGAGACAGCTGGAAAAATTGGAGCTGGAGCTCTGATTTTCGTGCCAGTGTTACACCTAATGCAAAGGGAATGCAGATGATAGATTGAGAGTTATGTATGTTGGTTAGTTCTTCAACACTGTATGTACACAGAGGTAAAAATGTAATATTTTTTAAAAAGTAACATCACCTGAACATAACACAAAAAATCCTTGTTGTCCCACTGAATTAATATATCAGAATCCAGTGAGTTGCTAATAAGATAAGATTAACACATATAATGAATAAAGAGTAAAGCAGTAGCTCCAAAATAGGTTGATAGAACTAGGTGTTTCACTAATGCCCCTTAATAATCATTTCTTTGGGAAAATAGTCTTGACAAGCGTTTTTACACACATGAAATTTTCTGCAAGATGACTTAAAATGCTTGGGTCTCAAGGGGCCTCCCAATCAAAAGTTTTAGGACACTTGTGCTTCTAAAAGGAACATACATGATTTTTCTTGGGTTTACAAGTGGTTTTATTCATCATGGAGAATGAAAAACCAAGGTATTGGAGGTAATTCTCTATATCATCTCTATTTGAATGGACCTTTTCATTTAAGGTGCTATTCAATATAATTTTGTTCAGACGAAGTGTGTCCTCCACAACTGAAATGCTATGTGTAAAATGGAGATCACTGAAAGTTTTATTGAGATGTGTTGAGTCTCTGGAGTCCATGCTGATTCAGGCTGTGTTTTCAGACTCCAACACTCTGTGGCCTTTGACAGGCATGAAGAAAAGCCAGACCAAAACAGTTCTCACACCGTAGCCGGTGGTTACAAAAACAGCCCATGGAGATGTCTGTCACTGAAAGAGTGGCCTCTGGAAGAGAACCAAAGAAGAAAAGAGGTGGAAATGGAGTGAGTGTGTGTGTGTGAGAGAGAGAGACAGAGAGAGAGAGAGATTGATTGAGAGTAGATGAAAATATAATATTTGAACACTAAAAGATAATACAAATTAAACCCTGAAAAAAAATCAGTGGCTGAAATCACAGGCACATATTATTTCCTCTTGTATCTCCAAGAACCTCATTAATAAAAGGGTTTGAAGGTATAGGTTTCAAGCACACAATTACATTAACCAAAAAAACTTCTAGAACCTTCTAGTGTTTTAGGGAAATTGACTAATAAGTTCCAGAAGGAGGGATGGAATATCCCTAGGAACAACATGCTTTTTCTCTTATTTCATTATTTATTTCTACATTTTTCACCTTTAGTAAAACAACATCTTATTCTACAGATTGAATATATCATTAGCTATTTTTCTAGATTGCTTTTTTGACATTTATGTGCTCTCGTGTTAAAATTCTTTTATTTTTTTAGGGTGATATTTTGATGACTGACTGATAATATTTAATGGAACATACATTGTTATTTAAAATGTGTATGCATTTCTCAAAGCCCTTTTTTAAAAAGGATTAAAATGCTCTAAACACATATATACATAAATTCATGCACCCATAATATGTAAATTCTTCAAACAAGCCTGGTTAAGATAAAATCATAAGCTAATATGTAGCTAGGCTTCTATCCTGCCATTCTCTCAGCACTCCTCCCTCCCCTCCCCATTTTCCAAATAAACAGCAGGCCCTAAGGGCTCTTTGAACTCACTAGAGTGTTTAGTGCCAGCAATCACTGGTTCATGTAGCTTATCTTTTCCTGGTATTTCTATGTGATTTAATAGTTCCAGCCTGGCCAAGGGAATGAAAACTTCTGGGTCTGTTTCTGGAAGCAGTGCACTCCCCATTGCCATCTGTGATAAACCAAATAACCTTTCTCTGCCTCAGCTATTTTCTTATAATCGTGTCTCTTTTGCAGCAATGAAGTGAAGCTTGATATAATAGTTGGAATCATTCATTAGTGAAGCAAAGCTGCCTTCTGAGTCATGCAGGTGTGTCTAGTAACTAATAAATAAGTACTAACCTTGGATGGTGATATTAATTAAATATCCAACATTAAAGTAGCATTTAATTGCCAAGGGATTAATAAAACAGATCCTTACTCTATTAGGTTGGGATTCTTTAGTTATAAGTAATAGAATCTGACCCTGGCTAAGATCAGCAACAGGGACTTTATTGAAAACTAACAGGATTACATCCAATCGAAAGGCTCAAGGTATTGGATTAAATTTTCTGAAAATGATTGCATTAATATATATTTCATCCCATGGGTTCTTATAATGTGATATTGACGGCATTCTGTTGACAGGGGAGAGGTCTATGTTCTTTCCCCTTGAGTATGGGTGGACTTTCACATTTCTTCAATCAAGAATGTAGCAGAAGTGACACTGCATGACTTTGGAGGCGAGGTCATAAAAAGAGATGGAATTTCTCTGTGGATCTTTGGATCCCTGAGCTGCCACATAAGAAGACTGGCCACCCTAAAGCCACCATGCTGGATAGATCACACAAATGTTTCAAGACCCATCTATCTGGTACCCAGCTGTTTAATTTTTCTCTGACCAGATGCTGGACATGTGAACATGCCTTCAAGCCCTGCCTTTAAGCCACCCCAGGCAAAAATGAATAGAGGAGAAACAAGCTCTTCCTACTGAAACCTGCCAAGACTGCAAAGTCTTGAGCAAAGTAGATGTTATTCTTGTTGTTGTTTTAAACCATTAAGTTGGGGGTAGATTTTACCGCTTGTTCAAGAAGCAGGAATCTGAGAAGATGGAAAGAGCTAAGAACCAGAAAGTAGAGAAATATTTTGTAGCCTTGGTAGTGTGGTTGTGGTACTGCCACCAGGATGACTCCACTCCAAATGTCTCTTCCATCCTGTATCATTAGTTTGAGTCAAAGTCCTGAAGAGTACATCCGTGGACCAAACTGAGACTGCAAATCCACCTCCTCCCATATCTGAGTGATTCAGGAAAGATTTGGCACAAAGAGCCCGCAGTAGCTGCTGTGACTCCTCAGTAGGAAGGCAGGCACCTGGATTTATCATCCTCACCAAGACTATGACATGGAGGGAAGGAAATTTGCCAAAAAAATTTTTGGATGTTTTTCAGAAGGGCAAACAGAGGCAAAAAGTAAAATGCAATGAATTCACTCAGACCACGTTTCATTCTGCTTAAATAAACAGGTTTCTATAGTTATAGGATCCTTGAATACAAATTAATAGCAAGCAAAATGTACATACTGTCTGCTAATGGTGTTATTGAATAGTCATTGAAATAGTCTGCAAGATAAAGTAGTTCACCGCATGTTAGATATTAGCCTTCTTCCTTCCTTTCCTCCCTCCCTCCCTCTTTTTCTCTCCCCCCTTTCTCTCTCCCCTCTTTCTTTCATAATCTTTAATAATTTAGTATTTAGCACTCAGTCTACAAAACATTCACAAACATAAGAGAAGAGCCTGCAGATTATAAAAATACTTGGAGCTTGTTTAAACATTTTTGGAAGAGAATGAAGGAATAAACAAATAGTAAATTAATAAAATATTTTTAAAATTTCCAGGGCTATTGTTTCTCAAACTATGGTCCTTTTTCACTTGCATTTAATCTGTATCAAATATGGGGCTCAACACACACACACACACACACACACACACACACACCACACAATTGCCTCAGTCATTTTCAACCAAATAAGCTGCTCAATTTCTTGAAAATCGTTAAGGCTCACTGATTGTTTGATTGGATCGGAGGTTTATTTGACTGAATTGAAAGGCCATTGATCCAGTGGCCCCATGATAGAAAATGCAAAGGATAATTTTCCCTAACTGTCATGATTCATTCAAGTTTTAATTTGTTTTAGTTACTTAGCAGGAGACATTGTTCCCTTTTAAATGATAATGCATGCAGTAGAAAAAAATTATTCTTCATCATTGAGATTTCTCTATGACTTTAAAAAGGGGAAAGAAAGACATCCTTTAAACCAGGATGCCTTCTTTTCTATAGAAAAGACATCTGTAGAAGACCCATGATTTTTGCAAGAATTTAAATCAAATTGCATATATTTACACAATATATACCTAAAAAATACATTATGGCTAAGATAGCTTATTATCTTTTCCTTGAACATGCCTAGAATGATTGGAGAATACAACAAAATATGAAGAGTTCAGTCCAAGCTTGGGAGTCTTGTGTGGTTTCAAACTTTACTGGTGAGATTAGATTATAAATAGATAGGGCTAGAGTAAGAAATAGAGAGAGAGAGAGGGAGGGAGAGAGAAATACGGATATCTCAGAAATTGAGAATACCAAAACTCTGTTTCGAGCTTTAAGTCATTATTTTTCTCCTTTCTTTTCCTCCTCTTTTTTTTTTTTTTTTCTGCTTCTGTTTCTTTTCGTCTTGAATTGGAAAGCGGCTCCAGCATGAAGAAACAGTGTAAAAGTGAAAAGACCAGAATCACTGCACAGTTTCTCACTGTTATTCTTTCAATATTTTGTGAAAGTGAGATTTCTTTCTTTCTTTTTTTTCTTCTTCTTCTTCTTTTTTTTTGTCTTTTTGTCTTTTTGCCTTTTCTAGGGCCTCTTCCTGCAGCACATGGAGATTCCCAGGCTAGGGGTCGAATCAGAGCCATAGAAGCCGGCCTGCACCAGAGCCACAGCAACGCAGGATCCGAGCTGTGTCTGTGACCTACACCACAGCTCACAGAAATGCTGGATCCTTAACCCACTGAGCAAGGCCAGGGATCGAACCTGCAACCTCATGGTTCCTAGTTGGATTCGTTAACCACTGTGCCATGACGGGAACTCTGAAGGTGAGATTTCTCAACCTCAGTGCTATTGACATTCAGGCTGGAAAATTCTTTGTTGCAGGAGCTGGCCTGTACATTGCAGGATGTTTAGCACCACACCTGGCTTCTACCCACTAAATGCTAGGAGCACTTCATTCTTCTTTTTTAAAAAAAATTGTGGTTTTATATATAACATTAACCATTTTAATCATTTTTAAGTGTGTAGTTCAGTGGCATTAAGCACATTTACATTTTTGCGCAATTATCACAAGTATCCATCTCCAGAATGTTTTCATCTTTCCAAACTGAAGTTTCATACCTACAGAACAAAACCTGGCCTTTCCCACCTTCTCCCGAGCCCTCCCTAGTAACCTCCATTCTACTTTCTGTCTCTGTGAATTTGACTACTCTAGGTGTCTCTTATAAATGGAATCACACAATTATTTGTCCTTTTGTGAGTAGCTTATTTTGCTGTCGTCAAGATTTATCTGTGTTGTAGCGTGTCAGAATTTTTTTCCTTTTTAAGGCTGGATAGTATTCCATTGTGTGGATATACCATGTTTTGTTTAATTTTTCATCTGTCGATGGGACTTGGGTTGGTTCCATATTTTGGCTATTATGAATTACACTGCTGTGAACATGGGTATACACATATCTGAGTTTCTACTTCCAATTCTTTTGAATAAATAGAAGTGGAATTGTAGGTCAAATGTCTCCATACATTGGCAGATGTCCCCCCCCCGGGAGGGGGGGGGCAAAATTTCCCCAGTTAAGAACTGCTTATCTAAAGGAACAAACTTCTTTGAATAATAATATTTCCACAGAGCTGACTCATGGACTTTTCGGTTTAGAAGGGACATTAGAAGCCATCTGATTGAGTAAATGAACTCTACTTCATATCTGAGAACTGTATTTGGCCATGAACAGTGCTTAGTAAGTCAGTCACCCAAAGACCACCTTGAACTTGCCCTACCAGTTCTTCTCCACTTCATAACTCTTTTAGTCCCCTTGCTTCTTATCATCATGTTTTCCTTGTTCATGTCTCTATAGCCTATATCTTCTGCCTTCTAGTCACCAGCAAACATCTTAATAGAGTAATCTATAAAACTTCAACTTCCATTTATTTTTTAATCAATTAACATCTGAATACAGTCACCTAAATTGCTACAGTCAATGTTTTATCTTCGTTCTTGTCATAGTCATAGCAATATCCAGTGGCATTTCACCTAAGTCTCCAGTGGGTCATTGTTTCCACAAGTATTTATTTTACCTACTATGTTTCACTGTTTAATAAGGAATTTCACTGGCTCTTGTCTCTGGTTCCTGGAAGTAACCTCTAAACAGTTGGAATTTCCCAATTGATAGGTGTATCTTTGCTGCTCATGAGGCACCCCTCAGACCACACTTGGAAGTTTATGCTAATGAGGAGACTTAGAGTGGGGCCCCTAGGTAGTTTATGTTAATGCGATGAGTCCGGATGGGGGCTGGCCATGCCAGGAGGACCAACTGTATAATTAGACTTTGTGGCTTTGAGCCTCAAAAGTGATGTAAACCTGACCTCTGAGGAGATGGGTAGGGCTGGAGGTTGTGTCCCATAGGCAGTGATTCAAGAAACCCTACCTATATAATGAAATCCTGATTAAAAACTCTGGACTCTGAAGTTCAGGTAAGCGACCTTGGTTGGCAAATACTCTGGTACTGGCACACATTGGTGTGTAGAGGGGGTCCTGTGCATCCTGAGGACAAGGAAGCTTCACATTTGAGAGCTTCTTAGACATCATCCTATGTGCCTCTCCTTTTGGCTGCTTCTGATGCGTATCCTTTTGCTGTAGTAAAACTATAGCCATTCAGTAGAGGGTCTTCCTGAGTCCTGTGAGTTGTCCTAATGAATTATCAAACCTGAGGAGGCCGTGAGAAATTTTGAATTTGTAGCTAGCTGGTCAGAAGTAAGTGTGGCCTGGAGACTCCTGAACTTGTGACTGGTGTCTGAAGTCGGGGCGGTTTTGTGGAGGACTGTGCCCTTAATATGTGAAGTTTGGCTTAACTCTAGGGAGTCAGTGTCATTACAGTCACCCTGAAGTGCTCTGCAACACCGTGTGGAACAAAACGTTGATTCCTAGCCTCATGGAACTCAGAGTAGAGGGACAGAGAGATAGAAAATATAACCAGAAAACCAAACATAGAAACTCCTCTGGGTACAAATAAGTTAAATTTCCAAAGGCTGTTCATAAGCCTATTTGTTCCCAAGTCCAAAATGATACCATAAAAGTGATGAACACACACAACATCAATTAATGTAGGTTTCATTTTGTTTGCATCCTAATCGTATGCCACTAATTAGTTGTTTTCATCATTCTCCCTGCTTGTACATTCATTGAACACGAGATGAATAATACTCATAAAACACCTTAAAATTAGCACAAATTTGGTAAGCACTAGAGAACTAAGAAAAATGAAAACAAGATGACTAACATTGAAATAACCATACGTGATCGTTTCTGTCTTCATTTGTTGGTATACAGAGTTAACCTGGCTTTGTTCCAGGGCAGTGTTCTGTTTATACAAGTGTCCATGTATTTCTTAAGTTGGGCTTCATAAAGGAAGGACACACACACACACACACACACACACACAGATAAACAAGTGGCCCATTTAGATGGAAGTTTAGGGAAGGCTTCTCAGAGACCTGAAGGTTGAGTAAAAATTAGTCAGTCAGAGTGTGGAAAGTATCATTGAAGAATGAAGGTTTAACAGGTATAAAGATCTTGAGATAGGAAAGCCTGGCACATTGGTGGCAAAGGATAGTCTATGTAGGGGGTGTGTGTCTGGGAGTGAGAAGGCAATTAGGTGAAGGAATCTGCCTAGCAAGATGGCACCAAGGCTCAGGTATCAGAGGGTGATGATGGTTGAAGATAGGTTTGGGTAAGTAATACAGCTAATACTGGGAAACATCTCAAACCAGTCACCCCCCCGCCCCGGGATGTGAGGCTCCTGGGGACTATGAGTATGTGTGTATATGTGTGCGCTTGCTTGCTTGTGTGTATGGGTGACTTCGAGCTATAATTATCTGAGGTTAATAATAGGAGGACATCTGGCATGAATTAAATGGGGAGCTGTATGAATACTTTCCATGAATTATTTTACTTAACTTTAATAGGACCTATGAGATAAGTATTATTATTGATATATTTTAAATAAGAAAAAAGGAATATGTTTGAATGGTTAAACTGGGATTTGAACTCAAGTAGTGTGGCTCCAGAGGTCTCCTGGCTAACTTAGTTCTGAAAACCATGCCCATGTCTGGGTTTAACAGAGCGGGAAGTCCATTCTCTTCTCTACTGCATAGAGGACCAGTTGTGAAAATGGAAAGGCTGTGGCTGGATTTCCACACATTCAGCCTCCAGTTAGGAGTGGCTGTGAATTGCTCCCACAACCAGCCCTGAGCCAGGTATTCAAACTTGGGGCTAGTGAAGTAGGAGTTGACATGGAAATCACCTGAGGTTTAGAAATATATTTGGGGAAATGCATTTCTTTAGAAGACTGGACTTTGTTAAGTCAGGTGAGGGAGATATGGCTTATGGAGCGATACTGGGATATCCATGCAAGGGGAAATGCCTTTAAACTCGTGGAATATTCTGGTTCTATGAAGTTACCCAGTTCCTCATCGTTCTTCATGTCCATCATGGTATTAATATGGTCCTTCTATCCTGACCCATATGTACACAAGTTGAAACCACTTATCTAAACCAATTCCATTTCCTCTCAGTTTGTATTAATCTAGCACCAGAACTCTCCAAATTGAGACTTGTTAAGCTTACTTAACTACATTTCCTAAAACTCTTCAGTGTTCCTGTTGTGCTAGTCATGCTGACAGTCTTATTGTTCCCCCAGCTTCTTCTGCCTTCCCACTTTAATGCACATTTAGCCAAAATAGTCTTACCCGTTTTATTCCACTTTTTTCTTTTTTTAAATCATGTCCATGGGATGCAAAAGTTCCTGGGCCAGGGATTGAACTTGCTCACCAGCAGTGACCCAAGCCATAGCAGTAACAATGCCACATCCTTAATTGCTGAACTACCAGGGAACTCCTCCATTTTATTCCACTTTTTATTTTCTTTCTACAACTGCACATGTGGCATATGGAAGTTCCGAGGCTAGGGGTTGAATCAGAGCTATAGCTGAGGCCTATACCACAGCCACGACAACACCAGATCAGAGCTGAACCTGTGACCTACACTACAGCTTGCAGCAATGCTGGATCCTTAACCTGCTGAGTGAGGTCAGGGATCAAACCTGCATCCTCACCGGGACTATGTTGGGTTCTTAATCCACTGAGCCACAACTGGAACTCCTTATTCCACTTTTAAATCCCACACAGTTCCACATCGTTTCATGAAGCTATTTCTTGAAAGTCACTTCTTTTCTAAATTACCGATTGCTTGTGTGATAGTTTTTGAGCAAGGTTATATTTGTTCTTTATTATATGCTGCTTTGATGTTTCTCTAAATGTTTGGTGCAGAGTTCCTAAAATGTGTGAAACAAACTCCTGATGGGCATTGAGGACATTTTAAGTGGTTTCACAGATGGAGCAGTGAAAAGCTGAAAAGCATCCTATCACAATATATTTCTTCTTTGACTCCTTTTCAATAATTGGGATTAGGACAAGGAAAAATATCAGTTTTGTATTAGTCTATATTTAACACCTATGTAACCCCCACACCTCTTTATATGGAAAAGAAAATCTCTTAGTATCTGGGTAGAATACAACAAATTTTGCTTTTGCTGTATTTATTTTTACAAACATAAAGTCATAGAGTAAATCATTAAATAAATAGATTTAATTTAAAATGTGAGAAAATTAAGAAAATGTAAGTAGTCCTAGTACAGCCTGTGTGGAAAGGTACAAAAAACCATGAAGGGACACATGAACACCTGAGGTGTGGACAGTTCTGGTTTTATGAATATCTGTGCTCTGTCACCATGAAGCATATCATTCATGAGGCAATGATATTCTTAAGAAGAAAGAGTGGACGATAGGAACATATGTATGCATATTGGGAAATCTCGTTTCTGATTTTGGCCATGAGGGTTTAAGAGGACATGCTCAGGAGTCAGGTCACCCAGATTGGAGCTCTGGTTTTATCATGTGTTAGCTGTGTTAACTTAGATGATTATCTAGGCGTGGAGGCAACATCATCTGATAAAACTTTCTGTGATGATGTTCTATGTTCTATATAATCCGAGGTGAAGAGTATGGCGGCCACTATGGAGCATATGAAATTTGGCCCAAGGGACATCTGAGGGACAAAATTTTATTTTATTTTAAAAAATCTGTTTTGTCTTTTTAGGGCTGCACCTGCAGCATATGGAAGTTGCCAGGTGAGGGGTCGAATCAGAGCTACATCTGCTGGCCAACACCATAGCCACAGCTATGCAGGATCCGAGCCACATCTGCAACATACACCACAGCTCACGGTATTGCCAGATCCTTAACCCGCTGGGTGAGGCCAGGGGGTGAACCGGCATTCTCATGAATACTAGTCAGATTTGCTACTGCTGAGCCACAATGGGAACATTGAGGGAAAGAATTTTAACTTTTGTTTAAATTCATTTGAATAGCAACATGTGGCTAGTGGCTACTTATTAAACTGTGCAGTTCCAAAACTCAGTTTTCTCATCTATAAGACAGAAATCATAATAATATTTGCCTCAGGGGATAGCTTGACAATTAAATGGAATAATGCACACAAAGTATTTTGTTTAGTACCCGACACAAAAAAAGAACTTACTAATATTATCAATATGTTTAGCTAGCTGTATCGGTAATTTGTTTCATGTCTCTGAAACTCAGTAGTTGCTTTTGAATCTTAATTTAATGGTGTCTCAGACCACCTGAATACTAATGTATCCTCTCCAGGCCTGTCACTAGACTCAGGTGGAAGATGCATAGCAAGGGCTCAATAACAAGGAACATAGGAGAGCTTTTGTTGTGGGTGGATTTTTTTGTCAATCTTATTTGATCTTGGCTTCAAATTTCTTTGTGAATTTTTTTAAAAAAAATTTCAAGGTGGCCAAAAGAAACTTTGAGTGAATTAAAAATACTACCTTATGCCAAAAGTAAAAGCATTCTAAGTTGGAACTCAAAGTAAGTGTGAAGGTTTTTTGAACTGATTCTGTGATGTGTTAAAGTTTCTGATATTCTGATCCAATTGTATCAAATAACCTCCCTACCTTGAGAATAACAAGAGTCACCACTTACTGAGAGGTTATGGTGTGCTTAGCACCTGCCTGGTTTTTATTGTTTATTCCACAACAATCTTACAGTGGAGGTGTTGTTATTCCTATACTAAAACTGATCCTTGGGGGGGACCAAATGAGTTATCTAAGGTCGCACACCTAAAAAAGTAGAATCCTTCCTACCCGGTTCTAAAACTTGCCGTCTTTCCACTATATACAGTGCATTTCGGCAAGTTATAATAGCCTGTCAATCATTACATGACCCGGTTAATCTATAGTTTGGTTTCATCTGAATCCATATAGATATTCATACACCTTTCCCAAAACTATTGCCAAAGATTATGTTTTGAAGGGTTCTGCCGTGAAAACTAGAAAAGAAATTACTAAGGTATAGCCGTGGCTTTTATACTTAATATTTGTTGGAAATTAATCAGATTCAGGATCTAAGAGCTTTATTTGGAATATCACACACAATCCTCTAATCCCAGCCTATACCAGCCATTCTTATACCCATTTCATTGACAGGTAAGCTGGGGGTACAGAGGGCAAACAACTTAGCTAAGATCTCCTGAATGCAACGAAGACTTAGACTCAGTGTGACACTTGCGGTCAGGCTGGTGGTACTGTTGGGAGGCCTAGGCATTGATCAGTACTAGATGCAGGGATTTTTCTAGCAGCTTCCTTAGCATAACCTGAGTCTTTTTGTTATTTCCATAATACTTTCTTTCTTTGTGCAGCTCCTTCTCGAGTTGACTTTTGTGCTGCTAAACCCCAATTCCTTTTCTACTGTGCTTATTTTTACTGTTGGGATACTTTATGTAACATTAGGAAGTAAGTGGGTTTTCTGCCAAATAAAGAAAAAAAATCTCTATTGACCGTAATGGTGAACATTTGAAGTAACTGGAACAGAAAACTGTTATATGAATTCATTAAGTAAAGAAGCCCAAATCTCAGTTCTTTGCTAGTACAGTTCTCAAGTGGTAATAGAAAGAGCAATTATGCTGTACAGAAGCTCCAATATTTTATTTTCTGTTGTAGATTTAAAAAAAAACTATATAATTTTCTGCTCCTAGAGAAACTACAGTTCTTAGGACTACAATGTTTAAGGATATTAATGAGGAATATCCAAGGGAAATACTCATTATTTGAGGGGAAAAATGCATTTTCTGTGTCAAGGAAAAGATATTCCTGTGTTATAAGTGAGCCAAATTATGAGAATTCTTCTCAGACCTTTTTTTTAATAGCACTTACCAGAGCAGTTAGGATAATCTATGTCCTATTGCATCATGTGGTACTTGCAGGATTTGGCATTTAAGTATGATACATGCTTAATTGAAAATATCCACTTGTTAAAAAGAAAGAATAAGAGAATTCATGAGTGGTTTTTCACCTGTCAGAGGTTATCGGAAGCTGTAATTCAGGGGGAAAAAAATGAAAGGAAAAGATGCCCAGTAGATTAATGCTACTTAGTGAACTTTCGACTTCCTCAGTGGGGTTTGATAGCCAAAGAAGTGACACACGTTGATGATGACGGTATTGGGAATTCAAAGACACCCACACAGTTTTTAGAATATGTAAAAAACCCAGCTAAGCTTAATCAATTTTTTCTGTTCTTCCATTGCTCCCAACCTAGGGGTGATGAAATATAATAATAATGAATTGGACGCAACACAGAGAACTCTATCATTTGTAAGTTTATGTGTGAATTTATATTTATTCTAGTGCTTGCTTTGGAGTCTATAAATTGTAAGTCTCCATGATTCTGTTAAAAGACGAGCTTTTGTTTGGGGAAAATAACATACAATATGCTGTATAAATATGTTTTTACCTGATATCAGCATTACAGGAAATGTGTTGTTTTTAATAGGGTGAACCATATGAAATTGCCAATATTGGGCTGTTTTTGATCTATGAAATGCCAATTTTATCTGGTTCAATCTAATGTTTTAAGATGTGAATAAACCACAGGCAAAGATATTATTTCTGGATTTTGACAATAACTGGGGTTATGCTGGTATTTTTCCACTTTACAGAAGCTGTGGAGATTTGAACATTTTTACTTCATGACTGTGTATGGAAGTGATGGATTGAAAAATGAATGCAGTCCTCCCTTGACATCTACAGTGGATTGGTTTCAGGACCCCCGTGGACACCAAAATCCACGGGTGTTCAAGTCCTTTGCATTAACGGCAGCATACAATCGTCCCTTCATATGTGCAGATTCAGAATCTCCGGATACAGAGGGCTGACTGTAAAATTTAAACCGTCCTCTGAGGAAGTTCCTGGTGGTCTAGTGGTTAAGGATCTGGTGTTGTCCATGCTGTGATGCAGATTTGATCCCTGGTGCAGGAACTTCCACGTGCCAACCCCACCCCCCCAAAAAGTGTCCTCTGGCATTCCTAAATACTCTATCAGATTTGTTCACCACAGCAGACAGGTTCAAAATTATCATATACTCAAACAAACATTATAAATAGAAAAGGCACAACATCTAGTAATTGGGTTGAGTGCTTTCTTTGTCAACCTGCATAGCAATTAAATGGCAAAGAGAAGCACAGGTAGCTTTTCCTCCTAGGAAACTCTATACCCATGCAAAGGGCTCTTGCTTATATCGTAGCAATGAGGGAAATTAAAACAAGAAGAAAAAGACCATTGTACATCAGGAAATAGTTAAGACCTTGATCCCTTGCTTTAGACATATGGGATTCGCTTTATCATGTAAACCTTAAAGAGACTTCTCCAAGAATTGGAAAAAAAAAAAAAAAAAAAAGAGTGACTTCGTCAAATCATCACTACTAAAAATCAAAAGTCAGCTAGTTCCCAGAAAGAACAAGTAGAAAAAAGACAAAACATTTCCCTCCATTGTTTATTTTGAAGTATTTTAAACCTACAGATAACTTGCAAAACAGTACAGTGATTATCAATATGCTCACCTAGAGTCACCCATTGTTTGAGTGTTACTATTTTGTTCCTCTTTTTTCTCTCTCCCTCAATTTTTCTATTTCTTCCAACAGTCATAAATAAGCAAAAACATATTTAGGGTTATTTTCAAGGATTTTTTTTTTTTGTCTTTTCTAGGGCCGATCCCACAGCATATGGAGGTTCCCAGGCTAGGGGTCGAATCGGAGCTGTAGCCACTAGCCTATGCCAGAGCCACAGAAACGCGGGATCCGAGCCGCGTCTGCAACCTACACCACAGCTCATGGCAACGCCGGATCCTTAACCCACTGAGCAAGGGCAGGGACTGAACCCGCAACCTCATGGTTTCTAGTCGGATTCGTTAACCACTGCGCCACACGGGAACTCCTCGAGGATTTTTGAAAGCTCTTCAAGTGAGATGTGAATCTCTCCCTTTCCCCAGTTTAGCCAATGTGTTAAAGAGTCATAGAGATTCTGTCTCTGTCCAAGTTACCTCAGGAATTTGCTCCTAATGCAGCCCACTTCACACTGTCAAGTTCCAACATTGATTCCTTCAAGAAAAAAGAAGCAGGGAATGGTAATTCTATCATTTACCCACCGGGTATATAGGTGACAAAGATATATTCACCTGGTACCTTCGGCAAGAAGACAAAGCTCCAACAAGTCGATCTAAAGAGGAGAAAGGATTATATTACCTTCCTCCGATCAGGGCAAGGGCTAACTTTCCCAGCAAAATCCTGTGGGGAATTTATGTGTTTTTCTCACCTGATCTTGTGCCCCTTCTGGAATAACCTGCTAATTGATCTCCCTGCCTGCAGCTTTTCCCTCCACCCTCTAACTCATCCTGAGCACAGCTGCCCCTTCAACCTTCTGGAACTCAACTTTGATCACGTCATTCCCCTGGCCAGAAACTGCCACTGATGTTCTGTGTCCAGCAGGATACATTTCAAACATCTCAGTCTCACATTGATATTCAGCTGGTATAACCTGGTATGGGTGCATCAGTTTTTAGAATATTAAAATACTTTCATACCGTCTGTAAAGAGCAATACTCTACAGACTCTATCAACTACCTAATGGTCTAGGGCAGTGTCAGCTACAGCAGAGAGTCACGTGGCTTGGGAATGATGCTGGCAGGAAGGTGGGTGGTCAGTGGCGATTGCTAAAGGGCCATGGCCATGGAGGTGGTGGCCTGTGGAGCTCCTGTCAGCACCAAGCCAAGAGAGCATTCCTGTTTCATTCCTGCCTTCGGTCCACACATTGAGCCCATTAAAAATAAATACATTTTTAAAATCTCCCAGTATCTCACTCTCAGCACAGCTGCTATCTAGTCCAGCCTTCTATCAGCTCAGCCTTCATATGAATACGTCATTCTCCATGGACCAGCCACACGGACCTTAATGCTTAAAACATATTCGAGACCTGCTAAAAACTCACAGTGGCTTCATCGCACATGGTAGATGAATATCCAACTTCCTGATCATGGTCTACTGTGCCATATGGGTCCAAGCTCATCTTTCCCTCTTTCCTTGTGCTACTCACACTGGCCTAACTTCCACCCCTTAGTTATGCCAAACCGGTAGTCGTTTCAGGAACTTCAGCATTTGCTCTTCTTTCCACTTGGAACAAACTTCATAATTTTGCTTCATGACTGCCTTCTTCTCATAAGTTGTGTCTTTATGCATAGTCAGCTCCTCAGAAAGGCTTTTCTGGACCAGTTTTGAAAACTCTGATCTTCCATAACTGCAGTCACTCTCTACTCTAATACTCCATTTCTTTATTATATCACAGAACACTTGGCAGTTGTCTTATCTGTCTCTTTGTTGACACATTTATTTACTCTATTCCTCTACTGGGCTCTAAGTTTTTGGAAGGCAGGCTCCTCTGTCCTGTCATTGCTTTATTCCAGCACACAGAACAGTGCCTGGATGAACATGTTGATTGACTTACTGTCTGATTGTCAAAACACTGAGCACAGTGGCCGGCACATGGCAAGTACTCGATATCTGTTAGCTATTTTATCATCAGTTTTCTCTTTAGTTGTGTATCTCTTGGCTTCCCTGACTTTTTGGTCCCATCCTTCTCACTTTTGTATACCAGTACTAGCAATACACTCTAAACTGATTTTGTTGAATCTTTTTTTTAAATTGTAATAAATAATAATCAATCTCTTCTAGAGTTCAGATGGACTTCTTGGGATAGATTTATCCTTTCCTTTCTCTTGATTTTGACTTCAGGAAAAGAAACGGGTTTCTTACAAAGATCAGTTCTGAATTTCTCAAGTTATGAATATTTCCTGTAAAACAAATGTTGTAGACTAGCAGCCCAAGGGTTCAATATGGCACTTGACCGTGATCTGTTTTGCTCAACATTGTATTAAAGTTTTCTCAGTGAAAATAAAACAAAACAAAAAACGACAAAAAATTTTCACAGTGTACATTTGAAAATTAAAAGAGCTCACAGTTAGACTTGGAGCAAAGAAATTATATTTTCAGTTTCTCTTTTTAAAAAACTGGGATGATATGGATACAGTGAGCTCAATTTCATACAACTGTTGACTGGAGCTGAGTAACAACTGCTCACTTCAACCTAGGCATGAGCCCCTGGGGCTGTTTTAGTCCTCATGGATCATTTTTCTTTTATTTGTCATTTGCTTGGCTCCCTAGAAGAATTTGGCTTTGTGATTCCTATTTTAAAGCAAGTTTTCATAAGCTGAATACATTTTTCTTTCCAAATTCTAATGGAGTTAGAATTTCCCCGGCTCATCTGGTCCATGGTCCTGGTTTCATTTGATGACTAAAATTAAAGAAGGAAATTTGAGAAAGGAAGCTAATTTAGATATAAGGGGAACGAGTAGGTAGGAAAGGGCAGATTATATATAAGGGGCAAGACGTTTATGCAACCTTTTGGATCCTCTGTTTCCAAAAAGAATATACAATTATAAATTTAATAAAATAAGTCCTTTTTTAAAAATTTTATTTTCCCACTGTACAGCAAGGGGATCAAGTTATCCTTACATGCATACATTATAATTACATTTTTTTTCTCCACCCTTTGTTCTGTTGCAACTTGAGTATCTAGACAAAATTCTTGATGCTACTCAGCAGGATCTCCTTGTAAATCTATTCTAAGTTGTGTCTGATAAGCCCAAGCTCCCGATCCCTCCCACTCCCTCCCCCTCCCATCAGGCAGCCACAAGTCTTTTCTCCAAGTCCATGATTTTCTTTTCTGAGGAGATGTTCATTTGTGCTGGATATTAGATTCCAGTTATAAGTGATATCATACGGTATCTGTCTTTGTCTTTCTGGCTCATTTCACTCAGTATGGGAGTCTCTAGTTCCATCCATGTTGCTGCAACTGGCATTATGTCATTCTTTTTGATGGCTGAGTAGTATTCCATTGTGTATATATACCACCTCTTCCGAATCCAATCATCTGTTGATGGACATTTGGGTTGTTTCCATGTCCTGGCTATTGTGAATAGTGCTGCAATGAACATGCGGGTGCACGTGTCTCTTTTAAGTAGAGTTTTGTCCGGATAGATGCCAAGAGTGGGATTGCGGGGTCATATGGAAGTTCTATGTATAGCTTTCTAAGGTATCTCCAAACTGTTCTCCATAGTGGTTGTACCAGTTTACATTCCCACCAACAGTGCAGGAGGGTTCCCTTTTCTCCACAGCCCCTCTAGCACTTGTTCTTTGTGGATTTATTAATGATGGCCATTCTGACTGGTGTGAGGTGGTATCTCATGGTAGTTTTGATTTGCATTTCTCTTAAAATCAATGATGTTGAGCATTTTTTCATGTGTTTGCTGTAAAATAAGTTCTTTCCCAGGGCACTAGAATAGGTCTGGAACAAGGACACAGCCCTGAAGTTTTAAGAATCATTCGGTGTTCCTGTTGTGGCTTAGCAGGTTGAGAACCTGATATTGTAGTGGTGAGGATGCGGGTTCAATTCTGGCCTCTCTCAGTGGGTTAAGGATCTGGTGTTGCCATGAACTGCTGTGTAGGTGGCAGATGCTGCTTGGATCCCGTTGCTGTGGCTGTGGCTCCAGCTGCACAGCTCCAATTCAACCCCTAGCCTGGGAACTTCCATATGCCACAGGTGTGGCCCTAAAAAGAAGAAGCCAAAAAAAAAAAAAAAAGAATCATTAGCTACATTATAAATCCTCCTCTGATTGGAGTGAGGAAGATGGGAAGCTCTAGAAGCAATCATTTAGACGTTAAACATCTGTGCTTACTTCAATATCAAACATGAAACCGAAGACCAGTTGCGTAAGTTGATAGAGGCTGAAGCGTGGGCCTTGTGCCAAGCATACTTTTATTTTTTTTCCCTTTATTATCTACTTCTTTCCGGGGGTAATCCTCTTCTTAGATCTAAAGATTCTTAGATCTCCTGCAGCCCTGAGTTTCCCAGGCTCCCATGGCAGCTGGCTTTGGCTAATCGGAGCCACTGGACAGAGATGGCTGCTGGCAGGAGGGGAGAAGCTGGGGAGAAGTGGGAAGCTTCCTTTGTCTGGGTGGCACCTCCAGAAGCAGCTGCATCCCCTGGGTGGTTCCAGTTCCCATGTGATGAATCCTTCAGGAATCCAGTTTCCAACAAGACACCTCAGCCTCTGGGCTCTGTTTCTGAGCCCCCTTCGTTGTCTTGCTGGCGGAGGGTGGTAGACATTTCTGGTTGATGCTAATTTCTTGGTTATCTCAATGTTCCCCCTTTGGCTTTTCAGCTCCTCTGTCCCAATGCAAAAAAATTCCCTGAATTAAAATCCTTCTGTTTGAAATGCTCAGAGAGGATTTTTTTTTTTTCTGTTGGAATAAAATTGATGTTGGGTATTTCTGCTTAGCTTTATTAATACCTTGTACTGGTACTTGAATCTATGATCTTACTGTTCTTATAAACTCTGATTTTTAATATTAAATATTTATATCTTTGCTACTATATAGTTTACATCATAAAGTTTATTAAGTACCTCCCTTCATTGTTTTCGATGTTTTTTTATTTTTATTTTTTATTTATTTTTTTGTTGTTTTAGAGCCATACCTGCGGCATATGGAGGTTCTCGGGCTAGGGGTTGAATCGGAGCTGTAGCTGCTGGCCTACACCACTGCCAGCAGCACCAGATCTGAGCCACATCTGTGATCTACCCCACAGCTCAGAGCAACACAGCATCCTTAACTCACTGAGTGAGGCCAGGAATCAAACCTGTGTCCTCGTGGATGCTAGTCACATTTGTTTCTGCTGAACACCAATGTCTTGTTTTGTTTTCTTTTAAATAGAGGAAAAGAACACCCATTTAAAAACTCTCTGTATTGAATTTCCCTCCTTCAATGTTTTACTTGACGAACTGAGATATTATGACATGTGCAATGCTGGACTCAAATGCTGAGGAGTAAATTCATTCATATTTTTATTTAATAAATATTTATCGAACCTACTATATTTCAGGTACTCTGCAAATTTCTAGGGATGTAAGCAAAATGAGTAACATTTCCAAGGTTCTCACTGTCTAGTAAAAAGGACAATCAATTCATAGGTAAGTATGAAATTACATTGGCAATAACTTAGAAGTTTTGTGGGAGCACATAGGACAGCTATCTAACTCAGCCTGGCAGTATTTAAGTAAGAATTTTATTGTGAAAGATCTTCCTTAAGCAAAAACATGGAGATTTTTAAGCAACCAAATAAATGAATAAACAAACCAAAAAAAAAAAAAAACCCTCAATTCAGTTCCAGATTTTCTATAGGGTATTTCATTTCATTTCAAAGAGAATTTAGGAAGCACTTATTGTGTATCTCACATTGTTCCAAACTTTAAGGAATTAAGTCAGTTCTTATGAAGCATCTCGCAACATACCTAAGGGGAAAGCAGAGAAAATGGACATTCTTTGAGGGTCTACATTCTGTAAGACCTTTTTTCATAAACTTCAATGATAATAATGTCCTTAATCCTCACTAAGAGTCTGTGAAATATTTTTTCCAATTTGCAGGAAAGAAAACTGAATGTCAGAAAAATAAAATAACATATTTAAAGTCATATAGATGGTACAAAAAAATCAAGAGCAAAAACCTAACTCCATCTGCTCCAAAACCCACACCATTTCCATTAGTTTTATAGGAAACTATTAAGACAAAATCTAGGAATTTCTTTTTATACCATTTTTAGAAAATAATTTATATAGCACATCACATAGTTTAAAAAGTCAAAAATTTTATGAGCTTATGATAAAAAAGAACAAAGCTCTCAACCCATGGAAGAGCATCTAAAATGGAGAATTATATTCTACAGCATAACAATTTGTATGAGCACTTACTTAATATTAACAGAGAATCATGTTTGTAAAATGATAGAACATACTAAGTATATACAAATTGCTGAATAATTTTAGTTTAATCAACTCATTATTATGCCCTTAACTTTATGCTTTCAGAGTTTATACTGAAATTTTACTAGTTGACAATGTGCATAATGACGAGGTAAAAGTAACAAAATGAAGACAGAAGGTTCTATGCCACATAACTTGATAAAATATGGGATTAGTATTATTTTGAATAATTCCTGAATGCTGGTCTCAAATTCTAGGAAATTATCACAATCAAACTAATATTCATTCATTGCTACTTTAAGGTAGAACTATTCAGAGTATGCAGGTTGCTTTGAAAGGCTAAACTCTCACTACTGTGTTTACTAAAGTATGCAAGATGTTACAGTGTCATTTTAGCTATCTGAGTTCTGGGACATGAAACGAAGTTTAGATCATATACTATACTCAAGACACCAGCAAGTCATTTCCTGGTGTGTCTCAAGAGAGAAAAATAATAATGTTTCAGATCATAAGAAGGACACAGTTACGTCTTTGGGTAAAAACAAACAGAGCCAACAAAATAAAACAAACAAACAGAAAAACACACCCCTATAAGAGAGTAGCAAGAAAAATAGCAAAGCACAAGGGGAAAAGTAAAATATAATCAAATATTCAAAAGTGCATTGACCCCACTTTGTGTAGGCTAGAGATCTAGCACTCTTAAACAATATCAACACTTCCTAACAACTATTTGTGTTTCAAAAACTTATTTCTAGGGCAATTAGAAATAACTAATTTCTGTGATTAGAAATAACTTTCCTAATTTAAGCAGGCCATAAACAGTGTCTGAATTCTAAGTTTAGGCCAAGAAACACACTTAGTAGTTAAGGACTTGATAACATAATCATACTATACAATGTAATCACTATCTATAATGTTCTTTTCCAGAACACACATTCTACTCTCTTCCTTGGAAATCTAGAAATACATTTTCCTTAATTAAGGAATTGGCTTTAGAATTCTTCTAGGGTTAGAGAGAGATGAAGAACAGGTCTCAAACTAGAGGAACAGAAGGAAGTAGAGACAGAAGAAATTGTAGTGGGTAGGGCTCTAGTTGCAATCATGGATGTTAATAAAATTAATTGAGTGGTGTTTCCAAAAAAGCTCTTCCAGAAAAAGGGACTAATCGAGTTAAAAGGAACCCTCTGCTTGAGAAAAACCCTTCTTCTTTTTTGTTTTTCCTGCCCTAAGTGCAGATATGATGGCTGGAGCTGCAGTAAAAATCTTGTGGTCATGAGCGGATCTCAAGCATAGAATTCATGTGCTAAAGATGTAGAAGAAAGACAGAATGAGCCTGGTAAATTTGTGAAAATGGGAGCTATTTTATCAGCCCAAATTTGCCTGCCTTTAAACTTAATTTACATGTGATAAGGTAAACATGAATCTTGTTCAAGTTGTTTAGAGTTTGGGTCTTTTTTTTTTCCTAGTAAATAAATACTGTTTTTAGGTAATACAAGAAACATAATGAAAAATTTATTGGGAAATATATTCTCTTTGTCAGGAACAGATATGTAGATAATAAGAGAAAGACATTACTCGTGCTTTCAAAGTACTCAGTCTGTAGCAAGCAAATAGATGCCTATAATAATGTGAAACAAGTGCTTAGTGTCTTAGGAGAGCACTTAGGAGGGACACTCAAACTCATTTGGCACGTTCTTTCAGTTAAAGAAAAATTGTGTATTATTTGGTCATGATGATGATTTATCTAAAGAATTTCAGTATTTTGCAGCTGTGTAATACTGGTAAGAATGGATTCTTCTCATCAGTCCTTCCCCAATTTTCTTAATCCCAGTGAATGGCATTTAGACTTCATTTCATCTTTGGTGATGTGTCTAGCTATGAAGCATTTTCATTTATTATCTTGGGATTAGTGGGACTTTTGGAATCTGTAGATTAATGTCTTTCATCAGATTGAAACTTCTTAGCCATTTCCTCTTCAAATATTGCTTCTGTTTATTATATTTTTTCCTATTTTCTAATGACAGTTAAATGTGTATGAAACCTCTCTGTTGACTTTATATCACTTATGCTCTCTTCTCTATTTTTTGGCTATTTTATCTTTCCCTGCTTCATTACAGATATTTTCTTCTAATTTAATAATTATCCCTTCAGCTACATCCCCTGTCCACTGAATTCTTAACTTTAATGGAGTTTTCAGTTACTAAATTTTTATTTGGTTTCTTCTCAAGTTTGTCCTGTCATGTTTTAAAAGTTTCTGATTCCCTACTTGCAGTTACTAAGCCTGAATTTTATCCTCTTGAATATAGTCGATGTACAATCTTTGATTGAAAATTCAAGGATTTAGAGCATTGGTTTGTTGATTTCTATTGACTTTTAAATCTTCTTGTCTTGTATTCTCATATGTTTAATCAGACCTCATTTAATGCTGAGCTTAAAACAGTATATATAGAAAAATTTGTGGAGGACACTATTTTTCTCTAGAGAGGATTGTCATTTGTCTTACACAGGCGCCTATGCATTAGCAACTGAAAATCGTCCTAATTCAATTTACATGCCTGAAATTTTCCTGGGTCTCCCAGATGACTGGAAGCTGATGCTATCCGTGCAAGGGCTGGTTTATTTCCAGTTCATTCAACTCTCATGATGCAGCCCATGCAGTCCCAGGCCAAGGGAGAAATGGCTCAGCCCTCTTGCCAAATTTTGGATTCTGACTTTTATTCTCAAAACTTCTTGAGGAAGTTAAAAGAACAACTCAACCTTCAGATATCCTCTTCTGGCTGGGAAGATATAGGGAAAAATAACCTCAAATATTGAGCTTGCATCTCTGGATTTTCATTTTCTTTTTATATTAGTCTATTGATTTCTCACTTATTTGTTAGCTATTTGGTTATCTTTAAAATATTTTTTTAAACCATGTATTCCACTTTTATTAGTAGATTTCAGTAATGATTTGAATGATCTAACCAGTCATTACCAAAATTAGAGTGTCTCTATAATATATCTTGAATTCATCCAATTATCTCTATTTCACTACCAACATCCTTGAGTAAATACCATCATCTCTTACCTAGACTATTGAAATTGTCAATTAACTTAATGTTCCTGCATCCTTGGTTGCCTCCATAAATCTGAAGTTCTTCAGCCTCAGCACTATGGACATTTTAGGCCAGATAATTTTCATTACAGAGTGTTTGCTGCCATCCTTGGCCTCTACCCACTAGATGCTAGTAGCATTCTCTCCCTTCCCTCCCCAATTAGGATAACCAAAAATGTCTGTACACATTGCCAAATGTCCCCTGGGGGATACAAAATCACCCTCCATTGAGAACAACTGTTTTAATCTATCTATATACAGAGACAAATGTGAACCTAAAAAATACATAATTCATTAGCCCTTGCCCCCATCATTGAAGGTCCTTTAGTGGCTCTAAGAAAAGTATTCAAACTTTTTGTAAGGCCTTTTAAGACCTTGCATGCAAAGGTTTCTGCTTATATTCATAACCATATCTCATGCCAATTTTCTGTTTAGACTTTATATTGCAACTGCGTTTATCTTTTTCCCCTCTAAAAATATTTTATACACCTAGGACCTTTGGGTGTAATGTTTCCTTTAGTAGAATGCGTTTACCCTTTTTCATTCTGTACAACTCAGCTTAATTGTAATTTTACTAAATAGACATTTTGTTGAATGAATGAGTGAATGAATGAAACAGTTTTAATTTTAGGTTGCATACTATCTCAAGTGAAACACCTTATTCTAGACCCTTTTACCAAAGCAAGATGAGCCAAGCCAAAACAAAATGTAGCCTAAACCTGTCAACTACCCTTACCTTTTCTACCAGAGCAAATTGTGATCTTCTCCTGGTTTGCTAAGTCTTAGAAAACAAAGTTCCAGAAAACACTACTGTTCAATTCTTGGGACTTTTATGCTCATAATTTTCCCTTAACTTGATCTCTCAGATTGTTTCATAACCCTATTATGCTTTATGACCAAATTAATGGTTTCTGAGAGGATTAAAAACAAAACAAATTTCTTCTTTTTCTTTTGTATTTCCTCTACCCTTTGTCTTTATTCCAACATACCTCAATTTTAAAGCACATAGTGAAATCATACAGATCATATTTCTCAAAGGAAATTATATCAAATATATTTTATTTCATTTTAAAAAATATTAATTTGACTGCAAATTTCTTTCTTTCATGGTGTATAGGTTTAGGAGAATGTTAAGTGACAGGATTTCTATTTAGCTTATTATATCGAGTTTCATCAAAACTATGCCCCTGCCTTAAGGTAGAGGCTTGTTTAATTCTTCAAATCTTAATTGAAAGAATTCTGGAGGACTCTATCCAAATCACCCAGACATTTACATTAGCTAACTTCCTGATGGAGGATAAACAGTCTGCAGATGCTGACTATGAAAGCAGGAAATAATGCCCATTCACAATATTCTTACGGCAACTAAGATTATAAAAGTTGGAATATTACCTTCAATAAAAGAGAATTTGAATTGACAAGACTTATAGTAGAAAATATTGTGAAACACTGCACTCTCTTTTCATATGTACAGTTTATCATCATTATTTATATCAGACTATGAGAAACAGATGTAAGATGTCTGTAGTTTTCTCTAGGGAGAAATAAGTAATACTAATGAAATACAGATTATGCTTAAACAGATAATCAAGAAATTAAAATTTATGGCACTGAACAACTCTTGGCATGGGAATGCTCTACTTAAAGCTTCTGAAGACAACGTACACCTGAGAAAAAATATTAGATACTCTGCAAAGAGAAAAAAGGTACTTGAACTGTACACTCCTAAAATTTTAAGATGTGGCCTTAGGAAAATTCTAAAGTACAAATGAGTCTAATTCCCATTTTCTCTACATGAATAATATATACAGCTTTAATCAAGATGTAACTAGAGGAATGTTTGGGAAATTATGAAAAAGTAAGTCAAACTCTGCAAAGGAGAGAGCACATGATGAATAAATATTTTATCTACTTTTTCAAGATAAGAAACAAAAATAAAATCTGACAGAAGAATGGGAGCCTGGTCTAAGCAGAAAATGCTGGGCTGAAAAACAGGAGCTCTAGCTTCAAGTATTTGCCTTAGTTCTGTGACCTTGGATGAGTTATTTACTTTCTCTGCCCTCCCCCCACAAAAAAATTTATAGATTATTTTTTAGAGAAATTTAGGTTCCAACAAAATCCAGCAGAAAACACAGAGTTCCCATATACCTGCAGTTCTCACAATGCACAGCTCCCCCCATCATCAGCATTCACAACATCGCATCAGAAGCTATACATTCTTTACCATAAGGGAAACTTCGTGCACCATCATCACTCAATGTCCCTGATTTACATTGAGGTTAACTCTGGTTTTTGTTTTTCTTTTTCTTTTTTAGGGCCATACCTGTGGCAGATGGAAGTTCCCAGGCTAGAGGGTCGAATTGGAGCTGAAGCTGCCGGCCTATGCCATAGACACAGCAATGCCAGATCTGAGCTGCATCTGAGACCTATGCCACAGCTGTGGCAGTGCTGGATCCTTAACCCACTGATGGAGACCAGGGATCAAACACCCCTGCATCCTCATGGACACCATGTCAGGTTTTTAACCCACCGAGCCACAACAGGGACTCCTACATTGAGGTTAACTCTTGGTGTTGTACCTTCCATGGGTTTTGACAAATGTGTAATGAGCGTATCCACCATTGTAGTATAGCATTGAATAGTTTCACTGCCCCCCAGATCCTCTGTGCTCTGCCTGTCCATCCTAACTCCTGTTAGCCTCTTTCCTCCTAACTCCTGTTAACCACTAATCTTTTATTATCTCTATAGTTTTGCCTTTTCCAGAAAGTCTTACAGTTGAAATTATGCATTTAAGTTTCCTCTTTTCTTTGAAGTTTGCTCTATCTAAAATTACTGTATTTAATCCTACTTTCTCTTGATTAGTGTTAGCATGGTACATCTTTCTTCATCCATTTATTTTAATCTATATGTGTCTTTACATTTAAAGTGAGTTTTTGTAGACAACATGTATTTGGGTATTGTTTTTTGATCTCCTCTGATAATCTCTATCTTTTAACTGATACATTTAGACAAGTGCTATTTTAGGTGATTATTGATATAGTTGGAGTGATACCATATTTGCTACTCTTTTCTATTTGTGTCCTTTATCCTTGTTCCTATTTTGTCTTCCTCTACTTTTTCGGCCTTTTATGGTTTTAACTGAAAATTTTACATGATTCTGTCTTCTCTCCTTTCTTGGCATGTCTATTATATTTCTTTCTTTTTTTACTTTTTTTAATGGTTGCCCTAGAGTTTGCAATATACATTTACAACTGTATCATTGCAGTCATTTATTTCACTTATGTATAAACGTATATACATACATGAGCATACATCATCAAATATGTTGTTTCTATTACTATTTTGAACAGTTATCCTATAAATTGATAATAAGAAAAATAAAAACTTCATTTTACTTTTTCTTACTCATTCTTCAAAGTTCTTCCTTTATATAGATCCATGCTTCTGATCTTTTTCATTTTTGATTTCTTTGAACAACTTCTCTTAACTTTTCTTTCCAGGCAGGTTTACTGGCAACAAATTTTCTCAATTTGTTTTCTTGAAGAAGTCTTTATATCTCTCTCATTTTGAAGGATAATTTTGCAGGAGACAGAATTCTAGGTTGGTAGGTTCTTTTCTCAACAGTTTAAAGATTCCACTCATTTTCTTTTTGCTAATATGGTTACTGAGAAGTCAGAGATAATTGTTTTCTTTGCTTCTCTTTATCTTTGATTTTCTGAAGTTTTAATGTGATGTGCCTAGAAATAGTTGTGTTTAGCATTTACTCTTCTTGGTAGTCTCTGAGTTTCCAGGATCTTTAGCTTGGCTTCTAACATTAATTTGGAGAAATTCTCAGTTATTAAATTTGGAGAAATTCTCAGTTACTTCTGTTTCTTTTTTCTTTTTTCTTTTTAGGGCTGCCCTTGCAAATGGAAGTTCCCAGGCTAGGGGTCAAATTGCAGCCGCAGCAGCTGCAGCCTAAGTCACAGCCAGAGCAATGCCAGATCTGAGCTGCATCTGCAAACTACACCACAGCTCATGGCAATGCTGGATCCTTAACCCATTTCATGAGGCCAGGGAGAAAAACCGATATCCTCAGGGATACTAGATGAGTTCATTACCACTGAGCCACACTGAGGCACTTCCAATATTTCACTTTTAAAAATGCTTTAAACAGTTTCTAAAAAAACATGAATTTTCCCATGAGCAAAGACAAAAACAACAACAAACCAAACCAACGAACCAAACAAAAAACCTAAAATGTGACATGAATATAGAGAGCTCCAAAGATACCATATAAACTGCAGAGCTCATCTGTTGCTAATTAGAAAACTGAGACTATATCAGACTTTCACAGAAACTTCTGAGTATGAGGGAGTGGGATGGAGGCATGAGGTGGCTGGGCTTTTAAAAGAGGGGTCTTATAGGTTTGAGATTCATCTAAGTGTTGAGTGGAGCAAAGGGACAAAGAAGAAAATAATGATCTCACCAGGATAGAGGAACTGAAGGGATTTCCTGAAGCTTACGGGTCAAGGGAATGACATAGATATGAGAGATTTTGGATTTATAGTGGCATCAGCTGTTGAAAAGTTTGAATTTCACACATTGCCTAAATGGACCCAGATTTGCAGAGGTGAAATGTTGGTCTGCTAATCTAACATGCTTCTTAACTTCAGAAGACAAAGGAATATGTGCTTAGTTATTATGCAGGGAAAAACAGATGGAGATGATGTGGACATTCAAGTGACGGGTGTTGTATCTCTAACCATTTGAGCAGAAATCCTTTATCCTCCCCAGCACATGAAGTGTCAGCTCTCTTCTCAAGGGAACTGCCTGGTTTTCTGCTCACTATTTTCCTGGTTATTTGGGGAAGGAAATTAATTACCCACGTAGACTGCATTTTGTTCTTCCATGATTTCAACTCTTCAAGGCAACCCCTCTGTCAGCAGACTCAAATAGAATGAATTCCTCTGCTATGTCCCTAAATGTGTGTGCATATCTGTGCCATAGCCCCTGTCACACCAAATGGCAGTGGGTTTCAAAATTTTGGTTTTTGAACATTGAATCTGGCAGAATATTTGAAGGTATTCACACACACACACACCTAGCAATGTCACTGTGTTCACCGAGTAGTGAGTAGTGGCTTGTGTTACAATTTGAGAGGGATGTTTACCCTCATTGGAGGAAATCTTCTCAAATTTTGCAGTAAATGCACAATTTATCAACAGCTTTTTTTGGCCACCCCACCAGCAATATAGAATTCTTGGGCCAGGGATCAGATCCGAGCTGTAGCTTTGACCTAAGCCACAACTGTGGCAACAACAGATCCCCAACCCACCATGCTGGGCCAGGAGTTGAACCTGCATCTCAGTGCTCTCAAGATGCCACTGATCCTGTTATGCCACAGTGGGAATTCCTCAGCAGCTATGGTTTAATATAGCATCTCTTACTCCTCATGGTTTCCATCCTGCAATATGCCACACTGTGTAAGCTGTTCAACTCCTCTTTGACCTCATTGTATTTTTTTTTTTGTTACAAATCCTACTTTGTAACAACAACAAAAAAAATTCCCAAGTGATTAAACTTTGACACATGTCTGTGGAAGATTTGGAGTATACCAGTGTCACTTCAGAGTTTTTGAGAACCACTATTGTATCAGTGATTTTTTTTTAACTATTATGATTAAATGAATGAATAATTTGAATTCAGCCTAAGATACTGCAAACATTAAGTCTATAAATTACAAATGGAGGAGTTTAAAGGAATTTAAAGGTATGTTATGCTCTAAAATGTGGGCATTTAAATTTTTTTAAGTCCTGCAATTCTTTGATCTAAGCCACCACTCATTTTCAGAACTTTCATATAAAGATTTTGCAAATATACTTGCTCCTTTTTCCTTCATCCCAGTCTCTTCTCTGCCTTTTGCTTGGCACAAACCTTCCCTGGCTCTTCTCTACAAATTCAGTACAACTCAGAAATTACATTAACCTCAGCATGAGAAAATTTAAAACATTAAACCTCTTTTTTTGAAAGGTGAGAAATGTATTTTATGGGGTCTGCCCAAGAGAGTTCATTATCACAAAGCTAGTTGTGGCACCTAAATAATTAACCTATAACCAATATACCTGTGAAATTACTGCCTTACGCTCACCTTGGTGACTGTTTGCCATTAAATTAGTAGGATAAATAATTTATGTCAAAATGTAGGCCTGAGATAACACTATTAAAACTGATAGGACTTGTTCATTAATTGCAAGAAATTAGATGAAACACAATTCCCCAAGTGCAAGCTGTCCTGTGACATAAATGCTATGTTAGTTCTATAGCTGCATGGAAGAATAGATGAAGATTCCGGAATTGCTCAGCTGATGGGATAGCTAATGGAGTAAGTGTGTGTAAAGCATTGTGCTAAATATATGTGGAAGAATGGACAAGTGTCTGTGTGAAGGAAGCCAATAAGAACAAAAAATTTCTTGGGTTAAAAAAATAGAATGATTTATTTTGGTTTTCATTTTATGGCAATGATTCTTGAACTTTGGTTGGTCTCAAATCATTTATCTCCCAAAGAAAATCTATTTCAGCAGGTCTGGGGTGGGGCCCAAGAATATTCTTTTTAAACAAGCACTGACACTGTTTCTGAGGCAAGTGGTTATTGGACAAAATTTTAAGTCCATGCCATTTAATGTGTCTGACCACTGTGTCGGCCAGGTCCAGCCTTATTCACTTGAAGAGTTCCAGCGCTTAGCTTGATGCCTTTACTCAATAAATATCATTTCTCCAAAGAGCAACTTGAGCCAAGGTCTGTGCACAGAAAGGTCAATAAGGCTGATAGAGCTTTGACTGAGTGGGTGGAGGAAGTTCTTTTCAACACCTCACCTCTTAGGACCTTCTTTCAAAGTGGCTCCTTTTTTTTTTTTTTTTTTTTTTTTAGGGCTGCATCCATGGCATGTGGAAGTTCTCAGGCTAGGGATCAAATCAGAGCTATAGCTGCAAGCCTGCACCACAGCCACAGCCACAACCACAGCAATCAGGATCTGTGCCGTGTCTGCGACCTACACCACAGCTCATAGCAATGCTGGATCCTTAACCCACTGAGCAAGGCCAGGGATCTAACATGCACCCTCATGGATACTAGTTGGGTTTGGAACCTGCTGAGCCACAATGGGAACTCCCAAAGTGGCTCCTTTTAGACAACTGACATGCTGGTGGGGACTGTGATATAAATACGTCAAAGAAGATAGTTGAAGCTAAGTTAGATTGTTCAATACACAATGGAAATAACAGTGCTTTCATGGTGAGTGTCTTAGTCTGTTCGGGATGCTTTAACAGAATGCTATAGGGAGTGGGGCATATATACAACAGAATTTATTTCTCAGAGTTTTGGAGGCTGTAAATTTAAGATCAAGGCACCAGCATGGTTTGCTCCAGTCAGGGCCCTCTTCCTGGTTCATAATAGGTGACTTTTCCATGTGTGCACAGATGGGGGAAGGAGGATAGAAAGGAAAAACTCACTTACCCTGTGTTTCTCCTTAACTCTCGTGGGTTTTTTTCCCCACACCAAACAATTCTCTTGGACGTCAGCTGAGTGTCCTACAATTCAGTTCAACTCTGACACTAGCTGGAGTTGGCACAGACTCCATCGGTGAAGGGCTCAGTCCCATGAGACAGCCCCACCCCCACCCCGAGCCCCATACTTCAGATCCCATGGCAAGTAGGAGGTCCCCAGGACACCCACAACTTCTGTCCACCCTGACTACCAATCAGAGATTCCCATGACTCCCCACTCCTTGGAAAAACCAAATATTATAACAGAAGATGCTATTCCAGACGTTCACTTATCGCTTAAGAAATTTCAAAGGAAGTTCTATTTCAGGAATCAGGGGCAGACACCAACTGGTGTATCTTCCATTATTTCACAAGCTTTCTGATGCCTCTTCTACAAAGGCACTGATCCCATTCACAAGGGCCCAATCCTCATGACCTAAGCACCTCCAAAACCCCACCTCTTAATACCATCACGCATCAGTCATTAGGATTTCAATCTATGAATTTCTGGGGAGATACTAATATTCAGATTATAGCAGTGAGACAGGAAAAGCTTGTGCTGCCTTTTCTACATTTTGTTCCCCTGCAAGCCATCCAGGCTGACCTCATTTCTTGGCTTAGACCCTCACCAAGGAAGGTTTGCCATCATTAGAATCGGGGCGGGGATGGGGAGGGGTTACCTTAGCCTAGTGGAGAATACAACATCAAAGGAGTAGTTTTCAATCTTATGACTTCATAAAAGATGCTAAGTGAGCATGGAATAAGGGCTGCTAACTTAGAGGTAGTCAGGGGAAGAACATTGAAGAATTGCTGTTTAAGTCGAGAACTGAAAAGTCAAAGGAATTTAGCTAAGTAAGGAATATAGGAGTTGAGTTGAGTCAGGGAGATTTTCATGGAAAGCAAACTAAATGCATGCTAGGGTGACTTTGAGGAAGAAAGCCTAATTTGTAACAAAAGCTGAAAAACCAGTAAGGCTGGATCCCTAGAGGATGATGGGAGATAGGCTGGAAAGATAAGCAGGGGTGAGACCAAGGAGAACTCTGCAAGTCCCTGAAGTTTTAAACTGAATGACTAGGCACTTAATAAATACTGGCGTTAAATAGCGCAATCATCTCAAAGTTGAGAAAGAACCTCAAAGTTCATAAATGACCTTGAACCTTGATAAGGCAGACCCTCCTTACAGTGCTCCAGTTTGTTTGAGGCTAGCAGCATACCCAGCACCAGGACTTGAATCAAAATAGGTCTAATACAATCATGTCTATGTTCTTCCTGTTTGCCAGCCACTTGTTATCCTAGTCTCCCTTGTGTCGAGTAATGGCCTGTATCTGGCCCATCAGATGTAAAGGAAAGTAGGTTTAGGGCTAACATTCGATTTCCCATTGCTGCTGTTACAAGGTACCACGAACTCAGTGCCTGAGCACACGAATGTATTCTCTTAAAATTCGGGTGCCTGAAGTCCAAAATCAGTCTCATTGGGCTAAAGTTGCTAGTAGGGAGGTTCCTTCTGGCAGCTCTTTTGGAGAGAATGGGTTTCCTTGCCTTTTCTAGCTTCTGGAGGCCAACTGCATTCTTGGCTTGTGATTTCTTCCTCACATTCCTCCAACCTCCTGCTGGTCATTATATGATGTATTTCTCTTCTGTATCACACTCTCACCTCCCTCTCCGAAGGACCCTTGTGGTTACATATAGGGCTCACCTAGTTAATCCAGAATCATCTCCCATCTCAAGATCCTTAATTTAATCATAGCTGCAAAGTCCTTAACCTTCACATTCTGAGAGCTAAGATAAGGGTATGATGGCTCTAATTCTACCTACCAGGCCTCTGAGTAAGTGTTTGCATTCTGGTAATTGAACCTCTTTTCAGTATTTCTCTTCCTTGCTAAGAATTTTTGAGAGGTTTTTTTTTTTTTTTGCCATGCTTTTTTATTAATTTTTTTTTTCTTTTTCTAGCTGCATCTGTGGCAAATGGAAGTTCCCAGGCTAGGGGTCAAATTGGAGCTGCGGCTCCTGACCTACACCACAGCCACGGCAACATCACATCCGAGCCACGTCTGTGTCTTACACCACAGCTTATAGCAATGCTGGATCCTTAACCCACTGAGCAAGGCCAGGGATGGATCCTGTATCCTCAGGGACACTATGTTGGGTTCTTAATCCAGTGAGCCATAATGGGGACTCCCCCAATTTTTTCAAAATATATTTTTTCCAACCTTATTGAGGTATGATATGATCAACTAATAAAAATCATACATATTGAGGCTGTACAATGTGATATTGTATTTTTAAGTTGTACAACATGATTTAATATACATATATAGTGAAATAATTACCACAATTAAATTAATTAATACATCTATCATCTCACAGTTACTTTTTTGGTGAGTGTATAATTAATACATCTATCATCTCACAGTTCCTTTTTTGATGAGTGCGTGTGTATGTTGAGAACACTTAAGTTCCCTCTTTTAGGCAAATTTTGAGTATACAATACCCTATTATTAACTGTAATCACTAGAACTTAATCAGCATGGAATTGAACCTTTGTACCCTTTGAGCAACATTCTCTCCCTTTCCCTGACCCTCCAGCCACTGGCAACCACCATTCTACTCTATGGTTCTCTTGAGGGTGACTTTTTTGGAATCCTCTTATAAGTGAGCTCGTGCAGTACTTTTCTGTCTCTGCCTGGCTTAGAAAACTTAGCATCATGTTCTCCAGATTTATCTTTGTTGAGGCTTTGTTACCTGGAAGTGCCACAGCCATTTTAAACCAGTAAATGACATCGAAGGAGAAAACCCCACACCCTAAGGACAGAGAGAGCATGGGTTCTTGTTAGCAATTTTCAGCTGCTGCATAGAACACTCAACAATATGCCTCCAAACTTCCTTTGGGGAGACTAATTACCGGACTTTTCTGCTGATTCCACAATTAGCTGGTATTGTTACTTGCAGCTGAATACATCTTCCCGGCTCCATTTGACAAATGAAATTCAATGCTATCTGCCGCCAGGAAAATGTTATATTATTTGAATATTAATATAGGTCAGACTTTAATACTGTAGACCTTAACATTAATAGAGAAACAGAGGTTTCCACTGATAGAAGAGAATGAAAAGAACATCTGGTTCAGTTTCGTTATTTTAAAGATTACTCATTTGAGGTTCCGAGAGGTGATAGATTTCTGCAAAGTCAATAGCTAAAATTAGTTCACAACTAGGATTACAATTTCATCTCTTGGCTCCTAGTTCAATAATATTTCCCCAACCCGAGAAGCCTTGGAACCATCGAAATGATAACTTGGAGGGAAAAAAAGCAAAGAACAAACATTTTACACTTTCTCTGGGAGGCAGGCTTTAACCAGGTTTCAAGTTCTTCTAACATAATACAATTTAATGGTGAGAGCTCTTGACATTAAAAGGCAAAATTTGTATTTAAAAGGCTAGGATCGTGACACATTAAAGCACTTTCAGAATGTTGGCAGGAAGAGCCGAGAATAACTGATGGTTGTTATTATACAAGAACAAAGAAGTTGATTCTCTGGAATTAAAGGTGTTCCAGTGTCATTGTTGTTCGTGGGGAGGAGTAGACACCTGGGTTTCTTTTTTTCCCCAGGACAGCTTTATCCAAATAAAACTCGGTGTGTTTCACCACCCATAATGGAAAGTGCCCGTCACTCCTTGAATATCATCGTGTGGTTGGTGGCCGGTGGATAATGGAGCACTGAGTGTCAAGGTGACTGGCTTTCAATGCACACAAAACTAAAAATTATAGACCTGTCATTCCAGAGGCAGGCCACAATTAGCTGTCTATGCAACTTGAAATTTCCATTTTGCCAGCTGAGTAATCAGTTGACTGGAGTTTCTCATTTTGGATGCATTTCTAAGTCTTTTGTGTGCTGCTCTTTTAAAATGTGAATTCTAAAGTAAATAAACAGTGTGCTTAATCAGATGTATTCTTTTTAGAAACACCCCCTTCCCAAACACACAGACAAACCCCAATATTGTTATAATAGTAACAACAATAGTGTGACAAAACAAGTTAAGCCTTGGGTATTTTATTTAGGGAGAGTCAAAAATTCAAACTGAAAAATGAGAATCATGCTTCATATCTGGGGGTCCCAGGTTGAGAAGGAGAAGTAGAGTTTTTTACAGAGGTGAATTGATAAGTTCACCAAGCGAAAAGTAAAATCAGTACTAGAAGTAAAAACTGGAGAATTTTAGTCTGGGAAACACTGGCTGAAAATGATCCATTTAACTTCTCTCTAGATTTGGTTTCTAATTCTGTATCTGAGTTCTATCTTTCCTCTATGCCAGTCTTTCAGAGCTAGAGAAAATGATTCCAAAGCAGGGTGTATTGGAAAATTGCATTGAAATTTCCATTCATTTGCTGTAAACACAGTAAACTCTAGGACTCTGCAGGCTCAGGTCCAATTTTAGACTATCTACTTGAATCTGGATCTTTCTCTACCCTCTTTTTCCCTTGCCCCCAGTCCACATTAGTCTCTGCCTCACTTAGATAATTCCTGTCTATATTTAAATTGCCAAGCTATAAGGATGCAAGTAAAGTTGACAATCAATACTAATTAAGGAAAAGACCAGAAGTTTGGATCAGAAATCTTTGAGTGAAATTCTCTCTACAAGCCTTGGAAATCTCATGATTTTAGTTATCTTTCCATCATGGTTTTCATTATTGGGAACATTAGGCAAGGTTACCCAGAATAGAAGAGGTTTGCTAGGCACAGTAAAAAATTGAATTTGTATTATATTAAAACAGGTCCTAACTAGACAGTTGATGGTGAAATATTGACTATTCTATTGTTTTGAATGACTGAGTGTCATATTTTACTGGGAATTGATTTCTGAGCCTCCTCCGTCAAGGAGTGATTGAATTTGCAATTAGAGTCGCTCTGTTGTGTAATTCAGATTATGCAAAGATCATTCTGAAACAGCAACTGAGATTTAACCCAGGATTTGATACCTTGGTTCTCTTTAATTTTTCTTTATTTGTTAATTTCTCTTTCCAGTTTAAAGGCGCAAAAGACTATTTTTCATATCGCCAGGGAAAAAAAAAAGGACATAATTTGGGATTACAGGGGACTTGACAATCTGTTTTATGAGAATCTAAACCTAGCAATTGGTTAACATCCTGTCTCCCATTTTGAAAAATACTAAGCTTTGTCATTGATTCCCGATGATTAGCACAAAAAGGGAAAGCCTTTTCAAAACCAAGATAGAATCTCTTTAATTCCAAAAGTGTCCATTTAAGAAATATAAACTGTGAAGATAAGCAAAGGCTATTTTCTCTAAAGGAAAGCATTTTCAAATGAACAAGCAAATGTGGATTTAATTAGGTGGAGTCAGATGGGTATTAATTATTCACCTTTCCAGGGAGAGAATAGCGTTGCTAAAGAAATGAATAAGGCATGCTATTGGCTTCTTTCCTTTCCTTTCTGTTGCTGCTGCTCTGGTCTGAACTGGCTAAAGACGTGATAGCAGGGCAGAATGAAAATTTGCCCTTCCCTTCACAATTGGGGGTAGACTGTCTTTGAAAAGCATAGTGCCTTGCATGGAAATAAAATGTTCCTGGCTATCTGCTTTGAGACACAATAAACCTTCTTGGGTTTCTTATGTTTGGAATATACACGTAATCATCTGTTACAGTGTCTTGAATACCTTTCAAAATAGCTAAATAAACTTTGTTCTCATTTTCAGAGTTTCATATATTCTAGAATTGGGCATAGTAGCCCAAGTGGCCAGTATTTCAAGTTACTTATAATCACACGAGGATTGAACCTGACTACTTTTGCACCACCTCTTTTAAAAGCATTTAAGTATCTGCTCCTTTACCCAAGTAAGGCTGCAGTGGGCAATCTATATGGAGTCTGGCCATGAATTCTACTTAAAAACCAGCACAGTTCAAGATCAGCCCTTATCCAAGAATCCAAAACATGTTGGATGCAAGTGGCAAAAGGTGGAGTCAGAAAGAACCTAGGAATGACACTGAATACACTTGAGTTCTAGCCCCAACACTGATAGTGACTATGTGTTACCTATCTCTAAATATTTGTCAAAATATTTGTCAGCATGTGTGTCGAGTGGTGGGGAGCATACATGACAGGATGGAGCTGGAGGGAGCAGAGGCAAAGAGAAACCAACCCTGAATGGTGTTTCCAAGAAGCAGAAAGACGCTGTTATCCTGTCCACCTTCTAATTACACTTGTACTCTACATACTTTTAATTCTTTAGGTAACCTCCTGTTAACTGCCTTTGATAGCTGAGAAAACCAAAACCCAAGAAGACAAAGTGACTTGGCTCAAACTGGACAGCTTGTCAATAGCAAAGCTGGAACCAGACGCTAAGCCTCTGATTTCCTGTGTTAAGATACATTTTCTTTTCCCTAAATGAGTTATTTTAACCATGGGGCTCTGAAAATACATATTTTTTTCAAAGTAGTACTGCTTCACCTTGGTTGTTGCCACTAGCTCTTTTAAACCTTGAGATAACAATATCATCTTTAGCAGGTCCACTATAAATTTTGTTCCAGTATAGAAAAATATGATTTATTTCTATGTTAATTAAGTATGCTTTAAATTCCATGACCATAAAGAAAAGGAATTGCAGATATATAGGATAAGATTCCATCCTTTATTTAAAAACGTATTTTGCTAGGGGAGAGGCATGTGGAGCACAGGAGTCAAAAATATCGTATCCACTTGTGCAATGGCTGTTTAGGTAAATTTCTTTGGTGGAGCTGGAAACCACTCCAAGAAATGTGTATTTGTTTACATATGGCAGAAGTTTGTCTTCAACTTGAATCAGCTGGCATTGTTTTTTAAAACAATATTCCTTTTGGTAAAGTTCAGGAATCACATAACAAAGTATTCTTTTCTTTGTGAGAGAAGTTAAATAAGACCACAATTTTTCTTAAATGGTTGAAAGATTTGTGAAAAATACTGCTAACAGATCACTATAAACATTCTATTTCTTTTAGTCTCTCAATTAAGAGAAAGCCCAACGAGGCTCTGTAAGTATATTTTTGCATACTAGCTACTCCATTTGTAAAAAGGTAGGTGAGTCAGAAACAAAATAAATGCTATGGGGAAGGTTATTTATAGACAAAGGTAATGAATAAATTAAACTCCAAATTAGTACAGGCCTAATAATGCATTCTACTTCTCTTCCAAAACTCGATTTATTACTGTTTTGTAACAGTTTCTGCATATTATAACTCACGGACGCCTTGGTGAAAAGAACGTTTTTTGATGGAATAGAGGTTAACTAAATCTTATAGCTTAGTTAAACTATTTTTTTTGCAGATGACCAGAATCATGCCATTACTATAAATTATTTTAAAATTATATGTACATAAAGATTGGCCATTTAATGAATGTCTTATTCTTTGTTAACATTATAGGTGGGCTTACATACCACCCTCAAGTGGTCATAAATAATACAGTGACTTCTAAGTCAGGTTAATATTAAAAGCAGAGTTTTGTGGTGCATCTTAAATACCAGCATTCTCGGTGCTCTAGTTCAAAAAACCCCAACAACAAAAAGTCATGGAGCAGTAGTTTACAACCCCTCCTCCCAGACCCCAATTCATCTGGCTAAGTTTGTGGGGGGTTTTCTTCTCATGAAAATTATTCTGTCACATCCTGCGCGTGTATCTGTCACTGGATCTGAATTGCATGTGAATTCCACCTTGAATAGATTCCCCAAACTGAGGAAGCGAAAATGTCCCCCTTCTGAATATGTTAGACTTGTATGAGTTCTCTAATATTTTTGTTTTTGTGCAAGGCCGCTTGTAAGGCGGCCTGGAGCCTTGAATGCTGACAGCCTCCATTAGCATTAATGCTGTTCTCTTATCTCCCCTCGCTCTCCTCCGCTCCCCCCTCGCTCTTTCTTGTCTGATGGTTCCCTGACACCGTTGACAAGGCTGACACCACCAATCAGCTTCGACTCAGCAAGGTCACTGTTCAGACTTGACTCGTGATTGGCTGCTGCGCTTCAACGTGTTATTACTGTCTGATTTGATCGGAGGCAGGGGGTGGTCTCCAATCAAACAGAGAAAAGGTCCTAGAGAAGGTAATTAAATCCTGTCAGAGGCAATTATCGGTTCCAGGGCCATGACTCTGGCCCTGAATGCAGATGATCTGAAACTGTATTCTTGTAGAAATTCAAGAGGGCTCCTGGCATGGTTCAGCTAGGCATAAAGGAAGCAGCAGTTTTCTGCAAACAATGCTGCTCTGTATTTTGAACCTTTCTGCCTTTTTTCCCCTATCCCCGAAGACTTCTGTGTTCACTGATCAAAAATATTCCTTTTAAGGTCACGTTCTAATTAATTTAATAGACAAGGTTTTCCTTTCTAGGACATAAATAATGACAAGTTTTACTAAAGAACTTCTGCCCCCAACACGGGCTATAACAAACAGGCTTTATCAAGGCAAACCAAAGCACTGAATGGAAGGGCACTAATCTGTAGTTTGGACCAAGGGAGGGAAAAAAAAAAAAAGTAAAGCCTCTAACATGGATGTTCTGCTTGAGGTGGATCCTGCCCTGTCTGTTTAAACCTTATCACGCGCTCTCATGATGGAATATGCTGCTGAGACGAATCTCGAAGTTTCTCAAGGTAGTCTAGTGAGGGTAGGGTGCCTTTGGTGACATAGTTTTTAAAGGACAGAGAAGAATTGTCCTTTTAAGAAGCAGATTTCACTCTGTGAGGAAAATGCCTCTCCCTACCCTTCAAAAGAATATCTAGGAGAGTTAAATGTCTAAACTGAGCCTGGGAAATAAAAGCAAACAGAAGGGAATGTTGTATTTTTAATTGGGAAGGGAAAGCTAAGACACACTCCGTAGGTGCACTTCTGCTCCTACATAGATAGAAGACTCTGCTTGGGTTTCCTGTGTTCTTTCTCTTCAATTGTCATTAAATAGGCTTTGCTGTGTGGTTTTTGCCCAAAGAACCTAGAACGAAAAAGTAAACCTCTCTCCAGCTCCTGAATAATATTAATTGTTCTCAGTGGTATTAACCAGTTTAGCATGAAAAATATTTAAGAGTACGAAGGTACATCATAAAATGCCTATCTGCTCACACTGCTGACTTTAACAGACCTTATGAAATACGGCTTTCAATAAATGTCAACCTTCCAATGGGTAGCCTTGATTTCAACCTTTGTGTTTTGTGAGCGTGGGTATTATTTTTTTTTTTCAGGAATAAGATGTTCAAAACACCATTAAAACAATTTCTGTGTTGTTGCTGATGAAACAGTTTAACCACCAGGGTTTCTCCCGAGGGAACAGTTAACTTTCCTCTAATCTTGGTTGTTTTCTTTGTTTCTAAAACACCATATTCCTTAATATGCCTGACTTTATTTGTTTTGTTGAAACATAAACAGATGCTTTAAGCAAAACATCATTTTAAAAAAGTAGTCCCTGCTACTAGCCCATTAATCAGGATGAGGTATCAGGTTGGGAAAAAAAAAATGGTGGGGGAGATGTTAATAATAATGAAAACTGCTTTGGACACTGGTCGGCTGAGTTAAAACACAAAAACAAAAACAAAACTCAAGTCCAAATCTGCACACATGATTGTGAAAATGATGTTTAATTCATCCCATACTGCGTTTTTGGAACATCAAAGGCTTCATCAACTTCCCTAATAAAGATAAAATAGATATGTGGATGGACGCAAACTGCTTGAGAATTTGGCAGCCTATTTTAGATCATCAGGTTCACTGCTATTACAGAACTATCTTGCTTTTCATCCAAGTGACAACTCTGTTTCATTTGTGAGCTAGGCTGTTTATTTTTATTTGACCACCCATTGTATATTACTGTGAAGTGAGAGTATTTTGTTTTGTTTTGTGTTGAAGTGGTAGTTGTTTTACGGAAGACACCTCTTCTGAAAGCAATCTTGATCTGTGAAGAAAAGGAATAGCTTTTGTAAATGAAACAAAAGGGAAAATGTGAACTATTTTCCCCCAGTAATTAAAATCAGTGCTCCTAGAAGAGGGGGGAAAAAAAAGACTGGATCACATGTGCCTCATTTACTCTTCCTCAAGGCATCGTCATCCTTTCTGCATTAGATGCATCTTTTAAGCTCCCTCACTTGATTTGGAGCTGCCTAAGGACAGGGTTGGTGTTCTACTCCATCTGGGGTACCCGGAAAGCCAAGAAAATGAAGACTGTTTAACTCCACGGACCTTTAAGGATGCTCATATGGGCCACTGTGAGATGGGACCACTCCAAGTTGAGACCCTGGAAATCATCAATAACTGTATAGTAATACTATTTAATCAGACAAGGGGGTTAACTAAAATGTCCTACTGAGGAGTGGACCCTGATCTGATGACTATTACCTGTATCAGAGTATTTAATTTGTGCTCTAAATAAAAATGGGAGTTCTTTATTCTATTACTTAATTCCGTGACCATTTAAGCACCAGCCATCAGAACTGCCTTAATGCAAAATATCTGAGGTCATTAGAATTATAAAGGTAGGCTGTCTGCATGATGTGTCTTTAAAAAGGTTTTTAAACAAAATGCTCCAGGGGACCTTATGTTGTGTTCAATGTTGAAATGTATTTTAAATTTTATAATGATTATACAAACATGGAAAATAATTCACATTCACCTCCTTACATGCAGTTGCTTTGATCCGTATCTTGGATTGAAAAGAGAGGATTTGCCTTATAATTGGTCTTTTTGAGATTTCTGGTGAGGTTCCTGCCACCATTGACGGCAGGAGTACACGGCCCAAACAAAGCCCACTGAGGTACATTTTCGGGATGGTGCATATGGGAACAATAATTTATGAACAGTAATAGGAGCTGGCTCTGCAATTCCCTGCCCGATACCGGAATAAATGTACCCCACTGATTACTGAGTGTACTGAAAAATACTTGAGTAAATAAAATAAAAGTCATCTGCTGTTCACCTCATTTGTAAGTTGGAATTCCTCAAAAGTAATTGAAAAAAAAAAAAGAATGACATGAAAACCACGATTAAGCAATATATACTAAGAACTATGTATTTTTAAAACGGGAGTTGGCAGTGAAAAATTAGCTGGACCTTGCCACATAGGGAATGAAAAAATTAACTTTCACTGTTCTGTGATGTTGCTGCAAATTCTCTGTGTTGCAAGCTGCATTTCACCCCTCGGGGATCTGAAAACTTATCAGATTTTATTAATTTATTGGCTCTGCGCTGAGGTGTATTGTAAACCAATTTTAAGTACTTCATTTTGCTATTTATTCACTGCTTACTAAAAGAAGCAGCCTTTCCTACAAACCCTCAGGGTTTCTGTAGTCAGTTATATTATAGCTTTCCTCAACCTGAGGATATGAAATCTAAATACATTTAAATATTTTATTTGATGTTTCTTAATGGGTGTCACCTTCATTCCTGATTTGCAAAATTGGGGACATATTCTTTCAGTGGTGGCATCAGGGTTAGAGATTGAGGGTGTCATTGGAGTACCCCCATCCCTATTTATAGTAGATGGCAATCCCTGCCCCTCCCCCTGCCATAGGGAGACAAAAATCTACAAAGGTAGCTGGTGGAATAGAAGTGCTCATTTTAGGGTGAGTGTGAAATTGACTGGCAGAGACAGAGGATTGTGGAGAAGAAAGCCCTGAAAGCTAAGAAATGGGAGTGAAGAACATGGGGGAATGATGGTGGGACTGCTGGGGAGGTAGGGATGGAGGTGGAGAGAAGAGAAAGAAAACCTTTCTGGGCCCCCAGCTGGAAGTCACAGGACTTGGTGGTTCTGGGTAAACTGTCTTTTTTTTTTTTTTGTCTTTTTGTTGTTGTTGTTGTTGCTATTTCTTGGGCCGCTCCCGCGGCATATGGAGGTTCCCAGGCTAGGGGTTGAATTGGAGCTGTAGCCACCGGCCTGCCAGAGCCACAGCAACACGGGATCCGAGCCGCATCTGCAACCTACACCACAGCTCACGGCAACGCCGGATCATTAACCCACTGAGCAAGGGCAGGGACTGAACCCGCAACCTCATGGTTCCTAGTCGGATTCGTTAACCACTGTGCCACGACGGGAACTCCCTGGGTAAACTGTCTTATTAGCTGCCGGGAGTGGTAGCTGTGATCAGTCCTGCTCAGCACCTGCTCCACTTCCTTCACTCTGCACTGAGTGGTCAGGTAGAATAACAGGATGCTCAGTTAAATCTGAATGTTGGACAAATGAGAGTAATGTTTTAGTAAAAATGTGCCCCAAGTGTTGTGGGAGACATACTTATACTAAAAAAAGTATCCCATACTTACATGAGATTCTGATTTTATTGGAATCCTGTCTTTTCTTTGCCAGATGTGACAGCTCTACCCACCTGACCCACCTAGAGCCTAGTGCAGGCAGAGGTTCTCCAAACATGGGGGCCAATGTTAATGTCAGTATGAAAATTGCCCCTTGGTCAAATTTCTGCTAAAAACCTTGAGGTACATTAATTTCTTGCCTCTGACCCCTGTCATTTTTAAATACCCACTGCAAATATTTTCTCTTTCATATTCTAATACCTAGACTTACAAATGAGGTGAGCAGCAGATGACTTTTATCTTATTTACTCAAGTATTTTTCAGTACACTCAGTAATCAGTGGGGTACATTTATTCTGGTGTTGGGCAGGGAATTGCAGCCCCATCTCCTAGACTCTGTCTGTCTACTGCCCCCCAATTAGTGTAATCACTTCCTTTCTCTCATTCTCTCAACTCTTTTCACAGTGTCTGCAGGAGTCCTCAGTCCATTATTGATGAAGTTTGTTATTTATCTAAATGTTCGAGTCTCCTTCTCCTAATGGAAACCCTGTTCTTCCATAAGGATCTTCTTTTGTAGCTGTCTTGAGTGGAGGCTATCCTCTGACAGTTAACTCTAACAGCTATGGAGTGTGGAAACAGGGGACATTCTCACTGTAACTTCCAAATCCCATGGGAGCCCCTTCCCTGTCTTTATCATGTTCTTCCTTTCTTTGCTGGCATCTCCCATTCATTCTGCACAGGTAATAAAGCCCTCGTCCACTCTCTCACCCATATATATGGTGAGACATAGATAAATTACATATGTATGTGTGTGTGTGTCTATCTTATCTATCTCTCTATCTCTCTATCTATGGGTGAGAGACATGCCAAGTCTACTGACATCCTCACTTATATGCTATGGTATATCACAGATGGCCATAAAGTCTTTGTAGCTATTGTCATCAAGAGGTGGAGTCCATTTCTACATCCTTTAAATCTGGACTAGCCTTGGGACTTTATTTATTTATTTATTTATTTATTTTGCCAATCGAATGAGCCAGACAGGACATCAGGCTGTTGCTTGGAGATCTTAAGAAGTCGTGCAGCTTTCTCTCTGTCTTCGTCTCTATCAGAACACTTCTACCTGAGTAGAGCTAATAGGAGATAGAGACCATAGGGAGCAGAAAGAAGTAGATCAGCTGAGCTCCAACTCCCAGATGAGTTAGTGAGTCCATTCTAGACCATCCATCCGCAGCAGGGCTGCCAGCCAACCACAAAGGTCAGCTGTTTCCCTCTAGACCAGAAGAGCCTGCCCTAGCCTTTTTGGCTGTTCCAGTCATCTCAGCCTACTCACAGAACATGTGCTGAATAATAAATACTTGTGGTTTTTAGCTAAGTTTTGGGGTTCTTGGATCGTCTTTTTTCTTTTACTATATGAATATTATCATTATCCTTGAGAATTTCACTGACCCTATGGAGATTTTATAGACCACTTTCTTATATGATTTGGCTTCTTAGTCTTTTTTTTAAATGTTTTTATTATAGTGGATTGACAATGTTCTGTCAATTTCTGCTGTATAACAAAATGACCCAGTCATACATACATATATGTGTATATATATATATATATACACGATACATTCTTTTTCTCACATTATCCTCCATTGTGTTCCATCACAAGTGATTAGATGTAGTTCCCTGTGCTATATAGTAGGATCTCATTGCTTCTCCACTCCAAAAGTAATAGTAGAAAGAAGTACAAAAGGATAAAGGGGAGTGGGGCCAAATCTCAAGGCTGTGATCAAAAAGTTGAAATAGTTATTGGATTGACGACAGAACTGATGACATGTAAATGGGAAACCTCCTGTTAAAATATCCTCAAGTATTGAGAGTTCCCTTGTGGCTCAGTGGGTTAAGGATCTGGTGTTGTCACTGGTATGGCCCAGGTCACAGTGCAGGTTTGATCCCTGGTCCCAGAACTTCTGCATGGCAAGGACATGCCCAAAATACAGTCAAGTCTAGATAATTTTATCACATTTCTCTGTCTAAAAATTATCTTCTCCTCAATCTGTCATGGGCCATACTTCCCCAAATAAATACTCAAGCAAAAAATAAATAAGTAAATAAATAACTACAGTCAAAGTTTGGTTCAAATAGGTTGTAATTAAAGAGTGTCTATGATTATGGAGTCTCAACCTAACAGTTGTGTGATAACAATGACTTTTTTTGACACCTTGAGGTCTGAAGAAATGAGATGCCAACAGATATATTTTAGTGCCTTTCAGGTAAGGGATGGGAGTGATCATCCCCAAGTGGTGGTGCAGGTAAAAGGAAGAAAGTAACATGGGGATGATGGGAAAGTGGAAGTAAATTTTGGGAGCTAGTGAACCTGATGAAGAGTAGGCATTAACCATGAGGAAGATGCTGAAGAGAATGGACTCTTTGGGGCACTTCATCAATCTTATGAATCAGAAAATTCAACTCTCTGGGCCTCGCTTTCCTCCTTGGTCAAATCAGTGAGTGAGGCTAAAGCTAGGACAGGAAATTTTTAGCATACTTGCTACCATGCTCCCTTTCCACGGCCGAGCTAGACATGCATTATCAGTTACAGCCCATTGTCCTGTTCAGCTTGGACGTAGGTTCTGAATCTTTCTCTGTCTAGCAATCCAGGAAACTCCATCAGAATCCAGGAAACTCCATCAGTACAGCAGAGGTAACATCTGAGATGAAAACCTGTTTCTTTACCCTAAGCTGGGTTATCTCAGCCTCTGGAGTTTGAAAATTCATCATGCTTAATAAAGAAAAATCTCAGTGCCTCTTTCCATCTCTGCTTTAGAAGATGATATTATAACCTGGCCACTCACATCAAATTACTTCAAGTTTCAGAAAAAAAATTGATATGGATATTTGTTCTCTTTAATCTATTTTTTAAAACTCTAAACAGAGAAAACCAAAAAAGACATTTAAATTTAATTTTATCAAGATGGAGAAAATTGATTTTTGACATGCCTAGCCACCACATTATCAGATATATAGATTTCAAGGAGCTGACATTCATTGCATAAGCTTTTTTTTTTCCTTTCTCATACATGTCATATTGTAAATCCATTTTGAAGATACCATGACAGTTTTTTAAAAATTTATGGTTGTTTCATTGAATTTTTCCTAAAGCAGAACCCAAATCTAGCCTTGAAAACAAAAGTCTCCTCAAAACACAAAAATCAACCCTTCTGTCAAAGATTGTCTGCATCTCTCCTCTTTGTTCTGACAGAAAGTGGTACTTCCCAAATTAGCGTCGTGTTGGAAAATTGTAGAGCAGGATGACCCTCAGTTTTTTAAAAAATCTTAACATATCTTGAATAATCTTTTCGTTTTTCGTTTTCTTTTCTTTCTTTCTTTCTTTTTTTTTTTTTTTGGTCTTTTTATGGCCATACCTCTGGCAAATGGAAGTTCCCAGGCTAGGGATCAAATTGGAGCTGTAGCTGCTGGCCTGCACCTCAACCACAGCAATGTGGGATCTAAGCCGTGTCTGCGATCTACACCACAGCTCATGACAACCCAGATCCTTTAACTCACTGAGAGAGGCCAGGGATGGAACCCGCTTCCTCATGGATACCAGTCGGGTTCCTTATCGCTGAGCCACAACAGCAACTCCTCTCAAATAACCTTAAACTTTGCTTATGACAACAAAGCTTGCAAAAATATCAGCTAAGTCATGTTTTGAATTTTGTTTCATCAAACAGTCTTCAAAAAAGTCAATATTGAATATATTGTTGAATTATAAGAAAAATCTGTCTTTTCAAACAAATTTTTTGGGGGTGGGTTCACACTTTTAAAAATTCATTTTGTTCGCCTCACAAATATCCGCTTGATGTGGAAAACTTAGAAAACACAGAAAATAGAAAGGGAAAAAATGAGGCCTACTTCCTCCACCACAAAGTTTCCATGTTTATCATACTTTGATGTCCTGTAGTCTTCCTCCCTCCCTCTCACCCTCCCTTCATTCTTTTCTTCTTTCCAGCTCTCAGGCATCATGAAGAGTCTATTTTTTTAAATTGTCTCTGTTTTACCATTCCAACATACTGTGAAAATGCTTCCACATAAATGCACATTTCTTCACAATACTTTTTATTAAAGTAAATATTATAATGTACTATACGATTTAATGAAGTTTACAAATGTGTTCAATCACACAATCATATAACTGATAAAATGCAGTTCTTTTTTTTTGTCTTTTTAGGGCCGTACCCGAGGCATATGGAGGTTCCCAGGCTAGGGGTTACACCAGAACTGTAACTGCAGGCCTACGACACACCCACAGCAACGCGGGATCTAAGCTGTGTCTGCGACCTACACTACAGCTCACGGCAACGGCGGATCCCGGACCCACTGAGTGAGCCCAGGGATAGAACCTGAGTCCTCATAGATCCTAGTCGCATTCATTACCACTGAGCCACAACCCTCAGTCAGTTCTTAATATTAACTCAAAGGTAACTCATGTTTAGTCTTGCCTTGAACTTATTTAAATGGGATCATAGAGTATGTAGTCTGAAATTTGGCATTTTTTGCTTGCCATAATGCTTTTGCAATTTGTTCATATTGCTACACAAAATACCACCTTTTTCTTAATCACTGAGAGGAATTTCATTATATGAATATACCACAATTTGGTTAGGTTATCCATTCTCCAATTTAGGAACATTTGAGTTATTTTACTATTTTGAGCAAAGCTACTGGAGACATTCTGTGCAAGTCGGTTTTGAACATATAAATAATTTTCAGGGCTTGCATAGTATATCATTGAATCTATATACTCTATATATAACTCCTATTAACTTAATCCTTTTTGTTGGTCAGTAAATTACTTCCTGTCTTCATTATCATATAGAACGCTGTGGTGTAAACCTTTGTGAGTTCTTGTCCCCCCTTTTATTATGGTCAATGTTTATAACATGAAATTTACCACTTAACCATTTTAAGTGTGTAATTCTATGGCCTTAAGTATATTCACATTGTTGTGCAACCATCACCACAATACACCTCCAGAAATTTTTTATCATCCAAACTGAAACGCTATAGTCATTAAACAACAATTCCTTCCTCTAGCCCCTGGTAACCACTATGCTACTTTCTGTCTATGGATTTCACTATTCCAGGTAACTCATATATGTGCAATCACACTTTGATTGAATATTTGATCCTTTATGCCTGCCTTATTTCACTTGGCATAACGTTTTCTGGTTCATCCAAATTATAGCCTGTATCAGAATCTAACTCCTTTTCAAAGCTGTATAGTATTCCATTACATGTCTAAATCACATTTTGTTTATCCATTCATTCATTGATGAATGTTTGAGTCATTTTTCCTTTTGAGCTAAGGTGGAGAATGCTGATACAACCACTGGTATACAAAATCTGTTCCAAGTCTTTGCTTTCAGTTCTTTTAGGCATATGCCTAGAAATGGAATTTCTAAGGCATACAATAATTTTACTTTTTTCTTTTTAGGAACTTCCATACTGATAGACAGTAAATGGTAACACCATTTTACTTTTTTACTCTGTGGAATGTACAAAATTTCCACTTTCTCCACATCCTCGCTGACGCCTCTTACACTTACATTTTCTTTGCTTGTTTTTGGATAACAGCCACCGTACTAGGAATGAAGCAGAATTTCATTGTGGTTTCAACTTTGTGAGTTTTTGTACATAACTTTGAACATAACCCTGATTAGGTGCTTAGGTGAAGTTTCTAAAAATGTAATTCCTGTGAATAAGATTTTGTCCATTCTCAAGTCTCCTAATAAACATAGTCACACTTCCAAAAAGGTTATGCTGGTTTAGTCTATCAGCAGTAATATGAGTTCTTTTCCGTTTGGTTTTTCATTTCCTTTTAGACAACTCTGCATTATTCTAAATCACTCACTTGATGGTTTCCAACATCTGGATATTTTGCCTTTATTGCTCAGTTATTTGTAAACATTTCATATTTTGCATACTGGTGATCACTGATGATTGTGATGGTGGCCACTCATTAACTCTTATCCATAAGTAACTTAAAGCCTTTTATCAATTAACTATGATTCATCCATATTTTGTAGATTGTGCCTGCCTTGCTGTTCTTGTTCTCCATGCAATTCTTTAGCTTTTTAAGGGAACTTGATAAATAACAATAATTATTCCTTGTATTGGCACTGAACTCTACCTAGTTAAATTCTTCTATACACATGACCTTCTTGGAGTGTCATAACAACCCCTTCCAGGTAGGTAGGTAGGAAATGTGCTTTTATTCTCATTATTATATGTGAAGTGACTGTAAGGCCAACCAGCTAGTTAGTAGCATAGGCAGGGTACAGACAGACTGTCTCAATCCCTAGTCTTCAAAACCTTTCATAATATATTAAAAAAGAGTCAATCTTCTTAAAAAATCACCATATGCATAAAATTTAATGTAAAAAAGTGAACTCAAATGGAATTTGCCACTTTGTCAGGCTCAACACATTTAATTTTGATATGATGCCAGGATCTAATGAGGATAGGCATATAATTTCATCATTACGCTGAAAATAGACATTTCAAAGCAAGCGCAGTGGACAAATTAACTCATCATGGACAGATGATAGTTATTATTTTCAATTACTTCTTGGGTTCTTTTCTCAAAAGTATTGTACAGTTGCAACTGTCTAGTGTTATTTGGTGGTCCAGTAAGAAACCTGACCTTTAGGGCAGAAAAAAAAATCCCTGTGATGCTTTCTTAGTTATGAAAAACCTATTAATACGCAAATTGTCAGGCCTTTAAAAAATAAATTAGGAGGTAAAAAAAATAGAATCCAAAATTTAAAAGTTGCATTATTGCAGTATGAACAAAAGCTAAGAGTTTTTCAGATTTTGAGTAGAGCTATTTTCTGTTGAAATGACATTCCTGCATGGGTGTCTGCAGACTCAGTTTGGGCTTTAGACCCGGAAGCCTGCAGAGATAAATTCCTAGCTCATGGCTGTCAAACGTATTAAGCCATTTTTTTTCCTTCCACCTTAATTGAGATAAGTTTGACAAACAGCTTTGTATAAGTTTAAAGTGTACAGCACAATGATTTCACTCACATATATCATGAAATGATTCCCACAGTAAATTCAGCAAGCATCCATCATCTCATATAGATAAAAAAATTAAAGAAATAGAAAAAAAATTTTCCTTGTGATGAGAACTCTTAGGATTTGCTCTCCTAACAACTTTCATATATGACATATTGCAGTGTTAATTATATTTATCATATGGTACATTCCATCCTGAGGAATTATCTGTCTTATAACTTGAAGTTTGTACCTTTTGACTACCCTCATCCAATTCTCTCTTCCCTTGTCCCCTCCTCTGGCAACCACAAACCTGATCTCTTTTCTGTGTTTGCTTGTTTGTATTTGAAGTACAATTGACCTGCAACAGTGTGTTAGTTCCTATTACACAACACAGCAATTTGATATTTCTATACATTTTTAAACGATCACCATGATAAGTCTAGTTACCATCTGTCACCATACAAGTATATTACATTATTATTGAATTCCCTGCACTATACATTTCATACCTGTGACTCATTTCTTTTGCAATTGGATGTTTGTATCTCTTAATCTCACTCATCCACTCTCTCCTTCCCCCACACTCTGCCTCTCTGTCAACCATCTGTTTGTTCTCTATATCTGTGAGTCTGTGTTGGGTTTTGTAATGTTCATCCATTTGTTTTGTTTTTCAGATTCCATATATAAGTAAAATCATACAGTATTTATCTTTTCTCTGTCTCACTTATTTCACTTAGGATAATACCGTCTATGTCCATCCATGTTGTCACAAATGGCAAGATTTCATTCTTTGTTATGGCTGAGTCATATTCCAGCCATAACAAAGAATGAAATCTTTGTCTTATTTATCTGTCCATCCATTGATAGGCGCTTGTTTCTTCCATATCTTGGCTATTGTAAGTGATGCTGCAATGAGCATAGGGGTATATATATGTCTTTTCAAATTTGTGTTTTAATTTTTGGGGATAAATATCAAATAATCAAGTTGGACTAGTCTTTCATGCCATGCACAAAAATAAATTTAAATGAATTAAAGACTTAAATGTAAGACCTGAGACCATAAAATTTCTGGGAAAAAAAAAAAGGCAATTCATTCTTTGACATCAAATCTTAGCAATAATGTTTTGAATGTGTCTCCTCAGGCAAGGGAAACAAAGGAAAAAATAAACAAATGGGACGACATCAGAATAGAAAAGCTTTTGCACAGTGAAGGAAATTATCAATAAACTGAAAAGGCCTCCCACTGAATGGGAGAAGATGTTTGCAAATAATATAATTGATAACGGATTAATATACAAAATATACAAAGAACTAATACAACTCAACATCAGAAAAACAAATACATTAGAAAAATGGGCAGAGAATCTGAATAGACATTTTTCCAAAGAAGACCATACAGATGGCCAACAGACACGTGAAAAGATGCTCATTATTGTGGAAATGCAAATCAAAACCACACTGAAATATCACCTCACACCTCATAATGGCTATTATCAAAAAGACAACAAGTAGCAAGAGTTGATGAGGGTGTGGAGAAAAGGGAACTCTGGTGCACTGTTGGTGGAAATGTACATTGGTGCAGCCACTATGGAAAACATCATGGAAGTTTCTCTGAAAATTAAAAATAGAACTGCTCTACGATCCAGTGAATCCATATTAAGCTATTCTTTAGAAAGGAGTGTTTATGAAATTCCAGAATGTGAAATAGAGAAACATGGAGCAACTATGGTTAAAGCAGGGGTGAGAGGAGGCTGAATCCCTATGCATAACAAGATTTACTCACATTCATTCAGTCCTTATTGAACATCTGCTATGCTTGATGATGGGCTTCCATAAGAGGGGGAAAAAAAAAAAACCCAAAAAACAAAAGAAGGTCTCTGCTCTCATGAAGCTTAAAGCCTAGTAGAAGAGATATGTTTATCACATGGTCATGCTGTCAAGCGTAAAACTACAAGTCTGATTATAATGCGCAGAAGATGTATACAGTGCTACAGGCAATTATAATGGAGGTCATGGTCTAGTCAGAGAGGTTAAGGAAGTCTTCTCCAAGGACGTGATGCTTGGGTATGAATCTGAAAGATGAATAGAAATTTACTGGGAGTTCCCGTCATGGCTCAGTGGTTAACAAATCCAACTAGGAACCATGAGGTTGTGGGTTCGATCCCTGCCCTTGCTCAGTGGGTTAAGGATCCGGCATTGCCATGAGCTGTGGTGTAGGTTGCAGAGGCGGCTCAGATCCCGCATTGCTGTGGCTCTGGCGTAGGCTGCCAGCTACAGCTCTGATTAGACCCCTAGCCTGGGAACCTCCATATGCTGCGGGAGCAGCCCAAGAAATGGCAAAAAAAAAGAAAAAAAAAGGAAGAAATTTACTAAGAGGAGAATTAAGAGTATGCTAGGAAGGGGGGAAATTATGTGCAAAGTTCTGACAGACTTGAGTCAGAGAAACTGAAAAATAGAAAAGTGTTCCTGGATCAGGGTCAAGGGGGAATGAGCTGTGGCTAGAGGAGCAGGTAATTGGCCAAACCATGTAGAGGGTGGCTGTTTGTGCTAAGGAATGTAGTTGTTGTCATAAGAACAATGGAATGCTACCTGGAAAATAAGCAAATAAACAGGAAACTAAAAGACAATGAATTTGATTTGGTACCTGTGTGTTTGAAGTGCTTTGAGAAAGTCAAGTAGGAAGTTGCATTCAGGACTTCAGAGGCAGTATAACTGTATGATTCGGAGTTCCCATCGTGGCTCAGTGGTTAACGAATCTGACTAGAAACCATGAGATTGAGGGTTCCATCCCTGGCCTCACTCAGTGGGTTAAGGATTCAGCGTTGCAGCGAGCTGTGGTGTGGGTCACAGATTCGGCTCGGATCCCACGTTGCTATGGCTGTGGTATAGGCTGGCGGCTACAGCTCCAATTAGACCCTTAGCCTGGGAACCTCCATGCACTGCGAGGGCGGCCCTAGAAAAGACCAAAAAAAAAAGTATGAGTCAACTGTGTGATGGTTGTAAGGGAAGTCATAAGTAGAGGTGGTCAGCTGCGGGGAGATTAGAGTAAGAAAAAGAATTCACCTAGGACAGTGCCTGGAGAAACTCCATCATTTAAAGCCCTGGTAATTTAGTGGCTAGAGAGTGTGTGAGACTGGGGAGTGGCATTATAGAAGCCAGGCGTGTTAGCTTCCCAGGGCTGCTGCAACAGGAGTGACGGGGTAGCTTCAGATGACAAAAGTATATGTCTCACAGCCCAGGAGGCCAGAAGTCTGAAGTCAAGGTGTCATCCAGGTTGGTTCCTTCTGAGGGCTCAGAGAGAAAATCTATTCATGCCTGTTTCTTAGCGTTGGCTATTGCCACCAATCCTTGGCGTTCTTTGGCTTGAAGATGCTCTTCTCCCATCTCTACCTCTGTTGTTGCCTGGAGTTCTCCCCTGTACATCTCTGTCTCTATGTCTTGGGAGTAAGGCACCCCCCCCAAATGTGGTATGACCTTATCTTAACTAGTTACATCTGCAAAGATCCTATTTTCAAATAAAGTCGCATTTCAAGGTTTCGAGTATGCATACTTTTGTTTTTGTTTTTGTCTTTTAAGGGCCGCACCTGCAGCATATGGAGGTTCCCAGGCTAGGGGTCTAATCGGCGTTGCCTACAGCAACGCCAGATCAGAGCCTCATCTGCAACCTACACCACAGCTCACAGCAATGCCGGATCCTTAACCCGCTGAGCAAGGCCTGGGATCGAGCCTGTGTCCTCATGGATGCTAGTCTGATTCGTTTCCCCTGAGCCACCACAGGAACTCCTTGAGTATACATATATTTTAGGGAGACACTAATCCAATCCAATATACAAGGGGAAAAGATAAATTCTGAAAGGAGACAGTGTGTGACATTGCTGAGAGGTCCAGAGAAAGGGGTCATATCTTGCTTTATTAGAAAGCAGAGTTCCGTAAATACAATTTTAGCATATTATCCTTAAATCTGAATGTGCAGCTTCCTTTCTGGTTTTCAGTCCTCCTGGAGTTTTATTGATGACTTCGACTGGAGAATCTGTCTTCATCTTTGAGAGATGGCCCAGGAGGTGGCCCTCAGGTGGCACAGGGGTCCTGGCTCGGGAGCCAAGTAAGAGTACAGATGCCATCTTTGGAATTTCTCTCTTTGATCTCTGCAACCACTTGATTTCCCTTGGAGATCTTTCCTTAAGTAATATCTAAGCCCTCTCCTATTTAGAGAGCACAAGGGCTAATGGGATCACTGGCTGAGGTGAAATGGTTGCAGATGGTAATGTGAAGACTAATTTATTTTCAGAGGCTTTTAGGAATTCATGTGCTTTTAATGATAGCTTACTATAACCACAAATCCCTCATTTTCATTCTTTAAAGGGAGAGGATATTGCCCATTATTAACAGTAGAGGAAGATAGAGTAGGCAGCTAATTGACCCAGTGAATCTGACACAATCGTGGTGGGGTTATGAAAGCTGAAGGGTTTTACTATGCTCCTAGGACTTTGTCTCATTTTTTATATCGACTTTTTTTGACCTTCTTGCGAGCCATTTTCACCTGCTCGTCTTTCTTTCTCAGTCAAGCGTCTATCTGGCAGGCCCCACAGTGAGGTGGTTTTTCTATGATCCTTTTTTTTAAATTAAAAAGCTGATGCAGCTTTGTGTTCCCCAATGGGATGATGACTGTTTTGGGTTTTTTTTGTTTGTTTGTTTGTTTGTTTGTTTTTTGGAGAGGGGAAAAATGGGTAGGCTTACTTCCTGTTCTTCACTCTGTTTGGGGAGTCTTATTATCTGCTTCTTCTTAAGCCAAGGGATGACGTGTTGGTTGTCACTAGTCTGGTAGGGAGAAGGAGGGGAAAGGGAAGTGGGTAGGGATGGAAAGATAGATATTTCTTTTCTTTTTAAAAATATCTTCTGTTGGAGTATAGTTGACTTATAAAGTTGTGTAGGTTCAGGTGTTCAGCAAAGAAAATCAGTTATACATACACGTATAGCCATTCTTTTTCAGATTTTTTCCCACATAGACTATTACAGAGTATTGAGGAATTTACCCTGTGTTATACAGTAGTAGGTCTTTGTCACCTATCTATTTTATGCATAGTAGTGTGTATATGTCAATCCCAACCCCCTAATTTATCCCTCCCATCCCACATTTCCCTTTGGTAACCATGAATTTGGTTTCAAAATCTTTGAGTGTGTTTCTGTTTTGTAAGTTGTTTTGTATCATTTTTTGTTAGATTTCACATATTAGTAATCTCATATTATATTTGTCTTCCTCCATTTGATTTACTTCACTTAGCATGGTAGTGTCTACATCCATCCACATTGCTACAAATGGCATTATTTCATTCTTTTTTATGACTAAGTAATATTCCATTGCACATATGGACCACATATTCTTTATCCAATCTTCTGTTGATGGACATTTAGATTGCTTTCATATCTTTTCTATTGTAAATAGTACTACAATGAACATTGGGGGTGCATATATGTTTTCAAATTACAGTTTTCCCCAGATATATGCCTAGGTATGGAATTGCTGGATTATATGGCAGTTCTATATTTATTTTTTTAAAGGAACCTCCATACTGTTCTCCATAGTGGTTGGACCAATTTGCATTCCCACCAACATTATAGGAGAGTTCCAAGATATATTTTCTTGTAATCTTGACCCGAAGGGAGAAAAAAATTCTTCTATAGCCCTAAGTCTTTAATTTCAGGAGGAAAAATACTGGTTTCTTCCCTGGTCCTTTAAGCCAGCTGGACTTGGCGATATCATATGTCTGTAATTCACAAAGACAGTCCTCAGCAAGGCCTGAGCTCTTGCTGGCTGAAAAGCCCTCCTTCCACCATCATCTCTATTGATGTTAGACACTTTGTTCTGCTATCCAGGTTTATGTTCTGCTTCTGCCAAATTATAGGTCTGTTGTTAGTCGTCCTCTGTCTTGATGCTTGGATTTCTCTGAGGGCTTTTCTCATGGGTTGCATTTCCAGCTCTTAGAGGCCCCAATTTATTTACTGCTCTGCTCTGCTTGATTCTCCATTCATCCCAGAGAGGAAGCCCTAGAGCTTTGAAACTCAGGGCAACAGTCTAGTTTTGAGATCCATAAGGAGATATTCATTGTTTCAGAAGGAGCATATTATCATTTATAATAGGGAAAGTGTGGGTTTTGAAGTCAGGCTCATTCAAGCATTGAATGCCAGGCTCTGACCTCTTCTAGTTTTACTTTCAGAGTACAATTCTATGAAGTCCATTCTAAAAAGAACATAATAATGTTTGTATCTAAAACATACATGTAGGAGTTCCCGTTGCGGCTCTGCAGGTTAAGGACTGGACATTGTCTTTGTGAGGATATGGGTTTGAACTCTGGCCTTGCTTGGTGGGTTAAGGATCTGGCATTCCTGCAAGCTGCAGCGTAGGTCAGTGATGTGGTTCAGATCCAACATTTCTGTGGCTGTGGTGGCTGTGGCATAGGTCCCAGCTGCCACTTCAATTCCACCCCTGGCCTGGGGAAATTCTATGTGCCACAGATGTGGCTTAAAAAGAAAGTTAAAACGTGGACTGGAGTAAACATACACAATATGTGATTGTTATTGCATTGAGGTGAATCTGAGGACCAAGTAGTCCTAGAGATGAAGGGGATTTTAGGTTTATCGGTAAGGATCTAGGTCTTTTATATTTAAAAATAATCTGAAGGTATGATGACGAGATTAACATTAAAAAATTCTGATAATGGGTTATAGTTTTCTCCCTAATTTTCTACATTAAGCATTTTTTCATAAGTTTATTTGGCATTTTAATTTCTTCTATGAATTATCTACTCGTAATTAGCTAACATTTTTTCCCTTTGGGTTATTTATCTTTTCCATATTTCCTTGAAGTATTTTGTGTATTCTCATATCAATTCTTGGTTAGTTATATGCATTGTCTCTTCTCCCTGTCTGTGGCTTATTATTTCCTTTTATTTCGAGCATCTTTTGACATACAGTAAGTGACAGAAGTGATAGACAGAAGTTGAGATCAAACTTTTCCTTTATGTCTTGAGTTTTTGGTATATTGCCTAAAAAGTCAGTCTTTACCTTGAGTTCATTAAGGTAGTTATTTTCATATATTTTCTTCTAAAAGACAAAGTTTGTTTTCCCTTGAAGGTGTCTAATCAATCTGATATTAATTTTTTGGCATGAGCAATTTATAAATTAAAATTTTTCTATATGAAATCCAATTGTCTGAAATTATTTAGGATTTAGTTACAGAAATGCTATAGATTTTCGTATCCAGAAACATTTCTGCATTCTCCTACATTTTAATAATCATAGGTTTTATTCCATTTTCTGTATAAACAAATCCATAGTATCACAAATAATGACTATTTTGTGTATTCCTTTATAAGCCTTATAGATCATATTTCTTTTTCTTGTCTTGTTGTGGTGTCAGAGTCTCTAGTACAAGGTTGAATGGTAGTGAAAATAGTGGGTGTCCTTATCATTATTTACATTAATGAGAATGCTTTTAAACTTTTACCATTAAGTAGGGAGTTTGCTATAGGCTTTTGTTAGATATTCCCTTATCTGGGTAAGAAAATCCCATTTTGGAGTTCTCTGGCAGCCTAGCAGTTAAGGATCTGGTGTTGTCAATGATGTGCCTCAGGTCACAACTGTGGCTTGGACTTGATCCCTGGCCTGGGAACTTCCTCATGCTGTGGGCATGGCAAAAAAAAAAAAAAAAAAGGAGAGAAAATTCCCTTTTCTTTATAGTTCAATGAATTTCTACAAATTCATTATTTAAATTATAAATGAAAGGGACAGAGTTGTTTATTTCTCTCTCATATAACATTTACCATGGAATGGTTCAAACTAGTGGTTGAATGATGCTTCTTGAAGTCATTTAGGGGCCAGGCAGCTACCCTACCTTTCCTTAGGCCACTCTTCTCATTGTGAAAACAGAGAAGACTCAGAGAGGAATGCCCAAGCTGGTAATATCAAGCCCCAAGTTTTCAAATGTAGATATACTATCTTTACACTGGGGAGAATTTAGTCAGGACTACACATAACTGCATGGGAAGCCAGAAACTACAGTGGGCCAGAGCTTTTGCCGAAAAAAATTAATCTTTTGCATTTAAAAAAATCTCTATTTTTAGGTATTTTTAATTTACACTGTGTTATTTTTTCTCAATCAGTTGCTGAAGTTTTTTTGTCCCTTTTATTAGTTTTTCCTTTCTTTTTTTTTTTTTTCTTAAAAACTCAAGAAGTTCCCTGGTGTCCTAGTGGTTAAGGATTCAGCATTGTCACTACTATGACTTAGTCCTTGGCCAGGGAACTTCTGGTATGCCATGGCATAACCAAAACCAAAAACAAACAAACAAAAAAACACAGACATTAGTGGGGAAAAAAAAAAGACAAAAATCCAAATTAGGTCTGGTGTTTAGCTGTTTAGTTAATGGTAACATACCACTGTCGTGCCTACTACTAAGAGTAATACAGAGTATATGAAGACATAATAAAAGTAGTCAACATTTATAAACACTTACTATGTGCCAGACATCTTTCTAAGCTATTTTAATCCTCAAAATAGCACCCCGAGGTAGTTTCTACTAGTATCCAACCTGTTTTATAGGTGAGGAAACTGAGACATAGAAGTTAAGAAATTTGTTCAAGATCACATGGTAGGTAAAGAGTTGAGCCATGATTTTAACCCAGGCATTTGGATTTTCACAACAGCATTTGGAACCACTGTGCTCCAAACGCCACTGCAGTTATGAAATGCCTTTGTAGCCCATTTCAAAGGTGAGTGTATCCGTCAGAGTTTCAGCAGGAAATGGATGACATGCTCAAGACTGAGGAATGTTTAATAAAGGACACATTACAGAGTTTGGGGAAACCAACTAGGAAAGCTGTATTCTTCAGGGGCTAGTAACTGTGGGGAGCTAGTACCACCCCAGACCTAAAAGGAGGGAAATGGTCATTAGGATGCAGAGAGACTAGAAACAATGAAATGCCAGGGCTGCCAGGTAAAATCTGTGGCATTTGGTGGAGGAAGGAAGCCAACCTGCCCTGATTACGTGATGAGGGAGCCAGAAGAAATACTTCCCTCTCATTTTCCTCCCATCCACCCATCTCCTGCTGTTCTCTCCTGTTGGTTAAGCCCAAATGGAACACAGAGAGCCAGGAGCCCAATTGACCCAGCTCATAAAGCTTTGCCTCCCAGGGTCCAGAGCAGGGTGGGGAATATCTTGAAAGGGAACAGGAAATAAACAGCACAGTGAATTTCTCTATTAAGGAAATCTTTTTGCTCCAGGAATAGTTTTGGACAAAACTGAAATCTAAAGTAGCATATTCAACAAGGTGTGGAAAAGATCCCTTTTTTCTTTTCATTTTCATCACTTTTGGAAAGGAGCAGGGCTTTGGTAAATGCCCCCGACATATTGTTTTCTTAGTCAAATATTTGCAACAAAAATGTTTATATGTCTTTGCGTATGTAGATGTAAATGAGTGGAGAGAAGCCATATTTTGTTCCCAAACAGTTATCAACATAGGAATGGTGATTCACTTTTAGGATACTGTGTACAGTCATCACAATACATAAAAATGCTTGAAGCTAGAAGAAATGAAAATCAACCATGTCTTCAATGCTAGAGATCGGGTTGATCAAATCACAGAGGTTGTAACAGATCTGTAAAACTGGATGAACTTTTTGGATTATCTGGTTTAACTTCTCACTCCTTGAAGGAATGCGCTCTATGAGAAATCCTACAAGATCCTTTTTAAATCTATAGATCCATGCATCAAGGAAACAGAATTTCCTGGGACCCTATGACATTACTGCTGTGTAATTTTCTTACCTTTTCCAGAGTGGACGTTTCCCTCTCTTTCACCATTATTTCTATGTATCCTACTTTACGCAGTCATATAGCCATCTTCAATTTTGAAACCTATTGCTTCAAGTTATCTAATTTCTTAAACGAAAGAGCGAGAATGTGGCAATGCAGAATGGAACAGTGAATGAAAACTCTATTCACCTATCAAAGCATTTCCTGGAAAGAGAAAAAAAAAAAGAGGTTTAGAGGTTATGCTTAGTTCAAGCTAGCATAGCCACCTGGATGGGCCTGAGTACTTGAGTATGTGACAAGCATCATGTTTTACATGTTTCATTTGATCCATACAAAAGGGAGGTGCATTGTTTTTACAGATATGGATATCAATTCATTCTCCATGAATGGACAGAACCAAAATACTGTCCTAAGGATCTCACATTTCAACCAGTGTTTCTCAAGAGACTAGAAGCACAGAAAAGGGAAAAACATCTCTGGGGAGGATGCTTAGAAACTTGTCTGGGTGTTTAATTATTTATTCTTCATTGCCACATTGGTGGCGGAAGATGCCAACACAATAGTGCCCAGGTAAGACACCCTGACCTACGATATCCTAAAATAAAGTAGAACACTGAAAATGTTTATGTCTTGGAAGTAATCATTAGGATAGTCACACATTTCTTATTTTATGGATTTTTCACCATGTATATGTTGTCTTTTGCCATTAAAAATGTGGTAGAGGAAAAAGTTAGATTTTTATAGAGAAATCATATGGATCTGGATGAAGAAAGTGGAAGTAAAAAGAAATTACATCAAGGTTAAAGTTGGTGTGAAGAAGTATATTGTCTGGATTCCAGTATTTATTAGCATTTCAGGCAGTACTTTTTAAGCTGTTGAACTGGTACTTGAAAGACGTTTCTGGGAAGCTTTATTGTTAAGCTCATCTCCTCCCTGATAGTGGATGAGTTATAGCCCAGCCATTGGCTCCTATGCTCTCTTGTTTAAGTCAGATGATGTAAATTGGCTGGGGAGGTGGAGCAAATTTTTCCAACTTACTAACAGTCTCCATGTTGGTCTCATTTTAGAGGTGCTGACAAGGAGAAGCATCTTCTTGGGTGATTCAGTCTCTATGTTAATCTCCCCATTTCCAGGCCCTGGAATGCTTACAAAGCCTTTCCTTGGTGGGTCACTGTAGGAGAAAGTGGGGTGGGAATCAGAGTGTAAATGAAGTGACGGTTGGGGTGCAGACACTCCAGTCAGGCTGACTCCAGAGCTGTACTCTTAATCACTACAGTGCAGACCAAGTTCAATGCTACCTCTACCCCTTATTAGCTATGTGACCTTGAACAGGTTACTTAACCTCCGATGTAAAATGGGGGGAAAATAGTAGCACTCATGGAAATGAGAAAAATTAAATGAAATAATGGGATTAAAAGTATTTGATCAATAATAAACATCCAATAAATTCAAACTCTTATTATCCATCATCTGGGCCTTTCCTTTCTCCCCAAGCTTCTACTTTCTCTTGATATTTCCACACTGTATACTCTAGTTATGAACTAGTCAGAATTTCTAAACCACCTTCCTCCCGAGTTTCATGCTGCACGTCTTTTATTACATACTGTTCTATGGGGGCATAATTCCACTATCTTTCCAGGTTTAGCTAAAATCTCTACCTAGTGCACTTATCAGAATGAATTGCATGCCCTCTTGGCATCTGTGCCAGATGTGTAGCCAGTAACCTGTCCTAATTCCTCTTCGCTAACATAACCCAGACTTTGTTTAAAGCAGCAACATGGCAAGCCCCAGGAGAGCTCCCTATTTCTCTAAGCCAATTACAATACTGTTTTCTGCTTTCCCAAACCTCACTATTGGTGGGAGCGGTTATGTGACTCATTTCTGGCCAATAGGATATGAGGGCAAGTCTGCTGGAGGAACATCTAAGGAAACCTTGGCTTTCCCACTAAAGGGACTGCTGAGGCTCCTGCTTTTCTTACCTCTCTTTCCTCTTTTCTTCATCGAAGATGTTAGGTCTGTAGCAGTGTCAGCAGTCATCTGGAAAATGGGCTGTAAACAGGAGGGAAAAGTCAGGAGAACTGACAAGACGTTGGCTCTAGCACGACCGATTTGCTAAACCAGTGCTTGATGCCACCTAACCTCATATGTCACATGACGTGAGAGAATAAGCCTTTCATTATTAAGCCATTGAAAGTCAACATGTCTATTATTTGTAAGCAAATGTATTTTAAAGAGAAGTAAAATTACTTAAAAGTCAAAGGCACTGGTATTTTTCTTTTAATTAATATTATATACATGCACTGCAGAAAAGTTGGGACATACAGAAGGTCCTGTGGCAGTCTACTTTATTTTTAAATATTTTGAGATATCTCCTTAAGGGAGGAATGTAGTTCCTCGTGATGAACATAGGGCACGGCTTTGTGGCTTGTTCAGATCAATGAAAGCTGAAGGAAACGGCATGTACCACTTTTAAAAAAGCCATTTACTTTGACCTCTGTTATGAGACTGGAATGTCCCAAGTAGAGGCTTATCCTTTAGCCATGCGTAAGAATGAAGAGAATGTGGAACAGAGCTGTATGTAACCCAAAGTGGACATGAAGGTGACAGACAAATCAAATGTGGGGATCATTTCTTCTTAAAGCATAAATGACCCTAAGCTGACTGATTTAGAACCAAGAGAAGGAGTAATTATTGTTTTCTTCCTCAAAAATTGTTGGTAGGAATTGTAGTAGTTTTCAAGGCACGTTTGAGATATTTGAGATATGTCATATTTTCTCTAAAACTGTTAGAGTATAATTATTTCCCCTGCTATTAAAAATCTTTAGATTTTTCTTTAGATTACTTAATGGCCCATTGTTTAAATATATTTCTTACAAATCACAAAAAGGGGAGTTCCCGACATAACTCAGAGATTAACGAATCCAACTAGCATCCATGAGGCCGCGGTTCCATCCCTGGCCTCGCTCAGTGGGTTAAGGATCTGGCATGGCTGTGAGCTGTGGTGTAGGTCACAGATGCGGCTTGGATCTGGTGTTGCTGTGGCTGTGGTATAGGCTGGCAGCTACAGCTCTGATTGGACCCCTGGCCTGGGAACCTCCATGTGCTGCCCGTGCTGCCCTAAAAAGAAAAAAAAATCACAAAAGGGGCATTTATAGCATTAATATTTGGGTGAACACCTTGAGCCCTCCTTAGCATTCCTTATGTATTTGTGTACCTAGCACAGTACCTGGTATATATGCTCTCAGTATTTTTTTGTTCCAGAGAAGAACAGAAATGATCAAGTTCTATGGCAGAGATATAATTGGAGGCCTGGGAAGAGTACCAATTCTAGTTCTCTATTTCTTTTTAGAGTTCATTGTTTATAGCTTCTCTGCCTATATCCCTATATCTCATTTCTCATCATCACATTAATTTTGATAGGAGGACTCCAGAGAACTGTGTGCTTGAGTGGGAGTGATTTCTGTCACATAATGAATTACATAATTTATCCATATTTTTGTTCAATATATTTTTTTAACCTAAGTAAATGCCTATCATGTGCCAAGTCATGTGCTAGGCCTAGTGGATAGAGCAGTGAATATGACAGATGGGTCTCTGCTTTAGGCAACTTTATCATTGGCTAGTGACAGAGGGGAGGTAGGGAACAAAGAAGTTGACACATAAAGGCCAAATAATTTGGTAGAGAGATGAGTTATGTAGAGAGTACCACAGGGTCACATGGAGAGTGTGTGGGGAAGTGGAGACAGACACAGATGGCTTTAGTGTGGGAGATGAGGAAAAGTCACTCTCTGCCTCTTTGAGCCAATGGTCTGAATGACAAGGTGTATCCAGCTATGCAAAGATGTGAGGCATATGATTGCCAAGCAGAGGGAATGGCAGGTGCAAAGGTCCTAAAAAAAGAATGGACTTGACCTTCTTCAGAGGAAAATAAAAAGGACAGACAACGTGATGAATGAAGAGGAGAGTGGAAGGTGAGGTGAGGAGGTCAACAGTTTTGAAAACCACGGTCAGGACTTTGGATTTATTCTTGGAGAGACTGAGAAGCCAGTGGAGAGCTTCATGCATTGGGGTAAAATCAGAAGAAAGCCTGATTTATATTCTAAGGTGTTCACTGGGTGGCTGTGTGGAATACGGGTTGTAGAAGGGTAAGGATGGAAGCAGAGAGACCAGTTGAAGCTTTGTGGTTCTCCTGGAAGGAGACAGTGGGGGCTTACTCTGCAATGGTGTTGGTGAAGACGAAGAAGAGTGAATGGCCCAGCCATAGGCTTTTGGAAGGAGAGCCAGCAGAACTTGCTGGTGGATTCTGCAAGGGTTGGGTCTCCTTTGTGTTTTGTGCACTGTTACCAGGTGTGAGCACTGGTGTCGAAAGAGTTCTACTTCTGACTAGCTGTGTGACTTGGGGTAGCTACTAAACTTCCGTAACTTCCATTTCGGCATCTGTCAGGTACCTCCGAGGGTTGAAGAAATGAGCTAACGCATGTGACATGTTTAGCACAATACTTGGCGCACAAGAAATGTTTGAATACATTTTAGCTATGATTATGCTTAGGACTATGCATCTAGAGCATTTTGTTAAAAAAACAAGTGTGTTTAAACAACACTGGTCTTGAAGTGGGTAGTGAAAAGATGATGTGGGGCAAGTCAGGCAGGAAGTTTATCTCAGGAGACCTCTGTCTCCCAGGGGGCTAGCTTCTGATTTGGCTCTAGACGAAATGGCTGGAGATGTATTCCAGCGATAATTCAGGGCAGGACATAAAAGACTGTTCAGGAAGAAGCATAATACCTTTTTTTCATCTTTGGTAATTCCCCCTAAGATCTCCCCTTTTATTCTAGCCCATTATTCATCTGTAATATAAAGGAGATAATGTGGAAATTAAAGTGCTAATTTCAGCTGTTATGGGAATCAGGCCACAGCGTGGGGATTAAGAGACAAAAGAATAAGGAAAAAAAAAATAAGAAACCTTCCCAGCTAGGTTGCTTTGAGCCTATGGATTTTTATGAACAATTTGCCCAGCAGTAAATGGAAAATGCCCCTTTTATTGGTAAATTTCTGAACACTGTAGAGTTTAGTGGCACTCACAGTAATTCATGGTTCTGTACATGGGTTACAAATGTTTAACGTAGACTGTGAGAAACGTTGAAGGCAAGATTCTACAGTCGGCCTTATTGTTAGATTTTTGTTCACGAATAGTAAAAGCTGCCATTTCCTGAGAGTTAACCACACACAGTTACTGTTGCTAACATACTCTATCTTATTTAATTCTTACCATACCTCTCTAAGATAGTATTGTTATCTCCATTTCAAAGAGTCTGGAATTAACTGGCTTAGAGTTACACAGAGTAACTGCTAAAGCTGGGATTCGAACCTGGATTCATCTCTAAATCTCGTGCTTTTCAAAAAAATTGAAGTATAGTGGATTTACAGCGTTTCAGGTGTACAGAAAAGTGATTTAATATATCACTTTGATATATGATATTTATCATATCATATATCATATCATATATCAAGATTTTGAATATAGTTCCCTGTGCTATAGAGTGAGTACTTGTTTATCTACTTTATAGTAGTATAGTAGTATGTATATGTTAATCCCAAATTCCTAATTCATCTCTCTCCCCTCTTTTGCCTTTAGTAACCATAAGTTTGATTTTCATGTCTGTGAGTCTATCTCTATTTTGTAAATAAGTTAATTTGTGTCAGTTTTTGATTCCACATGAGTGATATCATTTGTCTTTGCTGACTTACTTCACTGAGTTTGAAAATCTCTGGATCCATCTATGTTGCTGCAAATGACATTATTTCATTCTTTTTTATTGCTGAGTAATATCCCATTGTATACTTACATATGTGTATGTATATATATGATAATAGACATCCTGTTGAGTTTGAGGTGATATCTCATTGTGGTTTTAATTTACATGTACCTAATGATGTGTGAAGTTAGCATCTTTTGCAATCTAGATAGGCAGAGAATTTTCCAGATTATCTGGTGCTGATTTCATTCTTTTTTTACGACTGGGTAATATTCCATTTTATGTATATATCACATCTTCTTTATCCATTCATCTGTCAGTGGACATTTAGGTTGTTTCCATGTCTTGGCAATTGTAAATAGTGCTGCTATGAACATTGAGGTATATGTATTTTTTGAATTAAAGTTTTCATTGGACATATGCCCAGGAGTGGGATTGCTGGATCATATGGTAACTCTATTTTTAGTTTTTTAAGGAATAAATCTTGTGTTTTTAACCACTATATTTATAATACCTACATCTACCAAATGACTTATTATAACCATATATAAATTATATATGTGCCTTATGTGAAATATAAACCCATGAAAATAAAAAATATACTTGTTATAGGAGTAAGGGCAAATAAACTTGCATATCATAATTCAGACAGAATAGCATACCTTGTTTATAACTCAGTTTTAGAATCACAGTTTTATATTGTTCACCACGGGCTGTACGCTTGAATGCGTGAAACTTTCTTTAAGTTAAAAAGCACAAGTCCTGCAGTTTAAGGGCAAGTAAAGAGAGGAAATAAAGCCTGAAATGTTAGACTCATGTCTTGGTTTTTGTCTTCAAATTACTCTTCTAATCGCTTCTGGCCATGAACCTTGTCAATTTGACATTTTGTTTATTTCAGAGAGAAATCATATAGACCAAAGTCATAATGTCAGGAGAGTGAATAGAAATCCTCCCTACTCCATCTCATCCCCAGGAAGAGCACAGTGATATTGCCTTTCACAGATTAACTCCTTCTTTTCACAAATGGAAATTATCCCACAGTTGTCCTCTCCAAAGTGGTAACATTCCCTACCCACAGCTATTGAACCCTTGAAGTATAGCTGGTCTGAATTGAGCTGCTCTTTGGGAAATTCACACCAGATTTTGAGCACTTATGACAAAAACAAAATATCTCAACAATCATTTTTTATTGATTACATGTTGAATTGATAATACTTTGAAAATGATGCGTTAAATAAAAATAGATTATGAAAATTAATGTCCTTTGTTTCTTAATTCATTTTTTAAGATGTGGCTGCTAAAAAAATGTAAAATTGCACGTGTAGCTCACCTAATTTTTGGCTTGATAGCACTGTTCCGGAGTCCCATATTTCACGTATTTATTTTAAACCCATTTTTGAGGCTAATGGGGGAAGAATTCATGCCCTCAGATACACCAAGACTGAGTGTATAATGGCCCACTTCTGATATAGTGTAAAATCAGTACCAGACCCTTGTCTAATTGCCAAAGGTAATAAACTCAATGCCTTAGATCCACAAAGCCAAATCTTTTCTTGTGAACTCATCTGAATTATGGAAGGCATCCAGGTCTTGCAGTCATGCAGGCTTGATTTCAAGGATTGAATAGCCTTATGATCTTGAGTATTAGCCACATCTGTGTATCATTTCACATCTTCCCAGCCCTACCTCTTGTTTAGTCACTGCTGTCCCGGCCACTTTGCACAGGCTTCAACCAGCTTTGCACGGGTGAAATAGGACGGTGCCTTGCCACGTTCCACCCATAACTCTAGCTTCCTGCCCAGGGCTTAGATGTGGGTCACTGATGGGAACACTCCTGGCATTGTACATATAAAACCAGAAGGGCAAAGAAGTCAGCTCCTGTGGGGCCACCTTGACCAGTCAGAGTAGAGGACTGAAGATAAGTCCTTTTCCCCTTCCAGACCCAGGTGCACAGTTCTGTGACACACTTACAAAAGCTTCTTGCAAGAGCCTTGCCAAGTCAAGCTCTGTTCCCCTTTGGAGGTGGCTGACTTTATAATCCTTGTACTGACTTTTCCTTCTCCCCTACCCCTTTCCCAGTGTCCTTCAGCTCTGTGCCCTGGCTCTTCCCAATAAACTACCTGCACACAAGTCTTTGCATCAGGATCTGTTGGTGGGGGCGGGGGGGGGGGGCGGGGGGGGCAGGGGGGGAATCTAAGCTAAAGGACCTTTTGAAAGTGAGGTGACTTTAGGTGTCTCAATTTTCTCATAAGTAAATGGAAGATAATAATATCTATTTTTAAATGTTGTGGGAATTAGAGAGAATGTATAAAGCTCCTAGCAGAAACTTTTACTAGCCATGATTATCTTCTCCCTTAGCATTTCTTAGGCAAAATTCTATGTGGAGGGCAAAATAGGGTTGTTTAAAGAATTTCTTTCATATGAGCCCTGGAAAAAGCAATGGTTTGGAAAATTTTTGTTTTTCCGGAAGAGAAGGTCTCACTTTTACCACTCTAAGATCACACAAAGAGACCAAAAATAAAAATATATGCTTAAGGAAAAAAAAAAGCCTCTTCCTTAGTAAAATGATCCATTTTGAAATGAAAAGGGGAAGGAGATGATGACTCCTGGGGACATAGGATTCTGGTCTGGGGTCTGTTACCCCAGATCTTTGTTTCTAAAGTTTGAATGTGAGAAGTACAATCACAGGTAAGAGCACACACACCCAGTGGGTTTGGAAGAGAAAGCAAAAGTGCTCATTCTAGTTGAAAAAGTCTTGAAAGTTTAGTGTGCATTAAATATCAGACAGTAAACTCTAATGTGAAACTTTTAATCCGCCTCTAAATGTACCTAATTCTATGTAAACCCAGCCCCCGCCCCCCATCTATTTGACAGCGAAAAATTAGTCTTAGTTCATTCCAGCAAAACTCAGTTAATTTGAGGTTTTTCCATTGCTTTTGGTCCCTGGGGTTGCATTTAAGTTTATAGGAGGAAGGTAGCGGCGTCTGGGCACTATGTATCATAAAGTCATTGGGATCAGGAGAAAGGAGGCCATCCGGGTCTTTGGCCACCATCTTTCTGTGCTATAAAGGACTGAAATGTACATCAGTCTCCATGGCACCTGGTTTTTCATTCCTAGTCACTGGTCCATTATACAAATATCCTGCCGTGTTCTCCAGATTTTGACAGTACAGTCTCTCTGGGTCCTCCAGTACCTACTTCATGCCATATCCATGCTATTCCCAACTCTATGAGAAAGGAACATTTGCTGTTCCCTATGATACCCTGGGCACTCAGTGAAGTCATGTCAGTCACCACTAATGTCACAGCTGTGGCAGGGAGAGTAATGACTTCCTGAAGATGTCCCTGTCTGAATCCCCAGAATTTGTATGTATGTTACGTTTCATGTCAAAAGGGAATTAGGGTTGCAGAAGGAATCAAGTGGTCAATCAACTGAACATAAAATAGAGAGATTATCCTGGATTGTTCACATGGGCTTAATGTAATCCTAGAGTCCTTAAAGGAGGAAGAAGGAGGCAAAAAAGTCAGCAGGAGAGTGATTCAGTGTAAGAAATACTTGACTGGCCATTGCTGGCTTTGAAGAGGGAGAGAAGGTGCCACGAGTAAAGGAATGTAGGCAGCCTTTTTTTTTTTTGGCTTTTCTAGGGCCACATCCATGGCATATGGAGGTTCCCAGGCTAGGAGTCTAATCGGAGCTACAGCTGCTGGCCTACACCACAGCCACTGCAATGTGGGATCCAAGCCACATCTGAGATCTACACCACAGCTCATGGCAACGCCGGATTCCTTGACCCACTGAGCAAGGCCAGAGATCAAACCTGAAACCTCATGGTTCCTAGTCGGATTTGTTAACCACTGAGCCACAACAGGAATTCCTGTAGGCAGACTTCTGAAGCTGGAAAAGCCTTGAGAGACTTCAGAAAGAGATGAAGTCCTGCAAACACCTTGATTTTAGCCTGTTGAGATCCAGTTTTGAAACTCTGACCTCAATCACGGCAAAAGAAGAAATTCATGTTGATTGTTCATGGTGATTTATTGAGGCAGCAATTTGAAACTAATATACTCAGCCATTTCTATTTTATTGCCCTTGCTAATACTGACTGGGTGGCCTGTCTATCCATTTCTCCCTTTGTTTAACCCTATGCAGAAAAGAGGTTCGAAGATCTCCGCTGCTCTCAGATAGCAAAACTTATCAGAAGATTCTGTTATTTTGTCTCCTGGATGGCATCTTGTCAGGACCCTGCCAAAACTCATGCTTTGTACTTCCCCTCCTACTCTCTTTTCTTTCCCTAGCCCTTTAGTAACTCTGGACTGGAGGAAAAATCCAACTTTGATCAGTTGCATATTCTTCTAAATCTACTAGCTATGCCAAGTCCTCTGCAAGAAACTGACTCATTAGCTATATTTTCCTTCCTTAATGCAGTGATGTCTAGAATAAGTTAGCAGCTGCTCGGATGGAAGAAGTATCCAGAAATTAAAAACAAAACAAAAGGACACTGGGTAATAGATAAAAATTATCTTACTGCAATATCAGTCAGTTATTCTTTCAAAGAAAATTTTGGTTGAACTCAGGAGTTTCCATTGTCAGCATAGTTTGAGTGTGTGTGTGTGTGTGTGTGTGTGCACACGTGTGTGTGTGTGTGTGTGTCTCCATACAATATACAGAGATGAACAAGTGCACATTCATAGACATAGAAGGAAAGAAGGAGCAGGGACAGATAAGAGGAAGACAGAAGAAAGAAGATAAGAGGGAGGAGGAAACAGAAATGAGAATTAAGCATAACGGAGAGAGGGAAGAAAGTCAGTTCTTCATGACCCACTGAGAAGCTGGCCAGAGATGCTTGTGTTGGAAGAAGGAGAAAATCAGAACCAGATAACTCCCTGCTGAGGATGCAGATACTTCTCCTGGGTCTCCTCTAGGAAGCAGTGACTCCCTCTTCCTGCCAAATCTCATGAATGCCTTGATTTTCATCTTTTCACTAAGATTTTCTATCTCTCCTCATTGCTTTGTTTTCCATGGGTTTCTCACATTTACTTCCATCACTCAAATTTTCTAGACGTTCCACTGGAATTTTATAACATGTGTCAACATTCAACAAACATTTTTGAGCATCTTTTATTTAGTGTAGTGGAGATGAGACAAGCTATTTATTGAGTCAAATGAACAAAGATAATTTTTTCCTTAGTGAATAAATATAGAGGTCAGAAATCATAGCAGAAATGATCAGAATGGATGTGAAGCCATTTCTCTCAGTACTCTCCTCATACTTAAAGAATTTATAGCTCTTTAATAAGAAAATTGTAAGTTATTTATGCAATGAGATAGAAGGGAAATATTTGCATAACATTTTATAATTAATATATAAAAATTCTTTCTCACCAAACTGATGATGCGTTATTATTATCATCCTTCCAGTATCGCAGCTAAGGAAACTGAGTCTCGAAGAAGTTAAATGCTTTGACTTAAGTCTTTGGAGGCAGATACTCAAACCCAGGTCTCTTAACACCAATAATCCCATAATTATTTTAGTATACTATCTTACTGTACTATATACCAGATTACTGAATAAATGTGAATTTTATTACATATTGCATTTTATATTTGATTTTACAAGCTGTTAAAACCACACAGTTTACTTCATAGCCGTTATGTATTTAGTAGCATTTTTATAAAGACTGGTACATTAGAGTTAGTTTTAGTCCAGAAGAATTTACCTTTTCCCATGTAATTGATAACAGATGCTCTCTTTCATTAGGTGGAAGAATATTTTCAAAGTCTTTCAATGCAGTCTTCCAGTGAACGGAAGTGTGGATCATTCTTTGTCAGAGAATAAATTCCAAATCTATTATAAAAGAAAATGTAAAATCCACTAGTAAGACTAGGTCTATGAGCAACGGTTCATATAATCAATCAAGAGTTTTCTAATTTCATCCTTCATTGATTATTCTGAAGAAAGGAAATTTTTAGAATAAAAATTTGGCCTTAAAACTTTTGCACAAGTTGACCTGTAAGTTTCATAATATAAAAAATTAAATAAAAATTTTTAAGTTAAAAAAGTTAACTTTATTCTAAGGTGAGCTCTGAACTCTGGTCATCTGCAGACATCACCTGACCCACTGAAGCGAGGCCAATTTGGAAGTTACTGCTCAAAAGTGGATAGAATTATTTTTAAAAAGGAAGAATACAAAAACCTGGTGAATTCCACAGTTACCAGATGGGCAAAAGAAGGGAAGATACAAAATATCCTGAAGGAATATCATCATGGCCAAAGTGTACAAGGTTGGGTGGAAAGATAAGAGGTGAAAATATAGTGATGTGTATTTAGTTAGTTATAAACGTAGAGACAACAACAGAATAAAATTGTTGGATTCGATAACGTCTACGATCTCACCTGGCTCTGAAATCCTGATTCTCACCTAGAAAGAATTCAGACACAAGATTCTTATGTATGCAACTCACTTATCAATTTATTGATATAATTTGTATTGGGGGACAACAAGGGAAGAAATGTAATATGCCTTTTTGAAACTTAGTTGGAAATAAGATAGGTAACTTTGAGGTTTTTACATAAAATGGAAGCAATTCTGAAATTTTGGTTTTTTTTTTTTTCCTTTCCCCAGTGGATAGTATGACTCTCTCTTCCAGTGGTGGTAAATAATCTAGACAGGAGCTCAGGGACACCAGTAAGTGGCTCTGATTGCACCTTTACTTTTTCTGTAGGAAGAGAATTAGTGACAAATATCTCAGTGAACATCTGGTGACAGCCCAAGAATACTCAGGGACAGAGAGGGACCACATCTTTCTGGATCCCCATGGTTTGAAGAGCCTGCCTTTGGAGATCTTGGGAATCCAGAATAAGTGTAGAAAGGGATTTCCTGCTGTGGTGCAGTGGGTTAAGAATCCAACTTCATAAGCTTGCATCACTGTGGAGGCACAGGTTTGATCCCCAGCCTGGCAGAGTGTGTTAGGGATCCGGTGTTGCCACACCTGTGGTGTAGGTTACAGCTGCAGCTTGAATTCAATTCCTGGCCAGGAACTTCCATATGCCATGGGAGTGACCATTAAAAAAAAAAAAAAGCAGAATAAAAGCGGAAGGTTTTTTATAAGTTTGGATTAATTAAAAGAAGGAGAATCTCATGTGCTACTACAAACTTTCTTTAGCATAAGAGTTAATTTTGTGATATAATGTACCATTGCTTTTAGTTTGATTCACAGACACCTTGAAGAGAGTCTTAGTCTGTTTAAGCTGCTACAACAAAAACATAAACAGGTGAGTTTATTTATTAATGGCAATTTAAAAAAATTTGAAGTATAGTTGATTTATTGTACTAAGCTAGTTTCTAGTGTTAAGCAAAATGATTCAGTTGTACGTATGTACATATACATACACTCATATATATACACACACGTATGTCCATATTTTTTCATATTATTTCCTAACATGGTTTATTAAAGGATATTGATTATAGTTCCCTGTGCTATATGGTAGGACTTTGTTTTTTATCTATTTTATACATAGTAGTTTGTATCTGCTAATCCCTAATCCCTAATTTATTCTTCCTGCACCTCCTTTCTCCTTTGGTAACCGTAAGTTTGTTTTCTAAGTCTGTGAGTTTGTCTCTGTTTCATAAGTAAGTTCATTTGTGTCTAAATTTATTTTATTCTGCATATAATGAAAATGTTACCTCTTCTTTTCCAATTTGGATACCTTTTCTTTTTTTTTTTCTTGTCCGGTTACTGTGGCTAGGACTTCCAATACTATGTTGGGTAGAAGTGGTGAGAGTGGGCATCCTTTTCTAGTTCCAGATTTTAGCTGGAAGGCTTTCAGCTTTTCACTCTTGAGTATTACGTTGGTTGTGGGTAAACTGAGTGGTTTATAAATAAGAAACATTTATTTTTCACACATCCCATTTATGAAGCCTCTGCCCTCATGACCTATAGCACCGTCCCAAAGCTCCACCTCTTAATACAATCACATTATGCATTAGATTTCAGTATATGAATTTTGCAGAGGCACATTCAGTTTATAACTAAGAGTAAACTAATAACAGAGTGAGAGAAATTTCTGAAAAATTTTCCCGGTTCCCTCTCTGGCAGGGCTGACTTATGTGGACCCTAAGGATGAATAGCTTCCTTCATGGGCTCCTTTCACAAAAAATATTAATAATTATATTTTATGACTGTATTAGTATAATGACAAATATAATTCAGGTTGGGTTAACTATCATACATTCATTGTTATTATATTCATTTTTCTTCTGATTTTAGAGAAATTAAAATGAAAAGATTTCATGGGCCCCTGAAAGTATTGTGGGCCTTAGGCACTGCGACAAATGTTCACCAGCCCTGCCACTAGAAACACCCTGTTTTTTTCCCAAAAATGGTCTAAGTCCCATCGCAGGCCCTCCTTCTCCAAGAAGCCCTCTGGAGGAGGCTCCTGCCTGTGGGAATTTTTTCAGTAGTTATCACCTAACTCATTTTGCAATTAGTGTATTATTCTAATTATCATTTCTATTATCATTTCTCTCTTATGTATGAGTCCTTTTATTCCAAATAGATTTGAGGCTGCTCGAGGGCAGTGACCTTGTTTTACACCTCTACCCCGCCTTGGCACTTAGCACATCCAGTGATAATTCCCATTTATTGAACACATGAAATGGACCTGGCATTGTTTTGTTATATGTGTGGTATAATCCTCCCTTTGCAGATAAGGAAAATGGGGTACAAGAAAGAAAAGTGACTTGCTCTAGGCTTCCCATCCAGACTCAGAATTGCAATCTGAATTTGTCTGGTTCTGAAACCAGCCATCTTTCTCGTCAATGCCACTGCCTCTGCTTGTGAGTAGTGGTGACGGTGTTGAAGAAGATGAACTAGGAGAATTTTTTTTTTTAGGTGAGAGAAAATGAAATCAAGGTAAAATTTAGCAGGCATTTGAACTCTGTATATTAGGGCAAATTTAAAGCAAATACTGCTCAGATCTCTTTCAAAGCTGATAAAATCTTGATCAGAACCATTTTTGACAAGAAGAGGGAGTTAGTTATTATCATAAGTGCTATGTAATGGGTAACTTACTCTTGGTGTAAAAAAAAAAATCCTTCACTTCACATGGTAAAGATTTCCCTGTCATGTCTTTTTTTTTTTTTTTTTTTGGTCTTTTTAGGGCCGCATCTGCGGCATATGGAGGTTCCCAGGCTAGGGATCCAATTGGAGCTGTTGCTGCCAGCCTATGCCAGAGCCACAGCAACGCCAGGTCCGAGCCATGGCTGCGACCTACACCACAGCTCACAGCAATGCCAGATCCTTAACTTACTGAGTGAGGCCAGGGATTGAACTTGCAGCCTCGTGGTTCCTAGTCAGATTTGTTTCCTCTGCGCCACGACGGGAGTTCCTGTTTATCTTTTTTTAACAAGGAGAGAGCATGGGAAAAGCACTTTCTTTCCAAGGACAGTATGATCTGCACCACCTCTTCCTTCCATGCGTCGTAATCACATCCTGCCAATGTTGGGCAACATCAGAGGCCTGATAACATCTATGCAGTGATTCCCAACTTGGAGTAATATTAGTTATCCCTTGATGAATCCAGCACCAATGTATTCATATTTGATAGGCTTTCATGACATTTCAGAGAGCAGCCTATGATTTTGTCACGTTCTCATTTTGTCTTACAGTACATGTGGCCTTGGATCCTGCCTCTACCACTCAAAGCTGGTGTGGACTCAGGAGTCACTTATTTCTGTTTGCTTATCTATAAAATAGAGGACAAAAGTATGTACCTTTATAGGTTAATTGTGAGGATAGGAGATTACCTATAGAAAACACTTGGCACAGTACCTAGCATGTAGTAGGTGCTTAATAAATGCTAGCTTATTCATATTGGTATTATTGCTACCATCTCTGAATGATGCTGAAAGACCAATTAGGAAAGTAAAGATTAAAAAGAGCTCTTGAATTTATTCACCTAGAGTCTGAGATGGGATAGGCTTTTTATGTTGCTGAAATAGCCAGGGAAATATAAGTGTAAAATCACATTAAAATGTTTCATGAGGGGAAAAATAAGTGGTCCCCTAACTTGTTTTTGTTCATTTATTTTTCCAGCAAGCATTAAACCATAATCAGACCCTTAAAACTGGGAACATCTCATGGCAATTAGAGGTTCATGTGTAATGATTGAGGTCTTTGGGGAAAGATGCTATCAACACACCAGCCCATTCTCTCCTCTGTAATCTAAAGCCCCCTTTGTTAAAAATGAGTATTTTATAACACGCTTTTACTATCCTGAAATGAAACTCATAAATTAAATTTATCTGTTGAAGAATTTTTTTAAATGCCCTAATTATTATATGAAGGAAAAATAAAAGGAAAACAATATATAACAAAATAATATAAAATGCTTGAACTTAATGAAATTATCAGATGCTTATGCTTATAGATAGAATGACCTTGACTATGATAACTACAAATAGGGATTGATACAGGTAGCTGAATTGGCAACTCAGATACCAAGAACTGTATTGCATCATTGATGTTATCTTCTGAAATGGTGAACAACTCTGGGTAAAGTTCCAAAAAAAGTAAAGTACAATCTTTCCTGGATTTATATGATGATTGCTTTCCTGGAAAATTCAGTGTACATTAAAATTCTATAAAAATATTTTGCATTACATGTAATGTGGGGGTAGGCTCTAAGCCAAGAAAGTTATAAATGTGTTTTTCATTGACATGAATGTTTGAAGGGACCGTCCAAACCTGTGCAGAACTTGGGACAATTTTTCATTGTACAGGATTGTCTTGTCCATGGCAGAACACCTAGGATCCCTGGCTCTTTATCATTTATGGGCCAATAGTACCCATAAATCATTGGGACTTAGTACTGAAATACTAGTACTAAAGTAAAGTACTTAGTACTAAAAATCTCCATTGCTTTTTCAAAGTGTTCCTTATTCCCCCGCTGAGAACAGCTACTCTAGACATACTAAGTGCCCGGAATTCTCTGAACAGCCAGCCTTTGCTTATTCTCTTCTCTTTGCTTGGGATGTTCACACTTTACTTGACCTTGCTACTATTCACTCATCCCTAAAGACTCACTTCAGGTGTTTCTCAACCAGGAAATCCTCTGTAAAGCTCCAGTTACTCTGTGTTGCCATAGACCCTCTGCTTAAAACTCTTACTAATTTAATTGTACTTTATTGTCTATTTTCATTTCTGTTTTCCAACATTATCCTAAGAGCTCCCAAGGACAAAATCAATCAACCAATTTATCTTACCATTTACTTCTTTCAAAAATTTATTTCTTTATCCTTAGTGCCTGACTCATGACTGTCACATATGAAGTACAGATGAATGGACAAATGTTTGAAAGGATCAACTAATAGATGACAATATTTATACCAAATGTGTATTATCTACTTTTCTAAGGTATCGTGATTGGTTCAAATTAAAAGTGGATCCAACTCTCAAGATGTTTGTGGTCAAGGAGGGGGACTTACACATCACTCATGGTCATTTTCAAGCACCAGTGTAAGCTATAGCACATTAATCAGATATGGGTTGAAAGTAATCTATGTAGAGCCATTTACTTTTTTTTGGAATTAGTGGAGAAAAAAAGGCGTTTTGTAAAACCCCCAAGTTTAAGAGTCATTAGTGTTATTTCAGGTGGGTTAGTTAGGTTATTCTTATATGGTGCAGAACAGCAGAGAATTGTTTTTAAATAGCAGTTTTCATACTTGGGGTATTTTAAAGTACTTTAAAGTGCTTTACAAAGTAATGAGTTAAACGCTGGTAGTGAGAAACTAAGTATGTTAATCGGAGAAACCTTTTATGCTCTTGACAGTAGCTCAAATAGGACTGTGGAAATTAGAGGCAGTTTTATTGATATTGGCCAGGATTTGGGATTAATCCTTGCTCCTTTTGAAAATCGTCACAGGATCTTTAAATTGCACTTGGATGGCCACTGTGTTTAATGTGATTGTTTTCAGGACCTGAAACCAAACCAAAAAGTTTCTGCATTGACATTCTACAAATAAAGCACATTTGGAGATAGCGATTTTTTCATAATGAATTTTGATAATGAAAGATATTCATAGAATAAGAAGAAGAAGCAAGGAAAAAAGAATCCCCATGACCCTTCCCTAGCTTTTGGAAGTAACCTCATTGGAGGTTCTGAAATATTCAGATAAATGTGTTCCAAATTTGCTTTTGCTCTTCAGGGTTCTGGCTGAGACTGATGTAGAGGTGCCAAAAATCTAATGAGAAAGCCTGTTCATGAACGATTTCCATACCACTTTCAACAGACTTGCAAGGTTAAGAAGATCTGAATAAATATGCAAACTTTATGATATCAAATGGAATAATTTCTCATGCCTTTGGCCTTTTAAAAAATTTTGTGTGAAATTCCATCTAAATTGTATCCAAGCAGAAGTGACAATTTAATTGGAAAGAGGGAAGCAATTTGAAGTTTAAAATTTATTTTAATATATCATATTAGCTATTAAGCTAATATGATATTAAAAGTTAATACCATTATTAGTATGCTTGAGAAATCTTCACCATAAGTCTGCAATGAAATCTATAACTTAAATAGCAGATGTTAAAATAATCATTTAACAAAATTCTTTAAGATTTTGTTTAGAATTTGCTGAAAACTATGGTACTGTAATTCACCATTCATTCAACAGAATTTGGTTGAGTATCTAATGCCTCTAAGACAGGGATATATGTTAAGAAACGAATCATTACATTAACAATGAAATATCAGAAAGAGAAAGTAAAAACAAAATCTCTTTTAAAGTCACATCAGAAAAATACTTGGGAATAAACCTGACCAAAGAGGTGAAAGACTTATATGCTTAGAACCATAAAACATTGATAAAGGAAATTTAAAAGGATTCAAAGAAATGGAAAGATATTCCATGCTCTTGGATTGGAAGAATTAATATTGTTAAGATGGCCATACTACCCAAAGCAATCTATAGATTTATTGATATCCTGGACATTTTTTATAGAACTAGAACAAACAATCCTAAAATTTATATGGAACCATAAAAGACTCAGAATTGCCAAAGAAATCTTGAGGAAAAAGAACAAAGGTGGAAGTATAGCCCTCCCAGACTTCAGACAATACTACAAAGCTCCAGCAATCAAAATAGCATGATATTGGCACAAAAACAGACATATGGATCTGTGGAACAGAATGGAGAGCCTAGCAATAAACATACACACATACAGTCAGTCAATTTTTGACAAAGGAGGCAAGAATACACAATGTAGAAAAGACAATCTCTTCAGCAAGTGATGTTGGGAAAGCTGGACAGCTGCATGTAAATCAATGAAGTAAGAACACTCCCTCACACCACACATAACAATAAATTCAACATGGCTTAAGGACTTGTGTATAAGACATGATACTATAAAACTCCTGAAAGAGAACGTAGGCAAAACATTCTCTGACATAAATTGTAGCAATGTTTTCTTAGGTCAGTCTCCCAAGGCAATAGAAATTAAAGCAAAGATAAATGAATGAGACGTAATGAATCTTAAAATAGATATTTATTTATCCAGATGATAGAATTAGCAATAGTGAAATGTATTAGCCCTGAAATTTAAACATCTCCAAACTATCAGTTTTTAGTTATGAGCTGTTTTAATATCTAACAGAGGTTTTGTATACCCAAATCTTCACTTTGAGATTTGCTTCATTCTCAGACCTTTCAAGTCCATGCAAATACATCAACCAGGCCACCTTCAAAGGAAAATAGGAATAAACCGTATTAAACATCAGTGTCTGCATTACTTGCCCCACTGAGAGCAAAACAAAACAGTATCTTTCCATAAGTAAAAGTTATGTAAATTTGACCACAGAAAGGCCTGAACTCAGCATTCACATGAGGTTAGCCCCATTGTGGGTTATAGAAACGTGGGTTGGAGATGGGTAAGAATCAGATGCTTCCTAGGTCTTAACATTTCAAGGCAACCCTGAAACTTTCTAGGGGTAGGTACGTGTAAGGAGATGTAACTGTTGGAAATATAACAGACTTTTCATAAACACAGGAAAATTTGAAAGACAGGTCTTTTTCACTTCAGTGATGATATCTCTCTCTCAGCTATTGGGATTGTAATAGTAACTCAAATTAAGGCATAATCTTACGTCTGCCATCAACCCTATCTTCCAGCTAGGCAAGGCTCAAACCTATCTAATTTGCCATTGCATTTCCAAGGCCTACTGTGTTGAGTATGTGTCCCTTAAATATGTTTTGCATGAATTAATATTTTTTTGAAAAATTGCACTCGACCATGATTTCTGTCTTGGTCTCCGCATCTTCATTTGTAAAATGATCTTTTTACATCTTTACATCTTAGATGATCTGTTTGTCTCCTTTCAATCTAGGACAGTTTTTTAACTACTAGCCCTGGTTAAAAATACAGTTGTCAGGACTCAACAAAGTCAAGGGCTTCGGATGGAGCCCAAGCACTTGCCCTTTTAATGCTTTGCAGAGTCTTCCTATGCACAGTCAATTTGTTCTAGAGCCATGCAAGTATCTTAAATAGGTTAGAAGTGGGAGCTTTGACCCCATCAAGACATTCATATGCAGAGGGCAACTAAAGAATAAAGATGATCATCTGGATAATTTGTTTTTCTAATTCCTAACACTCTTTCCTTAGAGATATAGATATATTACATAAAACCTTTCTATCTAGAGAATTTCCTCCCTTCTTGGTAGAAGTAGACAAGGATATAGTGTTTCCATATTTGGTCGAAAAGCTATAACTCTTAAATACAACTAACTCTACTTTTTCTTTCTTCATGAAGATGCAGTTTTCAAGCTGTTCATCTTTCCATTTGCAGATACACTGCTAAAACTGGGTTTAGAAACATTACACTACAGACACAGAACATTTTCTTTAACTGACAGATAAGAATGTAATTGGCTTTCTCAATATTCAAACAAATCAATCTCCTAAAATGTTAATTGACATCTATTTTTCTGAAGAAGTGTTTTCTTTTTTAAAAGTGTAATTTTAAAACTCCTAAATTTAAAAGTTGGCACTTACAGATGTAAATTCTTCATACTGACAATAGAAAAGACAACTTCTTTTACTCAAATTCCTCTAATACAGAAAGTACCAATGAAAAATGATTAAGCAAACAACTTGAAGTCTTTTCGTTGACATTCTCAGAGGCCAAAATTAACAGCTGAATTTAGGATGCTCAATTGCTTCTTTGTTCTTCTAAACTTCATACGCTTGATGAGGTGTAGACTGATATGACTCAAGAGAAGCCAAAGCAAAGATATTTGGTTTGTGTATCTGAACTCTGGTCAGAGTCAAATAGGTAGGCTGTTAAGGTAGACCCAAGAGCCAGATTTTCAGACATCACTCAGGCAGAACTCATGCTGGGCTCCCTCTCTCGTTTGGATGCGTTGTCCAAACCAAACATAGCCAGTCATTCCAGTTTTTTCCATCGGTGTGCATAGTTTCCAGCTGCGGAAATAGAGAGACAATTTGCTTGACTTCATGTCAGATGTCAGGCCTGCTGACCTTCAAAGAAAGCTGAGCTTGACAATGGTGAACACTGCCCAGAGTATGCAAGTCTGTGGTCTCGTCGGAAATATTTGCTCCTCTGCCAGAAATACAGATGTATATAAAATAGGCACATTTTAAAGGTTTAAATTTCAACAGTGTGCTTTAAAGGACACATTATACTGAACCTTATTTTTTTTATTTGATTCAGAGCTATGATATATTTAAATTCTAGGTTCAGAGGATTAAGCCGATTGGGAAGAGATGGCATTCTCTGCCCTTATATTTTAAAATATACGGTAAATTCCCAAGGCATATTGTTACATAAAAAAGCAAAGTACAAGAGAAAAGCTTGGACTCTAAACACTCTTTGACAATGATGGGAACCAGGGCTCCAAGGAGAAGTGGTTGATTCCAGGGCTAAGTCAAGAAAAACAGAAGGTGATTCTGGACATATTATGCCAGAATATAAGGAAATTCAATAAAAGCCTATTGAAATTACTCTTTTGCTCAAGAGCCAACTTGAAGGAGCTCCTCATGGCCAAAGCTGGAACAATTTGAGAAGTGAAATAAATGATAGTGTTGGATTATAACTGGTAGAATAATATAAATATTTGTGTTATACATTAACACAAACAAATGAGAAAGAAGGAACAACTCTTCCTTACTATAGAATTACAGTTAATAAATGTATAAGGGAAGAAGGAAATAAGAAGAAACTACCAAAATGTGTTCTCCAAGATATTTACTAACTATGAAAGGAAAAATAGTACATTTATAGTGGTGAAATTTAGCAGATACTAAATTAACCAAGTGGTCAAGATCAACATCCTTAGCAATAAAGATACAACCATGTCATAAACCTTTTGATGTGATGGAGTTCCCATCGTGGCTCAGTGGTTAACGAATCTGACTAGGAACCATGAGGTTGTGGGTTCGATCCCTGGCCTCGCTCAGTGGGTTGAGGATCTGGCGTTGCCGTGAGCTGTGGTGTAGGTTGCAGACGTGGCTCAGATCCCGAGTTGCTGTGGCTCTGGCATAGGCCAGAGGCTATAGCTCCGATTCGACCCCTAGCCTGGGAACCTCCATATGCCGTGGGAGCAGCCCAAGAAATGGCAAAAAAAAAGGGCAAAAAAAAAACCCAACAAAACTTTTGATATGATGTAGTGAGACACAACACCGTTTCTGTGCTCTTCTTGCCAAAAACGCATAACCTCACTCCAATCACAAGAACATTAGGCAAACTCAAGTTTTGGTATCCAATCAATACTCTTTAAAATCGCAGTCATGAAAGATAAGGAAAATCTGTAGAACTGTTGTAAAACACAGATGACTAAAGAGAAATAAGAGCAATGTGGTATTTCAAGTGAGATGGCATATGAAATTCTGGATCTTAGAGACATTAGTGCAAAAGTGGGTGAAATTCAAATGTCTGTAGCTTAGTTAATAGTGTTCTACCAAAGTTAATTTCGTTGTTCTGATCATTGTACAGCAGTTATGTCAGATGTTTATAGTAGAAGCTGGATGAGGGCTACATGGAAAACTCATGCTATTGTTGCAACCTTTCTGAAAGTGTAAAATAATTTCAAAATGAAAAATGAAAAAAAAAATGATATATAACATGATGAGTGAAAATGTTTTGAAGACAACTTTTGGATGTGTTCTTCAAAAAAAATTTGTTCTGGCTGCACCTGTGACATATGGAAGTTCCTGGGCCAGAAATCGGATCTGAGCTGCAGCTGTGACCTATGCCACAGCTGTGGCAACACCAGATCCTTAACCCACTGTGCCACAGCTGGAGCTCCACCTTCAAAATTTTTAAAATAATTTTTATTAAAATTTATTTCCTTCTAGTGTTTTTTTGAGATACAATTGACATACTGCACTGTATAAGTTTAAGGTGTATAGCACAATGATTTGACTTATATACATCATGGAATAATGACCACAATAAGTTTAGTGACCATTCATCATGTCATATAAATATAAAATAAAGAAAAAAAATTTTTTCCCTCTGATAAGAACTCTTAGGATTTACTGTCTTAACAATTTTCTTATATAACACACAGTGGTGTTAATTTACCATGTTGTACATAATATCCCTAATACTTATTTATCTTACAAGGTAAGTTTGTACTTTTTACCACCTTCACCCAATTTTTTATAGTCCCAACTCTTTACCATGGCTTACAAGAATTTACACCATCTGGCCTTTCTTTCTTTCTTTCTTTCTTTCTCTCTTTCTCTCTCTCTCTTTCTTTTTTGTCTTCTGTCTTATTTAGGGCCGCACCCATGGCACATGGAGGTTCCCAGGCTAGGGGTCTGACTGGAGCTGTAGCTGCCAGTCTACACCAGAGCCACAGCCAGGTGGGATCTGAGCAGCGTCTGCGACCTATACCACAGCTCACGGCACAATGTCTGGCCCTTTCTTTCTTACCTCTCCTATGCCATCTCCAATTTTATGCCACCCACACTGATTTTCTTTCTGTTCCTTGAGCATGCCAAAGGAATTCTCAGCTATACAGACACATGCACACACACAAAATCTTTCCCTGATATTCTCAAAATTGTCTCCTTCCCACTTTTCAGCAGTATATATGAGGCGACTATTACCCAGTTATACTGTCTCACACACAAAAAGTCTTATTTCTTGCGTATGTTGCACGGCAGGTCCATGACCTGTGAGTTAGCTGTGGATCTGCATCTTCTTCATTCTAGGATTCAAGCTCAAAGAGCAAACCCAACCTGGAAATGTGAAATTCATGACAGAGGGAGAACAAGCAAACTGATGAAATCAAATGTTGGTTATCAGAGCTTCACCGTGGAGCTGGCACACTGTTGTTTGTTCTCACATTTCTTTGATCGAAGCATATCACATAGCCAAGCTTGCTATTAGTGTGGTAAGGAAAGAAACTCTTCTTATAGAAGACACTTCAAGTCATATGAAGGAAATGAATGATCTTCTTATAGGAAAGAGGAAGAGAAATTGGGATCAATATTGCGACCTGCCGTAAGACTTAGCTCACATGAAATCTTCTTGAAGGAACCTTCTGATATCACCTGCACCTTCTGTCATCTCTCTTTCCTAGGTTACTTAATATTCTATTAATTTGTTTCATTTTCACATAATTTTCTGGGATTTTCTTACTTTATTAAGGTTTACTTTTAGTATTGGTGTCAACCAGTAGAGTATAAATTCTATGAGAACAGAAAACATATAAATTGTTCACAGTGCTATCCAACAGTTCTTGGCCCTTAGTTAAGTGCTCAATGAATATTTGCTAGGTAAAAAGAAGGCGCAGCCTGGGGCCTCTTAATTTCCATGTCTTTACATAATGTATCATAAACAATGTCTCGCTAACAGTAGGCATTGGTTAAGGCTATTAAATAAATAAATAAATGCATATTTACACTGAATACATTAAAGGAGGAATAACATATATTTATGCACATATTTTTTTTTCTCACATGGCTAGAATGACAACTAAAGAGAAAAGAATCTCCTTATTAAGAAGGGACGTTTTTATGTATAGAGTTTTTTCTCCAAGTACACTTGGACACAGTAGACGAGATTGGATTTTTCTCATGTATTTCCAACCGACTTCACCTATGAATAAAACGTTTGAGGATTCAGACTGGCAAATGCAAAGCAGGTCTGTAGAACAGACAAATTAACAATTTGTCTTGGAAGTGGAGCAGCAACAAGATGAGAGATTGGGGCGAGGGGTGGTGCTGGAGCAAAGGCAACAACACGCGGGTGTTTCAATGTTTCCAGGGCAACTTTTTTCTTCCTGTTACGGTAAGAGCTATTTTTGGTAGCTCATTTTAATAAATAGCATTTTGCAAAATTCTCTCTCCATCTTGGCTTTCCATAACATCTGTGTAAATTCCAAATTATTCCCCTGTTTGATTTCCCATCTCCCCCTCACAAAATGACAAAATTACAATCTAGTTTCTTTCAATGGACATGACCCTATAAAGGTAGCTTTGTTTAACAGTGACTGTTTGCAAACCCAAAGCATGGCAAGCCTGCTCAGATTTAGCCTTATATATAAGTGGAGTTAGTGCTATAATTGGAGAAACTTGGGGTAAACTTTGCCTTCCCTGAACATAGATTTTTCACTCTTAATCTAGTTCATTTCCATTTGAACTCAATAGCCCAAGATAGAAGGGTTGCTTTCAGTCATAACTATCTTAATGTGAAAAAGAATGCTATAGTGAAACATCATTCTTGGGAAAAGGGACATGGAAGAACATGGGAGAAGTAGAATGATGAAGCTGAAAGTTCAGAAGACAAAACTTTCTTATTTTCTATGTTTACCTTGAGCTGGTTTTGACCTTGTGGTAGCCATGAATCTGCAACCTGTAATTGCACAGACAGAATTAAGATGAGGTCTCTAATACAACCTGTGAAAGAGGGTTCATTTATGGGAAGTTATCAATGGACTAGTTATTCCAGTGGTCCTTCAGGGATTTACTTTAATAGCATGGAGGCTGTTAGAGTAAGTTACTAGAATATTTACTTCTTTTCAACCTTTCTAAAACACAGATTTTAATGATTACAGATAATAAACAATACTTGCAATAGTACTGATAATTATAAATCTCTGTAATGAGAGATTCTGACATTTAATCCTTAGTCCACCATTTCAGTTGCACAAGATACTTAACCTCTCCAAATCTCAGTTTATTCATCTGGAGAATGGATATATTAACAGTATATATCTTAGAGTATGTTGTAGTAATCCTTATAATGCAAACAAAAATGAAAACATTTATGTGTGTTGTCAGGATCTCATCAGTTGTAGGTCACAAAATTCCAACTCAAACCAACCCAAATACAAAGAAGAATTTACTAGTTCATGGAATAGGGAATTGAAAGTGCAAGGCTGACTTTAGGAATGGTTGGATGGATACATTCAATGAACTTATTCAAAATCTACCTCTTCTTCTCCAACTTCTGGCTTTGCTTTTCTTTGGTTTGGCTTTATTCTCAAGTAGTTCCTCTTCATGTGTTGGCAAGGAAGATGACCAACAGCAAGCTCCAAACTTACATCTTACAACTCAGCAACTATAGTGAAAGAGTACCTCTTTTTCCACGGTTCCAGTAAAAGTCCTAGGACTGAATCTCATTGCTGGCTCCTGGGTAATGTTCTCCAGTCTGAGGGAAGGATTCTCAGATAGGCCTGATCCTGGAGGCAGTTGGCTATGCCGGCCCCATCCAAACCACACGGACAGAAAAGTGGGTGAGTGATGCTTATTTTATTAAAAAACAGGGAGCTTTGTATTGTTACAAGAAAAATTGGGGATAGAAAAAAAAACCCAGCAGATGTCCACTACAGTAGTTAATGCATTTAGCACAATGTCTGACATGGATCAAACCATCCATGAATGTTTGCTGTTATTAATGACATCAACTTCCTGGAGAAGAGATGCTGACTTTAGGCAGAGAACTAGGGGAGAATCTGGTTGATTAAAAGTTAAACAAGAATGTGAAATGAGAGAACGTGACCAATTATTCTTGAAATTTCTATTCCTAGTAACCAGCACAATAGTTGGAGCATAACAGGTGCTCATAAACACTTGTCCAGTGAACAAATACAAGCCAGGAATCATGTCATGCACTTTCCATCCAAGGGCCATTATAAAAGAAGCATAACTAAGCCTGGTCTGTTGTCCCAATAGTCTCTCTTGTCCAACAGGCTTATCACAGAAGTCTTTAAACTTGGAAGTGCATGTGAATCACCAGGCAATCTTGTTAAAATGCAGATTCTGATTCAGTGAGTCTGAGATTTTGCATTTCTAACAAGCTCCCAGGTAGTGCCATCATGACTGGTCTGCAGTCCACCTTTTGAATAGTTCTAAATTATTTCCAGGTAAGAGCTGATATAAAGCTCTAATCATGGATCATTTAATTCCACTGTGCAGTAGAGAACTTCCAGGTGTTCTTGTAGCATGTCGTTTCATCTCATGAGCAAGGATGCAAAAAGGAAAGAACAGAAAATTTTTGCTAAGGGTAGTTCTTCTAACAAACAGAAAAAACAGTATAAAATCTGAAAACAGAGTAAACAATGTAAAGTGTAGTTTTGAACAGGTTGATGCATCAGTTTCTAGCTTTACTATTGTTCACTATTTATTAAGCAAATAGCTGCCATTTGTTGGACGGGTACTTTGAACCTGGGTATTGTGCTTTACAGCTAATATTTCACTTAATCTCACAACACTCCTGTGATACTGTAAACAGGGTTGCCAGTTCACAGAAGAGGAAAATCATTTTCAGAGATGTGAAAGCCAGCCAGGTATGCAATGGATTTAGGCATTGATTTGTACTTCAATCTCTCTCTTGATCTCTGTATTTTACTTTCTCATATAGAATAACAATAGGAATGTTAGGGAACTCACCCATGGCTGTTACTAATATCAGGCATCATGATTTTTTTTTGTCTTTTTGTTGTTGTTGTTGTTGTTGTTGTTGTTGCTATTTCTTGGGCCCCTCCCATGGCATATGGAGGTTCCCAGGCTAGGGGTTGAATCGGAGCTGTAGCCACCGGCCTACGCCAGAGCCACAGCAACGCGGGATCCGAGCCGCGTCTGCAACCTACATCACAGCTCACGGCAACGCCAGATCCTTAACCCCCTGAGCAAGGGCAGGGACCGAACCCGCAACCTCATGGTTCCTAGTCGGATTCGTTAACCACTGCGCCACAACGGGAACTCCGCATCATGATTTTTACTCTTATTTCCTCTGGCACTCATTTATCTTCATACAAAAGAAAATAATAAAATTTTAAAAATTCAATTTAAAACCACTAAGATTAACTATGATTTAAAAATAAAGCACACTTGCTATCTGATTTGATGACCAGGCTGACCATAGCAGAGACTGTAGGCATTGGTGTGAACAAGACCTGAGTTGGATTCCTGGTTCAACCACTAGCCAACTGTGTGACCACAGGGAAATGACTTACCTTTATTCTGCCTCTATTTTCTCATATATAAAATGTGGATGATGCTTGCTGTCCCCATATATCAGGCTTGTTGTGAAAGTTAAATTTAATTATGAAGATGAAGAGCTTAGCTTGGGACCCGGCACTTACTAAGCACTGAAAAAAAAAAAATGTAGGTAGAGTCTGAATATCACCAAATATGTCTCATTAATGATCAGTATTAGGGAGTTCCCATTGTGGCTCAGTGATAATGAACCCAACTGGTATCCATGACGACATGGGTTCCATCCCTGGTCCCACTCAGTGGGTTAAGGATCCAGCATGGCCATGAGCTGCAGTGTAGGTCACAGATGCAGCTCAGATCCTGTGCTGCAGTGGTTGTGGCATAGGCTGGCAGCTGCAGCTCCAATTCAACCCCTAGCCTGGGAATTTCCGTATGCCTCGGATATGGATTTAAAAAAAAAAGATCAATATTACATACTGTGTCTTTTCTCTTTGGGGTATACATCTCATTTTACTGCACTTGTTATCATCCTCAATGTCTGCACAATCATCTCCTTTTCTAGGATTTTGAATTCTTGTCTCCACCCCTGAGATTCCTAATTGCTTCCTTCTGTTTTGGCAGCTGCAAGTTCACCTGAAAATAGTCTCCTTCCTCTATCTGGACCCATGACATTGAACATGCCTTTTCCCTCCTCAGCAATCACATGGAGGTTACACAACTTATGTGTTGAGTTGGAGTAGTACCTCTAGACTAATAAAATTTTACCATCAACATATCCTTATAGATGATCTGTGGTAGAGGAACCAGAAAGACATATTGGCAAATGTAACACAGCTTAGCAGAAAGATTTAAATGGATCTAGACGAAGGAGTCCAAGAAGAAAACAAAGTTACTCTGTGGCACACCTGGCTCCTGTAAAGCTTGTCCTGGGCAGTGGGCATACCCACTGGAGCTAGTTTTTTAGTGGAAGATATGGAAGTTTCTCTCCAGATGTGCTTATGCTTAGCCCAGCTCCTCTGGCCAGCTACTTACGCAGATAATCTTCTACCTGAAACTTCCTTTCAAAGAGAGAAGAGCTATCAATTCAGCATCTCTTCCATCCAATTTTGGAATTCCTCAGACTTCAGCCTCTTAAATTGAGTAGGAAGACAATGAACCCCTTCCCAGTTTAACTTCATTTTTCTAGGGCCTTAGCTTTAGGGATAAACAGACTATAGTGTTGATTCTTCTTTTGTCTGACAGTTTGATTTCCAGTTGTACTTGGGGCCTCTTTACAGGTGTGTCTCATCCATCACATATGTTATTTAGGTGGGAACATGAGGATGAATTCTACTCATAGTCTAGGCTTCTTTTGTCAGAGCAATTTGGTCACTTAATTCTTTCTTCTTAGGAATAAAATAAAATTAATACTTATCCAAACTAAAAGTAGGGCTTATGTACTTTGGAACACTAAGAAAATATAGGAAAGTTTATAAAGAACAAAATAAATATTTCTGGAAATTCTACCTCTTAAAAATAACCACTACTAACAAGTGGTGTTTAGTTTCCCTCATTTTTTTCTGCTTTTCCTGATTTTTTCGTTTTGTGTATCTGCGTATATATTTTTAAATCTTACTGGGATCATACTGAAAATGCAATTTTGAATTCTACTTTTATTGTACTATATGAAGAATATATTTCAACCTCCTTAAAGAGTTGATAGTTTTAATAGTTTTTTCTTTTACCCTTTGATCCCCTTCACCCATTACATTAAAAAACAAAACAAAACAAAAAAACCTGTGGTAATTTCAGTACAAGAATATACCATAATTTACATAACAATTCCTCTAATGCTATATGTCCAGTACATTTCATGTTTTTCATTAAAGGTCTGAGGCTGGCAAAAGTTTTCTCTAGAGGGCCAAATGGAAAATATTTTCGGCTTTGTGGACCATAAGTTCTCTGTAACATGGAGTTTCTGTTGTGGCTCAGTGGTTAAGGACTCAGTGTGGTCTCTGTGAGGAAGTGGATTTGATCCCTGGCCTTGCTCAGAGGGTTAAGGATCTGGTGTTGCTGCAAGCTGTGGTGTAGGTTGAAGATGTGGCTCAGAACTGGTGTTGCTGTAGCTGTGGTGTAGGCCTGCAGCTTCAGTTGCCATTTGACCCCTAGCCTGGGAACTTCCATATGCCCTGGTGTGGCCATAAAAAAAGAAAAAGAAAAAAGAAAAAAGGTCTCCCTTAACAGAATTGTGTTCTTGCAGAAATAGCCATAGACTATATGTAAATGAATAGTACAGGCTGTGTTCCAATAAAGCTTTATTTATGAAAACAAGTGGCAGGTGGACTACAGATTGTTCAACTTTGATGCAGACAATGCTGAAGTCAGCATCCTTGTACATGACATTAATAATCATATCAATGAAATCAGTTCCTAGAAATGGAACTATGGGTGAAAGGAGATGAACATTTTTAAGGATCTTGATATACATTATTGCAAAATATTATATTTCCACTAAATGAAAATAAAAGTCCTGATTTCTCTATATATTTGCCCATATAGATTAAATTAGTTTAAAAAATTAATTTGGCAGATAAAAATTAGTGAAATCTCACTATTTTGATTTACTATTTTAATTGAATAAATATTTATTGGATATCTATATCTATTTTCTCTGTGTTCAAAATGTTTTTCAACAAATAGAAGGTTTTTATTGCATGCTGTTTTATTTTTTTTCTTAAAATTGAATGTTAAAAATCCATGACCACACTACGTTTAAGGGAGACACATCTAGAAGCTGAACGTATATGCATATATGTATATGGATCATATTAATCTCGGTAAGTTAAATATTGTAACAATCAAGCCTTGACTCTTAGAAGTTTAATACAATAAAGGTTTATTTCTCACTCACACAGCAGTCCAGTGGCTGTCTTTGGTGACTGCTCTGTGGAGTCACTGAGGGACAGAGGCTAACAAAAGCCGTGGCATCCTCATTGCATTGTTTTCCTGCACATCAAATTCCAGCTCACAGCTTAGGAACCACAGTGTCCATGGACCTTCCCCATCACTGTTGGAGCCTGCAAGTGACACAGTACCTCCACTCCTGTCCCAGTGGTGATACAGTCACATGGCTTCACCCAGGATGGGGAAAGAAGTGTGTTTGTCCTGTGCCCAGGAAACTCCATATTTCAGGGCTTTTTTTTTTTTTTTAAGTCCTTTTAATGTTTATGGCAAAGACTACTATTTTTTTTTTTACACAAAATGTTGGCTAATGAACATGAATATCAAATATATACAAGAAAAAACAGAGAGCTGATGGTAAAACTATAAGTATTTTGTGGGTTTTTTGTTTGTTTTCTTATACTAAAAATGTTAAAGTGTATCTTTGCATTTGTAACTGTCCTCATGTTATTATAACAGTATCCAAAATTTACACCAATATTGCTAATTTTCTCAAAAGTGAGAAGATCCAGTCATTGGCTGACCTTGCTGAATGAAACCAAAGAGGAAATCAGTAGGTTAAACAGCAAAAGAGGAGCATCTTTGAAAAGAAAATTCAGATTTTGTCAAAGCAATTTCTGCAATTATCACTATTAAACAAAAAATAATGGCATCATGTTTGACATGCTAACACAATCTTCCTAACAATGAAGCCAGGAAAACAGAAGCAAGAAAGAGGAGATCATCAGAGATTTATGTATAAGATCAGAATGAGAAAACTTTAAAATTTTTTCTTAGATAAATGCAATTGCAAAAGGAAATCGTGTGCTTGTTTCTTTGATGCTTATGTATGGTCTCCTCATTGAGCAAGCTCAAAAGCGTCAGATTTCGGAATCCCTCCTCATTTTGAGAGGTTTCTACCAATGCATGATAACCTGGCCAGAAAGGCACAGGGAAGTGGGGTGGCTTCTCAGTGAAGGGAGGTTAGCACCAGAAATTCCAAAAGAATAGATTAACGTTGTCTGCTTCTAAACTCTTCAAAGGAGATTATAATTGTGCCTTTTATATCTTACCCTGTGCTCCAACTGCAGAATTCCTCAACTCCCAGGAGAAGCCTCATAGAGATGCTGTGCTGTTTGATTTGGCACTATTCACAAACCTTGGCAGATGATCAAATAGAGGGCACAGAAGTGCAGGAAAAGCCTTAAGAAACTGTCTTCCCTGTTGTCGTTACTGCCTTCAAGAACTGAAATCTCAATGGTAAGCATAAAGAAGCCATTGATATTAACCGAGCGTGCATAAGTCCAATTTAGATGTTTAACACACCTTGGCATGGAGAAAGCATGCAAATGTCTGCTTTATGTGCTTTATCTTGAGTTGCCTTTGTCTCAACTTTCAAGTAAACCTGCTTTCTTAAAATAATTAAGTATTTTTGCTCTAGAGCTTTTGGACAAAATGTGTAGGCATGATGCCTGGGCAAGGCTTTGCTTTGAACTCCAAAGATCTGTGTTCTAGTCCTGGTGCAACCAGTTCTTAGCTGTGTAACCTTGGGCAGGTTGCTGAATGCCTCTGAATCTTTGCTGTCATTCTATCAAGGAAATACTGCCCAGTATACTTGTCTGGATTTCTGTTAGAAGCAAGTAAAAATTATAGATGGGATCATACAAAAAATAATAGACGACTTCTCCTGCAGCACAGTGGGTTAAAGTTCTGGTGTTGTCACTGCATTGCCTTGGTTCCCTGCTGTGGCATGGGTTTGGTCCCTGACCTGGGAACTTTTACATGCTGTGGGCATGGCCAAATATACATATATATAAAACATAATATACATTTATAATATATGTAACATAGAACTTTGCAAGAATGTCGTATGGCATCATTAAGGGACAGATATTTTAAGCAATATATTTTACAGTGAAAGAACATAATCCAGAAGAGAACCTGCCTACTAAACTGTTTCTGAATTTAAAATATAAATGTACAGAAAGCCTGTACAAAAAAAGACAGAGAGAAAGAAAATGGACACTAAATTGAGAAAAGTTATGCAATGTATGGAAATGATTACCAGAGAGTGGAATTTCTGAGCCAAGAAATTCTCAAAAATAGATTAATGGGAAAGAAACAGGTGAGAGATTAAGAGGTATGAACATTCAGTTGCAAAATAAAGTCAAAGGTATGCAATGGCAAATATAGTAAATAGCTATGTAATACCTTTGCATAGTGACATAGACTTTGCAGTGATCAGTTTTAAATGCATAGAAATATTGAATCATTACTTTGTATAACAGGAACTAACACAGTGTTGTAGGTCAACTATACATGGAAAACAAACTTGTAGAACAAGAGATCAGATCTGTGGTTACCAGAGGTGGGGTGGATTGGATGAAGGCAGGAGAAAAAGGTACAAAACTTCCAGTTATAGGATAAATAAATATTTGGGATGTAGTGTGCAATATGATAAATATAATTAACGCTGCCGTGTGTTATACAAGAAAGTTGAGAGTAAATCCTAAGCGTTCTTATTAAAGGAAAACATTTTTTTCTATTTCTTTAATTTTCTGTCTATACGAGATTATGAATATTCATTGAACTTATTGTGGGAATTATTGCATGATGTATCTAAGTCAAATCGTTATGCTGTATAGCTTAAACATACAGTGTCATGGGTTAATTCTATCTCAGTAAAACCAGGAGAAAAAAACAGATTAATTGTTACATCAACAATATGTCCATTAAAAATAAATTAATTATATATATATTTGGGAGATCTTTTTAGAATGGATTTGGTGATCTTTGAATGGTTTCTCTCAGTCTATTTATGCATTCATTCATTTTTAGAATGTGAACTCTTTTTTCATGTTCCCTAATTTATTCTAAGGGCACAGGGGAGATGCTCATTAAATATTTCTGGAATGAATGAGTTGATGGATTAATGAGTTTATAAACCTACAATTTTCTGTGTCCTTCATCATGCTAGTTTCTAAAGGTGAGAGAATTCTACGGACAGAGTTTTTACTCTCTGGGAGCTCCTAGCCTAGTTAGATACATGACTATATAATAATATAACATATGATGAGCCCCATGGTCCTGCTCTTACTGATTCTTTTGGAAAATGATCACAATAATAATAAATAAAATACAAACACAATAATAAAATAGAAATAGAAATGAAAATATAAATACATAACGTATAAATAAAATAATAATAAAGTAATAAATAAACATAATCATAAATTTGAGTTTAACTTGCTCCATAATTTTCTTTTTTTTAAATATAAATTTTATTGGAGTATAGTTGACTTGAAAAGTTGTGTTAGTTTCAGGTGTACATCAAGGTGAATCAGTTATACATATACACATATCCATTTCTTTTCAGATTCCTTTCCCTTATAGATCATTACACTGTTGAGTAGATCACTCTATACTATAGAGTAGGTCCTTGTTACTCATTTTTTTATATAGTAGTGCATTCTTTAAAAATTTCTTTTGAATTCCTATTCATCTCTTTCAAAATGATAACATTATAAATATGGGGAGAGTCACCTCAATCTTGATGCCTTATTCCGTCTCCTACAAGTAATTATTGCTATGATTTTAGTCCATATCTTTCCAGAGATTTTGTATGTATGTATGTACACATACACACACACAAACACACATACATTATTTTTTTCAAGTGTACATTATTTCAAATAGCAGCATGTATGTATAATTTTCCTAAACTCTCCAACAACGTGTCCTAGAAATCTATCCACATTGGTACATTTTTAATCTATCTCATTCTTTTAAGATGCTAAGAGTAGACACGACAGGCTTACCATTCACATGCGGCAGCCATGCAGTTGTGCAGTGAACAGCCTTCACAGCTGTTTGTGGCAGCTTCTAGCCCTGCCTACATAGTATGACTAAGCTGAGCTCACCTAGTTGTTTCTCAATGGTCACAAATGCTGTTTCCAGCTTTTCAGTATTACCAACAATGCTTTAACAAGGATCTTTGTACAAGCTATAATAGCTAAAATGTCCAGACAAGTCTAATGAAATCATTCATCTATTTCAAATCCTAGACTTGGCATCAGGAATTCCTTCCTGAATTCTTGCACAAATGCACATGCGTGTGTGTGTGTGTGTGTGTGTGTGTTGGGGGGGTGTACACTGAACAGCAGAAATATTAAAAACAAAACAAAAATCAGCCTCCTGAGAAATTGAGAGTGATGAATCATCCTCTTTTGCTCTTTAAACGCAGAAGCTTTGAAAGATTAAAGCCCTCTCCCTTCATTTCGCCAGGCAGTACACACAGAAATTAAACTTCTCCAAGCCAGTCTTTTTGCCTCACCCCTGATTTGATTTAGTTGTGAGACTCTGAGGATGTAATACGTATGCACTATTTGAAGCAAGCTGGGGTTTTCTGTGGTTTTGAATGGCAACATTTCTTTTTCACAAAAGATACCTTTATGACAAGTCACATTTATATTGTACTGCTTTGACATGGTGTTCTTACAGATTCATATAGCTTGATGCACTCAGCAGAGATAGATGCTTCCCCTATAATGTCTTTGATCTTCTTTTTCTACAGAGTGCTTTTGAATATTGAGGGCTGTTTGTCTGAGGCACAGCCACTTGTAAACATGCAGGTGCCCCGGGGAGCTGTGTATTGCTCAGGTAATGGTGCAGGGACCAGGTCTTTCTGGTGTCAAAGAGAGACTTCAGTGCAGACCCCTTAAGGAAACATGGACTGGGAAACGTGGACTAATGAAACTGACTTCAGGAAATTGCCAAGTGTTAGAAATGGCATTTTTAAAAGGGGGGGAAAATGAGCAAGAGCCTCCTTTGCTGTCATGTGGCTGTGATTTGCGGTATTGATTCTGGCCTTTGGCTCGATCTTGAACTAAGTACTGCAGAGGCCCAAGTACCTCGACCTCAAATGGAATGTTTACTCCATTGCAGAAGAAGCTGGCTTCCTGTATAGGAAGAAAGACGGTGGAGTGGAGGGTGGAAGAGAGAGCTAGAGAAAGAACAGTAGAGGTCACTTCCCAGGCCTGAAGGTCAAAGGTCACATTCAAGGACCAGATGAGGCTGCCTCCCTAAGAGGCGGCTTGATAACCTGACCCCAGCTGCACTGTTGTTTCAAGATGTTTGGCAGAGGATTTTAAGGCTGTAGGCAAGTCTTCTCACAGTGGTGTTGTGAGACCCTACTGGTGCTGGTTCTGTGGCAGGGGCAGCTTGCCTGACTGCCTCAAAAGGTCACAGCACACAGGCCAGCCTTCAGATTTGCATAAATACTTATGACTCAACTTGCTTCTCCAAGTAGAGATATTGAGTTTTCACACTGGAAAGGAGCAAGAAGATGACCTTTCAAAATCGCTTTCCCTTGAGAAGTGAGGGCCCCAGTTCTCTCAAAGCTTAGGTCATTCTACAAATTGGTGATTCTACCAGTTGGTTTCTTTTTGGGCAATTGGACAGTTTCTGACCCTTCTCTTTCTCCTCCTCTCCCTCCTCCTAATTATCATCACCCTCATCACCATCGTCACCATCTCGGGTTTTTTGGGGAATGTATTCTCCATACCTTCTGCTTAATAGATTCAGTTCCATCAGCATTCAGTGGAAAGGGTCCAGCAGCATTTGTCCTTGTCGTACAATGAAAAAAGCTCTGGATTTGGAAGCAGACACACTTGGATTTAAAAACAGATGCAACCCTTTACTTTCCTCTGAGTGGCCTTGAAAGCCACTTTATTCCTCTGAGCCTGTTTACTTGTCTATAAAAGAGACAATAATATCTGCCTTAGCGTTCCTGTGAGGCTTAAATGGGGGCAATTCGTTGTCTAGTGCCTGGTGCCTGCAAGGCCCTCAGTAAAGGGGACCTGGGAGCACTATTATTATCATTATTTCCAGGAGGCTTGAGTTTGAATCCTGGCTCTGTTATCTAAGCTTGGGCAAGTCTGTTCTCCTTTGAAAGCCTCATTTGTAATGTGGGAGTTGGATCAGACTCTTTCCAAAGCTCAATACATGCACATTGTAATATATCATGAGACAGGGGTTCTCTAGCTTTGCTGTGCATCCCAATCCCCTGGAGCTCCCGTGCCTAGAGATCTTGATGCAGTAGGTCTGGGATGGGCCCAAGAATTTCAATTTTTAACCAAGACACCAAGTCGTAGCTTTCTCTTGTTCTAACTGGGAAAAGAATAATCCTAGACCATGCGGTAGGATCATGGTGAGGAGCAAAGGAATTTCATCCATAAAGCATTTAGCGTAGTTTTTGGCACATGACAATTACCCCCTAAATTGCCAATAGCTGTTGTTCTTCTTTCCCTTTGTCCCTTTGTATAGCACATATCCCCCAGTTGAGGATAAAGTCATAAACAGACTTTATCATATGCGAACCAGATGCAAATTTTTAGAAATTAGACGATTTCTGGATGCTCTTGAAATCCCAAAAGATCTGGCAACACTGAGCTTGCAACACTTGGTAGTGGCTGTCCCTGGGTATCCGCCTTTAGACAAGAGTTGCCTATTTGAACCAGTTCCCACTCACACTCCTCCACTTATTTACATTTCTTGTTGGTTCCATGTCGGCATTTGGATTGGTAGATTCTTGTTTACAGGATTGAATTCAGCCTCTCTGTGCAGAGTTTTAGAAGAGCAAAGAGATTATCCTTTCATCATGTTATTCCAGCTATTCTAGATCGATTAACCAGCTGTCATGGGCAGAGGCACCCCCCACACACCCTGAGTCACAGCCCCTTCTTAACCTAACAAAAATAATGGAGAGAGTAGTTTATCTTTATAACCTTTACGATTTAGTGGCATAATTTAGGATGAGTTCCAAGGGGTAGCATTATGAAAGTCTACTGAAATACTTGGCCAGGGAACCTAACCCAAGCTGAGATGTTGCCTAACAGAATCAAAGCAGGGTTTAAAGTCAGCTGCTGCCTTTATTACACATTCAAAACTTGGCAGAGGAAGTTCTTTGGGTTGGGACCACATGAAAGAAATCAAGGCAAGTGAAGGGTGGTTGAAGAGAACAGATGGACTTGGACATCTTACACCAGCGGACTGATGCTGTGACTTCCAAAGATACCTGCTTGGATGCTCTGAAAGTTATCATCATCTTTGTATTTTTTTTCCCTCTAGCTACGGGTGTCACACATGAAAAAAAAAATGAGGCAAGAAAGGGCTTTATACAAAGGTATTGAGGCCACATTTGTCAAACCCAGAATCCCACGCAGATTTGGGAACTATGTTTCAAGCTGAGCTCAAAACTTTCAACTCTCAAAAGTGCTACTTACCCCAAGTAAAAGGCAATTTTCCAGCTCAAAGAAAGGCAGTTCTGCAAGGTTCAGGAAAAAAGGTCAGAAGACTCCTTGTACATCAATCAGCTCCTGGAAAACAACATGTCAATGAGTTAAGTGAACACGAATCAGGCGCATATGGATTGAATTTCCCTCGAAATACTCCTGGGGTCCAAGTTTAAGGGGGAGAGTGGAGGAGGGGTGACAATTCTTAGGAAAATTTAACCTATTTTTCTGCAGACCCCAAGCTCTTGAAAATACTTCCAAGATGTCGACTGCCCAGGCTGAAAGTCCTGCTGGCCTGAATCAATGTCGTGTCCAGCTGACCTTTGTTTCTGGAAATTAGAAAGGCCCGGATGACAGCTCAGGACTGCCCCGCCTTGATTTAAACTGCGTTCCATGGCATGGAGAGAGGGAGACCCAGTAGAGGGTGGCTTTGAAGTTCCAGGGAAGGGAATTAGACTTATTTCACAGAAAAAAAAAAAAAATGAACTGTAAGAAACATTCAAGCTTACCCGTCATTACTGCCAGTAGCCTATGTTTCTAAGCAAGTAAATCAATCCTTCTAAGCTTTCTTCTTTCCTGGAATCATAAGAAAAGCAGCTGGGAATGAATATAGATTGTGGGGGGAGAAAGCAAGTGCAGGAGGATTTTCCTAACACCATTCCACATGGAAGTGGGTGGTGTAGTGGAAATTTGCTTTATAAATACAGGTTCTTATAAATGCAGCACTAAAACCTATTCTAACCCAAAACACTAAACAATAGATGGAATAAGGAAGTAATATGCAGACTTTGCATCCCATATAAGTTCATATATGTTGGGACTATTTAAAGTAAATCTGATTTGGGGGGAAATTGTAAGAATTCGGTGTCAACAATGAGTTCCATAAAATAGTTCCATAAAATCCACGCGGGTCCTAAAATTGATCAGTACCAAATCCTCTTCCCAGAAAGCTTCTTAGACATCTAAAATTGGGAATCGTACATTTTAACTCTTTAAAAAGGAAAACTGTTGAGAAATAATATGCTTCATTTTTTGTTTTCTAGGGCACTTGGAGGTTGAATTCGAATTTCTTTTTAGGAAAACTCCCAAATGAGAAAGTTCTTACAGGCAGAGGGAACCATTATGGCTCCCCACAACCCCCAACGCACACCTTCTTTCTTCTTTCTTTTTCTTTTTTAAAAGGCAGGAGGTAATCAGAGATAAATGTTAATGGATTTTTTTTTTTAAACAAATGATGCACTGTCAAGAGAAAATTTTTTCGCGATTGTCAAATTGTGTAGACAGTGTTCAAATGGCTCATTCATTATCAGCAGCACCACCAAGTTGAAAACATACTTTTTCTAGTCTGCGGTTGATTGATGTACATTACTCATATCAGGCTAATGGCACTTTATTTTCCAACAGTAGCAAGTAATGAGTGACCTTGAGTGCATATTGTTTTCCTGAAAGGGTTTGCTGCTCTGCTTCCTCCATAAGCACCCTAAGGAAACAAGGCCCCTGTATTGGTGTTTTGCAGCAAACCTCATTTCTTTCATGGCTTTCTGTAAAAGAATTTGATACAGGGATAGAAGCTAACCTCCGTGAGTAAATGAAATATTGATCCATGCTCCTCTGGCCTTGCCTCCACCTTGTCCCAGGGCGGTGAGTTACTGACTTTTCCGTTTTGGCTGTAATAGGAATTATTACAACAGGCCTGTGCAAGTAATTACTTGGCATGGTAAAAAAGGAGGGTCCATCATATATTTCTGTAGAGACGTTCGTTTCCATCAGCCCAGCAGTCTGCTTTTTTGGCTCTGTCTTTCCTACTCTTGATTCAATTCTTTTACCCATCATTAATCACACTCCTTGTCAGCAGAAGTTTATCAAAAGTATTAAGTGAGCAAGGTTGCCTGGCCTCCTTAAAAAAAAAAAAAAAAAAAACCCAGCCAACACGGGGCAGTAAATTTCAAAATATGGAAGGTTGGTTCTGTGATATATATGAGTGTCTCTTCAGCTAGAATGAGCCGTTTGTTTTAGTGATAGATATTGTAGTTTGAGCTGTGATAGAATCCTTCTCAAGTTTATATGTCGTGGGCTATCGTTTATGAGAGACCATGTGTTTCTAAACGGTGAAGGTCATGGCTGATGGCAAAAGTAAAAGCAGTGGTGATTCATTAAAAATAGTTAATAGGGCCTGCGGCTGACAGAGATAAATAAGAGCATGTGGTTTGCCAACCCACCCGCACCTAAATGGACGTCGTGTTTCTTCAGCCCCAATTTGCCACTTCCAATTGCCAGACAGCTGTGAGCAGGCAGACAGACAGACAGACAGAAGGCAAGACGGCCTCTTCTGAATAACAGATGCAGAAAACCTTTTTGGAAACACAACTGCAGATGCCTCGTGGAAACTCACCACCTCCCTTCAGTATGGCATGGCTACTATTGACTTTAAAATTGGATGCTTTTAAAAAAACTGATCACGACTATGCTCATTCGGTGAAATTCGAATATCACAGGAGCATGTGATGTAGAAAAATGAAAAGCTTCTCTATCATATCTGAAATGCTTAATTTCTTTAAAACCTGATCTGAAACAAACTGTGGCATGATGTGAGGATTTGATTAAGTTGAGAGATTGTTCTAGGTGTGTTTCTTATGTTGATCTGTATTCTATCCCCGTTTGAAACAGTCACAACCAAAATCATTTTTCCATCTTCCTAATGAAAATGAAGCCCTCCCTCTGCTTAATACAATCTCTCAGAGAGAATCAGTTTTATAAGTTTGTATAAGTTCCTCTAATTTATTTTTCTTGACTATGTAAAAAATATATATGTATTCCTCCACCTTTATTTTTCTTTACTATATATGTAATATAAAATAACAATGCATTCAATATAATATATAAAAATATATTTAATATAATAATATATAAAATAATACAGTTAACATAATAATAATTGAATACATGGTATTATTTAAATATTAGGTCATGTTATAATGCCAGTTCTCATCCTGCTTTAACAACTATTAGAAAATATTCTAATACTTAAATGTGGATATTTGATTAAATTCGTGAACTCATTCATTCATTCAGAAAATATACGGACTGTTACCCTATAGCAAAACATGCAAACCTTGAAGGAAGCACAGGGCCAGAGACCTACTTCTAGTTTGCATTCAGCATTTATCTAAAAATGTTTCTGCTCCTGGTTTTAATATAACATATATTCATTTCTCCTTGAAAAACTTCCTGGTTCACTTGGAGACTCCTAAGAAAGGGGGAAAAAAAAAGAAAAAGGATTTTGCTGATTAAGATCAATAGAGTTTGACGATCCATTTAAGAAGTGTAAATCAACCCAAGAATGTGTGGAAGTGGATGCAGCCCTTAGGCAATTTCTAAATGAGCAAGTATGGATTTTCTACACATTACTTCTAATGAAGAAGGTTTTAAAAACAGAGCTGTTTGAGGATTTGTTGGGGTTTTGTTATTTGGATGTTTTTGATTTGGTTTTGTTCCTCTCTCTATCTTGAGAGGTCAGTAAAAAATGGCATCTTGACTTGAAATAATACTGGGCAATAAACATCTTCACTTTTCACTTGGATTGCCTCTTTTCCCTAGAAAAACAAATTGTCCAGGATAGATTGTGGCTTCTGATGGAAAATCATAATAACCAAAGGGCATGGGGGACACAGGTCCTGAAGTCATTAGACAAGTCTCAGACCATAAAACAAAAGCAAAAACAAAAACTACAAAATTTTATGTAAGGAGATACTATAGCAGGAAAAAAAGAAGTAGGAAGGAAAAAAAAAAAGAAGAAGCTGTCTTCAACTGCCCCTCCTGGCAACCACAGCTTTTCTCTACCCTGCTGGCAGAATCTGTGTAGATGATTCCAGACAGCTCTGCTTGTGTTTGCAGTCTGGGTAGCAGTTCTGCCCGAGGAACATCCATCTCACAGAAAGAACCATCCCTTCTCATGATTTGAAAGGTGCAGGTAATCCTGCCATCCAAAGACACTGGGGTTTTGCAAACTAAATTCTCATCTGAAACTTGAGTTTTATATTGCTGACAGTTTAGGTTTGGGGAAACTGCCAGCATCACAGCAGGGCCTTCAGTGGAAAAGTGTTCAGCAATAAGGTGGAGCAGCATTGTAAACGAATATGTTTACAGGGAAAAGCACTTAGCTTCAAATCAGCTCGAGAGGATGGCGGGGGTGGGGCGGGTGTTGTGTTAAATTCCAGGCCAAGTGGCTAGGGGCACAGAGGATGTTTTTGGATACCCTCGTCTTGAAGAAGACAGTCACAGTGGTTACAAATTGAATTTTTACGGAGAAACTAAGACTATTTCTAACCTATTGCACTGATATTATATTTAGTTAATATTTTATGAAAGAAAAGTCCTCCCATTAGAGGTAGCAAATTGCTTTATAATTACAGGACTTCACAGAACAGACTGTCTGCTCATTTTACAGCAAAAGCACAAAATACAGCTGCCTTTGCCACATAACTTCTTTGCAGAGTCTTGGGGTAAATGATTCTCCCGCCCGTTATTTTTTTTTCTTTATTTCAAATATTAGTTTAATTTGAACAGAAAATCATATCGCATATTTGGTATCGGTTAGTGATGTAGAAATTTCACTGAAGCAAGGCTGGGGCCCACAGAGGACCAGAGGTAGAGCAAAGATACCGCCTTCATCTTCCAAATTGTGGTCTGTCTCCATGCCACTCTGACAGTGACTGCAAGCCATTAAATATGATGGCTATTTGGGAATCGTGATGGAAATGAATTGGTCAGCAGAACAGCATCAAATTTTCACCAGACAGTGTAGACCGAATGGGAATGGAGATTGGGCTATTTCCTCTCCCTCCTCCTCCTTTTTCTGCTTTTCTCCATAATCTTCAAGAAGAAGTAACAAGAGTTGAGTTTCTAACAGGCAAGGAACATATTGTATTTATTTTTGAATTCCAAGGAACATCACAGGTTGGTACTAAATAAATGCTGCCATGGCTTCCTTTGATTGAAACGTGTTATGTGGCAGAAGCGGTTAGTGCCCTGACATATACCCCGTTAGCAGTCCTCAGCCCTGTGCACATTGATGGAGTCTTCCAGAAAGAAGACTCTCTGCCCAGGGACCTCTCTGGCTGCTGGAGCCTGTGCCACAGGGATTGGGGGGTGGAGGTTGGGAGTGTGGCCAGCTGGGATTGCCTCGGAAAATTAACACCCCAAGAAACTACTCTCAGCCAGCGATGAATGGGAGGTGGTGAATGAATACCCAAATACCCTTCAGGTTGGACAGCTCAAAGTCTGTATGTATCTACAGACTTTTCCAGAGGTCCCTAGTAGGATGGAACTTCAGTTACCCACACAGCAGTCTGTTCACGAACATTCTCTGCTTGTCATCCCCTTTCCTTCCTGGTTTCACTTCCTCTCGGTGCCCCTACAGGTACTTCCAGGAATTGCATCTCAAGTAAATTACTTGCACTCAAATCCGAATCTTGTGTTGTGCTTCTGGGAAACCCAAACTAAAACCTCCTGCTATCTTAAGTCACCAAGCAATCAATGGATAAGAATTGCTGGAGAGTCTTCTTTGTGCCTAATCTTGTGCCAGCTACTATGGGGCTACTAAGCCATTGAAGATATTGACTCTTACACCGCTCAGGAATCCCTTGTGAGTTAATTTGGTAGGTGAAACATACACACTTAAAACATTTAGTGGGCGCCAGACAGCAACACTCAGGGCTATAACCAAGTGTAAAGTGTGTTTTACAGATAATTGGAGACAAGAGCAGTGGAGCAAGGTTTTCCATGTGTGGTATGGATGAAAATCATAAAAGAGTTGTTTGACTAGGGGGGAGGCTCATGCGAGCTGATGTAACGTCAGGAAAATTCAGAGACAGTGGTGCATTTAGCACACAGGATGGGTAGATCTCCAAGCATGGTGTTCTGCATGCAGTGGGGGCTCCATAAATTCGGTGTGGATGGAAAAATAAGCAGGCAAATAAATTAGTCATCAAAACTGAGATGAGCTATATGCTATATATGCTCCCTACTAATTTTTTTTTATTTCTATTATAAAGATGTATAAATGCAATCATCACTCACATGGTGGGGTTTTAAGTATCAGCCATCCTATTTTTCATCTCATTCTCTACTTCACCTGCATCAGCTTGGCTCTGCCCCCAGGAGATCTGCCATTGTCTAGCTGGATAACCCTAGCAAGTGATTTATTTAATCTCTTTAGTCCCAGGTACCTCATCTGTAAAATGTCCAAAGGTGGACTTTGACCCTGTGGTCTATTTCACTAGTGTCTCCCCCATCCCCAGGAAAAATACAATCCCAACCTCTCTGTGTTGTTTTATCCTCAACTCTTTCCTCTATACCTTTACTGCTAAGCTCCTAAAAATACTGGAGTTTGCCATCACTGAATTAGATGACGTATAAAATTCTTTTTAACACAAGGTTTGGACCTACGGTTTTATGGCCTCAAGGAAGTCACTTAATCTCTCAGAGACTCAATTTTCATTTGCAAAAAACGAGGCTGTTGCTTTTGTACTAGAGATAATTATGTAAAGCACTTGGCTCATGAACGCTCAGAAAACTGTACATTTTTCATCAACTATATTGAGATGTAATTTGCATATAATAAAATGCATGTATTGTAAGGACACAGTTTGATGAATTTTGAAACAGTGTACAGTCACATGACCACTTCAGTCAACATATGGAATATCTCTCACCTCAAAATTGTTATCTTGCTCCTCTTTGCAGTCACCCTACCCCTTCACCCCTGGCTCCAGGCAAGCACTGATCTGTTTTCTGTCACTATAGATTACATGTGTCTTTTTCTAGCATTTTATATAAATAGAACCACACAGCATATGCTCTTTTGTGTCTGACTTCTTTTGCTCGGCATTATGTTTTTATGATTCATTCATACTGTTGTGTGTATCAGGGGTTTGTTTCTTTTCAATAAATGTTAGATCTGATTTTATCAATGTTGCAAGAATGCTTTTTCTTTCGAGGGGTCTTTGGACATTATATATTTTGCAGATATAGCTGTGCCTGGAAAGAGACCCACAAACTAGGCTGGAAAGGTGAGCAGAGGCCACATCACTTTGGGCTTACAGACTTTTGTTGAAAGGAGTTTAGATTTTATTCAAAGGGCAATAGAAAGTGTTTTCAGCAGAAGAGTGGTGTGTTTTTTAATTTAGAAGAAGATTCTGACCACCCTGTGGACAATAGGTTGAAGAGAGGCAAGGACGAAGTGAGAAGACCAGTTTAGAGACTACAGCAAAAGTCCAAGGGGAAGGCCCAGAAGTTGGCTGAGGGCAAAGGGATGCCGATGAAAGGAAGTAGACAGATCCTTAAAAATGTAAACTGGTGCTCAAAAGCACAAGACTTAATCATCAGATATGGAAGATAAGGACGAGGAAAAAGGAAGAATCAGGGATGATGCCTCTGAATTCAGAAGATTCTTCTTCGGAGTCCCCTTCGTGGTTCAGCGGTTAAGGATCCTGACTAGAACCCATGAGACTGCAGGTTCGACCCCTGGCCTCGCTCAGTGGGTTGATGACCCAGCACTGCCATGAGCTGAGGTATAGGTTGCAGACTCTGGGACCCCACGTTGCAGTGGCTGTGGGGTAGGCTGGCAGCTGCAGGTCTGATTCAACCCCTATTTTTCCTCATGTAGTTGAAAATCCCATTCATTTAAAATATGGACTTTAGGAGTTCCTGTCATGGCGCGTGGTTAACGAATCCGACTAGGAACCATGAGGTTGCGGGTTCAATGCGGTTGTTGACGATCGGTGTTGCGTTGAGCTGTGGTGTAGGTTGCAGACGCGGCGGCTCGGATCCCGCGTTGCTGTGGCACTGGCGTAAGCTGGTGGCTACAGCTCTGATTAGACCCCTAGCCTGGGAACCTCCATATGCCACGGCAGCGGCCCAAGAAATGGCAAAAATAAAATAAAATAAAATAAAATATAGACTTTATTCATTATGGGACTTTCAAACTTAGAATTCTTTGCCATTCCTTTTTGCCTCTATGAAAAAAATCCATGTTCCTTGGCATGGCATGAGGCCAGCCTTGATCTGTCCCTTGTTTAAATGGCCAGCCTCACCTCTTCTCCAGCACCTTGTCATTCTGGTCATCCTTCTGGGAACATGGCATGCCTACAAAATGAATTCGTTCCCTGTACCTGGAATGTCTTTCCAGCTCACACCCATATATTGGGTCACTTTGCTGTACACCAGAAACTGAAGAAATATTGTAAATCAACTATACTTGAGTAAAATAAATAAATAAAAGCAAACCAAAACAAACAAAATTGTTAACAAATTTAAAACAAATTAGAAATGTTATTAAAACTTACAATATGTCTATATATCGTCTACTCCCCTTTCTTATCTTTCATTACTGATAAGTTCATCTTAAGACATATAAGGTCTGTATAGTATTTCCGTATGGATGTAACTATAGTTTGATCAAATATCTATGACAAACATAGATAAACAAACCCCTATGGTAAATGTCTTTAATTCTAATTGTTGTACACATACGTGATTATTTTTCTTACGACAGCTTCTTAGAAGAAACCACTAAATCAAACAAAGCTCAATCCACATGACCAATCTGCCCTTCAAAAAGTTTGTAACAGTTTACTGCCCCATCAGCTGTGCACAGGTAAGTGGCCTTTCTTAGTAGCAGTAATGGAGGTTACATACCTGAACAGAGTTAGCTTGTTTTGTATCACATGAACAGAAAGAGAATTCTGCAAGCTATTCCCAGGCAAAGCTGCAAATATAATGATGCTACCATTATACAATATGTCTATATATCTTCTACATCTCAATATAGTTGACGAAAAATGTACAGTTTTCTGAGCATTCATGAGCCAAGTGCTTTACATAATTATCTCTAGTACAAAAGCAACAGCCCTGTTTTTAGCAAATGAAAAAATATGTATAATGGTAGCATCATTCATTAGCAAATTTTTTTTTCTACAATCTCGGGGCTGTAAGAGCAGTCCTGAGCTGCTCGAAGCGTCTCAAAATCAGCTAAATCATTCTCATGGACAGAATGAGAAGTTCCCCATCCAATTTTTTTTTTCTAATAGGTTACCTATACAAGGTGAAAGAGTTCCTAAGATTTTTGAACCTGATCACCAACCGTATAGGAAATAGCTAATTTATGTATTAGCAAAAACACATCACTGAAGGTTCAAAGGAGCAGCTATTGCTAACTGCTTCTCAATGACGATCCCAAAGGAAGCACTGGGGCTTCACTGTCCTTGCCAAAAAAAGCAACATGTGAAAGTTCTATGTATGAGTGGGAAAAAGTAATATAAATGCATTGCTCCTGAAAGTTTTAAAAACTAATAGTCAGGTCATTTAACTTCTCTCTTGTAGTCACAGAAATTTACAACTGGGAGAGTTCTGAAATGTCATCTTGACTTATGATTTCTTACCTTTGAAGAAGCAAAGGCTCAATTTTAATGTCAAAATATTTTCAAGAATCCTGATTTGATAGTAATAACTCTTTTAGTTTGTTGTTTGAGAACATGCATCATGACAAAGGGTCTATGAATTCAGAAATTATTTTTGAGCTTGTCTCAACATTCCAGAAACAAATCTATACCCCTCTTAAAAAGAAAGATGTATGTAAACCAGCACACCACTTATTCCATCTATAACATGGATCACTTGCAATGAACTTCAAGCCCATTTCTTGCCCCTTCTGCACCTCAGGAGGTTGTTGATTGTGAGTTAAGAATTACTGAGCTCGTAATTTAGCTGATGAGGAAACTAAAATGCATGAAAGTCTTGTTAATTCTCCCCACCACAAAGAGAGGAGCTAGAAGTGGAACCAGAATGCCTGGTTTTTTCTCTAAGGCTCTTTCCTGGGCTGTGTTGGCACCACTGCCAAACCATTTATTACCAGTGTGATCTTGGGCAGGTCACTTAACCTCACTAAGCTGCATTACCTTCATGCATGAAGAGAATATTGAATTACATAAATCATGTGGGTGCTTCCTCAGAAAGCACAATACCTGACCCAGAACAAGTACTCTGTACACATCTGCTATTTATTATTATTATTACTATTTTGATTATTCCCATTTCCATAACATCTCTGCTTCAAGCTTTGTGGTGAACAAGTTAAAGAACCCCAAACCTTCTTTATAATTTTCCTGCCAGGACTCTTTGTTTATCAACTTTTTAATTACCTGATACAAATCCATATAACTCAAGGCTGCAGAGATGCCTTTTAATTTGGGGAATGGGAAGCAGTTCCCTCTCTGTGACTTATAAATTAACCTGGCCTCCTGGGTATTTACATAAGAACACAAATTCACTTATCCAGAAACTCTGGGAATAAATTGCCTTTAACTTTTCTCCAGCAATTATGGGCTATGCATTTCGGTCATCAGCACCTATTTCCTTGCAGAGAGAAATTGTTTTTAAAAAGTGAAACATTGTGCATCTTGACTTGTAGGATCATGAACTTGGCTGAAAAAAATGCTATTATATTTTTCTGCTATGAAAATTGGCCTATTTACTGGGTTTCACTTAAATACATTGCTAACATAAAACAAACAAAACATAGAACAGCAACATCCTGATTTCTCAACACTACCATTAGCACATAGAGAAATTCGGAGATTTCCTCTCCTGTCTTTTTGGCCGTTAGGGTCATTAGGACTACATACAAGCAAAATGTTAGCCTAAAACAAATTCAAACAAGAGGTAAGAGCTTTATTATATTTTGCAAAGGATTCTTGTGTGTTTATTTCCAACTGCTTTTCTATATGTACAAGAGACGCCATACCTGGAGTTTTTCTTTCTGGACTGTACGTGCATATATCACAAATTATTATATACCTTGGAGAAGTGCTTGTCGGAGACAAAAAAGGTATTAGAAGTTTTCACTATTCCTTGGGTGTAAATCTTGAATTAAACTGACACACATCATCTTGGCTGAAAGCTTCCTGAATCTGATGCAATAAAATAGTTTGCCAGCATGGGATGCCTTGAGCTCCGTGGTGGAGTCAAAAAGTGAATTTTAAGTGAGAACTGGAAAGAAAGAAAGCGTGTGAGCCCACGGAGAAAATGTCCCGGCTGTGCCTTCACGAGGAAGGCTCTGCATCTTGCCTCAAACTTGGCCAGTTTGCTCTCAGACTAATCACTCCTTGAACATTATTTCTCATTTATAAAGTGAAAATAGCCATCATTTCGGCTAGTTTTACCTCTTGGGGTTGTGGTGAGAATCAAAGCAGAGGATGAAGGTAAAGGGTTTTGTAAATGATAAATGTTCCAAAATTGTATAAGAAAAGTTAGAGCGATTTAAAAGTCTCTCTTAATTTGTTTTCACATTTCAGGGGAGAAATTAGGCAGGACATAAAAGCAGACTCGACTCCCCTTTTCACGCTAGTGAAATATATATCATCTGAGAGAGAAATAAAACAATGCTTTTATTCTTACATCATAAAAAACCAAAAGGTCTCCTCTCTCTGCACATTATGATCTAATCGCACTTTGCTGCATTTCATTTCCTCTATGGTGGACATTCTTATCTGACTATCAAAGGCTGGGGTCACAATGTGAAACTCTATATTCACTTTTATCTCCTACCTCTCTTACAATCTGCTCGATGCCATCAGTATCAGGACTGCCTTATCTGCCCTCTAAAATATTTTTCTGTTAATCACCAGATAATTCAATTGAGACAGTAATTGCTTCTTAAAAATAACTGACTGTATACAGTTTCCTTTTTGATGTGTACTAATACCCAAATGATAAAATTTCTCTTTTGGTATATAGCCCTCTGTGACCTTTTAGAAATTACCAGCTGCTTTTTAAAAAAACACTTTTTACGTAATTTTTAACATAAATTATCCTAACCAAAACCATGATAAAATCTTATTGCCTAATTTTATTTTATTTTATTTTATTTTTTTTGCTTTTTAGGGCCATACCCGCAGCATATGGAGGTTCCTAGGCTAGGGGTCTTATTGGAGCTACAACTGCTGGCCTACACCACAGCCACAGCAATGCCAGATCCAAGCCATGTGTGTGATCTACACCACAGCTCATGGCAACGTCAGATCCTTAGCAGGCTGAGCTAGGCCTGGGCTAGAACCTGCAGCCTCATGGTTCCTAGTCTGATTTGTTTCTGCTGCACCATGACAGGAACTCTCTTATTTCCTCATTTTAAACTAATGATCAACTTAAAAAACAACAACAACAAAAAACCGTTTCATACATGGGATCAAGGCTGTGGATCAGACATAGTAAGAAATGTCTCTTTAACAAGAGTCAGAGTGTTTGGAAGGGGATAATTTGTTATTTTTAGGCACATATGAATTTCTTAATGTTACACTTAATTTAAATCTCTGGTTAATATCTGGTTAATATTCAGGGTCCCTCTTGCTCCCAGGGAACACATTACTTTCTGAGAGTTGTTTCGGAAGAATTCTAGTGCCTATGTGCTCACAATAGGGCAAAAAAGAGAAGTGAAAAATAAAGTCTTACAGATGAGTTTCACAATGAGACACAGATACAGAGTGTTTTCTTAAGGATGTTTGCATGCTTTTAGCTCAAAAGTGACATTCATGGCTGCTATATTAGCAGCCAGTGTGTGTTTGGTTGGCAGCACCCACGTGTTATAACGCAGCAGGCACAGCCAAAATCATCAACATGTGGATTTACTGGAGAATCAGACTTGCACTTGGTCCTTTTAAGAAGAATAGTCCCTGTATGTAAAAATCATGAAGCACACACCAAGTTGGGCACACTTGGTGGCTTAGTCATTATTCTGCTTGGTGGACTGGTGAAGTAGAAGAATGAAAAGAGTTATTGTTCCCATTTCTATGTGATTTGACTCAGGCATGTTTAAAGGGTAGTTTTTGTACCATGGAGAGGAAGAATTGATCCTGCATGTCTCCTAAAGTAAATATTTATACTTAATTTTATCTAAATGAACATTGGATTCAACCCTTATTTTTTTTTCCTCCTGGTATTTTCTCTTCTCATTAAAATCTCTGATGCTGTTTTGTCATAGTTTCCACCCCAACTCAGCGTCTTATGCTCATTAGATGCTGACTCTGAGTTTTAGGACAAAAGGTCACTTAAAGATGAGAAAATCATGCTATATAAAACTTGGGGAGAAAATATGAATATGGCAACAATAGCTACAAATCTGTTATAATGATAATGAGTTTTGACTACTTTTTCTCTAGAGAAAAATTAAGTAAGTCAAAGAAAATTCTTTAACTGGCAAACTTTGATTTCATAAAACATTGTCTTTCAACTTCTTACTGATTTATCTTCTTTGGGAAATGTAAGTGATTGCTTAATGACATATTGATTCTTGCCCAAGCCACAAGCCAATTACTTATCTTTCCAAATAGATTTATTTCGTGGCGGGATAAAAATGGGGATGTACAGGAAATATAAATAAAATTTAAAATTCATTGGGAAAACAGAGTAAGAGCCATTTGAACATGAAATCAGTTGTAAGCGACAAGGTGAAAAAAAGGAGATGAGTTATATCATTTATAAAATCAAACAGAAAAAATGGACAAGAATATTCATAAAGATGTAATAGTAAAACTGTAGCAATAAAGTAACATCAATTGTCATTTATTGAACATTTTCTATGTGCTTGGCATGTACTAAATAGTCTTTAGTGCAAATATAGGCGCATCCAAAGAGCCTAATTGGATTTTAATATTCAACTTCTTAAGCCATTTCATTTTTATTTTTTGAGTGAGAAAATAATTCCATTTGTTTAAAGTTTCCTGTTTTATTTATTGTTATTAAATATGTTTCCAGTGTACAACATGGTAATCTGACACTTGTATCTTCTACAAAGTGATCACCACCATAAATCTAGTTGCTGTCCATCCCCAAACAGTTAACCTTTTCATCTGTTTTGCCAATCCCCGAATGCCCATCCCTCCTGGTGACCATTTATTTATGAGTTTGTTTTTGTTTTCTTTTTCTTTTCTTTTCTTCTTTCTTTCTTTTAGATCTCACAGATGGGTGAAATTATATGGTATTTGTCTTTCTCCATCTGATTTATTTCACTTACCATACCTTCAAGGTTTATCCATGTTGTTGAAAATGGCAGAATTTCATTCTTTTTCACAGCTGAGTTGAGTAGTATTCCATCATATATACAACATCTTCTGCATCCATTTATCCATCAAAGAACACTTAAGTTGTTTCTATATTTTGGCTATTGTAAATAATGCTACCTTGAATAATGGTACATATATATCTTTTCAAATTAGAGCGATCTCATTTTACTCTGGCAGAAAAGGTATTTATGTCAGTTGCATTTACAAAGACTGACATGGATTCTGTGTAGACCAAGAGTGCTGAGGGCTAGGCAGGGAGTCATTATGACCTCTTTACTGTCCTAATGGTGGATCTTGTGGCATTCTCCCCTCAGAGAGCTCTGATTTAATATCCCTGGCAGTCTCATACATTGAGCTCTATAAATTTCATTGTTCTGATGATTTTCTTCATACCATTATGCTTTTGTTTATTGTTTCTGCATTGAAACTGAATTATTTAAACATTGTTATATGTGATCATATGAGTGGAATCCTATAAATATGGTTCATAAGAGCTATAGAAGAATTTACCTACAGGAGGAAGAAAATAGCCAAATTATAAAATGATTAATGAAGGTGATGCCTTATTAGATTGTGTGATGATAATCAGTATTAACTATTGGAGAAATTCTATTTTTATGGGTTTTGGTATTTTCTTGACTGTCAAATGGATGTTGGAGTGCAGGAACACCAAAAAACTTATTTTTTGAAGTTAATAAGAATTCCATTTTTATTTCCGAAATTAACAATTTAAAGGGTTTTCCAAGTACAAACTCTGTAAGATGAAAATAGTTATCCTTATTTTGCCATAATTTTAATGATCTGCCCAAGGTCATACATCTGGGTAGGTGGTAAAGTTGGGTTACACATTTTTTCTGTCTGGCTCCAAAAGCTAATGTTTTCAAATCCTGTTATCATAGGGATATGCTTGTCTGACAAACACCTTGCTCACCAAATGAGAGTTTTTAAACTTTTTCCAATACTTATGCCATTGTTAGAATAATTTCAGAGTGGTCTTTGCATCCTAGCTTTGGAAGCTATTTATGAAATTCACAAAATAGTGTTTTAGTACTTTATGGTCCTCTTTGAACACAACTTGACCATCTATTTTTTTTCTTTTTTCTTTTCTTTCTTTCTCTCTCTTTTTTAAACATCTGCACCTGCAGCATATGGACGACCCTAGGCCAGGGGTTGAATCAGAGCTGCAGGCCTATGCTACAGCCAAAGCAGCACCAGGTCTGAGCTGCATCTGCAACCTACTCTACAGCTTGCTGATATGCTGGGTCTGTAACCCACTGATTAAGGCTATGGATCGAACCTACATCCTTACAGAGACTACATCAGGTCCTTAAGCAAGTCAAACATAATGGAAATTCTGACCATATATCTTTTTGACAAGACCTTTTGATGGCTGAAACTTGCAAAACTCTTAAAAGGACCAAGACTGGCGCTGATGTGATTTTTTAAAAGAATGAGATGCAGGCCCTCACGCTGAAAGAAGAGTTTCTAAAATAGCTTGAGAAATTAGAAAGTTATTAGCCAGTGCTTTAAATGGTTAAGTTCCATACATATGTTAAAAGAAGTAGTTTTGTCATCATAAATTCAAAGATCTTAGCCTTTAGAGGATTTTAAAGGGGCTATGTTCCGGAAAGATAATTCAGGGAAGTAAGGAGAATTTTGTTTTGCCAGAAAATTTTTCTGACGGGTAAATTCCATAGGAGACCATGGGATGATATATTCAAATACTATATGAAAATACCCATCCATCTAGAATTCTATATTCAGTTCATTTATCAATTAAGTAGAATCTAGGAACTTGTATGGCAAAATCATGGGGTTGGTGGGGGATGGAGGTGGAAAGTAGCCCAGTCATAGTAGGAACTAGTCAGTGATGGTTAGGAACCATGACGTTGCAGGTTCGATCCCTGGCCTTGCTCAGTGGGTTAAGGATCCGGCGTTGCGGTGAGCTGTGGTATAGGTCGCAGATGCAGCTCAGATGCCACGTTGCTGTGGCTCTGGCGTAGGTTGGCAGCTACAGCTCCAATTAGACCCATAGCCTGGTAACCTCCATATGCCACCTCTAGGGTGCAGTCCTAGAAAAGACAAAAAAAAAATTCATAGCTGATATTGGAATAAAGAGGGGAAACCCTCAAGTGCCAAAAATGAATAAATAAAAGCCAAATAATGAGATTTTGATGCACCCACAGAAGCCATTTATCATTCTTGAATGCTGAAGACTAGGATTTACATGCTCCAGGGCATAATGGAGAAGAAGGGCAGGGAAGCCAGAACTGAGTTTCCTGACTAATTCCTGGAGCCTTGAAAAATATTCCATTCAGGAAAAATACTATAACTTAAGAATGTAGGTAGATTTCTGGATCTCTAAATCAAAAGGGCTCACTCAGACGAGGAAAAAAAAAAAGTTATCTGTGAGATGAAGAACCCACCTTCTGCACATATCACCCTGGTATGCTGTCCACGCGCACGGTACCTTCAACGTGAAGGAAAACTAAGATGGAAATTAAACTTTTTAAAGCCCATTTTTACAACACAGCATTTACAGACTCCTATTTACAAAACCCAGCAACAATAGCAATCCCCTCCAACGATGAGCTCACAATAGAAGAATCAAAAACGAGATGAAAGTATTCTAAAATCGAGCCAGCATGGAACAAACAAAAGAATGAGCACTTCTCAAAAAAAAGAACAGATAAAATCACAAATATCCGGAATATATATAAATATGTTTTAATTGAAATCAAATGCTCATAGAATATTTGTGAAAGGATGCCTGGGAACTTGGCAGCAGTTTTCTTCTAGGAGGCAAACCTAGGGAATGGAGGCAGGAGTGGAAAGACACTTTGGCTGTGCACGTTATCTTTTAACAATATTTGTGTTTTCTGGCATATGCCTTTAAAAATGCACTTTTTATAGAGCAGGCTGGTATAACATTATTATTATTAGACAAAATGGACTTTCAGGAAAAAAATTTAGATGATCATTTTTGATAAATTCCTTTTAGCAAAAAAGATACAACCATCCTATTTCCGAGTGCCCCCAAAATATAGTTTCAAGTACACAACAAAAAACACCCCAACCAATATGCTATCAGAATAGGCTTTTAAATTATACCTCTAGAAAATGGTAAGTGAAATAAACAAAAATTATGGATAGAGAGCATTTGAATAACATAATTAAAAACTTGATCAAATGGAGACATGTATATCTTCTACTAACCAAATAAAGATTGTGGGATCTTCTCAAGCCCATTTGCACACACAAAAATGAATCAGTAATTCTTGGCAAAGGCATCGCAACAGGAATCGATGAGTTGTTATCCTGTAGATTACATTCTATGATGTAATATAATCAGAAATCAATTAGAAAACTAAGAGAAAAAATCATATATTTGGGAACTTGAAAATATGGTTCTGAATAATTCATGAGTGAATGCACAAATCGCAATGGGATTTGTGAAATATTTGGAACTATCCCGTATCTAAACTGCCTGTTGCAGCTGGAGAAGGATTTAAGGGGGGGTATTATAGCCCTAAATACATAAATACGAATTTAAGAAAGATTAAAAATAAATAAAGCTGTGAGCTCAAGAAGGTAAAAGAAAAGAGCAATATACATTTAAATCAAAGGAAACGATAAATGCAGAAAACTAACATAGAAAGCAGAAAAGAACTGAGATGTGAAAGTTAAATGCTGTGTCTTTGTAAGGACTAGCACACCGTATAAACTGAAAAGATTTATCATGGGAGAAAGAAATAGCGTGTAAACAAACTGTATTAGGAATAAAAAAGAGGATAATTTTAGACACATTGAAGATGGTAAACCTTAGGAAAATATCATGAACTTTATTCCAGTAATATTGAAATTTTAAAGCAGATAATTTATCAGAAAAAAAAACCCAAAATTACCAAAATAAAATCAAGAAGAAACAGATTATTGAAAGTTATACAATTATTGAAGAAACTAAATTAATAAGAACTTTATTCACCAAAAAAAGTATTGGACCCAGACAGGTGCCTTCAATATTGGCACATTGGCATCATCTTATTATGAATTATTCTGAAGATTAGAATGAGAGGGAAAGCTGCTATCCAGCCATTTGGGACTATCAAAACTGGACAAAAATAATATTTAATGGGAAAATTATAGACCTATCTTACCCATGAACACAGATGCAAAAAAAATTAATATATTAGCAGAAGGAATACAATATTGTATATAAAATATATCATGAGCAAACAAGGTCTGTTTCAAGTATACAAAAATGGTTATCATTGAAACTTTGTCAGTTAGAACCATATTCAGGGTCAAGCAATAGGAAACTGGTCTAAAATAGCTTGAACAACAGGCTTTTACTTTACTCCAACAAGAATCTGGAGGCAGACAGTTGCTGGTATTAGTTTAGTTGCTCATCAATATCAGGATTGATGATCTGTGATTCTCTAGCCTTTTTTTTTTTTCATGGTCATCTAAGGGCTGCTGCCAGGTCCAGCACTGGACTCAGGTCCAAGAAAGGAAGGAGGAGAAAAAGTGAAGGGATCTATCTGCCAAGTTTTCTCTTTTTATTTTCCTGAAGTCCTCCTGGCAGAATTCCACTTACAGGTCACCAGCCAGACTGGCCAGAAGGCCACTCATAGCTGAAAGGGAGGCTGCAGACACAGGGAAGAATATAATCACAGTTAGCCTCTACCATTGCTGCCTCAATGAAAACCAGGATTCTGTTTGGAAGAAAAAGGAGAAAGAATGAGTATTAAGTAGACAGCTAGTTGTGTCTGCTTTAAATACCCAGCCAAGAAATTCATTATATTGACAGATTAAATGAGAAAATACATATGATCATAGCATTAGTGCAAAAAAAAATCATTTGGTAAAATATTAAAAACTCAGTGAAATAGAAACATTAGGAAATTATTTTTAACCCAATAGAAGGGCACACGTCAAAAACCTCTTGCAAAAACCTCATACTTAATGCTGAAACTTTACAAGTATTATCTTTGAAGTGAGGAACAAGACAAGGATGCCTACTATCTCTTGCATCCTTGGCAGGGAATATGGCAGGGAATAGATAAATTATAGTTCCCTCCATCCCTTCCCTTCCTCTTTCCTTCCTTCCCTCCTTCCTTCCTTCCATGAAATGCCATTCATCACTTAAGGAGTTACCGTTGTGGCTCAGCAGAAACGAATCAGACCAGCATCCATGAGGACACAGGTTCAGTCTTTGGCCTCACTCAGTGGGTTAAGGATCCGGTGTTGCTGTGGCTGTGGTGTAGGCTGGCAGCTGCAGCTCTGATTTCAACACCTAGCCTAGGAACCTCCATAGGCTGTGGGTGCGGCCCTAAAAAGACAATAAATAAATAAATAATAAAATAAATGGACTATGTCTTTATCAACATCACAAACATATATAAAAATATCAAGTAGCTAGAGGATATATATTGTATGCTGTCATTGATGTAAAGTTTGAAAATCTAGAAAATACTGCATATTTTTATAAACATCTGCTTTTGCAGTAAAAGTGGAAGCCACAGCACCCCTTTGTCTAGAGAGAGAAGGAAAGGAAAGGGGTAGGTGGTGGGTACAAGAGATTTTTACTGATATAAAATATTTTCTTCTTTTTTTAAAAGATGTAAAGCAAATATGTCAAAATGTCAAAATGGGTTACATCTGGGTTATGGGTACATGATTGTGTCCTTTAAATTCTTTTCTGCACATTTCTGAGTTTCATATATTTCAGAAGGATAAAAACATCAAGAATGTCTTTCTTTTGTCCTGAGGTCCCTGATCTGTGACAAGCCCTACAATCCCAGGAGTATTTTGATGGTTTGTCTGATGCCCCCCACCCACCCAGTGTGAGACACCCAGACCCCAAGCTGGAAGGGAGCGTGGGAATCTCAGAGCCCCGCCGCTTACCCTGGACAATCGTCTCTCACCTCCCACTCTCAACAAGCATTTTGCTGAGGCCCCTGCTGTTGGTCTTGATTCTTGTTCCTTCTGCAGAACCCTGTCATAGTTTTCCTAGGTGTTAGCAAGATTCTCATCTCAGTTTCACTCCCAGAAGAGCAATTTGTAGCAGAAACAAATTGCTTTAGGTCCCAAATGTTGTAACTGTGAACTACCCTTGTTCTTTCTGCTGGACAGACACACTGCTATTTCCTCTAAGATTCAAATGATCATATGTTCCACGTGGGTCAAGCTGGAGAAGCCCCATTAATAATGCACTGTGCCTGAAACCAACCACTCCCTCTCATGGCCATGATGCCAAGGCCCCAGTAAGAATCCTGCTCTCTCTGGGGACAAATAAGTCCCAGTTCCTCTCTGCTTTTTTTTTTTTTGTCTGTTTGATATTTCTTGGGCCACTCCCGCGGCATGTGGAGGTTCCCAGGCTAGGGGTCTAATCAGAGATACAGGCACCAGCCTATGCCAGAGACATAGCAACACGGGATCCGAGCCATGTCTGCGACCTACACCACAGCTCAGGGCAACGCCAGATCCTTAATCCACCAAGCAAGGTCAGGGATCGAACCCGCAACCTCATGGTTCCTAGTCAGATTCGTTAACCACTGCGCCACGACAGAAACTCCCCTCTCTGCTTTTAACTGCTTCCTTAGGCTGGGGTTCTACCACCTCTGTTGTTTAGACCACTACCTCCTAGCAGGAAAGTCATAGGAAGAGTAGAGAAACTAGAGGCTCTATGGGCCATGTGCATTGGCAAGGTCTGGCAACATAATCTGTGGGGCCCAGTGTAAAATTAAAATATGGAACTCCTCGTTCACAAACTGAGCATGGGGCCTCTCTGACTGCACAGATTATGCCCCCTGTGAGACTGGTCCTGGTCTACTTCCTGTGGCCTGTGGTTGGCTCTTTCTCCTCCTCAAAAATTGTCCCTCTAGGGGTTCCCGTCGTAGCTCAGTGGTTAACGAATCCGACTAGGAACCATGAGAGTTGCCGGTTCGATCCCGGGCCTTGCTCGGTGGGTTAAGGATCCAGCGTTGCTGTGAGCTGTGGTGTAGGTTGCAGATGCAGCTGGGATCCTGCGTTGCTATGGCTGTGGCATAGGCTGGTGGCTACAGCTCCGATTAGACCCCTAGCCTGGGAACCTCCACATGCCCTGGGTGCAGCCCTGGAAAAAGACAAAAAGACAAAAAAAAAAAAGTGTCCCTCTAGCCTAAATGCACTTTCCACCCAGACACCTGAAAAGATGAAATCTCTCCATTTTCATTCACAAGGGCCCCCTCACTGGCAATGGGTGCTTGGCTGTGGAAATATCCATGATCTTTGTTTCCATGGCCAAGAGCAACAAATAGTCTAAACTGGTATACTTCCCAACGTCTCGACTTATTATCGTAGTCAAGCATTTTACTATATACCAGAAACTAACCTAAGGGCTTTGTACCTATTATCTCATTAATCTGTATAAAAACTTTATAGGCTGATATTATTATTCTCCTTTTATAGACAAAGAAACTGAAATTACCCAACTCATAAGTTTTTGAATATGGTTTGGCATTACCTGAATTGCCATTCTCTCATTCCCTTTTCTTCTTCTTCATTTTTTAACGTTTTGGTGAAATATAGTTGATTTACAATGCTGTGATAATTTCTGCTGTACTCATTCCTTTTTCCAAATGAGAACATAATCCAGTGGGTCATTGATTCAGAATACGGTGGCTCAATGTCAGACAGTATTGATCCAAGTCCCACTGTTCAGTGGACTGAGTGCTATGGAAAATCCACAAGAACTAAACACCTCAAGAAGTTTGTAAGTCGCTTGAGGACATGGCACTTATAATTACAAGCATCATCAAATAACATGGTGGTCATGGGGCTTGTCTACAGAGATTCCATCTCCTTCTGGCACACGATAGGATTGCCTTGTCCCAACTGCTTATGGTCTCGTGCCTCCCTTGCTTTTTCCAATGGAATGTTAATCCATTCGATTAACTTGAGGGAAGAAGCTCTAGGAATCTGTATAGCTCTACTACTTTATCTTTCCCTCTGGCCTAGAGACCAACAGTGCTCCCAACTGTGACTGCCGTGTCATCCAGTGTCCCAAAGTAAGCCCCCAGGTGACCTGAGGTGGACATAAAGTATAATCCTTTGTTGTTCAAAAACGTTGCGGATTGCTTATTATTGCAGCTTAACCCAGCCCATCCTGATTCACACAGAAGGGAATGAATGTGAGAGGGAAGCAGTTCCTCCTCTTCACTTGTTGCACCAGAAAATGAGGCTTGTTGCCATTACCAAGACCAGAAACCTCAAAGCAAATCTGTCTGCAACAGGGTCCACATTTGCGTTATCTTCCAATTGCCAACCCAAATGTAAGAAAAGTAAAATACAAATGCAATGCTTACTCTGTGCCACTGTTCGAAATGCTTTCTAAATATTAGTTCATCTAGTTCTCACGACAACTCTGTCAAGTAGGCATTTTTAGCTTTGTTTCACAGAAGGGGGAAACTAAGCACAGAGAAGTTGAATACCTTGCTGAAGCTCATCCTGCTAGTCAGGGAGCTAGGATTTGAACTCTAGGAGTCTGATTCCAGAATGCCTACTTTTGACTACAAAACTCCACTTCTTCTGTGTAATTCTAAATGTAAAGCAGTTGGGGCGGGGGACACAATCTGCTTTAGAGTTGTAGAGGACATGGATTTCTCACCTTATCCTGCACGATGCTCCTCATACCCCCTTGCTTTCAGCGATGCACCTCTGGTTCCTTTGGGTACTTCAACTTCAGCCTATGTGGTTGAATTGGGGTTGATCTGGGTCTTAAAAATACATCTGGATTGACTTGAACTAGCTAGCCTACCTTCCCACTTGGATCAGTTTATGGTGAGAAGTCAGCTGGTGTTTCTGGGGAAAGGAACGTTTCCTTCTCTACCAATCTAATTGGCAGAGAAAGGATGTGAAGCCTGGATCTGCTAGCTGTCTTAAAGGTCCAAGGGGCAGGACTGAAATTCCCGAAGCCTGAAAGGGAACCAACCCACAGGAAGCAAAGCCACTGAATCAGATTCTCCTGTCTTTGCTTGAGCCATGAATCAAGCCACGCCTGCAGGCAGCTATACCTGTAGGCCTTTGAGTTCCATGAACCAATTAATTCCTCTGTTTACCTTAATCCATTCTGAGAGGGTTTTTCTGTCACTTGTAGCAAAAAGATTCTTAATTCATGTGAAAGTAAACAAAGTGAACAAAAGCAACAATAAAATATACTATGTTCTATAAGACGTATAACCTATTCATTTCTACTTAAGAAGTGATGGTCAATCTAAATTATTAAAATGGCTGAATTCACCTGAAACTTACATAATATTGTGATTAATCTATAATTCAATAAAAACTAAAAAAAAAAAATTAAAGGCTGAATTTAGAACAATAACAGAACAATAACTCCATTTCATTAACTTTGGGGATATCACAAATAAAGTATTTAACTGCAAAAGGAGATCTCTTGTGGATTTTAAATAACTTATATCTATTTTGTTTTTAAGCAAATGACTTAAGAATCACTTATAACTGACAGCTTTAGTCACTGCAGTGGTACAAGGGGCCCTGCTCAATGCAGTTTCAAGAATTTGTTAAATTTACTTCTTAGGGTAGCTAAAATGCACTCTGTTATATCATTAGGCCTCTCTTTAAAAAAAATAATTCTGGGGCCCCTTTCAGAGCAGAAATTATATTTATTATTTTTGGTTCAACGACCCAAAGAAACTTATGAATAAATTTTTATTTTATCTATTATATGGCATTTTTATGCATTGGAAAATAGTCACATATAAATAAATGTACTGGATCAGTTCATGTGCTTGCCTCACATATGGATTCTCAGATCTAGGAACTAACTCTATAACCCCACCCCACCTAACCCCCACTGATGTTGAAGCCCAATTTCTTTTTTTCTTTTTTTTGTCTTTTTGCCTTTTCTAGGGCCGCTCTCACGGCATTTGGAGGCTCCCAGGCTAGGGGTCTAGTCAGAGCTGTAGCCACCAGCCTACACCACAGCCACAGCAATGCAGGATCCGAGCCGCATCTGCAACCACAGCTCACGGTAATGCCCGATCCTTAACCCACTAAGCGGGGCCAGGGATCGAACCCACAACCTCATGGTTCCTAGTCGGATTCGTTAACCACTGAGCCACGACGGGAACTCCTGAAGCCCCATTTCTTCTCCAGCTTTCTAGTTACTGCAGTTGTCAATCAGTACGGTCTTAGAACAGGAATGGGCAACTTTGTCGGTAAAGGCCAGGCAGTAAGTATTTTAAGCTTTGTGAGGCATATGATCTCTGTCATAACTACTCAATTCTGTCGTTGTAGCATGGAAGCAACCACAGAGAATAGATAGACAAATGGGTGTGGCTGTATTCCAATAAAAGTTTATTTAACAAAAAAGGTGGCTGGGCAATTTGACTCCTAACCCATGGTTTGCCAACCCCTTGTCTAAAATAATGACATTTTAAGATATCAGGCAGACTTCTCAAGCCTGGAGATTTCTCTTCACGAGTTTTGAGTGGTTTTAAGTGGTCAGATCATTAGATTGGGGGGGGGGGGAGTCAATATCTTGAGCCTTATGGAATCCCATCTTTTTTTTTTTTTTTTTCTTTTTAGGGCCACACTCACGGCATATGGAGATTCTGAGGCTAGGAGTCCAATTGGAGCTACAGCTGCTGGCCTACACCACAGCCACAGCAATGCAGGATCCAAGCCGCGTCTGGGACTTACACCACAGCTCATTGCAACGCCAGATCCTTAACCCACTGATGGAGGCCAGGGATCAAACCCACAACCTCATGGTTCCTAATCAGATTCATTTCCACTGCTCCACAATGGGAACTCCTAGAATCCTATCTCAAGTACTATATTGAGTCCTATGGTTCACATTGACTGTAATTACTATTCCTTGGCAAATGATGTGTGAAAATAACAATTTAATGAGAACCAATATGGCTTTATTTATATGACAGCCTTTAGTTCTCCCTAGAATCCTAAGAAAGATACTTGTTTAAGAATAGATGAGTCCAGTGGGAAAGAGAAAATTTATAGGTGTGTGAGATGAGTTTTGGAGGGATAGACTTGATTTCAAGTCTTAGCTTCACCAAGATAGTCCATGTGACCTTGGCTAGACTTTTATACCCCTCTGAATTTCACTTCCTCATTTACAATTGAAAATATATAAAATTATATGATAAAATTATAAGGTCATTATCACTGATAATATCATCTACCTTTTAGAGACACTGGGAAGGTTTACTGAAGTGAGCACGAGAACATGCAAAACACTCACTACATTTGAGCCACGCCATGTTTCAGACGTGACAATGAAGTGACTTGCTGAAGGTCACAACCATAGGCAGGGGTGGAGCTCAGATTTGCACTGCAGGCTGATTGGCTTCAAAGTGTGTGAACCTTCCATTGCATTAGGCTGACCCCCGGCTATCCATGGAAATGGGGGTGTCCAGCTCACGCCTTGAGATGACTCAACCTATTAAAATATAAAATTTCCTTGGAGTTCCCATCTTGGCTCAGTGGTTAATGAATCCAACAAAGAACCATGAGGTTGGGGGTTTGATCCCTGGCCTCGCAAAGTAGGTTAAGGATCCGGTGTTGCTGTGAGCTGTGGTGTAGGTTGCAGATGCAGCTGGGATCCTGTGTTGCTGTGGCTCTGGCATAGGCTTGGCAGCTACAGCTCCGATTCAACCCCTAGCCTGGGAACCTCCATATGCCACGGGTGTGGCCCTAGAAAAGGCAATAAAATAAAATAAAACAAAACAAAACAAAACAAAACAAAATAAAATAAAATAAAATAAAATTTCCAAAGCCAGTCACACGAAGTGAATCCCCTGTGTTGGGTTGTGGAAGCTGGGTGCATGTTTCTGGAAGTAAACATGACGTATCAGGCATTCCCGTGGTTGAAGCTGCCATGTAACACTCGATTTGTCTTTCCTTCTCACACAGACACTGTGAGAAATACTCTTGACCTTCTAAGTCTAGTGCAGAGTCTCTTGCTGCCAAATTCCAAAATAGCCATAAAATGTGACCTGCACTCTTAGCCTCTCCGGAATCTCTCTGTTACCTCAGAGGGTCTGGCCCCAGACAGACAGGGTGGAAACAGGCCCACTTTCTCCACTACTGCTCTCTTGAAAGAGGCAGCATGAGATAAGATCAACGGCTCCTGATGGTGGCTTGTGACATGCCTTTGGTTATGTCAAGGACATTCTCAAACAAGATGAATTTAATTTATGAATCCTACAGCTGGAGATGAGTAGAGAGTCTTTCTGGATCTCCCCCCTCATTTTGCAAATGTGCAAACTGAAATCCAGGGCTGTTAATAACAAGCCCGACTCGTCTTAATCCCAGTCTCCAACACTTTCCCCACACACCCCCTGTAATTTGGGGGGGGGGGATGTCTAAATGAGGGCTGCCAGATTTAGCAAATAAAAACGCTGTCTACCCAGGTAAATCTGAGCTTCAGGTAAATAAATATTTTTTAGTATAAATACATCTCATGGAATATTTAGGTCAGTGTGTTATGCTCAATAATTATTCTTTATCAAAAATTCAAACTTAACTGGGCATCCTGGATTTTATCTGGCAAACCTAGCCCAAGTCAAATAAATGATGCCAAGATTTCTACCTGCTGAAAGGACATTGGAACGTGTTGTTAGAAAGCTGGCTGAAGTGGCACAAAAGTGAACGGACAGGGAAAACTCATAACCCCACTAGATGAAGTTGAAAACAACCAATGGCTAGAAAAGACGTAACGTGAAGCTTAAGGACAGGGAAGGAAGGAAAGAAAAAAGGGAAAGGAAGGAAGGCGGGTGGAAGGCAGAGAGAAGACACTTTAAGTGTGGTGGTCTCTCCTCTCTCTGCGGACGCTCTGCAAAAATAATGCTCCATCACTGTCTTTTTCTCCTTGGCCCCCTTCACCACCTGCCCTTCCTCCTCCTAATGCTTATTTCTCTGGCATACACAGTTACCTTCTTTCTTCTCAACTAGAATAGAGTTGTATTTAAGTTTTAAATTTTATGTATTTTATTTTTTATTTTTACTTTTTGCTTCGAAGGGCCTCACCTGCAGCAAGAGGCAGTTCCCAGGCTAGGGGTCCCATCGGAGCTGCAGCTGCTGGCCTGCATCACAGCCACAGCGACGTGGGACCGGAGCCACGACTTTGACCTACACCACAACTTGTGGCAACCCGGGGTCCTTAACCCACTGAGTGAGGCCAGGGCTCAAACTTGCATCCTCATGGATTCTAGTCGGGTTCCTCACCAGCTGAGCCGCAACAGGAACTCCTTAAGTTTTAAATTTTAAATTTTAAAACCAAGCCATACATGTAGATGATTTTAAATTCCAAGATTACCAAAGGGATTAGAAAGAAAAGCTTTAGTCCTTTTCCCCATCTCTTGTCTTGGTTCACTCCTTTCAGGAACCACTTTTAAACCCGTCGACTATGTTTATTGTCCCTGTTTGCCCAGAACTGAGGGGTTTCACAGGACTTGGGACTTTCAGCGCTAAAACAAGGACAGTTCCAAATCAACTAGGACTACTCATTGGTCAGGCTATGTCTTCCTTCAGAGATATTTTTCTCTCTCTAAATAACATTTTCTACGTTTGCTTCATGTATCAATTCGAGGCATGATCTATTGATTTCCTCCTTTGAGAGGTAAGTATTTATTTTTGGTTATTTTCAAATGGCTGGCAAAACACCTTTTCCGTTCAGTTCAAATCACTCATTTAGCCTAAAAGCTCTCCGAGAGAAACTTCGGAGGGAATGTGTTTTTCTCTAACCAGAGAAAACAAGAATCATGTTGTGTGTGGGTGTGTGAGGTGCCATTTTATGTTCCCACTGAAATATTTTCCCCCACCCAAGAATCCTTTTAAATATTCTTAACTTTAATTGCCTTTGTACCCCACAAAGAAGTCATTTTAAATTAAGCAGAATCCATCACTGTGATAATTTTTTAATGAGTAAAGATAATGTACTGTACAGAAATTGAAATGAGGTGTTCCCAGGATCATTTACAAAGTCTTGAAAAGTCCTCCTAAGAATCAGTTGAAATTCATGGATCTCAGAGTCTCACGACCATCAATACCTTATAGCCAAGGACTGGGTTCAAGGAAAAAAAAAGGACCACAATAATAATAGTTACGTTTTCCAACTTGAGCAGTTAGCTCCTTTCATTCTGAGATCTGGAGGAATTTTATAAATATTAATTAAGCCTCCCAGGTGTGATTTATTAGATTAACTCACTGATAGCCATCAAGAACTCTAAATGGGCACAGTCCTGTTTAAAGAAGCTGGATAGAAAAGCAGAATAAATTAGCATCCCAGGCAGACTTTGCTTCCCTGGACTTGAGCCCCCAGGATTTGGGGGAAGGTAGGCAGAGGAGACGTGCTCCTTGGCACAAACTTCTTGAATTAACTCTGATCTCAAAACAGAGTGACCACAGTTTGGTGTGGATATGCTCTGGTTTGAGGTTTCCTAATCTTTACTGAAATATTCCCCCTTCCCAGTTTATCTGAGCCTCTCTTTTATTGCTTTGTCCTCATGGTACCACTGGGTATCACAGACAGATCGGCTTTGTGAAATGAGTGCCTTCAATTCAACAGTAGAAATTGTTCTGCTTCATGGAAATCCAAACGTCTTTTTGGTGAAGTTTTGGGGGCAGAGGAGGTGGGTCATGGTACAGATCCAAAAACTAAGGTTTTTGTTTGACAGGTTATTCAGGCCTTTTTGGGGCTGGGAGGAGGAAGAAAAGAATTGCTACACTTTGGGTTTTTCTGCTGTGAGAAGGGTGCTGCTTGATAGATTTCTTTGCCCAGAAAGTAAATAGTTGCAAATTAAAAATAAATTCTCAATGATCATTTTTCAAGAACGGATCGAGTTTATGGAGGGGAAAAGGAGATTTCTGTCATGTACCCTGTGAACTCAGGGGTTGTTTAATTAGCATGGGTGATACAAGGACAATAAACTGAGAGATATTGTCTAGTTTCAGCAAATCCCGAATTTGGATGGGAGGGTGTCAAAAGTGATATTGGGGAATTGGAAAGACAGTTTCCATAGAGTCTGGGATTCTATAATAGAATTGGAACCCTACACTTTAACTTCTTTCCTCCTGGATCAGCCAATTCCACCCCATTTAGAGAACTAACGTGACTTGAACAAGTTAAGAAAGCTAATTAGTGGCAAGTTGAGGGCAGGAGTCCAGGTGTCTCTCCTTCCTGACTCTGGTGGCTCTGCTACAAAACCACAAGGACTTTGGCTGTTTTCCTCTAAGATTGCAAGGCTGCAAAAATTTTCTAGAGAAAGAAATGAGAAGTCAGATTTGTTTATCTGACAAACATGAAACCGTGGGTACAACTGCTGGACCTTCCTTGGGAGGGTGATAAAAGCTTTAAAAAAATGGCCTCTTGCATATGCGACACAATGGAGGAAGGAAGCCAAACAGGGACAATCTAGAAGAAGAATAATTCACCTTTGGGTAACTGGGAAATTACTGGTTTATTATTATTTATCAAAGGTTCAACATGAGATGTCAGTTCCCACTTATTCAGCCATCCAGAAAACCCCCAAAAGAGTCAAGTGGAAAAAAAAAAGAGTAAGAAGATTGTAGTATTTAGCGATACACCTGTATGATCTTGGGAAAAGGAAATAGTGAAGGTTTGTGAATAATAGTGTCTTTGGAACTGAAACACCAGAAGCAGATATGCCACCTACCATACCCCCCTCCCCTGGCCTCGCCCACCTCTCATTCCCTCATTGCCAACAGATAATCCTCCAACTACTGATCAACTTTAAAATTTCACAGGAACAAGAAGCTCACTAATATATGTGGCAAGTCTTTCATCGTCCCGCAGTTGGATCCCTGGAATGCTTGTCAGTATAGTGAACCAATATGATCACTGGTGTTGCATAATTGTTATTCCATAGGTCAGCCCTACAAATATTTGGAGTCTGTTATTTTCCAGAGTATGCGAATTTTTCTCTACTGGTTTTCCTTTTACCCATACTGTCCAAGAGCCATTCTCTGCCTTACATGCCCTAGTAGGGGTCCTGGGAAGCTGAACCCCTCAGAAGGCAATGCAGAGCTCTCTTATCAGTTCATTCCCATTGGGGTTGGTCAATGGGAAGGAACAGGAGGAACGTGGACGTCAGAAGGAAAGAGAGGTGAGTGATTTCTTTGCTATGTCTTCCTGACCTACATTTTTGGTTGTGTTTATGTCCTTCGGTGACCACAGCTCCTGTCCAACAGCCCCTCCCCCATGAATCCCTTACCGAGACCACACCTCTATAAGCAGCCACACCGTTAAAGTCCTTGGGCCATCTGACCTGGATTCTGTTTCCTGCTAGGACTTTTGTTGATACCCAGCTTAAAGGAACAGCCTCTGTTTCTTGAACTCTTCGATTTAATATGCTTTTCTGACATTCTCATTATTTTGGTTGCTTTTATCTGGGTGCACACGAGTTGGCCAAGTCCTTCCTCAAGAGGTCAACCCTTAGTGGGCCAGAACAATCCAGATTTAATCTGTTAGTTCATCATTTTAATATTCCCTGTTTATGATACCTTTTCTCTGTTAATTCATGCTGTATTGTTCTAGGATTTCTTTTGTTCCTTTGTTTTGGCAGCTAATTACACGTGGTGCTTCATGTGGCGTTTTCATTCAATTAAACTCCTAGATTTTATTTTTCCATGTGATTGTTCTCTTAAGCCAAGTCTTCCTCATCTTACATAATTTACTTCTTGTCAGGAGACTGAATTATTTAAAAGACCTGGCCCTCATATTAACATGTTGTTCCCAAGTGGACACAGAGCACAGGGCACAATATTTTAAAAACACTTTTAGAAAAGAACATTTTAGATTCTCTTGTCCCAGACTCTCTTTGCTCTCAGAGACTGCATCATAAAACTTTCATGAACCTTAACTTTCTTCGGCTTCCATGGCCTTATTTGTCCTCAGCACTAACTGCCCTTTCCCGATGGTCTTCATGTCTGTTGACTAGTTTTCCTTTTTCTCCTCTTTTAGTTTTAAGTGTTTCGCAAGGTTCTCTCTTACACCCTTCTCTGCAAAACAAGGAAGACACATCTATTGAAGGCCTACTCTGTGCTAATCAATGTGTAAGTCACTTTGCAATCAATCCCCACACAAACCTTTTGAAATATCCGGGTCCTTATTTGATCAATGAAGCACTTGCCGTGTATATACTACAGAAGCTAACCAAGGAAAGCTTCTGCCTTACAGAGATAGGCCAGACCAAGTAGAAGGTAGTCTCTTAAGGTAGACTGTCCCAAGGGATGGTATTTTATTTTACTTTTAATTAATTTTATTTCTGGCTGAATTCAGGGCATGTGGACATTTCCAGGTCAGGGATCAAACCTGTGCCACAGCAGCAACATGAACCACAGCAGTGAAAACGCCAGATCCTTAACCCACTGACCCACCAGGGAACTCCATCCCTGGGGGATCTTAAACAGTCTTCCCGCCCACACTGCTGAGATGACTTGAAGGAAGCGTGTTGTATATGCGGATGGTACTGTGGCTTTTCAAGAAGACACTAAGCCATCTGGGTAGTTAGTAAGGACCAGCGTAGTCATTTTATATTTGTCAGAGTGCCTTAATGGTGAGCTCACTGGGCAGAGGGCCCAGTTCTTATATTTCATAAGAGTAGCTAAAGAAATATTCCCCACCTTAAAGGGACCTCTACTATTTTTACCACATTAATATTTTGTTTAAAAGAAAGACTATTACAGCATCACTTATAGGAGTTACTTACATATGGATTAATGGGAAACATTGCTCTTTAAATATATAATTAACACATTAATTACTAAGGAAACTGAAAACTGAGAGGTAGAGAAATTCTGATGAGCAAAGACAAATTGAGTATAAGAACTAAAATTAAAGTGTTCTATGGTAAATGTATATGAGCGTATCTTGGAGGGTATAATTTGTCAATTGTCAATTGAAAAAGTAGATTTTTATAATACATGTTGGAATATAATACTATGTTTATGTTGTCTGTTAAATCTGATAAGTCATTTAGAAGCTCCAATAGCTCAGAATTTCTTAAAAAGTAAATTTAGGTGTGAAAAATAATACACACACACACACACACAATAAAACATACTATGCCATGCCCACCCTGTAATTTATCAACTGGGAAGGAAATTGGCATGTCTTTTCCTGCTGATTTATTGGTTAATTCCAACAATTCACTGTAGAAAAGGCCAACAATGAATTACAATGTAGGGGAAAAAAATTAAGCAGAGCGTTTAGAAAGGTGTTTCAGTATAAGGCCTTTAGAAACAACTTACATAGCTATTTTATAGCCAGTCTCAAAGCAATTGGTGCATGTGAAATGCACTATACGGCATAGGAAATATACAAGAAAATGTCACATGTCCCACTTTTTGAAGAATATGCCATGGCCACAGGGAGACTAGAATTTCCCTTTCTTCAAGCTGGTATCAGATAACATTAGATTCCACTTACTGTTTGTTTTGGGAATCACATTGGAAGGGCAGGAACAATTGTGAACAATCTTAGAGGAGCCAGTGATGGACACTCTGCTTTAGTGACAGAGACATTCATCTGTGATCCAAAGGGGAAGAAAGAAACTCTCATGAGGAGGAACAAATGCTGAAAGCTTGAATCCCTGCCACTGCTGAGCATCCGCTCTCCAGCCCCACCCCCAAGGATTCAGAACTAATTGAAGAAGGGAGTTTACCCACCGAGACTCCATTTCTAATTTCTCAAATATGGGTTAACAGGACAGTTGCCTCTATTTTTTTTTCAAACACAAGTCCCTTTGAAATGACTTTAAGACACTTTAAGTGGTTCATTTCATGTGTTAACATGGCTGGGTCATGGGACTCAAATGAAATATTTCCTCAAACATTATTCTGGATATTTCTGTGAGGGTTTTTTTTTTGGGGGGGGGAAGGGTGGAGGGAGTTGAAATTTACATTTAAATCAATGGACTTTAAATAAAGCAGATTGCCCTTTACAATGCAGGTAGGCCTCATCCAGTGGGTTGAAGGCCTGAATAGAATACAAGAATGACCTTCCCTTGAGCAAAAAAGGAATTCTGTAGCAGGCTGCCTTCAGATTTGAACTCTTGAGCTGCAATATCAGCTCTTCCTGGGGTTCCAGCCTGACAGTCTTTGAACTTCAACAGCTACAATGGCTCTTTCTTCCTAGGTCTTCAGCCTGCTGGCTCACCCAACAGATTTTGGACTTGCCAGCCTCCATAATTGCATCAGCCAATTAAAATAAATTTCTTTCTGTCTCTCGATACATTTCATGGGTTCTGTTTCTCTGGAGAACCGCGACTGATACAATGCATGAAATAAACTGTAACTTAAAACTGTAGAAAGCATTGTAGATGTAATTTATAATATTAATGTTGAGAGAGAGGCAGGAATACTACATTTTGTAGGCTTCCTTATCGTCATTGCACTTCAGGTGGGAAAGAAGAAATTATATGTTGAGTGTCTACAATATGCCAAGCATTGTACTTAGGTATTTATTTATTTTTATAAACAGCAATGATTCTTCACAATGTTCCTATGAAGGAGATATTACTCCCTGTCTACAGATGAGGAAAAAGAGACCCAGAAAGATTAAGCCGCTTTCTGGAGGCTGCATGGCTAGCGTGGAGCCTCTGTGGAACCATTTGACTCCAGAGTGTCGCGCTGTCTCTCTATTTCTGTCTGTTTTATTTTGCTTATTTGAGTCAATGCTGTCTCTTCCCTTCCATGCCGCTTCCTCAGGTAATGTGATGAATCCTGCTAGAAACACATCTCGTATGTGCCTTTGCCAATGGAAACTGCCATTGCTTGGAGCTTCCCATGCCCTGGACTTTTCCTGTACCGTCTCTAATCCTCATTTTAACCTTTTCAGCTGGGTGTTTCCACCTGGCACCTAGGGAAACTGAGGCTCACGGTCAAATAACAGACTTCAGGTTACACAGCCAAGCTGGGATTCACGCCCAGGGTGGTTCGCCTGACTCCAAAATCCACCCACTTAACTCCTACACTGAGCCACATGCGCGTTTCCTAGGAACTCTGTGTCGGCGCCTTCCCACAAATCAGAACCCTTGGTTTGCAGGCAGAGGAGCGCCTGTGTCGTTTCCTTCTCATGAGCTGGAGGAGAGAGCAGAAGCGCTGCTACACGTGCAGCATGCTATTTCCTGAGCAGAAAAAGAAAAAGCAGAGTCTTCTGTGTAGAGAATACAGAATATGTGCTATAGTTTCTATGGACATATCCTTTCCACTGACAGCAAGGTCTAGGGCTGCCTCCCTCCTGACTTGCTGTTCTGGGTGGGACCCGTGGATTTCGTGGGCAGAATATTTCAGTCTCCCTGGCTCATTCCTATCACGTGATCTATCAGCACCCTCCTTCCCTCTTCCTTTTTGGTGCCTATCTTGTCTGAAAAACAAAGAAGAAGCTGAACTAGTCACCATATCGGGGTTCTTTTACCACTCTCCCGTCTCCTATTCATACCCAGACAGCATTGTCCAAAGCCTCATACACGTCTAGGGGGAAAAAAAAAGATGGAATAAAATTTCAAAAAAAAGATACAAAAACGATGTTGAAAGAAAGGTGAGTGCTTGCGGATGGGTGAAATGTGGACACCTCTCCCGGATGTTTGTAAATGTGCAGAGAAACCTGTCTTGACACGGGAGCAATGATGTGCTTTTTGATGTATATGCCTCCGCAGACTTCAGGAAGGTGAGCCCATTTTTTACAGAGGGAGAGTGACAGAAATCTATCAACTTGGCTTATCATCCCACAATTACAGCAATTTATAGTGTGCTTTCCACAAGGTCACCTGCACCAGCAACCAAACAAAAGCTCTCTCCTCGCCTTTGTTCCGAAGCGGCTTAACGCATTCGCTGTAACTCAGGTTATCCAGGATATTTTTCAATTAATTTGCAACCACTTGGGCTTAGCATCACAGAAGCCGGGCATATATATAACATATTTCATTGGCTGGAAACACTGTCACAACCTCCAGGTAATGGAAGAACCGCTTCTCCTGCTCATTTTCAATGCACTTCATTCAGCGTTTCCCTTCCTCTTGAGATAGGGAATTGCAGGGAGAAAAAAGAAGATTCCTTGTGATTTCAAGAAAGAGCTTTCCTTTCTAATAAGCTGCCTGTATTTTTCTATCATTGTCTGTAGTTGTCTGAAGCAATTAAAAGCATGGCTAATTCTTCTGAAAGGAGGTAGAAAGCTTGGCATTCAGAATGGGACTTCCCCAAAACAGGGTTCATTGCCAAGGTCTGGTTCTTCAACCCCCCCAGGAGGAGTTTGCAGAGGGAATGTGTGGAGAAAAAGATTGAAAGTTTTAGGTCAAAAATGTGCTCATGGATATTCTAAGGGAAGAGATTAGCAAGCTCTTCTGCTGGGCCTTCTTTTCTCCATCATTGTCTCTCTTCTGTGTGTTGCTTGCCTCAAAATCTTTTCTGTGGCTACCGGCTAAGCTGCCCTCCCAGCCCCCTTCCCTGTGCTGCTCACTCCAGCTACAAGGGCTTCTGCTCTGTTCTCCAAAGCGCTAACCTCATCTGAGCATTCAGAGACTCTCCAGTCCACCAAACCCATTGTCTTTCGGATTTGAAGAGAAAGCTCTTGTTCAAACATCTCCCAGGTGAGGGGATTTTTCAATCTATTCTGCCCACCCCGGGCCACGGAGAACATTGTCTTTTTCAGTCTTTACCCACCTCTGGGTGCCACTGTTCCCTCACCCATTTTAATCTTTACTCGCTTTCACTGCAACTTCTTCTGTCAGCTTCTTTCAGCCCTTTGCGGGGTGGGGGTGGGGACAGTGCTGTGTGGTTAAGAGAAAGGATGGGCTCAGCTGTCAGACCCACCTGGGATCAAATCCTGGTGTTACCACCTAACTTCTGCTTCCTTGGTCTCCCCCTTTGCAACCGTCACTATTTCGTGGGATAGGTTTGCTCAGATCTGGCAAGTTCTTAGGACAGGGCTTCCCTCCACATCTTAAACAAACAAATGGTGGGAACTGTTGTTAACCCAGAACTTTCCCTCTAATCTCCCCCTCTCCTCCACCTCTGTTTTGTTTTTTATTTTTGTTTTTGTAAAGTCATATGCCACGTACCCTGTTATTTAAATTAAAACTATTGCCCCCAGTGAAATGGGGACTAAAAATCTGGGCGATTATGTGCTGCTGCATTGTGTGCATTTTACAAGGGAGAAGACTCATGCCCATGGACAGATGCCAATATCAGAGCTAGAAAGTGTCTTCTCTCTCCAGGGTCACATCAGATGGCAGAAATGATGGGACCCACTGTCTTGGAGGGTTTGAGATCGGCAAACAAGGTCTTCACAGGAAATGTCCTTGGTGCCACCAAACCGGACATGCAATGGATCAAGTCAAGAGGCTAGGTAGGTTGGGGTGGGCAGCAGCTAGGAGGTTGGGGTGAGTAGCAGCTAGGAGGTTGGTGATGCTCCTTGGGTGCTGATCCAGAGAAGAAGCTGTTTCCTCTCCTCTCCATTATATTCTTTGAGTTATGGACACCGTTAGCTCCGTATATGACAACAGTAGCCAGAAACTGAACCATGCACCATCAAACCTGCTATTAGATCCCCCAGAAATCCCGTGGTCTACTTATGAGCATCTGGTGAGGCCCAGTAAAGAAGTCATCTGACTCTCAAGTAGTTACTCATTTACTAGGTTCTTCAGAGCCTGGTTGAAATATTCTGAAGACTCTAGTTTTCTTTTGCATAAACCTATACCAATCAAATAACTTTTTCCTGATTCATTTCATTTCTCAGAGACATTGGGAAAAGAAGAAAAGGCTATCCTGGGGAAAGGAGAAATGTGCGGCCATACAATATACCAAAACATCTTGTGCTTATACATACCATTTGTCCTGATGAATCTGGACCAGATCTCAGAACGTTTCCCAATAGGTAGCCGGTATCTCCTTTCAAATTGCCTGCAGTTGGCTTGTAACAATGCTCACTAATAGTTCATGTGTCCTACATTTTTCAGCTTCTTTTGGAAAGACTGGAGCCATAAGACTAGTTTTATCCAATGGATGTTTTACCCAATGGACAGTGAGTAAAAGTGATGTGTGCCATTTCACTTAAGTCTTATTGCCCGAAACCATCAAAAGCTAATGTGATCCTCCATCTACTCTTCTTTCACCATGGCAAACTTGGAGGTCATGCGTTCTAGGATGTTTAATTTAGAGAGGGGGGATGGAGGCCTCATGGGCACAAGATCTTACATGAATGAGAAACACACATGTACTGAACAGCACCGCTGAGGTTTAGGTTTTATCCTTGGTAGCAGAAGAATCAGTCTTAGCCTGATTCATACAGCATGCCTGATAAACCTTTGTTGCCATTGTTCCTGGTTATGAAAATGATAAAGCAGTTCGATTTAATAGATACACATCACCTGTGGGTAAATGGAGTCGGCTTTCTGGACCTTGAGTTCTGGGGAAACGCCAGTCTGGACACATCCTGAATTGGTGCCTGAATTCCTGATGGGCTTCCCTCGATGACCTCTCTCTCTGTACTTTCAACAGACTTAACTTTCCTGGATGAAGAAGGGAGGCCCTGTGAGGTCAGATGACTCCCAAGGTTACACACACCCAAGGATTAGAGCTAGAAGCAGCTCTCCTGACTCCAGACCCAGGAATTCTTCCCCTACATGCCGTTCTCTCTCCCTGCCTCCCACCTCTCCCTGCATTGATGACAAGAGGGAGCAGTGGGGGTTCCAGACATAGATTTGCTTTCCTCAATAATGTGAAATAAACAGCCAGGCAACAGCGGTGCACATCTCCAAATTACAAAGACCATTAGTCTTAGGAATTATCTTTTAATCTGCAAACTCTGCCTCTCATTAAGGAGACGTCCTTTTTTTCATTCCACCCCAAACTAGTCATTGGATTTAGCAAGCAAAGCTTCTCATTGCGGCATCAGGCATGACTTTCTCTCCTTCTTGATTGATTGATTAATTAGCTATGTGTACTTGAGTCCAGCAGGGAGCCCAGTGACAGCTGTGACATGAAAATTACCAGAAAGTTACAAAAATATGTAGCAGTGTTGACTTGCTGAAATGTAGTTCCAGGGATTGATTAGAAATAGACACATAACAATCACATCTTGAAATTACCTGTCACTGATGAGGCCTTGAGAAGAATCGTTTTGATTAGGATAAATTAATTCAGTTCCAATCTAATCACCTGCACAGAAAGTAGTGAATATTTTCTATTCTTATTTCAACATTTTTTGGGGGGGTCTAGAATCCTGAAGTTTAGAAGAATAAAATTATCTTTGAACAACTCAAGTCCAATCAGATCATTTCCTGCATAAAATCTGCTACTGGTCTCTTGATGCCTTAAGGATGAAACAAACTACTGAACATGGCCTCTAAGGCCACAAGTAATTCAACCTTCAGTTTCCTCCCAGTCTCGTCATACATCCCCCTTTCTCTTCCTTCCCAGGGCTCTAACCACACTGGCTTTCTCTTCTGACCAGGTCTTATTGTGACCCCCACCGACCACAGGGCCTTGGCACATGCTCTTTCCTCTTTTTGAAATTCTCTGCCTTATCAACTCTTTCTTATCCTTCAGGTCTCATCTCAGGGAGGCCTTCCCTGATCTCCTGGTTAGCTCAAATCTCTGTATCAAAGACTCTCCTGGCATTGTGTCTCTCTCATCATAAGCTCTTGTCAGAAATATAATTTTACATTTTGGGGGGCATGTGTGCGATTCAAGAATTAAATTTCCTTCTCCCAAATTAGAAATTTAAGCTCCACAAGGACAGAGATTCTCTCTGCTTTCTGCTTACAAATGTTTTCCTCTAACAGAGCAGGCCCTCAATTTATATTTGATGATTTAATAGCTATTCGACTCAGGGATGGAGCTTGGTATAGATTTCATAGAAGGCCTTTTCCTTGAACTTTGTGGACAAAGAAAATGTTTATGTAGATAGGAATCTTAAAAGAATCCAAGACTTAGTGTGATTTCTAAGCAGCAGATACCCTGGTACACAAATAAAATGGCAACTAAAAATACCATCCTTCAGATCTCACCCGTGTGATTCTCAGATGGTTTAGCCAACCTGAGGCATTCATGATTCAGAAAAATCTAAAAGTTGTCGAGTGCCTTGCATGGCCAGTAAAATGATTACCTTTGTGCTTGACAATCTCTTCTGACTGTAATACTGTTACAAACAAAAGAATACATTTTTGTGTGTTTTGGGGGGAGCCATGCTGGTGGTATGTGCAAGTGTCTGGACCAGGGATTGAACCTAAGCCACTCAGTGACAATACCAAATCCCCAACCTCTAGGCCACCAGGGAATTCTGAGGCCACATATAGTAAGAGAGGTCAGTTGCGTCAGTCAGGGGCCCAGCAGGAAGCACTTGGCTCATTCAAAAGGGATGAACTAAATAGTGTTTAAGGAAGAGACTATTTACAGAGGTGTGGGCAGGCTTAAGAGAACCAGCAAAAGATGGGGAGGCATTCAAGGAATTGGCAGTAGTGGGAAGCTGATCTGAGGAAGCAAGGGAAGGGAACAGCATAGAGAGAAGGAAACCTAATGAAAATAGGTGCCCTGGAGCAGGGGCTGTTATCAGGAGCTGGAGCCATAGAAGATCTCAGCCACCACCAGGTCCTTCAGACCAGGGATGGAGTCAGGAAGGAATAAATCCTGGATTCCCTGTTTCCTGCTGCCTTCCTGGAAGCCAGAGGTGAGAGAGTTTGAGGACAGACAGAGAAGGACCAGCATGCTTTTGATTTTATAAAGCACTCACTGTGTGCCACTGTTTTAAGCTCTACCCATATTCATTCAGTCAATCTTCTCAACAACCCATAGAATAAAGCACTAACATTTTCCCCTCATAGATGAAACAACTGAAACAAAAAAGTTTAAATAACTTGCCCAAAGACCCACAGATGGAGGAACTAAAGTTCAAACCCAAGCAATCTGACTCGAGGGCCACATTCACTCACTTCACCAGCATGTGAGAGTTCCAAGGAAGTCTCCATGTGGGATGGAGAGTCAAGGCTTCTGTACTATTTTTTTGTTTTGTTTTGTTTTGTTTTTAGGGCCACACCTATGTCATATGGAAGTTTACAGGCTAGGGGGTCAAATCAGAGCTGCAACTGCCAGCCTACACCACAGCCATAGAAACGTAGGATCCTAGCCGAGTCTGCGACCTACAGCACAGCTCACGGCAATGCTGGATCCTTAACCCACTGAGAAGGGCCAGGAATCGAACTTGCATCCTCATGAATACTAGTCAGGTTGGGTAAGCACTGAACCACAACAGGAACTCCCTTCTGTATTTTTGCTATGAACAAATCACCAGGGCAGGAACTATGGAAGAAAGAGGCTCAGACTTTTTCCCAGAATGAGAACAAAGACTAACTAGCCCGTCTGAGATTGGGAAATTCAGTTAATTTTAAATTTAATAGGGATACACTGGGAATCTATTTATCTTCCAAAAACTTCTGTTTCGGGTTACTGACTGCTAATGACAGTGGTGAGGCTCAAATATTTGCACATTAATTAGACATCTTGATTAAGGATATACTTGAAACTAACCTCGCAAAGAAAATATCTACAGGTGAGTCAGCACCATTTAACCAAATATTATTAGAGATGGAGTTAAACGACTTTAAGTGGGGGGAGAGAACACAACCAAGATTTGTAAGCCTCATGGTCACCCACTTGCTCCATGACTTTGAAATCCCACTATTTCATACAGGTTTGAGAATTGAAACTAAGTCTGAAAACAAAGTAATATCAATTATATCTTATTTCTGTGTAAAATAACTTACTGTTTAAAAATGTTCTTTGCTATAAATTTAGAAAATACAGATAGACAAAAGAAAGAAAATAAAAACCAACTCTAATTTCATCATCTAGAAAAAAAATAACTCTGCACTTGGTGTGTCATTCTGTTCATGTTTGTATGTATTTGCGGAGTTGAGAGCATACGAAATATACTGTTTTAAATTTTACCTATATCACTTGGAATTTTATAAGCATCTTTCTGTGTCATTAATGTTTTTTTTTTCTTTTTACAGCTGCACCTGTGGCATTTGGAAGTTCCCTGGCTGGGGTCAAATCAGAGCTGCAGCTGAGGTCTACACCACAGTCACAGCAATGCCATATCTAAGCCACATCTTTGACCTATACCACAGCTTGTGGAAACTCTGGATCCTTAACCCACTGAGCACGGCCAGGGATCGAACCCACATCCTCAAGGACACTATGTTGGGTTCTTAACCCCCTGAGCCACAATGAGAATTCCAATTTTTTTTAATTGTCTACAATAAGATTTTCTTTTATAAGAATAGACTCCACTTTATCTATTCAGTCCTCTAAAGCTGGACATTTTGGTTGCTTTCAATTTTTCTCTGTTATAAACTACATGCTCACAACCAAACCTTTGTGTTATTCTTATAGGGAAAGTATCTGTGAAGTTATTTTTTCCCTATTCGACATCCCTGACACCACTTACCTAAAGTCAGGGATTTTCTATTAATATGTGGCTATTTTACGTGGTTAGGTTGGGAGGATGACAGGTCTTTGAGAATTTAATGAAATTGACTCAGTTCACTTGTATACATCAGAAGCTTTAATCCATAGCCCCAAATCCAGTTTTTAAATGTCACTTTCATTTTTGCTTAGCTAAAGTTAATACTGAATAATTTTTAAAAGACCCTGCAATTAAAAAAATGCATGTAGGTCAAAAGCATCTTTCTGCTGGGAAAAACCTACTGTACAGTAGGCTGAGCAGTTTTAGTTAAGGAAATGTGGCTCATGAAAGCAGACCTCTTTGTTTCATTTGCTATACTATGCAGTAACTAGCTGTATTAGGTTGCAAAAAAAAAAAAAAAAAAAAATCCTCACAGACCCGTAAGTCTATAAAAAGAATGTAAGTGTCATGCACTGTGGTGGCTTCTCTCTGAAGTCCTAAAGGCATTTTTAGATGCTTGAGCAGTTCAGTCATAAGACGAAAGGACTTTGATCTTTCCTGCTAACTTAGCATGAAAAGAAATTAAGAAACTGGTCCTTTATGATGACGGTATTAATTCTAAGCAAATGTACTTGCAAAATTCAAGGACGTGTCAGCATCCTAAATGGAAAAGCAAAGTGGGGGGGGGTGGGTAAAAGTGATCTAATTTCTCAATCTAAGGGAGAGACATCCAATTATTGAGGCAAAAGATGCTTCCTCGTTTGGTACTACTGCTGAGAAAAGGGTCCTTCCTCCCAGATCCCGCTACGAGGAGTTTCTAGTTTGTAGAATAGGGCTCGAGCTGCAGGCTGCTAATTGCTACGTTTTGTGTCATTTTCTCATTTCAAAGACTCTTTGTCAAAGGCTTTTAGAAAAGTCTTGCTAGGCTATATCAGCCATTTCAGATTCAAAATGAGGAACCTATCTTCCTTCAAGAAAGGTAGAATAATAAATCCTACTGTGTGCCAGGGTTTACATGGATTATGCCCTTATTTTCATAACAACTACAGGAGGGGGAATCCCCTGAGAAGCTAAAGAGTATCTGCCAGGTCACACAGCTAGGAAGTGGCAAGATCAGGCTCTCAATCAGCCCCTAAAGCTGACGATATTTTAAACAGACTATATATACACACCACAAAGTGACATACTTAGGGTGTACCTCTGTTATAATGCAGCGTTATTGTAGCAGATAGTTCTTCTTTGTTGGCCTTCTGGCATTTGATCATACCCTCCCTCCATTTCCTTTTGGGTGGAACTCCTCTTTGAATGTTGGTTTTATGGGAGGGCAGTTCTCACCTACCTTCCACTACAGAGGACTGGAAGTTCCTATCATTCCCTTTAGGGCCCTCCGGTCCAGCTAGGAGATAGTCATGTGACCAAAGTGCCCTTCAGATGCCTCTTCTGAGCGATTATGCTCATCAGAGCAGTAGATGTAGCCTGAGGATGCGATGTGGAATTTCTTCTCCAGCCTAAGAGCCCCTTCATTCGGGTCCATTTCCTAACCAAGGCTCCCCCAGCTCCTCACTGATTCTGTGAACTTGCCTCTCCTTTCCATTAATTCTCTTTTGCTAAGTAGTGAGCATTAGTTTCTAACGTTTACATCCAAGAGTCTCAACTGACATTAGCTCTCACTTTTCTGGGTAACTGGCTAGAAAATAACCCATAGTCTTTATATGATACTGAAATCTATAATAGAGTTTCAAGGGACCCTCTGAAAATTATTTCTGGGATATTAACAGCAATATCCTTCATTTAGATCAATAAGAGGTAGATAAATTATTAGGGCCAAGGATGGTGCTTAATGATTACCTTCACCCTTTAACCCATTATATTTGGGCAGTCCCCAGTGACCATTTAGAGTTTTACAACTGCAAGGGGCCTTGGTGGTCATTTAGACTAACACCCTCATTTCCCTTTTATGAGGCTGCTTCCTCATCAGCCGTGAGAAGGATATCGCATCCTCTTTACCCTTTGGACTTCAATATCCACCGCGTCACTTCCAAAGCTTCCATGGTCCCGTTTGAACATTAGCCCAAAGTTATTAAGCTTAATGCACAGTTGCTTAATGCACAGGGAATGACAAAAGGGTCACTGAGGGGAATCAATGCTTCTCATTTATTCTGTTTTGTGGGGTTTTAATTTTAAGTGGCCTTTCCTGCTAACTCGTAGGAGTTTTATTTTAAGATAATAATAATAAGAGAAAGGGAGAAATATGTCATCAAGGGGAAAAATTAAATCCGCAAATAATTTAAGTGATTTAGAATGGCAAGAGATAACTAACTGAAAAGCGGAGAAAACAGCAACAGTTCATAATTTTACCTGGCAGCATAGGGCAGCCTGAAATATGGGTCTGACAGGCTGATCCTCTTGGGAGAGCCTTATTAGGCGTTTACTGCGAAATGATTATATGCTCCAGTTAAACAGTCTCCATGTGTCCACATGCTGTGATGTTGGGAGCACACTCAGGAAAGGCAGGTGGGACTATGAGATCCAAAGTTTCTACTGGGGTTTGCAAAAGCTCCAGGACCTGACAGATACAACAGGCTGGTCAACCGGGATAGCTAATATGATGTGTTAATTCAACTGGGTGTGTCTGTGAGAGCATTTCAGGAAAAAGCATCTGAATTGGTAGACTGAGTAAAGAAGACTATTCTTCCTAACATGGAAGGGTCTCATGCAAACCACTGAGGGCTCAAACAGAACAAAGGAACAAAGGAAGGTTTAACTCTTGACAGAGCTGAGACATTGTTCTTCTGCCTTTGGACTGAGACTTACAGCACTGACACTTGTGGTTCTCAGGCCTTCAAATTCAACTGCAGTTTACACTACCAGCTTTCCTGGGTTCCCAGCTTGCAAGAGGCACATCATGGGACTTCTCAGTCACCATCATCACATGAACCAATTTTTTATAATAAATCTCATTATAACTGGATAGATGGTTGATAGGTAATAGATGGATGATAAATAATAGACAGATTGATCAATCCATCGATTGATCAATAGAGAGATAGATGATAGATAAATAGATAATGGATGGGTAGATGGATAGATAGATAGACAGACAGACAGACAGATAATCTCTTATGGGTTCCATTTCTCTGGAGAACCCTGATTAATACACTGAGCTTTGGCAGCTGATACCCACATGAGTTTGAACAGTGTCCAAAGGAGGTGTAAGTTTAGAAACAATTAGGGAATTATTTGAGGGAGTCTAGAGCTAAAAATTTCAGGCAGGATGTTGTAACTATCAGTGAAGATAGTCTTCTTTCCTGGTGTCTCAACCCTAGTTAGAAGGGAGAGCTCAGCAGACTATAGGAGAACCTGACAGAAAAGATCCAAGTCAGAGCTCTGGTCCAGGAGGCAGATGGGGTGCTGGGTAGTATAGCTTTAACCATGTGAGTGCTGGAGCCAGAGAGCCCAATTCCAATTCTGTCTCTGCCACTTATTGGCTTCTGTACTGCTTGATCCCTTTGAAAAATTAGTACTCTTATCTGTAAAGTGGTAATAACAACAGTTCTTTTATGATTGTTATGAGGACTAAATGAAATAATCCATTTAAGGTAGTGGGCACATAGTAAGAGTATAATAAAGGTTAATTTTATATTAGTGGGGAAGCCTATGGAAAAGAGTGTAACTGTAGGTACCTGCTCTAGACTGAAGGTGAATGTTCCCCCAACTTTCATATGTTAAATCCTAACCCCCAGTGTGATGATATTTAGAGCTGGAGCCTTTGGAAGTTGATTAGGTCATGAGGGTGGCACCCTCAGGAGTGGGATTAGTTCTCTTATGAGGGAAATCCCAGAGAACTCTCCAATGCCTTCTGCCATGTGAGGATACAGTGCAAAGATGGCCATCTGTGAGCCAAGAAGCAGGTCCTCATCAGACACTGAATCTGCTGGTCTCTTGATCTTGGACTTCCCAGCCTCCAGAACTGTAAGGAATACATTTCTACTGTTTATAAGCCACCCTGTCTGTGGTATTTGTAAAAGCAGCCCAAACAGATTAAGTGCCTAAATCTATAGTCTTGGCTGAGGGGAGTGTTATAACTCAGAGGCTTTAAACACAGCTTGCGCTGTCTCCGCCATGACAGCTAGTGAGCCCGGTTGACCATATAACCTATTCTGAAGCCTCAGGCTGTATACATTTCCTGTGCTACTTCCAATTAACCCAGAAACTGGGGCAAACCTGAGGCTTCTGGTCAGGTCTGTCAGGGAATGCAGATGAGGGCAGTGAGACACGTCAAAAGCAGAAAGACCAAGTCAGAAGCTTATGTTATGCCACTATCTTTTTGGTGTAAGAGATAAGGTAAATATGCTATGATTGTTTTAAATGGATAACCACAAATGCTTCACCTGCTACGATTAGTTTGAATATTTTCATTTTGTACCATAGTTCATAGCCAATTTTACTACATGGTAATGTTAACTGATAAATTTCATCTACTCTCAATATGTAGTGGTGGGCCATGGGTTAAAACTTCCCATCTGATTTGTTGACTGAGCCAGGTGAACTTGATCTCCGCAATTTGTTAGGAGAGCTGAAATATAGTCAAGAAGACTCTCTTGGCTTAGAGTTTGCATTTGTTTTTCTTTTATCTTTTCCCCAGTCATAAATCTTTGATGGGGCAGAGAGTGAAAAGGGAATGGAAAAAAAGAAGCCTGGGAAGGGCTCTCTCACTCCCCACACATCCATCCTCTGAGATGGGCAGCAGAGATTACAAATCATACTACACAAATCAAATATCTCTCGCCACTTCCATAGAAGAAACCATTTCAGAAATATATTCTTAGGGTTCAGTTTTCCCCAAACATAGCTCATCATGAATTGGCTCTACTCAGAGGAACATGGCATTCTGACTTGAGAATCAATGAGAAACAATGAAAAATACAACAATTTCCATCTTGTGGTCTTGTATGAAAATGACAGAACTGGGAACCAGAAGCCTGGGGAGTCCTTGTCCCAGTGACTTGCTTCCACTCTGGGTCTCAGCATCATGGTCTATTAAGTGGAAGAATGACAACTTGGAGAACAAATTGTCTCTTAACCCTTTCAGGCTATTCTTTTATCTGATTTGCATGGCCTAGCTTTTCCCATCATTCACATTCATGCTGTCAGTGTCCCTTTTATTTAAGGCCTAAGCAGTATGTGGTTGGGTTTTATTATGTTTTTATCAATTTTCATTTTTAAAATTTTAAAATTTTAAAAAAACTTGGGTTTATATTTATTCTTGGGTTATGTCTACTTATTTTCTTTGTCTCGCCTGCTATATTTTCTTTTCCCTCTTGTTTCTGAATTATTTTATTTAGATTTTTTTTTTCTTTTTACAGCTGCAGCTGCAGCATATGGAAGTTCCCCAGGCTAGGGTTCAAATCAGAGCCGTAGTTGAGATCTACTCCACAGCCATGGCAATACCGGATCTGAGGCACAACTGTGACCTACAGCAACTCTGAATCCTTAACCCACTGAGTGAGGTCAGGGATCAAACCCACATCCTCACAGAGACAACGTCTGGTCCTTAACATGCTGAGCCACAACAGAAACTCCCTCTTGAGTTATTTTAGATAAATCCAATCTTTGTGGTCTATGCCTCTCCTTCTATAAGCTGGTTAGTTATATATTCTTTACTAACATATAGCCTTGATTTATACAGCTTAATGTAGGTACGTTCAGCCTTCCACAGACAGCACAGGGACTTTAGAATACTTTAACTCCACCTGCTCCTTCTGACTTTTCTGCTATTGTTATTATGCATTTTCATTCCATGTATATATTTTTAAACTCTATATATTGTTTTGTATGTTCAATATCCACTTATATTTACTCACCTATTTAATCTTTACTTTGCTCCTCATTCCTTCCAGTATTTCTGTTTCCTTCTGGGATCATTTTCCATCTGCACTTGGGCATTTCTTATAGTGTAGTTTTCTTCATGATGAATTTCCTCAATTTTTGTTTGTTCAGAGACATCTTTAATTGACCATCAGTTTTGAAGAATATTTTTAATGAACATAAAATTATATGTTGACATTTTTCTTTCAGTAGTTTAAAGATGTTTTCCCAATGCCTTCCGACTTTCATCATGTTTGTTAAGGAGTAACCTATCAGTTTTAACATAACTATTTTATGCTACTATAAATTATGTTATTCAAATGTATTATATGATAATATATAATTAATATGAATATATATTACTGTCCATATACAAACTTTAAGAATAAATATAAATATATACACATACATATATACATATAAAATCTCTGTTTTTTTAGATTTCCTTTTTATTTTTTAAGAAACTTTATATTCTGAGCTTGGGTGAGAGGTTTTCTGTTTGTTTGTCTATATATGCCCTTTGGGTTTCATGAGTCTTCTTGAGGCCAACGTCTTTTATCGGTCTTGGAAAATGTTTATTCTTAACCCTTCAAATATTTTTTCCTTTATTTTCTCTTTCTCATTTCTTTTCACCATGTCCCATGTATCTTTACGCTCTTAACTATTTTCTATACTTTTAGCTCTCTGGGCCTCAGCCTGGATTTTTCTAGCAATTGGTCTTCCAATTTATTAATCAACTTTTCTTCTATGTCTGATCTGATAGTAACCCATCTATTAAGATCTTAATCTCTGCTACTACATTTTCATTCTTTAACTTATATTTCATTTTAAAAATAAATGGCAGGTATCTAGTGAAATTCTCCATCTTGACACCTATTATCTCGAATATATTAATTATACTATTATTAATATGTTAAAGTTCATTTCTAATAGTACTAAAAAATGAGTCATCTGCAGGTCTGTTTCTATTGTCAGTTTTTCTCTTGGTTCTTTTCAAGTAACTGGTAAGATTTTACCAAGGGACAGACATTGTTTATGATAAGTATTAGAGGCTCTTGATGCTATATCCTTCCACAAAGAGTTTATCTTATCCTCTGGTAAGCAGATTGAAGAGTAACCAATAACTTTAATCCAAACAGGCACTGAACTGGCTTAAGGCTGAACTATAGTTTTCCACACTTCTGTGTACCTCTAATTTCTCCATGCTTCTAGTGTGTCATCCTCAGAACTTTTACTAATGTGATAGAACAACAGCTATATGCAGTCTACAATACATTACAATAGGTAGAAGACATTACAAAAGGCCTATCCACTATTTGGGGTCTAGAAGAGCCTTGTGACTATAGGGCTCCCATAGACGTTGATATTGACCAAGGAATCCACTTAATTGGCCATGAAGTCCAGGAATCAGTTGATAAAAATGACATACATTGGCTTTTCCATCTGCCTTACAACCCTACTGATGCCAGGCTAATTGAAAGAATGAATGGGCTATTTCAACAACTGAGATGGGAAACTCCCTCTCTCAACCTGTGGACACATCCCAGGAGCAACCATCCCAATATCTATAATTATACCATGTTAACCCAGAGGAAACTAGTCAACACAATCCAAGTTCAACTGTTTGTTTGTATGCTTGTTTTTCAGGGCCGTACCTGCAGCATATGGAAGTTCCCAGGGGTCAAATTGGAGCTGCAGCTGCTGGCCCTACACCACAGCCATAGGCAATTCGAGTTAAGAGCCACATCTTTGACCTGATCCACAGACTCTATCAGCAGTATAAAATTGTTGCTAAACATCTACCTAGTCCAGTGAAAATATACCTCTTTTGGTCCCAATGCTTTAAGATTGTACTCTTTGCCTACCAACTGTGAAACCAATCATGCATTATAGGAATCAGTGAATCATGGAAACTTTGGTTGAAATAAGACAGTCTAATCCAATCTACCATCCAAATCAGAAATTCCCATCCTTGAAATGTTATCTAACTTCTGCCAAGAAATTTATTTCTCTTGGCAAATTTGAATTGGAAAATTTCAAGAAAATATAACCAGTTAGCAAAGGATGTCAAAAAAGTGATTTAATAATATTTGCTATTAGAGAGGTGCTGGGAAATGAAGAAGAATGAAACTTAGCCACTGGCCTCAGGGGCATCACAGTCTATCACGGAAAAATGTATTTACAACCTACACTTCTACAGTGTTATAGGAGATAAAAATGGACAAAGAATGACGCATCTATAAGGAGGAATAGTTCTACTTAGATATATGGGAAAGTCCAACAGAGAAAGTGACAACTAACGTACCTTTTTTTTTCCTACATTGATATGGTTTCTAAACCCTTCTTCTTTCTATCTAATTTACACCCTTCATCTGGACATTGTCTAGTTTTTCAATTTCCAGGAAATCATAAACATCCTAATGTTTTTAAATAGCCTACCGGAATGTGTTACTTCTATTTACTTTATTCTATTTATTTGTTCTATTCTATTATTTTATCTGTATTTACTTATCCTATTCTAATATTTCATCAAGACTTTTATTTATTTTTTTTTTTGGCCACTCCTATGGCATGCCAAAGTTCCCAGGCTAGGGATAGAACCCGTGCCATAGTGGCAACCCAAGATGCTGCAATGACAATACTGGATTCTTAACCTGCTAGGCCACCAGGGAACTCCTATTCTATCCTATTATTTCATCAGTATTTATTTAATCTACTCTGACATTTCATCAGAAATTTAATCAGCCAGGTCACAGTTGGTCCATATACAGCTTAAAGTATATTTAAGAGATTTTTCCACATGGGTTATTGTGAAATCAGGTTTTTGTGCCATTTATATTTTGAACCTGGATTCAAGATTTTAATTCAGCACTGGGGTCCAGTGTTTCAGCACCTGGAGACTTTTTTGGGGGGACAAGACAAAGTAGAATTTGTTCTCAAATTCTGACAGATGAGCTCTTCCAGGTCTATGCCTACAGCAAATTTATTGAGTAAGCCTTATGTGACTTTTTTCAAGGTGGTGATTAAAAATGTTTTCCAAGACAGAATCTTGTAATCTAGGCTTGGACAATAATATATTATGCATGTCTCCTATTAGGTGACTTATTTGCATTTTAACAGTGGCCTTCTGGAGAATATATATCTTTACCCAAAGAAATGATGCAGATGATAGGAATATTAGGCATGATAGATGGCCACTTTGGGAGATATTATTAGGCATGGAGTCCTTTCATGCTTCTTAAATCAGACTATCTGGGCAGCCTTCCATTCAGCCTGTTTTGATGTGTCTCCATCATTCTCAGACTCACTTGCATATTGGAATCCCCTGGAGAACTTTAAAAAATACAGAAGATTGTGTCCCACCCCTAGTGGTACAGTCTGGGCTTTGGTTATTTGGGAGGTTAACCAGATGATTCTAATGTGCAATGAAAGGAGAAAACAACTTCTTTTGCAGAAATTCATCAACTCTAGAAGAAAGAGTGTTGGGTTAGAGGTCAAACCTAGACAGATTTGAATTCCCCCACTTAATAGGTTTTTGACGTGGACAGACTGCTTCATCTGTGGTTTAGCTTCTTTGCCTATAAAATTGAAGCTAGTAAGACCTACAATGCAAGGTTATGGGAAGAGTTAAAAGAGATAATGTGTTTAAAGTAACTGGTGCCTAGTAGGCAAGTTATGGATGTCACCCCTCTCTTCTTTCTTTCAAGAGTCCTCTGAGTTGATCTTTGGAACAAGGTCAACTATGGCTGGAAGACAGATTTGATACTTAAGCCCTCTTTCCTGGTGTTCTTCCAAGGATCAGATAACCTGACCTTTGGTGACCTGTGCCTGAACTCTCCTGCCTCATGGAATGACTTTTATGTCATTTAAAATGCACAAATGTAGCTTAACTGGGAAATAAAACATATAATTGACTTTAAATTGCCAAATAGAAATGTTTCATTTTCCAACTGTGGCCATAGAAGAGCAGACACTGCCCAAGTTTCATCAATAAGCCCTTCAAATATTCTCAGCTTTTCATTAAGAAAACCTTTCATGAATATGGAATTTTTTTTTGTGGATGTGAAGCTCAGCAAGAAAAATGTGTTCTAGACAAAGATTTAATTGTTTTTAGCTACTCCTATTGGAAAATCCTAACCAAAGTACTATTTAGAATAAAAGTTCTTATGTGGGATTATCAGCCAACATGGATCTACTGTACAACAAAGGGAACTCTACCTAACATACTATATAATCTACTATATGGGAAAATAATCTGAAAAGGAATGGATGTGTGTATATGTATAATTGAATCACTTTGTTGTATAGCAGAAATTACCATAACATTGTAAATCAACTATATTTCAATAAAACTTTAAAAAATGAAAAAAAATAATATAAGTTCTTAACATCTGAACTGCTAAATGGTTGTTTAAAAGAAATTTTCAGTTGAAGTTATATACAGTGTGTGTATTAAAAATACACACATTCTTGGAGTTCCCATCCTGGCTCAGCAGAAAAAAATAAATCTGACTAGTATCCATGAGGACAAAAATTCCATCCCTGCCCTTGCTCAGTGGGTTAAGGATCTGGTGTTGCTATGGCTGTGGCATAGGCCAGCGGCCACAGCTCAGATTTGACCCCTAGCCTGGGAAACAAAAAAAATAAATAAACACATGTTCTTAAATTTTCATATTTGAAAAATGAAATATGTAGTGAGAAGTCAGAGTATAGTATTTAAATTTCACAAAAATTTTAATGTCATTAAAGCCTATCGTCCATTTTTATCCCGTCCTCAATCCAAATATACACCTGTAATTATTTAAATAATATGAGCAAACAAACCTAAATTTATTTAATCTTATTGCTTCTCTTGACTCTCTCTTCTCGTATTATTTCATTCCTTAGGCATTATGACTATAAAGATGAAAGAGATATGTGGTCTCTGATTTTGAAGAGCTCATAATCTAATGTAAAAAATTAATCAAAACCAAACATGGTTGGTGAAAACAGAAGGTGTGTAGTCTGGAGTTCCCTCGTAGTGCAGTGGATTAAGGACCTGGCATCACTGCAGCAGCTTGGGTTGCTGCTGTGATGTGGGTTCAATTTCTGGCCCTGGAAATTCCACATGCCATGGATGAGGCCAAAAAAAAACAAAACAAACACACACACATAAAACAGTATTGTACCAATATCAGCTTCCAGGTTTGATATTGTACTATGGTCATGTAAGATGTCAGTGTTGGAGGAAATTGAGGAAAGGTAATGCTACTGTTTTTGCTACTTCCTCCGAGATGATAATTGTTAGAAAATAAAAAGCTTAAAAAAATCCAACATGGTCAGATAAGCACTAGAGTAGGGTGGATTTTTTCAGGATAACTGAATAAGGATACATGATCCTGTGTAAGGGGATGACAGAAGTTTTCACAAACAAGATGGCAGGAACTTCTTTGGTGTCTTAGTTTCCTGTGGCTACTGTAACAAATTACCACAATCTTAGTGGTTTCAAACAACAAAAATACATTCTCTTATAGTTCTGGAGGGCAGAAGTTCTGAGTCCGTCTGCTGGGGGTTAGTCCTAAGACGTCAACATTTGGGGAGGTATTAATTTAGTCCATAACAATTGGGATCAAGTTTTCAAGAACCTTGACTCTGATCTGGCTAGTAACCTTGATCTTGAAAGTTACCGTGAACAAAAGAAGGCTTTTAAGGACTAAAATGACATAGTCAGATTGTTCAGCCAGTAACTCTGAAAGTACAAAGAAGGAAGTAGTGACCTGTTGCCAGGAGAACAGGTTGAAGCTTGTTAGGATGTAGGCAGGACTTGTCACAGGGGAGGTGGTGAAGGAGGTGATGTTGGCACTAGGCTCAGACAAGGGCAATGGAAAATCAGAATCTTTCCTGTTTTCCCCCATGGAATCATGAATAAACTATTAAAGCAAAACTCCTTTTTAGGGGGTCCACTAGCTGAATTTAAAATAAATGTCCAGTCATCAGAAATTAGGCAGGAAATCAGAGCCAGAGTGGTGAGAAAGGGCTGAACCGAATGGGTGTCAGATGCTGTTGCACCTGTGGGCTGGGAGTGGGTGCTTTATAGCCCATATGAGGGACAGGACCCACCCTGTGGTCCAGAAGGGATTTGGAGCTTATAAATCCAAGAACTTCAAAATACTCTTCTCCCTATGGAAAAGGAACTAGGTAAATTTGGATCCCTTATTCTGGGAAGATATAAGAAGCTTGTTGACTGTCCCAGAATATAGATGGAGGAGAGGAGGTGCAGCAGTCGTGGTTAGAAACCAAACCACTGATCCCACATTAAAACATTGCATTTATTTTTCACATATGGCAAGGAAACTCAAACTAAGAAATTAACTCAAAAATTCCTCCAGGGGAGTTCCCGTCGTGGCACAGTGGTTGATGAATCCAACTAGGAACCATGAGGTTGCGGGTTCGGTCCCTGCCCTTGCTCAGTGGGTTGACGATCCGGCGTTGCCGTGAGCTGTGGTGTGGGTTGCGGACACGGCTCGGATCCTGCGTTGCTGTGGCTCTGGCGTAGGCCGGTGGCTACGGCTCTGATTGGATCCCTAACCTGGGAACCTCCAGGAGTGGCCCAAGAAGTGGCAAAAAGACAAAAAAAAAAAAAAAAATTCCTCCAGGACTGCTGAAACCCCTAGAACCAAAAGGATTAAAAACTAGAATGTTAATAGAGAGAGAGAAAAAAAAAAATAAGAAAACGAGATGACCAAGCCATATCTTAACAAATGAATAACAGGAGAGTAAGAAGAAAAAAATGGAGGAAAGTATAGCCTCAATGAAACAAATCAAGAAAATTTCCCTGATCTAAAGGGCATGAGTCAAATTGAAAGGGTCCACCAAGTACCTAGAAAAATGAATTTCAAACACTAGGCACCAAAGGAGTTTTCAGTTTTTTTCACCAGTTTTCAGAAAGAAAAACATGCAATTCATATAAACAATCAGAATAGTTTCAGGGTGTGAGAGAGAGAGAGAGAGAATGACCTTCTTTCAAAGTGCAAAGTCAATAAATAATGCTCAAAACTGGGGAGTCAAGAAGTGGCAAGACATGTATATTTTTAGGAAATACAATGTAAAATACCAAAAAAAAAAAAATTCATCTGAGATAGCTGAAAGAGAATAAATGTCTATCTCTGGACACTTGTCCCTTCCTTCCCCCTCAAAATCTCTTGTTCTTTGGAGACAGATGGTATCGGACCACCTATCTTTTCTTTCTCTCTGTTGCAGTCACCTCTACCCTAAACACTACTGTCAATCACGTAAGATTTTAGCCCTCTGCTCACTGTTTTTCCTGCAGTTATCCCAGGAAAGTTCAATATTCACATCTGGCCTCTCATTTTCTTGACTTCAGTACTTCCCACAGATTGTCATCTATAAACCTCCCAACACCTTCCAAGGTCTGATCCTAGGACTTGACAGTATTAATAATTGCACCACTTCTAAAAGTTTTAGTGTCAAATACCCCACACTCTAAACAGCAAAATTATAATGAATGAATACTTGCTCTTGGCAAATCACAAGCCCTATTTAAAATTTACCCCTGTGTTTGAACAGCTAAATAGAGCTGTAAACAAAAACAAAACAAAAACAAACAAACAAACAAAAAAACCAACACAAACAAAACCACAAAACTATGCAGACTTGTTCCCGTTTAAATCGATGAGCTGAAACTCAAGAAAACTCACAACACAGTCTGGAAATCCTGCTATTTTCTATTGATCGGTTTGCTTTTCTGTTCTCTAAAATGATCATCTCAACTTGTGCTGTTTTCAAAACTCCAAAATTCTTTCTCTCTTGTCACTTTCAATTGATGATGGTGCCTTTTTATTTCACTCAAGGAAAAAAAAAAAAAAAAAGGCAATCAGAAGAGGCAGCTTTAGGAGTTCCTGTTGTGGCGCAGTGGAAATGAATCCAACTAGTATCCATGAGGATGCGGATTCAATTCCTGGCCGTGCTCAGTGGTTTGGGGTTCCCGCATTGCCATGAGCTGTGGTGTGGGTCAAAGATGTGGCTTAGACCCCATGTTGCTGTGGCTGTGGCGTAGGCTGGCAGCTGCAGCTCTGATTCCACCCCTAGCCCGGGAATTTCCATATGCCATGGGAGCATCAATAAAAAGCAAAAACAAACAAAACAAAAAAAGTCAGGCAGTTTTAGTGCAACTCCTAGCTTCGCCCCCTGCTATCTGTGTGAACTACTTTGGCCAGTTACTTGTTCTCCCTTCTACTCAGTTTCCTCATCTGTATATGGGGGAAGATAACAATAACAGTATCGGCTTATGAATAAGATGTTGTTAATGCTTAAAGAGAAAGAAACTGAAAACAAGCTCTTATTTCCATCATCAGACCTTCTGTCCTACCAGCCCATGTACCCATGGACCTTGCCTCCCCTTCTGACACATGTACATGTGGCTCCTGCGTTCTGGTCTATTCACGGACCCTACTTCCCTCTCTGCTACAGTGCATGAACTCTCCCTTTACCTATTTAAGGACGAAGCTTCTACATGTGCATTGGACCTCTTTCTCTCTCCCTTATTCAACGACTTTGTTCTTGCAATTATCCTTCCTCTATCACGTGTCGTGGTTTTTTCTCTGTTTGCTAGATCATTCCATCAGCATACAAGCATTCTCTGATATTTCCTCCTCTGATGTCATGGCTCTCTCCATCTCACTTCTCTGCTTCCCTATGTAGCAAAACTTCTTGACAGAGCTGTTTATATTTGCTTTCCTTTTCCTCACTCTTTTGAACCCATTTCAACACCTCTTGTCAAGGTCCATCTTTCCAAATGGTCTGGTGAACTTCTGGCCTTCTTTCACTGAATGTTTCACAAGCATTTCTCCAGGCTTCTAGACTTCACTTTGGGGTCTTCGAATGTTTCACAAGCATTCCTCCAGGCTTCTAGACTTCACTTTGGGGTCTTCAAATGTTTCACAAGCATTTCTCCAGGCTTCTAGACTTTACTTGGGGTCTTAGTCTTTTGAGGCTGTTAAAATAAATACCATAGACTGGGTGGCTTAAACAACAGAAATTTATCTTCTCACAGTTCTGGAGGCTGGGAAGTTCAAGAATGTGGTTCAGTTTCCGGTGAAGGCTCTCTTTCTGTCTTGTAGGCTGCTGCCTTTTCTCTGTGTCCTCATCTGACCTTTCCTGGGTGCCTGGGTGGGAAGAGAGAAAGAGCTCTGTCTATACCCATTCTATCAGATCCCACTCTTACGTCTTCATTTAGCCTTAATTATATCCTAAAAGCCCTAGCTCTAAATGTAGTCATTTGGGGGGTTGGTACTTCAACATATGAATTTGGCGGGGCTGGGGGAAATACAATTCTGTCCAAAGCACTTGACTTCTAGGACAACATAGTTTCCTCTTCTTTCTCAGTATTCAAGTTTCTACTCAAACACCGCCTCCTCAAAGAGGGCTTCCCTGAAATCCCCCCCCCCACCATCTAGAGTCACTTTCTTTGTGTGATGTCACTGTTTTCTGTTCTCTAGCAGAGCATTGGGTCTAAGACCCTGGAATCTGGCGCAGACTGCTTTGGTTAAAATCCTGGCCCCATCACTTACAAAAAGTTTGACCTGGGCCAAGATACTTAACTTCTCCTTGCCTTTAATGTCTTCATCTGTAAAGGAGGATACTGATAACCCTTATGTCCTACAAGTTAAATGAGCTAAATGAGTTAAAACATGCAAAAAGCTGAGATTGTTGTCTGGTACCATTTAGTGGCTCAATAAACATTAGCTATTATTTTGTATTTATAAATGTCTATTTTCCTCAATAGAAAAAAAACTCCAAGAGGACAAGGGCTTTCTGCCTTGTTCACCATGGAATCCCGAGAGCCTAGAACGATACCTGATGCATAACAGATGTTCCATATGTATTTGTTGAAAGAACGAATGTATGAATGAATGGTTTCTTGGAAGAGTTTCAGGCAGTGTGGGAGAAGGTGTCAAATGCTTCAGACAGCTTGGCAGATGAGAACTTAAGCCATTTGTCAATCAGAAGGTCATTGGTGACTTGAGCGGTAATAACAACCGTAATTTATTGAGGCACCTTGCTAAGTGTGCTAATCTACACAATGACCCTACAAGAAAGCCATTATTATTGCCATTTTATAGATGACAGCATTGCAGCAGCTCAGCGGGACAGAAGGAAAACTGCAGAGGATTTAGAGATGAACAGGAATCAAAGAGGTGGAGACAACTTTATTATGACCAGCAGCTTGTTTAAATATATTAGTGTACATGAGGGAAATGAATTTAATTGGTCAGAGACATAGTCTGCCAGCCAATGCTCTCAAAGAAATCAGGTACCATGGATGAAAATTTCTCAATTTTTTTTTTTTGTCTTTTTGCCTTTTAAGGGCCACTCCCTCGGCATACGGAGGTTCCCAGGCTAGGGGTCTAATCTGAGCTGTAGCTGCTGGCCTAGGCCAGAGCCACAGCAACTCGGGATCCGAGCTGCATCTGCGACCTACCCCACAGCTCAGGGCAATGCCTAATCCTTAACCCACTGAGCAAGGCCAGGGATGGAACCCGCCAAACTCATGGTTCCTAGTCGGATTCGATAACCACTGAGCCACAACAGGAACTCCGAAAATTTCTCAATTTAATATTTTTTTTCTCTTGGATCATTTTAAATTCTACCTTAGTGATGACCTCAGTTTCATTTGTTCTTTGGATCAGAGATGATATATGAAAATCACCGTCAAGCTAAGAACTTTACTGGATGAGAAAGATCTTTTTTACAAATCAAACTACTAAAGAGATTCCAGATGGATTTGGAATCTAAATCCACTCAAACCTATGGCCAAATGACTTCAGAAACAAGTCCCTGGAACAATGGAGAATTTTAAGCCTGCACACCTCCCAAGATTGGTATGTTCTTCAGATGGTAGGTGAAGGGCTAGGAAGAAATTTTCTAGGTAAGCCTATAAACATAAGCTTCTCAGTAGTTTCAGTGATTAGGGACAACATTTCTGAAAGCTGGAACGGGAGTTTGAGTATTTCTATTGATCTTTCTAGGAAAATTACAGGGACACAGGTGCCCATATTAGAGAATCTGCCTTTTTCTACCTTGCTTTCTATGGGCGGTATGACCTGAACTTCTCTGTATGTCCATCCTGTCACTTTTCAGAAGCAGCATCAATGAAGAGGTTCAACAGTCACCCCAGATATGGAATATTTTGAAAGTTTCCCTTTTTGTTTTAAATGGGAGACCGACATACCATTGTTAGTTTTCAGGGCAATCGAGGACCATGAGCAATGCTCCAATGGTGAGGCTGGATCCAGAGAAGGCTCAGTACCTCTTCATCGAAGTGTTCATTTCTTCATCGGCATTAGTTTTCACAAAGCTATGTTTCCCCTCAGTGCAGCAACCCGACCCCCCCATTTTCTGTTTTTCATCATCTCTGTATAGTTCTCCATTTTCTTATTCTTTAGACCTACCCACTTGAGGGTTGATAAAGATGCCTGCTAGGGGTTAGCAGAGGCCAGTGGGTGATTAGAAAGTCTGATTTGCCAAAAGAGGAAGGATAATATCATAATGTATTTCTCACTTGGAATAATGAAAATTAAAGCTGAAAAATAAAGCTCATCACCAGTCCTTTTTTTTTTTTTTTTTTTAATATAATGCCTCCACATTGCTGGCATGACCTTTCCTTTTCTGTCCTGTGCTAATATCGCCCTATGAATTTTAAGTCCTCCCCTGCCCCTGTAGCTATGTTAGCTTGGTCGTTAATTCCCAGGTTCCTACTCTGAAATGCTGCACTGTTTACCTCAGCTCTGGGAGGCAAGGGGTTAACTGAATCTCCAGCGCCTTCCGAGTTGTAAAAGGAACTGCTGAAGCTGATCAATGACCACTGTTAAGACCTGGAAACCAATTATAAACCTGAAATTTGTGATGAACAAAGCCCTGAAACACTGGGATGAAAACTACTGAATTAGTCCAGTTCATTAAAATCATTAATAGTCATGAAATGAAAACCACCAGAGTCCAAAAAGGCTTAATGCTCTATCCATATTAATTAGATGGGAGCAAATCTGAACTGAAAAGCAGCACATGCTTTGTAGAATTAGCAATTGGTCTCTACAGACTACACAGATCTCTATTAAAATTCAGTTTAATTAAAATTGATCACGTTAAGAAACTGATGTGGTTAATTAACTGAATTCCTGGACTTCTTTTCATACATTTCACAGACGCCTTGTACCCTGCTTTCCTGGGTGACACTTCATGTTGCACAGAGCAAATCCGATTGCAGAGGTTAACTCTCTGTGTTCCTGGAGAGGATACAGACCATGGAGGAGGGGTGCGGATGGGGGAGAGGAAGCCACGCTTTGTGCAGGATCAAACGCCAAGCTAAACTCCTTTGGAAAATGTGCCTCCTTCATGGTGTATAAATTAATGTGTATCTGGCAACGACAAAGAGGTTCTCTCTCCCAAGCTGCCGGTCCCTGGAGCTGCTGAGGAATATTATCTAAAATAAAGAGAGTCGCTCTGACATCCAAGGCAGGACAGGGCAGAGCTGGCCAAAGGCAGTTGTGCAGCCAAGGAGATGCCACACTAGGCTCGCTTCAGGCATCTTTTTTTATTAGCCTACACAGCTTCTTATTCTTTTGAGCTCAGAGTAAGACATTCTGTGTTTTTCCATCTGCAAAATGGGAGTGATGACACGTCTAGATTTCTCCAGGGGGTGGTGGGCTGTGCTGCTGCTCCTGCCCAAGGCTGCTCCTCCCCAAGTCCACAAGTATATTGTGACTGATAGAACCTTCCTCAAACTGCTGTTTATTATGTCATGACCTGCTCAAGACTCTCTAAGGGCTAATGTACTGCCAGTAGAATAAACCCCAAACTCAGTAGATTTGAATTTAGAGCTCTCCATTTTCTGCTCTGACGTACTCTCATGTTCTTCAACTCCTGGTTTCCTATGAAATATATTTCCTTCTTTCAGCCAATCTGGCCAATTTACAAACAAACTCTGACTTTCTCATTTCTCTGCAGCCTCCATTTCTTTTTCCTTTTAAAAAATATATATATATTTGGCTGCACCAGTGGCAGGCAGAAGTTCCGGGGTCAAGGATTGATCCTGTGCTACAGCAGAGACCCAAGCCACAGCAGTGACAACCCGGATCCTTAACCCACTGAGCCACCAGGGAACTCCCTGAAATCTATTTTTATTTAGCTCATCCTTCAGGGTTCAATTTGAATCCCACGTCCATGAAGTCCTTTGCCATCAACCTACTGAAAGGGATCTATCCCTCCCCTTTTCTCCCATAATAGGTATTATCTCAGCTGCCTATTTGGCTCTTATTCCCCAGAGTCCGAAATAAATACTCATGTGTACATATCAGTTCCTAAAGATTTTAAGTTCCTCCTGGCAGGTAGAAGTCATCTCTCATATCTCACTGAAAGGTAACAGGTCTTGAACATAATGTGTGCTTCATAAATGTTTATTAATAATGAGGAAGGTGCTTATCCTTTGATGGTTTCTGGCAATTTTTCTCAGAGAGGGAAGTTTGACCTTTATCTTATGATAGAAATATTTGGATGTGATATGTGAATAACAATAACAACGGTAGATGACATTATTAAACTCCTACATAAAGCATTGTGCTAAGGACTTACATTTCACAAATAAATCACTCTTTTCCTCTGGTTTGTTGCCACGGTTGCAAGTGCCTCTCTGAGCATTCTCTTGATTTCTTTTGCATCTGTGATTGCGTTTTCCATCTCATTTCTAATCTTCCTGTTTTTGCTTTTCTTTTTTTTCCTAGTCGGGCTTCCTGACCTTTTTTTTTTTTTTTTTTTAAATTTAGACCTTATCAAAGAATTCAGCCTTTGAATATCTATGTTCTTTGTTTTTGTCTTCACTGAATCAGTGTTAGCTTTTATCTTTATTCATTTTCATTTACTGTTTTTTTGGTAGATTTTGTTGCTTAATTTTTTTTCTAATAATAATTTAAAAATCCTCAATAAGTATTCACTTCCTCTTCTCTCCCTTTTACCTTTTTTATCTTTCTTCTTTGTTGATAAAGACACTGAAGGCTATATACATTTCCCTCCAGCAAACTTTATTATGATCCTTAAATTTTTGATTAAATATTTTCATTTTCATTCCTTTTCGGATCATTATAATTTCAGATCCGATTTCTTTTTTTTAATCCAAGTTCTTTTATTAATTTATTATTTAAATTCTAGCTAAAAAATTACTTATGCTCAGAGTTCCGGTCGTGGCACAGTGGTTAACGAATCTGACTAGGAACCATGAGGTTGCAGGTTCGATCCTTGGCCTTGCTCAGTAGGTTAAGGATCCAGTGTTGCTGTTAACTGTGGTGTAGGTCACAGATGCGGCTCGGATCCTGCATTGCTGTGGCTCTGGCGTAGACCGGTGGCTGCTGCTCTAATTAGACCCCTAGCCTGGGAAACTCCATATGCCGCAGGAGCGGCCCTAGAAAAGACAAAAAAAAAAAATTACTTATTCCCAACTTTTTTATATGTTAATCATAGAGCATTTCCTAATCAGTTTCTTTTGTCAAGTATGTAATTCTTATAAATCTTCTATGGATACATACACAATGCATTTTTCCATTTAAAAGTTATAAAATTGTATTATTCATTTCTTTCATGTACATCCTCATTTTTGGCCTAACACAACTGCCTAATTCTGAAATAGGAATATGAAAGGGTACCACTATATTTGTGTGTTAATTAAATTTTAATTGCTTTTCTATGCATGTTTGCTTTATATTCTGTTGTGATGTATTTTGATGCACAAAGGATTATGACAAGTATATCTTGTTCTGTCTAGTATATTAACCTAAATTCATTATCTGATTTCAATATTGTCACCATTTTTTCTTACTGTTTGCCTTTGCCTATTATCTATTTGTCCATTCCTTTACTCTCAAACTTTTTTCATCTTTTTGTGTGTTTTTTTTGTCATTTTTATCTAAAATAGATTTGTATGTAGGTTTTTTTTTTAAGTATAATGATAACTGTGTTATCAAAGACTTTTCAAAATGTGTATTATAACTTGTGGTATACAGTATACTATAATGTACAAATTTCTTTAAGGCAATTTACAAAACTACATAGACTATTGAAAAATGAAAGACCTGGGAAAATTATTGCCCAAAAGGAAAAGTTAGAAAGCTCAGAGCTAAAATTTTTGCTCAATTCTAAAATGCAAAATTTGTGGTACATATTTTTCTATAAATTGTTGGTTAATTAATATTTCTGCCTCCATCTTATTTTTTAAAACTTTATTGTCCTTTGTATTTCAACCATTGTAAAGATAGAAACAAGATCAACAGATGACTGACCAAATCCATTTGCCCCCTTTTTTTCTCTGATTTGATCAAGCAAAGTATCGGAACTGCTGAACCTTCTTGCATCCATTAACTTAGTAGGACTACCATATTTTCCATTCCATTAGTGGTGAATTTCCCTTTCCTGTGTCTCATACCTTTCTATCATACTTCTTTATTATTATATGTATCCAAAATACTAACTCTCCACTTCCCATCCTTCCATCCTTACTCCAGAAGATCTATTTTCTCACAATTTGTCTGCGGTCTCTTATTCTCTTCCCATTGTTACTACCTTGACAACTCAGGTTTTGCTAAGATAGTTCAAAACCTCCAGTTCCAATCCATTATTATGTCTGCTCTTGAAATATGGCTCTTACATTTTAAGAATCCCTGTATAGCTCATATATTTATGCTCTCAAATTTTTAGCTATATATATTTCAAGGTTTACTGTTCTGCCTTCTCTTTGTCTTCTCCAATCTTGAGTTCTCTGTCCTGATTCACATATTTATTTATTTATTTTTTTGATGAAAGTCGTTTCTTCAAAGGGGCATATGGGCACTAAATTCTTTGAACTCTTTCATGTACAAGAATATTTCCCAACCTCCTTGTGATTGAATGACTGTAAATCCTCTCTCAATCATCTATAGATGTTATTCCAATGCCAGAGTAATTATCCCCCTGTTATTTCTCCTCAAATAATACTTGGAACACAGAGAGGCCTTTTACTCATTAGACTCAAGCCTTCTTTAGCACAAATACTGTAAATCCATGCCCTCTTCCATCTGTTTTTTTTTTTCTCCTTCTAGATGGTCTATTATTTAGTGTAATTCTTCTCCCTTTCCCTCATGATTGGTTTAATTTGTAGTTTGGCAATATTTCAGGATATATATTCCATTTGATATGTTGGAATACCAATTAATTCTCTCATTCAATTTTTAAATTAAAATTTTAGTTCAAAAATGATCATTTCTAGGTCAACAGTTTCTTTTGGGACTGAAATTGAATCTTCTAAGTGCTTACAATACTCTGGTTGTATTACTTGATTTTTTTTTTTTTTTTTTTTTTTTGCTTTTTAGAGACACACCTGGGGCATATGGAGGTTCCTAGGGTAGGGGTCGAATAGGAGCTACAGCTGCCAGCCTACACCACAGCAACTCAGGATCCGAGCCACTTCTGCAAACTACACCACAGCTCACTGCAACTCTGGATCCCCAATCCACTGAGCAAGGGCAGGGATTGAACACGCTTCCTCATAGGATATAGTCGGATATGTTTCCACTGCACCACAATGGGAACTACTATTTCAATAATTAACTATTTAACAGCTCTGTTTAGTTAAGGACCATATTTTCTGGATGTTCTGAGCATTCTTTCTCTCTCTAGCCACTAGGATCCTTTGCAGAAATTATAGTTTACTTTTGCTTATTCAGAGGGCTCAGGCTGAGCTCATGGGGTACTCATTTCTGAGGGTGGTGAGGCATGAAGAGGCTGCCTGTGAAGCTAGTTCAGTACCAGGGGCAGGTGTTAGTACCCAGCTGAGGCCTCCATGGGAAAAAGAAAGGGAAACTCCCCTTGGAATCCTTTGGAAGAGGGTGCTCCTCTCCCTCTGGGAATGCCATAGATTTCTCACAGCTACAATCTCTCCAGGATCATAGGTGTGCTGATTTTTGCCCTAGAATTCTCCACAGTTCCAGGCTAAGGCCATGAGAAAATGTCTGGCCCCCACATTTTCTGTCTGGATCGATAGAGCCAAGACACACTGCTACCCTATAGCCTCTGCCTGCTGGGTACACTTGGGGGAGGAGAGAGGCTGTTAGATAGGACCTGAGATTAGTGAACAGCTGGGACACATTCAAGGTGCCATATTCCCAGCCTTCTGCCAAATATATTTTAAATGTTTTCAATGTGAAATATAAAACTCATACAGAAATGTGCATAAATCATAAATGTCAGTATAATAAATGATTATAAAATGAACTCTTGTGTAAGTACTTCCAAAGTCAATAAATAGAATCTTGCCAGCAACCCAGAAGACCCTGGTGTCTTCCTTCTTTAACACAATACCCTCTCGGCCTCTCTGGAGATAAATCACTATCCTGTCTTTTATGGTATTCAATTCCCTTGCCTTTCTGAGAAGCAGTCATATGCATATCTCTCCTATTGGTTCTGCTTCTCTGGAGAACCCTAGTTTTAACACATAGCCTTTCCTCTGAGCATAGAAAGAGGGCGCTAGCGTCTCCTCCTCTTCTTAAAAGAGGGCACTAGCCCTATGAGATGAAGCCCCACACTTGTGACCTCATTTAACTTCATTACCTGCCCAAAGGTCTTTATCGCCAACTATAGCCACACTGAAGGTCAGGGTTATAACATATGAATTTGAGGTGGGGTAGGAATACAATTCCATCATAGCAATGCTGTTATAAATGTTCTCAGTATGTGCTCTGATTCACATGTACACACATTTCTCTAGAACATATAATTAGGAGTAGATTGATGGCAAATACGGCTCCATCTTTGATATGAAATGATGCCAACTTGTTTTCCAAAGGAGTTGCTTCAATTTACAACAACCAGCAATTTATTAGAGTTTTTATTGCTCCCTGTCCTTTTTGACATATTGAATCATGAGATTTTAAAAATACATACTTACCAATCTGCTGGGTGTATAATGTTGTCTCATTCTGGTTTTAATTTGTGTTTCCTGGATTCAAGGTTAAGCACATAAGGGGAAGAAAAAAAAAAAAGGACATGCCTAAGAAGTCATTTAATATTAAGAGAGCAGAGGTAATATAGCTGTGCTAAGTGTTCCATGAGGTAGTAATCTCTACAACAACCCTGGAGGTAGGTACTGTTATCACCTCATCTTACAGGTGAGGAAGTTGAGGTTTAGTGAAAACATAGCCAGACAGTGCAGAACTGAGATTTGAACCCAGACCTGAATTTCTCAGCACCAAATGCCCTACTCTTTAAGAAGCCAAAAGAGGAGCCATGAGGATGATTCTCTAGAGAAAGGAATTACTCATGGCCGGGAGAACAGACACGAGGCTGCAGCGGTTGGTGAAAATTTTCAGAGTAAGTCATAGAGGCGCAGCTTCTAAAAGTTTGTTAGCTAAGGAGAGTTCCCATAGAAGGGCAGCAGAAATGAATTCGACTAGTATTCGTGAGGATGCAGGTTCAATCCCTGGCCTCGCTCAGTGGGTTAAGGATTCGGTGTTTCTGTGAGCTCTGGTGCAGGTCATGGACACAGCTCGGATCCCTGTGTTGCTACGGCTGTGGCGTAGGGTGGCAGCTGTAGCCCGGATAAGACACTAGCCTGGGAATCTCCATATGCCACGGGTGCAGCCCTAAAAGGCAAAAAAATAAAAATTAAAAAAAAATTGTTAGTTAGGGAAAGAAGAGCAAAATGTCAGATAAATTGAGATTAAGCCTGATCTATGTCTTGGGGATTTGAGTACTTGTCACACCTAAAGTGAGAAGTTTTTGGATCTTAAGACTCAAAGTGACTTTCAAAAAATAACATTTAAACATTTTTTTCCTGCTATTAAAAAACATGTGCATTTTTACTGTCAAATTTTTGGAAAATTCAGATAGCCACAAAACTGAAAAGAAAAAAAAAATCACTCAATCTTACTACCCAGAATTAGTCATTAAGATTTTATCTTTCCAGCATTTTCAAGACCATAGATCAGATGGCATATGTTATTTTGTGACTTTTTTTTTTGCCCTAAACAAAATATTAAGAATAACTTTTCATGTCATCAAAAAATCTTTTGCCAACATTCCCTAGTGACACAACGGGTTGTCTCACTGCCGTGGAACAGGTTGCTGCTATGGCGCAAGTTCAATTCCTGGCCTGCAAACTTGGAGTACCACAGATGTGGACAAAAAGAAATTTTTTTCACATATGGTATTTAATAGTAGTTCACTTTAAGATCGTAGCATAATCCTTTAATAATATTTCAAATAACCAACTCCATGATGAACATCCACAAAGATAAACCTTTGCCAATTTTCTAATTATTTCTTTCAGTAATATTCCTAGAATGTGCACGACTGTGGCTCATGGTCCATCAACTTAGATTGGCAAAAAAAATATCATACCCATATAGTTCTTTTAGATCAATTCAGGTTTGATTCCAAGGCCGTTTACCTCTGGTTGGCAGGGAATCAGACTGGCCCTCCTGATTTTAAAAGAATCTGAGATGTTTTTGCCGTGCTTGCAATGCAGGGGAAGGACACAGTCATCCCACGCCACCTGGGTCAGCATGGCCAATAGCTCTGGCCAGACTCCTATTGTTCCTTGAAGTCGTGTAATTACTTCTGTTACACTTTCGGTGTTCTTCAAAGGCACTCTTCTCGCCCACTCTCCCTGGGACACTTAATGTAGGCTCCTCCATGATTTTGGGCTTTCATATGAGACAGAGGTGTTCTTGACTATAAGCAGTTTCAGCTTTCCAGCAAGCAGCAAACTTCCCTTGGGGCAAAGAGCCTTCGAGATTTTGCTACCTGCTTCAAATGGCAGGAAGAAAAACATATATGAGACCACCACCAGTCAAATCACCTGGGATTCTCATCTATTTCCATAGTTCTTTTTTTTGACCACTTTTACCCCGCCCTCCCTGCTCCCCCACCTCCAGTAACCAGTAAGCAGTAACCAACAGTCTGTTCTCTGTATCTAGGAGTTAGTTTGTTCGTTAGTTTTTTAGATTCCACATATTAGTGAGCTCTCATGGTATTTGTTTTCTCTAACTTATTTCACTCAGTATCATGCCCTCAAGGTCCATCCATGTTATAGCAAATGGCAGGATTTCAGTCTGTTTATGGCTGCATAATATTCCATTGTACATATGAAACACATTTTCTTCATCCATTCATCCACCAGTGGACATTTAGGTTGTTTCCATGCTTTGGTTACTATGAATAATGCTGCAGTGAACATGGGGAGAGGGCAGATATCCTTTTGAGTTAGTGTCTTCATTTCCTTAGGTTAAATATCCAGAAGTGGAATTGCTGGATCATATGGAAACTCTATTTTTTAATATTCTGAGGAAACTCCATACTGTTCTGTGTAGTGCTTCACCAATTTATATTTTCATTTACACATTTCTAATAGTTCCCTTGCCATATCTAAAGTACTTGTCAAGGTGATTTCTGCTTAGTGGAATAGAATTCGAGTAATTGTAATAGAAGGTGAAAAAGTGAGAAGTACCATATGAAAGGCACTAATGGAGTTCTAAGAAAAACAAAGAAATAAATTAAAACCCTTGAGGCATCTCCTCAGGGAAGAGGACATTTGAAAATGGGTAAAAATTGGGCACTCCAAGGAGATATAACACTGAACAAAGGTATAGAGGTGCAAAATCAAGTGTTTCAAGTCTTACAATGGAAAGTGTGGTCCATGGATCAGCAGCATCAGCATCACCTAGGAGCTTGTTAGAAATGCAGCAACTCAGGACTTGCTCCAGACTGACTGAATCAGAATCTTCATTTTAACACGAGCTGATGTGATTTGCAGGCAGTTAAGGTTTGAGAAGCACTGCTCTAGTGTAGCGATTCTCAAAGAGTGAGCTCAGACCAGCAAGATCAGCTCCCTTTGGAAGCCTGTTAAAAATGCAAATTCTCAGGTCCCTCCCCACCCCAGACCCACTGGATCAGAAGCTCCAAATGTGGCGTCAAGCCCACAGGGGTAATTCTGATGCTTGTGCGAGTTGGAGAACCACTGCTCCAGAGCAGAGGTTGAAAAACAAAACCTCTAAATGTTTCAGGCTTTGTGGGCAATGTGTCTGTCACAACTACTTAACTACTATGGTAACAAGAAGGTACCAATAGGTGACATGCAAACAAATGAGCATGAATGGGCTTCAGTGAAACTCTATTTACAAAATAGTGCTGGATTTGGTCATAGCCATTGGATCACATTTGCTAACAACTGTCCTAAAACATGGACTTTTTTTTTTTTTTTTCTATTTTTACGGCTGCACCTGTGGCATATGGATGTTCCCGCACTAGGGGTTGAATCAGAGTTGCAGCTGCCTGCCTACACCACAGCCACAGCCACAGCAATGCCAGATCCCAGCCACATCTGTGACCTAAACTGCAGCTTGCAGCAATGCCAGCTCCTTAATCCCCTGAGCAAGGCCAGGGATTGAACCCTCATCCTCACAGAGAAAACACTGGGTACTTAACCCACTGAGCCACAGCAGGAACTACCTAAAACATGGACTTTCAAACTTGACTCTATATCTGAATCATGTAGGCAAGCATCACATTTCTTGATACTCAGGCCATGCCCTGTATCAATTAAAAAAACATTTTTGTGGTTAGGATGAGGCATCAATATTTTAAAAAATTGTACAAGTGATTCGAATGCATAGCTAAGGAATAGATGGGCCCAGAAAGAGGATGCGAGAGGCTCAGGGGAGATGAAATATAAAGGATGGCTGGAAACCTGAATGTGGAAGCCTTTCAAATTGGGTTATTCCCCAAGGACCACAATCACATGGGGATTTTAATATCCCTAGAGGTCAGGGTGCGTATTTTCATTTTTTTCTTAATCACGTGTTACTACATTCACACCACAATATTAAAAATGAGAACCGTCTGAATAAGGGATTGGCCAAATGGTTTTTAATTTCCCAACAGCAAAACCCTGTTAATACCTTGCCCTGTGTCAGCAAAATAATTGTGGTTCAAGTGAATATAAAACACTTCCATTCAATCTTCTCCCTCCTCCCTAAGGCAAACGCTTTCTTATCGTGGAGAAACAGTACTCCTCAAACTGTCAGGTCGCATCAGGGGAGTTGAACAAGAATTATAAAGCCAGGCTAAATCGAGGCATCAGCTAAGAGGGGAAAATTCTTCAGCAGGTGAGCTTTCTTTAGCCTCTTCTCCGACTGGAGTCTCCCTGATGTTGCTGTGTAAATGCCAGGAGAGAGGAGGCCAAGACTCTTGCAGGAGAATGAATTAAAGGTCTTTGGTAGCAGATGCTGTCACTGGCTGACTCAAGTGGAAAAAAAGTCTGAAAAGATCCGCAGTGGTCCATAGATCTGGGTCAGGCGCCGTGCACGACCTCTTCATGGTGCTGCCTTCCAGGTGGATGAGCTTTGTCTAATTTCTGCCCTAGAGTTACTTCCGCTAAGATGCCAGTTTCAGGAAGACACCATCTGATTGGCTAAGCTTGAGTCACGGGACCTTCATGAACAATCCCGCCTTGATTGACGGTTCCTCCAAGTTTAGCTGGGATTCTTTCACCACAAGAAGGGAGAAGAGATGCTAGAAAGCAAGACAACAGATGTCCACTACAGAGGACAAAAATCAGTATTTGTAAACACCACATCTAAACTCAGCGTTTAAACTCTCACAGCCTGTCAATATAGCCACACTTTGACTGTGAGTCTGGCACATGATCTCTTAAAATTCCAGAAGGACATTGCCCTTTGTGTCTGTCATAAGCATTGGAGCAGGAGCAGTCTTAAAGATCCAATCCCTCCCTGTTATGGGGAGGAAACTGATCAAGATGGAATAAACTTTCCATGCCTATTCCTAACTATATTTAATATTATTCAGAAAAAGTATACAGTTAAACAAGTTAGACCGTTCTAGATCATTCTGCCTGTGGTTGTTAAAGTGTTTTTAATTTCCCTGAAGACTCCATTCATCACGTTTGCTCTTTTAAAAATGAAAAATAACAGTCTCTTGCGTTTGTCCAGAGGTTCTTATTAAATGCACCAATTCCCAGGCCCCAACCTCCCGAGATTCTGATTCAGTAGGTCCTGGTTAAGACTCAGGTCACTGCTTTTTTAAACAAGCACCTGTACTCAGATGGTCTGTCCACAGCTCTTGGAACAGTAATGTGGTCCCACACACACATGTTCACAGAAGCCAGGAGGTAATATGAGTAAAGCTGGGTGGGTATAAGATAATAGTAAGAGGTGAAGATGGTAAATTGGCATGTGTGTGTCCTAAGGCTACTCAGATTCAGTCTATTTTTGAACACCTTATAAATTAAAAAATCCTGTTTGCAGGAAAAGTTCTGCTCTCATAGATTCCATAAACTGTGAGTCCTATTAGTGCTTTCACAAGAAATTTGATTACTTGTTGAACTTCTAAGATAGACAAAACAACTATTAGTCCCACCTTCATGAATAAAAATGGGAGTGATGTAAAGTAGCCCTTCCAAGGATAAATGGCTTCTGTGGAATCTGAACACACATCTTCTAATTCCTAAACTTAGGTACTTTAAAATATACCCAAGTAATGCACTCCCCCCTTTATTTTTTATTTTTTTAATTCTTCTCTGTGATGTAGTTTGCATAAACAACATTCTTTTCAAATGTGGTTATGTCTGTCCAATCATAAGCGGGACAAGAAAAAAAAAAAAGCCTAGCTATACTTTTTTAAATATGTGAAAAGCATGTAAAACATGCAGAATCCTTAGAATTTTAGATCATGATACAAAGCTTGGCACATCGTTATATAAAATGACTATGTGCAACTTTAAGACTGACCCAGTTTTCATTATTTTATCCAAAAAAGCTAATATATATTATTTTTATATCACAGTTGGATGACTTAAAGACACAAAATATGTTTGGCACAGATTCACCATTCCTTAGTAAAACAAAAGACAAAGTGCCCACAACAGTTAGAAAGTAAATACAATTATTTATCTTAGCCAAAGGCTCTGAATGTGCTATGACAGAGATTTAAATAGCACTTTCCAAATAAGGTGGCTATTTGATGTCAAGTTTTGAAAGTGATAGGTTGAGTCCCTTTCACAATAGTTGGAAATTCTGGATGTATCTGACTCAGTATTCCTAACTACTGCAGTATTCCCATACAATGTTGGAGTTGGAGAACCAGAATTAGGACTAGGTTAGAGGTTAACTCTGTAGCATCAGTTTTTTATTGAACGAAGCTTGGTTCAGGGAACTTGCTTTGACCAATCCTACCTTAAACATCTTGATGATAATGAATCAAGTTCTAACAAGATTTTGCAGTGCATGAAATACCTTCTGTGGGCATTAGAATCAATCAAAAGTATAGAGAAATATAGCCCCTTTGGTAATAAGGAAACATATACTTGTGGTTTCAACTGGGTGGAGGTAGGATTAAATAATTATAAAAGTACACTAAAATAACATTTAAAGTTTTATAACAAACAAGAGAAAAAAGTTACTATCTATAATATGTAAAGAGTGCTTAAAAATCAATAACAGATAAAACCAATCAACTAGAATAATGTTAAAAGATAGCGACAATTGTCAAAAGAAGAAATCAAAAGGTCAATAAGCATATAAAGTCTTACTTTTACTAGAAATGAATAAATGCATATTGAAACCAAAATAAGAAATTTCACCCATTAAATTGGCAAATATTGTTTAAAAGATGTTTGCGGGAGGAAAAAATGCAATGAAACAGGAATTATGAAATAATGCATGTGGAACTAAAGTTTGGCACAACAATTTTGGAAAATAATTTTACAAATTATGTCAACATTTTAAACTGTTCCTTACCTATAAAAATGTATTATAAGTAAAATACCAGAAACACAGGACAATATTATTTCATAATAATTCTTATGGTAGTATTTTTGGTAATTGGAAAAACTTTAAATACCCATAGAAGATTATTTAATAAACCAGGTTGCATCAATAGGTTGAAATATTATATATCTATTTCAACAATCAGATTTTCAAAGAATATTAAAAACTTTGGTAAAGTTCCAATCATTTAAAAGGAAGGATACAAAATGGTATATACAGTATAATTTTAATTTTGTTTAAACTGTGTATTCTGTATTAGTCTGCTTGGGCTGCCATAACAGAATACCAGATATCTGTGGCCTGAAAGACAAAACAATTATTTTCTCACAATTCTGGAGGCTGAAAGTTTAAGTTCAAGGTGCCATCAGGGTTGATTTCTGCTGAGAATCTTGCAGCTGTCCACCTTCTGACTCTGTCCAGACATGGCCTTTTCTGCTGCATGCATACTCTTAGTGTCTCTTCCTCTTCCTATAAGGACACCAGTCCTATTGGATTAAGGTCCCACCCTTAAGATCTCATTTAACCCCACACTACAAGGTACCTCTCTGGCACCAGCTGGATGTTGCATAATTCAATTCTGTTCTGACACCATTTACCTGTAGATAGCATTAGATTCCACATGGAGGGGGGGGCGGGAGCGGGGGCCCTCAAGGCCACAAGATTGCCAGTCTTCAGCCACAAGTTCCAGGTTGTTACCGGTGCTGATCTACTGGCTAAAAATCAGATGTTCCTACCACCCACTCCTTGGAATGAATGAATTTGCTAGAACAGCTCACATAACTGAATAAACCAGTTTACTCATGAATCAAGAGTCAGATGAAGAGATACAGAGGTCAAAATCCGGAGCTAAGGAGCTTCTGACTTTGTTTAGTTGGAGGCTAGCATAGTGGTTCAGGTTCACCAACATGGAAGCTCTCCTTTCTGTTTTTTTTATGGAGGCTTCATTACATAGGCATGATTGATTAAATAATTGGTCAGTGGTGACTGATTCAATCTCCAAGCCCCTTTTCCCTACTCTGAAATCAGGGGCTAGTATTGAAAGTTCTGATCTTTTATTCAAGGTTTGTTTCCCTGGCAACCATCCCTATCCTAATGTGGGGCCCAAAAATCACTTCACTAACATAACAAGAGATATGTTTGTCCCTCTCAATACTCAGGAAATTCCAAGGGTTTTAGGAGCTCTATGCCAGAAATATGTCTAAGACCAAACATACATTTCTAGTTATAAATCACAAAATCATAATTCACTTTGAGAATAGATAAACATGTTGTTTATCATCAAAGTTTTACCCAGGAGTTCCCGTCGTGGCGCAGTGGTTAACGAATCCGACTAGGAACCATGAGGTTGCGGCTTCGGTCCCTGCCCTTGCTCAGTGGGTTAACGATCCGGCGTTGCCGTGACCTGCGGTGAAGGTTGCAGACGCGGCTCGGATCCCGCGTTGCTGTGGTTCTGGCGTAGGCCGGTGGCTAACAGCTCCGATTCAACCCCTGGCCTGGGAACCTCCATATGCCGCGGGAGTGGCCCAAGAAATAGCAACAACAACAACAACAACAAAAAAAAAAAAAGACAAAGAAAAAAAAAAGTTTTACCCAGTATTTTTAGCAAGTGCATTGATGATTCTTAGCCAATCAATTATTACTGGTTCTAATGTCATCATTCATTCCACATTGATTAGTTGGCATTCATTCTATCATAAGGAAGAGCTTTTACTCCTCCCCTCTTTATGTATTTATTCATTTGTATCAGTATTGGCTCATGGATTTTTATTCAATATTTAAGAGGTTCTAATCTGTTATTATTTTGATATTCAAATGGTCCCAATTGCTCTTTTTATTTTTTGACTTCTCCTGCTGCTTCACTCTCCTTTTTCTTAATTTCTTCTCCTGTCACATATTTTCCTCTTTCTTTCTTACCCATGTCCCCTCCCCATCCTACCATCCTCACTTCTTTTGTTTTTGCCTTGAGCTCATTTTTCTCCTTTATTCACTGGATGGTCTCAAATTCATGGAGTTTCTCTTTCATCACGTCTCTCTCTCATTTCCTTAGTTTGGGATGTGCCAAACTACAATTGCTGCTGGAGCAAATCTGGTAGTTTCTAAAGGTGGTACTTCTCTTGATCTAATCGTAAAGATGCCAACTGCAGTTAAGTGTCTCAGTATTTCCAAGGGTTTATAACTTAGCTATAAAAATTCACTTTAGGCTATAGTTTGACATATAATCTTTCAGCCCAGGAGTGAATTTCTTCAACCATTTCCCTTTAATGCGACACCACTTGATTCAATGTAGCTTTCATCCTCTAATAATATATGCTCATGAGTTATTACTGCATCAATACAAATCATGTCCTTTGCTAAAGTAATTACTGTGGGTAAATAAGAAAAAAGATACAACATCCCTGGTTCAAGGGTTACAAGATGAAAAAAGTATTGATCTTCTGCAATGCTTTCTCTTCTATCCATCCTCTGCCCATTAAACACCCAACCTGGGAACCCTGAACAAAATTCTAATTTTTTTTTTAAAAAAAAAAGATAATATGCTATTTATAAGATACTGGTTTTTCTGAGAGTAGCCTGGGTCCAATTTTTGTTTCACGATCTGGCTTCAAATTAAAAGGCTTAACCTAATGAAATGATTGGTCAGCCATTCTATATTTGAAGTAAGTAACCAGAATTTGTGGAAGGAGTATACTTAGGAATATTATTTGTGGGAGACTAGACAACCAGCTGTGCAGCAGTGGACATGTTATAGGAAGAGAAACATATTATGATAGAGAAAGTGTTGAATTTGGAATCAGGATTCTAGGCCTGGTTTAGTCACCCACAATCTGAGTACACTCACTTCTGCTCCCCCTATTCACTTTTCCTCATTTGTAAAAATTGGTAATTTGGGAGCTCCCCCCATGATACAGCAGGGTCAAGGATCTGGTGTTGTCTCTGCAGCAGCTCAGATCACTGCTGAGGCGTGGGTTCAATCCCCAGCTGGGCATGGGGGCTTAAGGATCCACTGTGGCTGTAGCTGTGGTGTGGTATAGGTCTAAGCAGCTGAGGCTTGGATTTGATCCCTGGCCAGGGAACTTCCATATGCCATGGGTGTCACCAAAAAAAAAAAAAAAAAGGTAATTTGGGACACAATGACCCTTAAGGTCCCTTCTAACTCTAATATAATCCTATGATCCTTCAGATCCACAAAAACGATGGCTTTTCCAGTTAGTGTCAGTGCAATAAAGCAAGTTTAACCTAGATTTAGGAGCAAGGAACAGGGTAGGATTGGAGACATTTCTGCCAGAACAGCTGATTTAACTAATCTAGGAAAAAAGAATAAAAATGAGGGCAACATCAGTGGGAAAAGTTGTTTACTTATTTGTGTAGTTTCATGTTTAAACTCATTTAATCCATTTGATCCAAGTGGTCTCCTGTGTATATCCACTCTCAAAGGGCAGCTGAGGTAGAACCATCTTTGAAATTAACTGTGCATTCTTTTCTTTCCTCCTAGTCCTTTTTTTTTTTTTTATCACATGTAGGAGGAAGGATGTTCTTCCTGGTTGGAGGAGAAAGTATTTAAGTACCTTATATACAGAATCATCCATTGAACCTAGCATAGTGCCTTAGACTTAATGGACACTAAAAGGATACCTTGTGAACTGAACTACAGCAAATCTAAATAGCAGCCCCCTTAGTTCTTTGATAGTTTCTTTGTATTTCCTTCTCTTTTTCTCCCTCTTTAAATAAAAGGTTTCTCAAGCCTTGTCATTGGTGCTCCAATAAACTTACTCTGTGCTCTCTCCCTAAATATTTTGACCTATTTTCTGGTGGCATTTACCACCTGAGGGCCAATGACTCCCAAATCTAGCTTTCTTTTTTCTTTTCTTTTCTTTTCTTTTCTTTTTTCTTTCTTCCTTTCCTTTCCTTCTCTTCTCTTCTCTTCTCTTCTCTTCTCTTCTTTCTTTTCTCTTTTTCTTTCTTTCTTTCTTTCTTTCTTTCTTTCTTTCTTTCTTTCTTTCTTTCTTTCTTTCTTTCTTTCTTTCTCTTTCTTTCTCTCCTTCTTTTTTTTTCTTTTTTTAGGCCACATCCACAGCATATGGAAGTTCCCAGGCTATGGGTTGAATAGGAGCCATAGCTGCCGGCCTATGCCACAGCCACAGCAATGTAGGATCTGAGCCATGTCTGCAATGTACACCATAGCTCATGGCAACGCCGGATCCTCACCCACGGAGCAAGGCCAGGGATGGAATCCATATCTTCATAGATACCAGTGGGATTTATTTCCGCTGTACCCATGACAGAACTCCCCCAAATCTTTATTTCTAAGCAGATGAAACTAGAATTCCTAAGTACCATTTTCAACCAGAGACCCATCAGCCTCATAAAGTCAACATGATATGGATGGAAATACTTGTTTTCCCCAGGACATTAAGTGGTCTGTGTCACGTTTCAGATGAATAGTCTTTCTTGTGGTGTGTAGGCTGGACACTGTGGTGTCCTCTCAGAGTTCTCTCTCCTTCCTTCACTTTTTTCTCACTCCTGAGTCTAATCAGACTGCATACACTAGCCAAGTTGATCTCCACTTCAAGATTCCTGTATTTAAAGTCTGGCTCTGACAAGAGCTAAGGGACCCTGGGCAAGTGATTTGAACTCTTAAAATTTTAGTTTCTTTCTTTATTGGTCTGTGATGAGGCTTAAAGGGGTTAATGCAAGTGGAGGGCTTAGCACACCCCCTTCGCCTGTAACAAGCACTCCATAAATACTGCGGTTGTCTTTGCTTTTATTCTACTTTCATTTGGCCTCTGCCACCCCTTGACATTCCTGCTCTACCTCCTAGGGGCATGCGCATCAATCTGCCCTGCAGTATTGTTAGGTGCTCCTGTGACTGTTTTACCCAGGATACTATAAACCCCTGGAAAGCGCTCGGCTGGGCCCTCTGTGATCAGTCGTCTGAGGAACAGGGAAATCACATGGAAGATCACGTTTCAGGGGCAAACTTCTCCTCTTGCAGTGTTTCCATGACCAGAATTAGTCATAGGGTCTCACTGTGGGGACCAAGGGTAAAGTCGTGTCTCCCTGTGTCCCCAAAAGAGAAGTAAAACAGTGTGGAGTTAGCACAGCACTGTCTGTCCCACAAAGTGTGGTGATGGGGAAAAGGGACACGAAAAGTGAAAAACAAAGTAAAAATAATCTAATTTTCTTTCTCCCATTACCCTGCAGAGGCGATGTCTACAGGGTCTCAAACTTCAGACATTTCAGACACACTTAATAGGTGTTATGTTATGTTATCATTATTACTTTTTCTTTATACAGGCTTTTTTCATAAATATGTTTATTATTATTATTATTATTATTATTGTTTGCTTTTTAGGGCTGCACCCGAGGCATATGGAGGTTCCTAGGCTAGGGGTCGAATCGGAGCTACAGCAGCCAGCCTACACCACAGCCACAGCAATTCGGGATCCTAACCACATCCATGACCTACACCACAGCTCATGGCAACGCTAGAGCCTTAACCCACTGAGCAAGGCCAGGGATCGAACCCAAAACCTCATGGTTCCTAGTCAGATTCATTTCCGCTGCACTACGACAAGAACTCCCTGCTTATTATTTTTTTAATGCTACAGTAAGCACGCATTTATTACCTGCTTCTTCTTCCTTTTTTTGGGGGGGGGCCCTCACCTGTGGCTTATGGAGGTTCCCAGGCTAGGGGCTGAATCAAAGCTGTAGCCACTGGCCTATACCACAGTCACAGCAGATCGGACACGTGTGTGCAACCTACACCACAGCCCTCAGCAACGCCGGATCCTTAGCCCACTTAGCAAAGCCAGGGATCGAACCTACATCCTCATGGATGCTAGTTAGATTCGTTTCTGCTGAGCCACGACAGCAACTCCTGTTTCCTGCTTCTTATCTATGTTTATTTTAAAAAATAGATTGCTTGGTCACCACTATAAATGGAAAATCAGTATTTTTCTAATCTGCATTACAATAAATCACAAGTACTAAGATAAATTCCCCCCATGTCTCCCCTAAAATACTGTTTACATCACCAGGAGGCATTGGACACTTGGGGAAACACTGCTTGAGTGCACGACAAACACACACATATACACCCATCTCAAAGGAGGAGTGTTTACTGTTCAACACATGTGTTAAAGAAATACATACCATGGCAGAAATTCAGTCAAGGACACTTGTTCTTCCTAAGGCAGTATCTTGCGTTTCTTTTTATCCTCTCCTGTGGTTTTCTACCATTCCTTCTTTATCCCTTTCTTCATTTCCTTCTTCCTTCCCTCCCTCCTTTCTTTCCTTTCTCCTACTCTTGCTGTTAGATTTTGAAGATGATAAAGTAGGGCAAGATCTTGGGAGAAATAAGGGCTTTATTAACGCCCCACAGTACTTTTGTTGAGCTTTGATGAATTCTGATCATGAGGGAAACATCCCAGGAGAATTTTAAAATCCTGTCCAATTAAATGCCCTTTAAAGCTCTGGAGGGACCCAACCCCTCCCCTTCCCACCCCACCCCCACGCCCATCTTCACTTCCCAGAGAACATGTCCTCAGCATTCGGGGCTTCTCCCTCCCTCTGCGGCCCCTCCTTCAGAAGAGAAGAATGGCAAAATATTTCATCTCGGACCATCTGTGTTAACAGCAGCAGAATTGGTCGAGGCCCTTGAGTGGCGGGTCAGACGATGCCTGTCAGCCTCGGCCACAGAACTGCAAAGCTGGAGCTGGAGCTGTTCTATTTGCCTGTCCTCAATTATACTGAAACACAAGGAAAGCCTTCTAGCAAAGTTTGGATTCAGTACAGTGATCAAAGTCACTCAATGAGAGCGCTTGTGAAAATAGTTCATTTTCCTATCAATAGCGTTTTACATGTCTCCAGTAAATTTTATCTGAACCCTCCAACTCTAGTAAAATAGGGAAAAGCATAATAAATTTCACTTTACAGGTTTTACGTTTGAAAACTGCTTCAGGGCAGTCTGGTGACTGAGGGGACCCAAGGGGAGCAATCTCCCCGAGTTGGTTTCTCTATGCAGGGAGCTCTGGAGATGACCTCAGACCTTTAGCGCCCAATCCATTCAGGTGAGGCATCCACCCCATCCCCATGGCAGAACCTGGCCATCATTTAAGGCATAAGTCCCGTGTCTATACCTGCAAAGCTGGCCTTTAAACAGTGAAGAAAGCTATTAAATTACTTAAGCCAGGGGCTGCCAGCTTCCCTGGGCAATAAGCAAAGGAGCTTCATCAAAGACAGGGATTAAAACACTGACATACTACAATATAGCTGACTACCCCCCAAAGTCCCTGGGTCTTCTTCTATTTTTCCAAGGGGTTTCTAACTGGGAGTCAATCAAATAACATTTCTTAAGAGAAATGCTTCCAACTGTCCCACCCACCACTAAATTTTGCAGTTTACTTGGAAGCAGTTTTTCTTATCTTCAACTGGCTTTTTGTTGACTGTTTTCCTTATCTTTATAAATTAAGACTTAAGAAGTTCTCTTATTCTAACAAGGCCTGGTCACTATAGCAATTTGCCCCACATAGGACCCCCCCCCCCCAGATGTCAAGCATCAAATTCTGATTCCCATCATCTTTTATGTCCACTTTTTTTTCAAATCAGTTGGGATGCATGTTGAGTCCTTGTGATGGAGCCACTGTTGAAAGTCTTTTATCTTCACGTAATAAAACTCTGCTGCCAGGGACTATTTATCACTCACAGTTGGAAGCACTTTATCTGTACAACTTTGTTTCATCCTCACCAGGAGCCCACAGGGTAGGGCTTTTATTCTAGTTCCTCTGAGGGAGAAGGACACTGAGGCAGTGGCTGGTCACCAAGCTAGAAAGTAGGAAAGCCAGGGTCAAACCCAGGACTCTTACCCTTATCTCAGGGGCTTACCCTGAGGCTGTGCTTCTCTTGGGAGTGCCTGGGGGTTAGGGGGTGGGGATTCGGGCACACTGCTTCTGTGTCAAAGCAGCTAGAGGCATAAATGGATAAGAAGGAGAGCTTTCGTTTTGACCTAAGGAGGATGTTTCCTGAGAATGAAAGGAGTCTGAGGGCAAAAGGGTGGAAGGATTGGGTCCAAATGAAGGCTTTGATCATCCTCGAATAGAAGGAGGGCAAGAACCTAAAGGTTCTGGTTCCTCGAAGGACTGGGAGACACTGTGTTTTGAGGACCAAGTGAGGCAGTGCAGTAGAGCTGGGACAGGAGCGTGGGACACAAAAGTTGGGATGATAGATGCCCACTCCTTTCACACCACCACCAATTCCCTCCAGCCACAGATCGTAGGGGTTTGTCCCCAGGAAAGAGTCAATGGAAGCAGTTTTGAAACAAATGGCTTCAGTTGGCCTGCACACCTTCTCAACTATCCCTCCCCAGAGAAGCCTTAGGTGCCCTCACTTCTTTGTTCCACATCTTCTAACCCAACCCTGTTTTATATTCCTTGGTAGTACATCACGCTTGATGTGAATATACTCATCTCGTTTTCTCAACCTTCCCTCTCACGAGAATGTCATCTTTGCAAAAGCAGGGACCGTACTTGTCTTGTTCACAGATTCTTAGTGCCTGCCATATGGTAAGACCTTAACAAATACTTGCTGAGAAAATGAATAAAAGACTTAGATGGCCAGAGCTGAAGCCCACGGACCAGTTTGTTCCTAGGTAGACAGGAGATGCACCTGCAACTCCCAGAAATAATTCAGAGATGGTCAGTTGGAGTAGGGGGGAAGGGTTGAGGTTGAATGTACTGGGATGGGATGGAAGCCCTAAAGCAGTGACCAGAAGGCATCATCATTTTGGAACAGTAAAGTCTTGGACAGTTTATTACAAACATCGTCTCAATATAGTTACGACCTGTAATTATACATCATCATTTCCACTTTGCAAAAGAGAAAGTAAAGGCTCATAAAAAATTAAATTACTTGCCCCAGTCCTACAGCCAACAAGTAGAAGAACAGATATTTGAAACCCTGTCTAGATGTTTCTATAGGTCATGCTATTTCCATTATACCATGTTGGTTAAAGCCTACCCTTGGGCCTCTTTCCTATGCATGAAGTAGATAAAGGGGAAGAGACAACACGAACATAAATCTTTCAAAAGAACAGCTGCAGCATGTCTTTGTTTTGACAGTACCATGCAAGGCCCAAATTAAAAAACAACGCACAAGCAAACATGGCCAAAGTTCATGGCCTTTGTCTGCCAAGGCACAGCCAAAACAAAAAGGAGGTCTCTTTGATGCAGGTGATCTAAAATTATCTCTTCCTGGCCAGCTTGTGACATAAAAATGTTTTTAAGCTGCAGTTACCCCAAAGTGATACTGGGCTATCATATTTCATGGCCCACATAACTCTCCAGGTACCAGAGCATGTGAATGATAAGGTCACCCAGAAAGAGACTGTGGTGCTGAGTATGTGAGGTCTCCTTTTTTTTAAAGTTGGTGTCTTTGGAGTTCCCACCGTGGCTCAGTGGTTAATGAATTCGACTAAGAACCATGAGGTTACAGGTTCGATCCCTGGCCTTGCTCAGTGGGCTAAGGATCCGGCATTGCCGTGAGCTGTGGTGTAGGTCACAGATGTGGCTCGGATCCCGAGTTGCTGTGGCTCTGGCGTAGGCTGGCGGCTATAGCTCTGATTCGACCCCTAGTCTGGGAATCTCCATATGCTGCGGCAGCAGCCCAAGAAATGGCATAAAGACAAAAAAAAAAAAAAAAAAGTTGGTGTCTTTTTATTGTGGTTGAGTGGTTGATAGTCAAAGTATTTACTCAGTTTCCACTGTCCTTGAAATATCTTTTCAAATACAAGTGGTGGAGTCTTTGTCCCATCCTTCTCTCTCTCACAGCTCCCATGAGATCTCTTACCTTACTTTGCTGGGTGAGAAGAGCATCAGTGAGTAGTCAGTGGTTGTAATGAATCAACATCTTATCCCCAATTTGATTTCAACAATGGAGAAGGAGGTGACATTTAAAAGATCAGAAGATGCTCATTCAGATTTGAAGGAGAAAGCAAAACCTTCACAGATAAGCAAAAGTTGAGAGAATTCAGCCACACTAAACCAGCCTTACAATAAATACTAAAGGAACTTCTCTAGGCAGAAAAGAAAACACAGCAACAGGAAACAAAAATTCCACAAATGACAAGGCTCACCAGTAAAGGTATCTCTACAGTAAAGATATGAAATCATCCATGTACAATTATACCACCAAAATCAGAAATCATGAGAAGAGGTGGGTACAAATGCAGGACACTGGAGATGAACTTTCAATTAAGAGAACAACAACTTAGAACAATCTCATATACACATAGACTCTTATATCAAAACTTCAGAATAACTGCAAACCAAAAATCTACAATTGATACACAAACAAAGAATCTCTGGAGAACAAATACATCTCATAGTAAATAAGTGCATAATCCATCATGAAGGGGGTCATTTGACATCATTCTTGGAATGCTGAAGTCTCCTCAGATCTGATCCTGATTTCCTCTCCATCAAAGAATTTATGATAATTATTATTAAATAATGCAACTGTACAATTAAATAATACAGTTCTACAATTTTATTATTAATAACCATTTCTTTCCATGGTACAATGTAAGGTCTATAATGTCTTGTTTATCACATCACCTAGAATGGTGTAATGCCTATATTGAAAAATCAATAAGATGTAACAAATTGTGAGGACATATTTATATAGTTACACTGTTTTTTTAACCAATTTATGCATTTCATATTTTACTTATTTTCAGAGGGTATATTATTTTTGTTATTCTCACCAGTTAAGTTATTCTTTTTATTATGCTATATAAAATATTTAATGGTACATAAGGCTTTCTTCTTTATAAATTTTAGTTGCATAATATACACAATTTTAATATAATGCTAATATTTAAAGAAAAATTGAAACATAATAGATAATACTAAATAGTAAAGATGAAAGCCATACAAAATGGGATAAAGTATAGAATAAATTTCCTATTTGTCTCAGCATATTTTCCATTCCACTTCTCCAGAGGGAGTCACTTAATCTGTTTCTTAAGATCCATGATATAATAATCTGTGTGAATGTAATTGTGTTTAAATATATGTATTTTACTCTTTAAAAAAATAAGTTAAATTTTAAAAAAATTAAAAAATAAAAATAAAAGACCAGACGATGCTTTTACTAACATCCCAAAAAACATACAAAGTCAGGATTGAAATGAAATCTTCTATCTTTTGCTAGGAAATTCCATTTCTATAGATCATTCTTTAAAAATGTAGATTTGTAAGTGTAGATTTATTTAAAAAAAATAACATGCAGAGTTCCCTGGTGACCTAGTGTTAAGGATCCAGTGTTGTCACTACTGTGGCTCAACTGGCCCAGGAACTTCTGCATGCTGCAGGTGGGGCAAAAAAATTTTTTTTTCAATAAAAAATAAAAGCTGAAGAGGTCTTATGCAAAAAGCTCTCTATTAAAATAGTACTTATGGTATTGGAAAACTGCAATTAAACATCCACCACAGGTAAAAACAAACAAACAAAAAAACAAAAAAACTGTAAGTTACTTTTAAATCCATATAGGGAATATTTTTTAGCAATTAAAAGGCTTATGGGAGCTCCCATCATGGCTCAGTGGTAATGAACCCAATTAGTATCCATGAGGATATGGGTTCCATTCCTGGCCTCGCTCAGTTGGTTAAGGAGCTGGCACTCTATGAGTGAGTGGTGGTGTTGGTTGCAGAAACAGCTCAGACCTGGTGTTTCTGTAGCTGTGAGTAGGCTGGCAGCTGCAGCTCTGATATGACCCCTAGCCTGGAAACTTCCATATGCCATGGCTGTGGCCCTGAAAAACAAACAAACAAACAAAAAAGGATTATGAAATAACATAACAACATAAGCAATTGCCTATGTTATAATGTTAAATGGAAAAAAGCAGAAAATAAAAGTTAATATTTGGTATCGGAGCAACTATAAAAAAATAGTTTTAATATATGGGGAAAAGTTGGGAAGAAAATACACCAAAATGTTTAAAGGGATAGATTTGTGTGATGGGATTATAGATTATTTTTCTTTCTTCTAACAGCCCACTCGCATTTTTCAGATGTTTTATGTTTATGCAGGTAAAACATTCTAAAATTTTTTTAAACTTCATTTATTGAGAGAAAGAAGATTTCTAGCTTTCCACTAGGAAAACAAATTCATGTCAAATAATTCATATTTCTTGAAGACTATGGCTTCAGGCTGAGGAATGGTTTGCAAGAGACAAATCACCCAACCTCTTTTAGAGCATTATATATAGACTGGCATTTATCTCTGAACATCCCTGAAAGATGTGCTTTTTAGAAGTATTCCTGGTCTCAAAAGAAACGGGGAGTTAACAGACCCCAGTTGCCATATCTGAGTTGTGTTAACATTGCTAAATGAGAGAACATGCTGACGGTGGCAGCCAGAATTCTAAGATGTTCCCCCCAATTTTTGGCCTCTGGTTCATACAAAGTCAATGAAACACTAACTAAGTGTTACTGTGAAAGGATTTGGCAGATGTAATTAAGGTCTCAAATAGTCGACATTAAGATACAAAGAGGGAGTCTGACCAATTTGCGTGAACCCTTTATGTCTGGATGGAGAGTTCAGACACTGGGAAGTCAGAGATTCTATGCCCAAGAAAGGTTGGGCATGGCCTCGCAGACCTGAAGATAGAGGATAAAATTAAAAAAAAAAATTTAAATATAATTTTAAAGGTTACTTCCCATTTACAGTTATTACAAAAATTGGCTATATTCCCTGTGTTGTACAATACATCCTTGAGTCTATCTTACACCCAAAAGTCTATAACTCCCACTCCCCCATTCTACTCCCCTCAGCCTTATATTGCCTCTCCACACCCCCCTCCCCACTGGTAACCACTAATTTGTTCTCTGTATCTGTGAGTTTGCCTGTTATGTTATATTTACTAGTTAGTTGTATTTTTTAGATTCGAAATATAGGGGATACCACACAGTATTTGTCTTTTCTCTGTCTGACTTACTTCACTTAGCATAATGTCCTCCAAATCCAATCATGTTGTTGCAAATGGCAAAATTTTGTGGTTTTTTTGTGGCTGAGTAATATTCCATTGTGTATCTGATCCTCTTTACTACACTATGGTAGTGCAGATAATTTGAAAGCCAGAAAGTAAATTCTGTAGAACAGAGAAGTTCAAATACATATAAGAAGCATGCGAAATAATTGCCAACTATTGACCAATGGATAAATCATGCCTCTCAGAAGGGCCAAGTATGAGGAACTTATACAATAGCAATGCTGTCCAAAAGAAATAGAATGCAAGATACATACGTCTTAGTAAATTTTCTAGTAGCCACACTTAGAAAAGTAAAAAGAAGTGAAATTAATTTTTGTACTATATCTTACTTAGTCTAATACATCCAAGATGCTATCATTTCAACATGCAGTTAATATAAAAACTATTAATGAGCTATCTTGCATTCTCTTATAGACTAAATCTTCAAAAATCCAACATATATTCTTCACATACTATTTCAAGTCAAACTAATTACATTTCAAGTTCCCAATAACCCCATGTGGCTCCTGGAAGTCCTTGTACAGGACAGCACAACCCTGGTGCATGCGTTCTTCTTGAGGATGATATTATACACAAGGGAGCGAAGCTGAAATTGACTCTGGGAGATGGGGATCCCAGTCTTTTTATGTATAAAGCTCTGTGTATACACACAGAGCACAAAAAGATATACAGATCATCTGTGGTATTAAAATTTCATGGAGAGGGTGCGTGTTTGGGCTCTCTAGAAAAACAGAACCAGTAGGATATATACGTGTATATCACAGCTGAGGGCTGAGCCTTCTCATTCTGCAAGGATAAGATGCTAGAGAGGAGCAACTGAAGCTTTGGAGCAAAGTACAAAGATCAAGCCACATTCTCCAGAGCTGTGCTGTCCGGTAAGGTAGCCAGTCTCTAAAGGTGGCAATTTAAATGTAAATTAATTTAAGTTGAATTAATCAAAATTGTGGCACTAGCCACATTTCAATTGGCTGCATGTGACTAGTAGCTCCTGTATTAGATAATGCAGTATAGTCTATGGCCATCCACCCTGAACACGCCCCATCTCATCTGTAATGCAGTATAAGAATTTTCATCATTGTGGAAAGTTCTACTGGATAATGCTGGTCTAGAGAGCTAGGAGTCAGGATTCATATCCCATTTCCTCACTTGCTATTTATGTAACCTTGGGCAAGTTGCTATACCCTTTTTTGTCTCTGCTTCCTCATCTGTAATATGAGCTAATGATAAAGTACCTATCTCAGGAAACGTTGTGAGAAGTAAATGTGTTAATGCATGCAAAGAGGCTAGCACAGTGCCTGGGATATAATTAAATATTTCATGAATAGTAGCTGCTTTTTTAGTTACTTCCTTTCTGTAGAGGGGTGTTTTGTTTTGGTTTGAGGTGTTTTTTTTGGGGGGGGTGTTGTTTTCTTTCATTTTGTTTTTGCACCAGCTAATATTTGTAGCATTACTTGACCTGAAAAAACAAGAAAGAAATATAATAGTCACTCAGATAACTTAATTTTTGCCATTTAAATTAAATCATCTTGAAATAATCTCAATCATTTGAGATTTTTTTTTTCTTGGTAACTTCATTATTATAGTATTTAAAATATGATTTTCATTTTGGATTGTTTCTGTGACAGATAACTACCCTATCAAGATTTTAATTAATGCCTCAAATACTGCTGTACTATAATTTCATCCTATCATAATTTAGCTATTATAATGTCAAGAAAACAAACTGCGTTAATCAGCAGTGCTTAGTCACACAGAGGTGGCATTGGAATTAGCAAGGGCATTGGCAAGTATTATGTGGGAGGTAGGAGGTACACTTTTCTTTCAGAATTGCCCATTTAGGTCAGTTTATATTATCTAATACCCATCTCCTGCCCTTGTCTTCTATTTTCCCTCTTTGGTCACTTTTCCAGTGGGTACAAACCTTGCCATTTCTTCTTAGAAACCAGAAGTAACTGGTTCTCTCAGTTGGTATACCTTGCTCATAAAGTGTCACATCAAAATAAGCCCATTTGGTCCCTGCATTTGGAGACTTGGTGAAAATACAAATTTCTGGCCATTGGCATTGCTGGTTTTGGATCTGCTCAGTTCATGTACAGTTTGCTGATCTAAAAGCTATCCAGGGATGCTTTCCAGTAGAATGGTGAAGCTTTAGAATGGCCAAAGATCTAGCAGTAAAGAAAGTTGCCCAAATTTCAAATTCTATGTGGTATAAGAGTAGCATTTATTTGTTTAAAATAAATGTCCTATGCTGATCAGTTATGAATTCTACAAATTAAATGCAGCAAAATGCAGCATCTCCTTTAAGCAGTGGCAGCAAATCAGACCACACTTAGAGTTTGTGAAAACTGGGGAAGAGCTGGTGGACAATGAGTCTCCCATGTGCTCGCCTTAGAGCTGGAGAGCACTTACTGAGGGTACAGCATGAGCTGCTATTCTCTTTAGACCCTGGATTTAGGTAAACTTTTTCCTCTATGCTACCCTAGATACGTGTATAGTTTGATGAGTTTCAGTGATTTCTAAAGTTTTTTTTCCCCCAAAAATTTAATCTAATGTAGAACATCATTATATCTTTAAAGGAGATAAAAGTGCCACTGTTTTGGTTAGAAGTAAGATAGAATCCCTTTCTCCTCCCCAACTTTCCTACAAATTTGCTTAGTGCCCTGGGAGCCCTCTCATATTCACTTCTTGGAGTTTAGGATGATCCTGGGTCCTACCTCTAAATGGCCTTGTGTGACATCTCTGAAGAGAGGCAAAAAAAAAAAAAAAAAAAAAAAGGAAGCCAGGGCTTCTCAGAATACTGCACTACAGTCGAAATGAAGGAAACAAAGTAGGAGGAGCTCTCCAGCTTACTTTGTAGAGAACACTTTTTTTTTTTCTTTTTAGGGCGGCACTTGCAGCATATGGAAGTTCCCAGGCTGGGGATCCAATCGGAGCTACAGCTGCCAGCCTACACCACAGCCAGAGTAGCACCAGATCCGAAGCACATCTGTGACCTATGCCACAGTCACGGCAACTCCAGATCCTTAACCCACTGAGCAAGGTCAGGGATTGAACCTGCATCCTCACAGACACTCTGTTGGGTTCTTAACCCACTGAGCCACAACAGGCTCTCCAACACTCATCATCTATGAGTCATCTTCAGAAAAAAAGAAGTTACAAGGGAGAAACCAAGAGATGACTTTGAGTCCTGCTCCCCACTCGGTGGCAGGGGTGTTTTTCAGCACATCATGTAACCTCTAAGCTCTGTGTCCTTTGATTTCTTCATCTGTAAAATGAAAGGATTCGAATAGACATATCCTCATAACCAGGTATCAAGTTCTACAATTCTGTGATTCTAAATCTAGACACATACAGGGAATCCAACTTGGGAAGTAAACAGTACAAGGACAAGTTGAATAATTGGTAATTTCATATGGTTAAATGTAATAGTCCCCAGAAGAATCTAGACAGTGACTTATCACACACACACACACACACACACACACACACACACACACACACACACACTACAGTATATCCCAATATTAAAATTTATTATACAGGACACCGTAGAAAAATAATTAAGAAAGGAAGAAATGGGAAATTTTAGAAAATGTATTTTGAGCCCTCTATGTATCAATAACTCTCAGGGTTAAATAAAAGTAAGTTCTGTTACAGTAGCACAATGTACCTAGGTTGTGACATTCCCAAGTCATTTTCTCTATAGTGTATGGCGAGCCAAGGAATGGTAATAGGAGCCTGTGTTAATTCTGTCTGAAAACACCATCTGGTTCTAAGTACTTATCTAGGCCATGGATGTCACAGCCTAGATGTGGTCACCATGATATTCAAAGGTCAGAGAGGGGTCTAATTACATGCCCCAGTACTTAAAGGGCAGATTTACCAGAGCATGAACATAATCGCTCAGGCCAAAAAAGACCCATTTATAATTTTAATTATCAGTGAATCGGACAACTCTATCAAATACCAATTATTTGGCTGTTGCTGAAAATAACTGTCTTGTCTTGTTAGTCTCTAGAATAACCCCTTGAGGGATGGGGAAATGTTCCCCTTAATGTAAATATTTGTTAATATCCATCAAGCAGAATTAGACTCATAATGATGTTCAGTATCGGTGGTTTATTTGGTTTATTGTTAAGGAACTTCCAATATAGGGAGAGTGTCAGGGAAAAGGCTGTTCACCTCACACACCAGCGCCATCCAGAAAGGGGTGGCAGGACACAAAGCAGGTTCTGGACCAGAAGCTCGCATTTGGGTTTCACTTAAAGAAATAGTTCACCTCACAATTCAGCAAGAAACTTCATTTGTGGTCTTATTTATGATTATGGCTCAGGGACAAACATTTTTGTATGTGTCTGTGCCCCTGGGATGTACACTAGGAAAAATAGGGAGCCTCCCTCAGGAATTGACAGAGAAATGAACACATGCTAAAGAAAGATTTAGCTTCGGGCTAGAAAGGATTTATTTTTTCCGTAATTCCAAAATTATGTTTTGCATAAGGGATTCTAAGAAATAGTCCACAAATGCTTGACCTGAACTTTAAGCAGGGGTTACCCCGAACATTCTATTAAAGGAACCATAGGAAACAACCTATTCAGTTACTGCTGAACACTAGCAATTTCATAGGGCTCAACCTAATAGCATCTGGGAGAGAGAAACAAAATGACAACATCCAGACTGTCCCAGTTTTTCAAAATGGACTATCTTAAGAATGAATACCTTTGAATAACTAGTTTCTCGGCGTGTCCAGGGCTGTCACTCTGAGCTCTGCCCTTGCAGGGCCGTTCAAAGATTAGTCTTACCCCCACTTCCTGTCCTCTGCTGTCATCACTTCTCCCCTTTGCTTTCTACCTACAGCAATTAAGACACAAGTAATATGTCACCTCCATGGCTTTGATATTTCCATTTGCAACTTCAGAGTTCCTCAGTCATTTTTGACACTTATAATTTTTATCTGCAATTATGCTTTCATTAGCTTCCTTCCCGATATTTTAGATGTACAATAAGCCTCTCAATTTCCTTAATTAACAAGTAACCTTCCTTCTTTATGCTGAAAGCTATTTTTATGCCTACAATATTTATTACTAATTGGCACACATACACTATTATACTAATAATAATTTTTCTGCTCTGCCCTTTATTTACCCTCTGTTCTTTCTTCCAGAAACCTTCCCTCCTCCTTGGTAATAGTCACTTTTAGTTCTTGCAAGGGGCAACATACTGTCCATTTTCCTTGAACATAGTTTGAGGTCTTACTCTTCTTTACACTAATACTTTATACTTCTGTAATGGTGGCTCTGGGCCTCTCTCCCCTGTTTTTTTTTTGAAAGAAATGTCACCATCAAGCCCTGTAACCTGAATCCTAAGTTCTTTCTACGTGTTGCTGCCGCTTGGTTTTGCTGGTTTTTTTTTCATTTTACCAATTAAATATTTTGTGCTTCTCATTCTGGCCTTGGAACAAAGAATTTGTGTCTTTGGATAAACAGCACCACTTTCCTGTACCTTTGGAGCATGTCTCAGAAAGGCCATCTCAATTACAAGTTTGTGTTGCTAATGGCTTCTTCCTGAGTAGAAATTGGACTTCTGCTCAGTTTTTTCTACATCATCAGAAATGCATGAGAGGAGTTCCCATGGTGGCTCAGCAGAAATGAACCCCACTATTACCCATTAAAATGCAGGTTTGATCCCTGGCCCCGCTCAGTGGGTTAAGGATCTGGCGTTGCCGTGAGCTGCAGTGTAGGTCACAGATGCAGTTTAGATCTGGCATTGCTGCGGCTGTGGTGTAGGCCAGCAGCTGCAGCTCCAATTTGACTCCTAGCTTGGAAACTTCCAGATGCTGCAGGTGTGGCCCTAAAAAAAAAAAAAAATTTTTTTTTAATTTAAAAATTAAAAAATAAAATATATATGCTTTATTAAACTAGAAATATGTATCAGGTACAAATATTGAGACAATAGAGATAAGAAAATGAAAATAAAACCACCTGTGTTACCCTCACCCAGAGATACCCCCACTCTTGAATATTTTTAATAGACTTTTAAATCCCTTTCTCTACTTTCCTACTTTCAAATTTATATTTCTCTCTCTCCATGTAAAGCTTATTTTCTCTAAAAGATTTATGATGTGTTTTTGTTTTTTCTTTCATCTAAGAAGTCTAAGTTTTATCTATCCTTCCAGAATAAATTTCTTCCAAATTCTCTGCACGTATCCCTGTTCCATTTAGCTGAATGAATTTTTCTCCTTGGCTTTTCCTTCTCAGTTCAGCACTATGCACAAAGCTAACATACTTGGGAACTCACCGTCCCTTCTAGTCTAGATGAAAGTTTTAATTTCATCCATGGCAATGAGGGGCCATTAAGTCAGAGATTAAAAACCATCTCCTGTGCTCGGGACAGAAACAAAGGACAACTGGTAATTATGAGGAGGTGTCTGCCCTGCAAGTCAAGTGTCTGCCCCCAAAGCTGTGCGACTGAAAAAGCTAGCAGGCACAAGAGGAAAAGAACACTCGAACTAAAAGTGTATTATTCTAAAGTGCACATTTTTATTTAATTCGGGCTAAAGTAGAATGAATCATAATAGGTCAATAATAATGACTTATGGCTTCCTTCGTATGGCACATTTACAAAGAATGGTAATTTACCATTAAAGAGTGGCATATTCCTTTTGTGCGTCTGCAAGAAAAATTAGCATTAGGGCATACTGAGAAAGAACAGGTTCTCCATTCTTACATTTGGGATTTGGATTCCTTTATTCAGGCTAAGAATATCATACACAAGCTGTTTTCTCCCGGCTTCCCACCTCCCCCCTTCCCTTTTAGAAAATACAGGAAGGATTAAAATGTAACTGCTTATGACATCATCCCAACTGAACGCTGATGGACTACAGATATATTCAGTGGAGCCATTTGGAAAATATTTCATGTTCTAGTCATTAGACTTGCTAAATGAGTTCAGACTTGGAATTATATGACTTAAGAAAGAGAAAGGTAATATCTGTAGGTGATTGTATATAAATGTGCAATGTTGTATGTCATGATTATCTCGATGTTTTATTGTATTTTGTTCTTGCTTCCTTCCTCCCTTCCTCCTTTCATTCCTTTCTCTCTCTTTCTATATAAAACACTCTGATGCATTACTTGAGGTATAAGTACATTGATTTTGTTTATTGACAAACTTACAAGCCATTATTGTTTTCACCCATAAATGAGGATCTCAGACCTGGACTCTAATTAGGAAAAGTAGAAAGTGATTGACACTAATTTGTTTGCTATCTAACCTCACCTTTTTCTCTCCAGGAAAAGAAGTATTTGTGTAAAGTAAACTACAAAAATACAATTCTAAAAGTTCAGTCTCTCCATCCGCCTTTCAAGTATTTGGCTAAAACCCTCCTATATCTCAGAGAGATGCCAGATTAAATTATAGGGAACATCCTAACACTTTAAAACCTGCATATTCTATTTCTGTGGTCTATAAACTGGCTCACAATAACTTGATTAGAGAAAAGTCTTGAGTAATTGGATGAAGTCAGACTCAGAAGATTCGCCCAATAATCAATGAAATCTAGTGCTTCTAGCTCTGCTGCTTCCACACTGCTTTTCTATCTATCCAAATGGCCTTTTGAGAGCTGAAGCTGCAAAGAACGAATCTCAAATCCTCAAAACTGAGCTAATTTCATAAGCTTTTTTGAAAGTAGATTGGATTTAACAGGGCTGTGCTTTTGGAAATGAATGGTTGATATAAATCAGAGGTAGTGGAAAGGTAACGTTTATCTGATTTGATTTAGCAGCAATCTGGTCCAGATGGCAACGCAGAATTTAAAGATATTGAAATATACGGTTGCAGCTGGAGACTGTATAAACCTAAATATAAATAATTCAGATGTGCTTATGCATTTAACAATGTCAGTTTTAAATATAGATAAGAGCCAAGACTTTAGGCTAGCATTTGAAAACAGGAAGATGACTAAATGCAGGTGCTCTTAGGTATGTGACCATATTTCAGTGCCTAATTTAGCTCCAATCTGAAAATGCAGGTAGAATTCATCAGATGTACCTGTCTGGCTTAAGAGAACGGAGCACAGATTAGGATAAGGTTAAATCTCGTATACGAAAAGCAAGAAGTCTGATGAAAAACAAAAGTAAGTAGGATGAACACCTGATTGAATATGACACAGAAATAGACAACATTTCTACCCATGCTAGGATCACAGACCTGCCTTTTTCAAAAGGAAAAAAAGACGGAACTTGAGTCAACAAAAGTTCGACACCTTCCTGAAAGAAAATTGGGGAAAAAAATCCCACAATCCCAGAATGTTGAGAAGGGTTTCTGGTGCTTGTCACGCTGCACGTTTACTTCTCACAAAAATCCCTGGTAAAAGACCCGAATTCAAAGCTTGCCTGTCACTCAAGAGCTGCTCCATGGCCACAGGCCAAGTGCATAAGGAAGAAGGAAGGTACTTCTGGGGAGCTGTGAGGGCTTATTGACTCAAGGAGTATGAAACTGTGACCCCGGAATAATTGCTAGCTAGCTTCTTTCCCTGTTTTGGTCTTTCCTTTTCTCTCTTCTTCACTGCCTTTCTTTCAATATATTACCCCTCTGGGCCAGGACTGGACTAAGACTGTCTGAATGTGGGCTCTCCTGAGAGTCAGGGAGGAAATTTTTGCCAATTGGGCCAACACACAATGCTTCTCTTTGCTCTCAAGTCAATCCCACACACCTACACTTCTTCAAGGCCAATCTTTTATATGTGAATTTGGACTCTTAATCTTCATTTCTTTCCTTTAACTGAGGGCCTACAAAATGATGGATTGATACTTAGCAAGACCTTAAACTAAAGTTAGGGGTAGAAAAAAAATCAATGACTATAGAAGATACTGTGAATAAAAAAAAAAATTACCAAGATTCATACAGGATGTCTGTGAGTGGGCATGGGAATGATTAGGAACTGAGACCTTAAATATGACTGTAGGCCTCACACTTGGGTCTTATAACCATACCTAGAATCAAAAAGCCTTGCCTAAATATGAAAAATCTTCTTGGGATATTAAGTGACTTGTCAAAGGTCACAGAGCTAATTATTTTTTGGCTTAGAGAACAGGTTCCCTGGCTCCCAATACAGAACCTGCTCATTCCACCTCCAATTGTTTACTCAGAAAAATTGGATAAAGAAGTTCACTGGAGTCATGGAGAAAGCACGATTGAACTAGAAGATTTTTGTAATTGAAAACAGGTCTATGGGAGGATGCATTCTTTCTAAAATAGATCGTCATCATTTTTCCTGGAGCCCAAATTAGGAGGAGGAGCAGGAATAGAAAAACTTCTATTGTGGGGGAGGGAAAAGTTGGGAGTGTTGAACAAGAGGCATTTTCATCTTGACGTATGTTAATATTGTCCCAGCTGCTTAAAATCACTTTATGGTTAAGGCAGTGCCAATAGGTCAGATCTTTGCATCAGTCCTGCCTCACAGAACCTCTCCAAGGCTCACAGCATCTGCCCTGTACTTCACATGTGGTCCATTGAGCTGCAGGCTGTGGTAACCACCCACCTATGTACCAGACTTTTCTGCTCTACTCTGGGGGGAAGGGAAGGAAGATTTTTGTCTGATCATATTTGTATTCCCTGTCTCTAACACAGAATCTGGAGCAAGGGAGCCATACCCTAAATGTCAACTGAACAACATTATGATAAACTATTTACATTTGCATAATTATCTATTTATTTATTTTGCTTTTTAGGACACCCTTGGCATATGGAAGTTCCCAGGCTAGGGGTCAGCTGGAGCTAAAGCCACCGGCCTACATCACAGCCACAGCCACAGCAATGTGGGATCTAACTCACATCTGCAACCTACACCACAACTCATGGGCAACGCTGTTGATCCTTAACCCACTGAGTGAGGCCAGGGATCAAACCCACATCCTCATGGGTACTAGTTGGATTAGTTTCCCCTGAGCCACACCTGGGAACTCCCCATTTGCTAAATAATTTAGTCATTCGCTTACTCATTCATTCATTCATTCATTCATTCATTCACATATGCATTCCCAAACTGTTCTCATTCAGGATTATTACCGTAATTATGATGAAGTCCCACCCTTGAGGAGCTAATATAATCTTGTCATTGAGATAGTGAATTAAAAGGCAATTGCTACGGAGTGTAAAAAGTATTACGATAATAAAAGGATGGGAGGCTTTTTGTGGAAGGACCCAGAAACATCACCCAGCTCAGTCCTAGGAAGAGAGAAGTCTTCTCTGAGGAAGCAATAACTAATCTGAGGTTCAAAGACTGAAGGAAAGAAGGAAAGGATGGTAAGAAGAGAGGAAGGAAGAGAGAACACTTAAGTGTATGGAGATTAACAGGTGATGACATGGGAAAGTCACGGGTAAAGGAGAGGAGGCAGGAGCACATTCAGGAACTGCACTCTCTCCCATCTTAACAAGGACTTTCATTCCCATCATTTCCTTGAATCCTCATAGTCACCCTGGGGTAGACAGCACTTTGGGGGAGGGGCTAGGTTAACTGGTTAGCTACTTTATAGGTGAGAAAAGGGAGACTCAGACTCAGAGAGTTAAAATGACCAGTTCAGATCACACTTGCCAGGGGCTCCAGGTTCCAGTTTCAGTGCTCACTCTTCCATATCCCAGTGAAAATCATTTAGGCCTTGCTTGATTCCTGAGATTCATGACCAAGTGATCAAGGCCAGAAGGTCATGCTGTCCTCATGCTTGGGATAGCAATGACCTTGCTCAGCCCAGTGGCCTCTGGCCTCCTCCTAAGTGCATGCCAGATGCCAGAGGTTTTAGCTTCAAAGACATGCCAACCCCAGAGGCTCTGGTTCTCCATGGCTTCTCCTGGAATCCAGGCTCCCTGTGCCAGGAACTCCAACTGCCATCAGAGGAAGAGTTTGCCCCTGAGCTGTCCTAAGTCACCTTTGGAAAAGGCCCTGAGAAACCAGGATTGCAGGACAGCTCATCCGGGCTGAGCCGACCTCTTGACCCACCACAATAATGGACACCAGATTGCACTGAAGTCATAACCCTCTTGGGAGGGAGATGGTTGCCAGGATGAATATTAGTTCTCTCTTTCTCCTCGTCGGCATCCAACCAGCCCCCACCTCCAGGAGAACCTGTTTCTTAAATTCCAATACAATCTACACCCTGCTGTTCATAACTGTTGCACGTTCAAAGCATGCCAGATTGCAAGAGAACATTTGCAGAGCCCTCGCTGTGTGGCAGGCACTGTTTTCATTGCTCTATGTGGATTGACTTGTTTGATTTTTACAACAACCTTATAAAGTCAACAATAATATCATATTATGGGTGAGGAAACTAAGCCAGAGAAAGTTTAGGCACCCTCCCAAGATGGAACAGCCTAATACATGGAACAGTCAGGTTATGAACCCCAGCCACCTGGCTCCAGAGGATACACTGAACTGCTGTACCCTCATCCATATCACAGACTGAGTGGTGGAAAGAAGGGGCCGAGGAGCTGCAGATGGGTTTCCCGCCCCCCTGTGCACATGCATGCCTTCCTTTTGCCCCTGCTGCCTTGCTCCCTTTATCATCTTTTCCATTCTCCCCTTTCTGTTCATAAAATTAAATTTGACTCATTTGTTCAGCAACCAGTAAATGGAATCTCCCTTGGGTTTCTCCCACCTCCCAATCTCCACCAGAATCAGGCTGAATTTCTTACTCCTTAATCAGAAGTCCTCATGGGTATGCGGCAACGCTGTTCTTAAGAGCCTGACTTCTTATACCCAAAGGCTGTGTTTTCTTCAAGAGTGAGGGCTTACTCATTTTACAACCCCACCACATAGCACAGAGCCTGGCATATGCTGACAACCTCACAAATGTTGAGTTGAGAAAACAGGGAAACATGCAAAGACTGTCATTGAAAGAGGATTTACATTTGTTCCTCAACCCAAGAAGTGAGAAAAACAACAGATGTGAGCTGCCCCCAGCCATTATTCCCTTCACAGAAATAAAATTCAACGGTGGAGCAAGCTGACAGGAGGTCCTGAACCCTGGTCACACAGAGTCTTCAAGAAGGTCTGGGCAGGGACATAAGGGCGAGGTTACAGGGAGGATCCCAGGTTCAGGTGGGGAGGCAGATGAGATTCTGAACAGAGACTCTGACCCCCATGAGCCTTGCCCAGATTAGCACAATAGCCTCTGTGATGGGTCATTTTATGTGTGCATTTGATTGAGCTAAGGGGTGCCCAGCTACCTGGTAAAACATTATTTCTGGGTGTGTTTGTGAGGGAGTTTCTGAAAGAGATTAGCCTTTGGATAGGTAGTCTGAGAAAAGATCTCCTTCACCCATGCCAGTGACACCATCTGATTCATCAAGGTCCCAAGTAGAATGAAAAGGCAGAGAAAAGACAACTCTCTCTCTCTGCTTGCCTGGGACAGGCATCTTCTGCCCTCAGGCATTGGCGCTCCTGGTTCTCAGGTTTTTGGATGTGCACTGAATTACACCACTAACTTTCCTGGTTCTCCACCTTGCAAATGGCACATCATGGGACTTCTCAGCCTCCATTTGAGCCAAGTCCTATAATAAATCTCAGTTATAGATGATGATGATTATTATACATAATATATATAGATATAAATAAAGATAGATATAGATATAGGTCCGTAGGTTCTATTTCTCTAGAGAATTCTAATACTGCCTTCTAACTGGTTTTATTCTTAAATCCATCTTCATGCTAATGCTGGTTACTTCTCTGCTTCTCTTCCTCTCTCTCTCTCTCACACACACACACGCACACATGCACACATACACACACGATAATTTCATTTTCCTATACAAAAAACTCCAAAGCATCCCACTGCGCCCAGTAGTTGTCCTTAACTTCTGTTCTGGGGGACTCCTGGGCTCTATAGCATAATTTAGTGGCTTTCTGATGGAGTAGGAGGATGGACGTAGGGCCACTCAGCCAAGAGGGTGCTGTAAGCCCTTTCCTGTTGGACAGCAAAAGCAGCCTCACTTCTTAGCTTTGCCCCCAAATGCCCCTGGGGTCCACATCTCTATGTTTTTGGATACGCTGGAGGTGGTGGGGATCCTGTCAACCCCCTTCTCATTTTGGTGAAATATTCTCTTTAAAGCCACATTTGTCATCTCCTCTGTGAAGTCTCCTATTAGCCTTCCACTGGCATCACCACTTATCATAGCCTTAGCATCAAGTGTCTGTCCCACTAAAACATGACTTCTTCAAGTCTTCAATGCCTTTCACACCTGCTGACACACAGAGAGTGCTTAGTAAGTGCTTATTAAAATAAAGCCATGATGACATCCAAAGAAGAGTGATGCTTGCCACAGGTGGTAGGAAAATCTCAGATCAGCCTTCAGAAGCAAAATAAAATAATAACATAAAATGGAAGTGCATGCCCAGAGCCTACAGTCCAACTCAGTGTTTTCCTCTAAGCACTGAAGGTCTTGAATTTTCTTGCCTGAGATTCATGACTGGTCCCATAGGAGGGGAGAGATGAGCAGGACCTGAGGTACGGTTTGAAATGGGGCAGCTTTCCAGAACCTCTAGAGCTGTCCTATCCCTGCATGTTGTCAATTAATCTAAGTCATACATTGTCTCCAGCTCTGTATTGAATTAAAGGAAGCAAGAAGAAGATATTGTGGCTCAGTGGGTTAAAAACCCAACTAGTATCCATGAGGACACATGTTTGATCCCTGGCCTCACTCAGTGGGTTAAGGATCCAGTGTTGCCACGAGCTGTGGTGTAGGTTGCAGACTCAGCTCTGATCCCAAGTTGCTGTGACTGTGGCATAGGCTGACCTGTAGCCTGGGAACGTCCATATGTTGTAGGCACAGCCCTAAAAAGAAAAAAGAAGAAGAAAAAGGAGGAGGAGAGGAAAAAGAGGAAGAAGAAGAGGAGGAGGAGGAGGAAGAGGAGGAGGAGAAAGTCTAGTGATTAAAGGGAGAACACCAGAAAAATGATCATAGTCCAACTTGAGCCTTTTCTGAGGCAATAAGACCAGACATGGTGTCCAAGTGTTGTCATGGGTAGGACCAAAGGAGTTGGCACCAGGTCTCACCAGGAGGAAATACCCATAGAACACAAGAGGAAAATGATGTCAGTTCTGCCAACTTTCCACAGAGAAAATTGGGCCCCTGAGCTGTGTTTACTTCTGTGGAATATGCACTTGCTTTAAATTGAGGAAAGATTGGGAAATTAGATATAAGATTACCCAGCAAAGATTAATTTCACTTCAGCTCTGGAAAAAAATGTTTTTGTTGTGAATATTCAACAGGCAGCAAAGAAATTGTGACAATGTATGTGTTTCCAGAGGCCAAGGAGAAAGTTTCAGCTGCATCTTCTGAAAACTCTTTCATATCTGAATTTCTAGCGTCTAATATTTTTATGTCATAGCATCAAGGTTTCTAAGTCATTCATAGCAGGAACTTTAATTTATGAAGACCAAATCTGAAGCAACTTGAAGAATCTCATCTTCTCCTACAGTGATCCCAAGACAAGAAAAATGAAGGCAGCTTTGATCTGTTAAAGGCTGTGATCACCAGATTCCACCTGGGCCCCACCTGATCTTCATCTTCTGGTATTCACACTTTTGAGTAGTTTTCCATTATTAGTACTTGTAAAGAGTATGCTACATATCTATTATAGCAGTACAATTTATAATAAATGATTGTATGTATTTGTATGCATACATTTCCTGCTCCTCCACCCCCAGAGCATTGGTTATTAGACACTTACCATAACACTACTGAATAGAGGAGTGAATATTCAGCCTTCTATCAGGCTAACAACTTGAAACTACTCTGTAGGCAGTGAGAGCCACTGGGATTTGGAGGGAGGAGCATGGCATAATTAGATTTGTTTTCAGAAACTTCATTCTGGTTGGGGGTAAGGGAAGATGGGGGGCAGGGATAACTGAGAAAGTCTATTAAAATTCATAAGCAATTAATAATATCCTTGAGCTAAATGCTGGACCTTATGCTAAGCAATTTCATATGATTGAAATATATATATATATTTTAATCTTTTTAGGGACACACCTGTGGCATATGGAAGTTCCTAGGCTAGGGGTCAAATTGGAGCTGTAGCCACTGGCCTACACCACAGCCACAGCAATGCCAGATCTGAGCTGCATCTGCAACCTACAGCAGAGCTCAAGACAACCCCACGTCAAACCTGTGTCATCATGGATGCTAGTCAGATTTGTTTCCACTAGACCACGATGGGAATTCCATAATTTTTTTTTTGTCTTTTGTCTTTTTGTTGTTGTTGTTGTTGTTGTTGTTGTTGCTATTTCTTGGGCTGCTCCCGCGGCATATGGAGGTTCCCAGGCTAGGGGTTGAATCGGAGCTGTAGCCACCGGCCTACGCCAGAGCCACAGCAACGCGGGATCCGAGCCTCGTCTGCAACCTACACCACAGCTCACGGCAACGCCGGATCGTTAACCCACTGAGCAAGGGCAGGGACCAAACCCGAAACCTCTAGTCGGATTCGTTAACCACTGCGCCACGACGGGAACTCTGGAATTCCATAAATTTTTATTTGTTCATTTGTTTTATCTCTTATGATATTTCTTGTGCTCCTTACAGCGACCCTGTTGAGGTAGACCTTATCACAACAGAGGCAATGGGGCTCAACAGAAAGATACAGACTTAAGAAGGAAATGGAATGAATAGGACTCTAGCACAAGTGTGGACTTATAGGGCTGTCCAGAAACAGACTCTCTAGTGAATAGCATCACCAGTATCCTCTGAAGAATCACTGCTCCTATCCATCCTATGTACCAGCCCTTGACACCCAAAGGGTAACCACATCACCTGAGCTGGGCCGTTTGGCCTCTCTCTCCTTGTGTGAAAACTCAAGGATGGGAAAATTGGTGGAAGACATTTATTCCAAAAGCAGCACTTAACCATGGCTGGTTAAATAGTTCTAGGAGTTCCCATTGTGATGCAGTGGAGACGAACGTGGCTAGTATCCATGAAGACGCAGATTTGATCCCTGACCTCGCTCAGTGGGTTAAGGATCCGCTCTTGCCATGAGCTGTGGTGTAGGTCGCAAATGCGGCTCACGTCTGGCCTTGCTGTGTTGGTGACGTAGGCCAGTGGCTGCAGCTCCGATTCGACCCCTAGCCTGGGAACCTCCATATGCCATGGGTGTAGCCCTATAAAGACCGGAAAAAAAAAAAAAAGTTAATTCTGCCTGTACCTAGACTCCAACGGTTTCTGATCTATTTCTAAAGCTAAACTTCAGCCTCCAAAAAAAATTTTTTTCTTCACTTAAGATTTTCAGAATTGGCCTCTATTGTTCACAACCAAAAAACTCTCACCAATAGAGTGACTGATGAGAAGAGAAAGTACAGGACTAGGTAATGTTTAAGGACAATACTTTATGCTTCAGAAGACAGCAAATAGTTCTAATTTTGAAATGCCATTGACACAAGTGACTATAATTGTTCTGTGGCTCTCTTTCCCTGGAGACCTAGCTCCATTTTAACACATGTGTATGGTGGGTTTCTTGAGCTCACATAAAAGGGAAGCTTGGGTCCTTTATTTCTCTCGCTTTCCCCACCAGCTGCACTGAGGTGCATATTAATGATGGCTTAGCGGACCGCTGCCCATAAGACTCTGGAGCATGAAAGACACACCTATGTGTGTGTGATCTGCATTATCAAAGACCACAGGAATGTCAGTGAGAAGGAAAATTGACACTGTGACAGAAACCACCCCTTATCAAACAGAAGGTCTTGACAAATCCTCATTAGAGAGGGCTCTGAGCTTTGGCCTGATGGAAATGTTTCAGTCTGCAAGGATCCAGAAGCAGAGGTCAAAGTGGCCTTGCAATCAGGTCTTCTAGATTCTCTGTCTGTGGAGGGGATAAAGGGAGGCCTGAAAATCAGCCAGGACCAGACCCTGGGCTAGCAGGAGTGCTTAATCAGCTGCCCTAGGTCCCAGACAGGAAAATTCTGCTGGCTGCCAAGGAGGTATTAATGACGGAGACCATAAGAGGCAGTGACCTCATATGGCTCAACTTCTTTGTCAAACCCCTTGTTGGCAACAGATCAAGGGGGCAGGTTGCCAGGCTCGTCACATCTGGCTGTGTCTGTAACGAAGATCGAAGTGACAGACCTTTAAGTATGAGAAAGGCTCGCCTGTCAATTTCCATCCCAGCAGCCCACTGCTTGGCACCTGGGGATGCTCTGAAAAGGGTTGATAAAAGGGTGGGGCGTGGAAGAGGGGAGAGACCACCCAGAACCTGGTGTAGAAATTCTTCTCTTTCTCATCATTGCCTTTAGTCCAGAGGGAAGAATTTCCTCCTGTCCTACTCCTGCCTCCTCCTTCCCAACATCCTGAATAAGGTACAGGTTGGTTTGGAGGCAGATGGAGGACTGGGACTCCCCTGACCACCCTTCTCATCAATGATACCGGGGACCACTTGAAAAATAAATATAGTTGGACCAGTCTGGAACCCTGACTTCAGATATTCCAGTTTTACCTATAATAGTAACTCTTGCAGTCTCTTCATTTGTTAAAAGAAAGAATAAACCAGATAATTCTATGGATCCTCCTCAATAATAACCTTCTTGTGTTGGGTTGAGCAGATTTCTGTCTCTCATGGACACCCTGCATGACAGAAGGTGTCTTTACTTAAAACAGAGATTCCCTAAACAATGTAGACTGTCTTCCCTTCTTGACAACTGCCTTTCATGTCATTACTACTATAACCTTTCTCTGACATCATCGACATCCAGACAGCAAAGGCTCGACACCAGGGATTATAGGGCAAGTGCATCCACCACACAAAGCCCAAGTCATGGTCATGTCCTAGCAGCCTCCACAGCCACCACGGCTGGGGGATGCAGTCTCTCCGTTAAGCCATTTCCTGGAGTGAAAACTCACATCTCTTGACAGAGCCAATTATTCAAAGCTGCCCTCTCTGCCCTTTCAAATTTAATTTGTTCCAAATCTTGTAGGAGCCACAGAATTATTTCAGGATTGGAGTCAAGTGAAAACAGGTGTGCTGCTCTTTTATCCCTCCTCCTCCTCTTCAAAGGGGCCTGATTAGGCGCCAGATTAATCAGACTGGCCAATGGGGATGGAGGAACTTCTTTGCCCTCCTGGGTACCAGTCACCAGGATGCGGACCCAGATTCCTAGGGGCCCCTGACCCAAGCGACCCTCTAGGGCATCGTCCGTCCTGTTCCCTTAGCTTTCTCTGCTTGTGTGCAGGTCAGTCTGGTCTTGAAAGCCAAGGCCTGGAAGTCCAACCTTCCAAGATAAACCAAAGTTCTGTTCTTGGCTATCTCAGCATTTGCCTTGGCAGTTCAATTTAGGCTGACCTTCCCGATGTGGCAATATTTAGGGGGCTAAGCATGGAAAACAGTCATACAGTATAAAATGATATAGAAAAGTTTTATTCAAATAGGAAAAGAGTTCAGCAAAAAGTCAAACAAAAAGTAAAAATGATTCTAGTTGTGTAGTCTTGGGAATGGGAGCTGTTAGACCTCAGAGATGCTGATGATGGAGATTTTTGCCCCAGTTCCTGCTATGGGGAAGCTTCAGGACTCAGACTCGGGGTGTATTCTCTCAGCTGGTGATTAAAAACTCCATGGTTTTTGTCTTTCTTCCCACAGCTTTAAATATCTTCCTGATGCCAAGACCCCAAAGCTTAAATCTCTGCCCACATTCTCTGCTCTTTAACCTAAGTCTGTGTACCAATAATTGACTTGATATCTCTCTACACCCAAAATAGGCAAATTCACTCCATCCTAACCCTTCCTCTTCCCTCAATCTTCTCTATAGAAACTTCATCCTATCCTTTGCTCAGGCCCCAAATCTTGCATCCTCTCTGTCCATCCACTTCCTCACATCCACTCTGTCAGCTCCTATCACCTATTCTGCTTTCCCAGATCCAACCTTTCATTCTTACCATCCCTATCCATACCACCTTGGCACAAGGAACCCCAGCTTTCTGCCTAAAAATTGTTGTATGCGTCCAGCTGGTCACCCCTCCCCCACTTCACCCTTCCCCCAACCCCGACCCTGGCTGCACCGAGAAATGAAAATACTTCTTTTAAGCTATAAAAGAAGGTTATAGGTTAGGTTATAGCAACCCTCTCCAAAGGCTTCCCATCTCACTCACAGCAAAAGCCAAGGTTCTCACAATGGCCTTAATGACCTCCCAGTATCAGTTCCCTTTCCCACTTCCCACCATTAACCTCCTTGCTTACCTCTCTCCTGCTTGTTCCTTCTTTCCAGCCACATGGACCTCCATGCTGGTCCTCAGGCTCATCAGGTATCCTCCCACCTCAGTGCATCGGCTCTTGCTGCTCCCTCTGTGTGGGACCCTCTTCCTCCAGGTGTCTCTGTCTAGTTTGCTCCCTCGTTTCAAGGGTCACTCAAAAGAGGTCCCCTCTCCAACCATTCTGTGTAAAATTGTAGCCATGGTCACACATCTCTCTCCCCTTCCATCCCAGCCCTTACCATATTGCTTATCTTGCTTTATATTTTTTTCCTAGCATTCATTTTATTTCTAGGTTTGTAGCATCTTAGGGTTAATAGGGATCTTCAAACCTTCTAAATTGAAACTCCCTCATTTACCAAATAAGGACACTGGAACCTGGTGCAAGCAGGTGACTTGTCCAAGTTAGTGGCAGATCAGGACTACATATCAGGTAGGCACTCACATTCTCGCCAATGTGAAGTCTCTGAGGTTGCTTTATATTTTTATGCATCAATTACCTCCACCCTATTTATTATAATTGCATTTATTTATATCTCCCAACTAGAGAATAAGCTCCAGTTGAAACTCTGTTTTGTTCACTCATTTAGTCCCAGAACCCAGACTGAGGTCTCTTATGTGGGACATGAACACAACATTTCTTAGGTAATTAATATCCAGCACCCTTCAAGATTTCTGTCACCCTCAACTTTCCTTTGCAAGATCATGCCAGTGTTTAGGGTGGAGCATGAGACTCAGACCTGACTAATGATGTCATTTCATACCACTCCTTCCACACACCCCCAAAGGTACCCCAAAAGTGGGTTGGATCAAGGATGATCATGCAACTTAGAGCAGATGAGATGCAGTGAAGATTTTCTCCAATTTGTGGAGAAAGAATGCTATTTCTCTTTCCCAGGGACCACACCTGCTGCGGCAATTTGATCCCTGCGAGGAGAGTCTGTGAAGCCTCAGAAGTGTGTTGGTGGGGAAGAGCCACCCATTTTGAGAACACGACTCCATTGACCCTGACCTACTCATCACTCAGAGTCTTTCCTCTTTGCCCCTGTGCTCTTACTGAGGCTTCCCATTTCCACCATCAAGAACTGTGATGATATTCCAGTCTGGAATACGGACAGCAAATAGGTTTCAGGTCATCTCCAACTCCAATTAACATGGGGTGATAAATGGGAGCTTAATGTGGAGAAAGATACAGAAGCTGTGAACAGCTCGGAGGGAAAATGTGCCCTGGTGGACTAGTCATGTCTGAAATGAGCACAAGAGCGGGGAATGGTGCATGTTAGCACAGAGTTTCTCCGCAAATAAAATGGAAAAATGAGATGAGGCATGGATACGCTTTCGTGGGTAAAGTATGAAAATTGAGCTAATTTCAGGAACAGAATCCTAATTAAATATGAACATGATGAAGGAACACAGAAAACTAAAAGTGTGATTAGATTGAGGGGAAATTCAGGGATGGCGTCTGGCAGGTAAAACATGAGTGGAAGCCAGAAGTACAAACAACTCGCAGGCTGGTTTATCTGGAGCAGAGGGGACATGTCAAGGAGAAACGTGAGATAAGGATGGACATGTTCCACCAGGGACAGCATAATTGACGAGGGCCTTGAGTGCTGGACTGCAAGGGGTGGATTGGATGCAGGCAGCCATAGGGAGGCTCTGTAGGGTCTTGAGCAGGTGAGGCTGTAATAAGATCGATGTTTGAGGCAGATTATTCTGTCAGTTGAATCCAGGATGAATTGAAGCCGTGGGAATTGGCAAGGGGGAGGCTGGTTAGCATCTCGGGGCAGCGAGTCAAGGAAATACACTCTGGAAAATGTCTTAAGCAGGCCTGTCATGAGTCGGACCACAGACTCCTTAGCTCTGTCCAAACCTGTGTCGTGGACTTGTTTAGAAAAGTTTCAGAACCTCCTTAGAGCTATCAGAGGAAGTGACCTGAGCACTCGTGGAGGGTCCCTCAATTCAGGTCGCTTGACATTGTGAGCAAGGCGATTCTGAAGCAGCTGTTAAAGATTCTGGTGTGGAAGGAATTTTGTGCATTTTGTTATTGTATCACCACAACTCAGTAGGCTCTCCCGAAGTTTCCACTGAATCATGTAAAGGGAGGACTTGTTAATTATGTAATTTCACTCGCATAATTGTAGGATATGTACTTAGGTCAGCCACAATAAGGGTGTGGAGCATAAATGAAATGTTGGCAGAGTCCAGCCTGGTAAAATAACAAAGCAAAGCATGGTGGGGACTGTGGATTTAATGTGGAGAATGGGAGGCCATTTTCCAGAAAAGCAGTGCATACTTAGCTTTTACTGGCAGTTTCCATCCTTAAAATGTGGGCTAACTACTTCATATTTTTAAAGAGAAGCCCTCTAAGTTTTATATAACATTTCCAAATGTCTAAATGATCATATCTAAATCTTAGATTCCCAGGCTAGGGGTTGAAACAGAGCTTAGCTGCTGGCCTACGACACAGCCACAGCAACGTGGGATCAGAGCCATCTGAGCGACCTACACCACAGCTCACAGCAACACCGGATCCTTAACCCACTGAGCGAGGACAGGGATCGAACCTGCATCCTCATGGATGCTAGTTGGGTTTGCTAACCACTGAGCCACAGTGGGAACTCCTAATTCATTTTTTTTTTAATTGGTTGAATCCTCCATTCAGATCCCTCAACTCAGAAACTGCACATGTGGGTTTAATCCCTAATACTGAGTCTAGCCTTTGATTCAAGTTATGTATAACTTGAGTCCTTCAGGTAGTTCCCAGTAAAGGGTAAGCACTCAAGTGACTTGTTAAATGGCTAACTCAAAGTATGTTTTTAATTCAGTTACTTCTTATAGGTCTGGCTTATTATCACAGCTCCTCAATGACACTTTCTAAGCAAGCTCCTTTGAACACTCTTGCAGAAATCCTTGATTATTCAAGGATTATATAATTATTCAGAAACATCACCTTCAATTTCTCTTAATCACTGCCATCTACTGACCTGCCAACACTTTCCCTTTTTTTTGTTTTGTTTGTTTTGTTTTGTTTTGTTTTTTGTCTTTTGTCTTTTTAAGGCCGTATCCATGACATATGGAGGTTTCCAGGCTAGGGGTCGAATCCGAGCTGTACCTGCAGGCCTAAGCCACAGCCACAACAATGCGGGATTCAAGCCACATCTGTGACTTACACCACAGCTCATAGCAATGCCAGATCCTTAACCCACTGAGCAAGGCCAGGGACCGAACCTGTGTCTTCATGGATGCTAGTCAGCTTTGTTTCCACTGAGCCATGATGGGAAATACTGACACTTACCTGTTAGGCAAAATTTTGGTGCCAGACATCATTTCCTTTAACCAAACTCTTGTCTAGAAGATGAGATTCGAAGGAGGCAGCCTTTCCCTCCATAATCATGAGCAAGGGATCCAACAACATGCAGCTTCCATTTCACTATCTGTCAGATGAAAATATTAAGGATAACACATTAATATAGCTCTGGCTCAATTCCAGGCACTGTTTTAATGGCCATACTTGTATTACATTATTTCATATTCACAATAACGCTAAGCTATGATTTTCTTCATTCTTCAGATGAGAAGACTGAGACACAAAAAGTTTAGGTAATATTTCTTTGGGCCATGATAATAATAGATGCGAAGCAGTTGTGATGTTTACAAAACACATTTATAGGTATTGGTTATTTCCTCCCTTTTCCCCAGTTTTATTGAGAAATAATTGACACATAGCATTGTATTAATTTTATCTGTGCAACATGATGATTTGATATATTAGAAAATGGTTATCACAGTAAGTTTAAACATCCATCACCTCACAGTTAATTTTTTTTTCTTATGATGAGTAGTTTTAAGATCCACCACTCTCTTAGCAATTTTCAAAGATAATAATATTAAAATTAAAAATATTAATTATAGTCACCATACTGTGCATTACATCCCCAGAACATATTCATCTTATAGACGGAAATTTGTACCTTTGGCCACCTTCACCCATTATTATTTTTATTAGCAGTATGATGGAGAGAAAAAGTGGCTTTTAAAAATCACAACTACTGTAGCCGCTTCTGCTCCTGTGGATGTGGCATGCTTCCTTTCTTGAAAGGGCTATTTAGGAAAATGATGGAAAGTCTCAGGGTCTAAATGTTGAAACTTCTGAGAGATGATTTGCAAGATGCATCCAGGCAAAGAATGATGCCGAACCATTATGCAAATGAGTGGGAAGGTTTGGAGGGTCCAGAGGAGCCTGAGTGGAGGGACTGAGGGGCCAGGATAAAGGAAGGAGAAGGAGAGGGAGAGGAGAGGAGCAAAGAAGAGCAGCTTGAGCAGAGACGGGAAGAACAAGGAGACAGTGAGCTTGCCCTCAGCAGGACAGGTGGGAGAACGGCAATTCCTGGGAAATCAGACCATAAGCACACTCACCTCGGTGACTGCTGACACTTGATTGGTTGTCCTTGCAAAAGCTGCTTCAGGGAAGCAGAGGGAAGTGGTCTGTGTCCCTTGGGCAGATGAGGAGCAGGGAGAGTAATAACTAAAACCCACAGAACTTTTCCTAGCGCTTTCTGCTTACTTAATGCCAACCACAACTTCTGAGGAGGTGTTCTATTAGCCCATTTTACAGATGGGGAAACTAAGACAGAGTGGATAAGGGAGTTGCCCAAAGTCAACCAGCTACAAGGGGCGCCATATTTTATTCTTTCAGGATAACTTCTATGTTATCCTGAAAGAAGAGTCGAACAGCAAGAGAGGAGATACTTGTGAAAATGTGGATTCAAAGAAAGGAGACACATAAGCTGGTACAACCACATGTAAGCTGGTACAACCACAGTGGAGGTACCTTAGAAAACTATACACAGAACTACCATATGACCCAGCAATGCCACTCTTGGGCATATATCCGGACAAAACTTTCCTTAAAAAAGACACAAGCACCCACATGTTCATTGCAGCACTCTTCACAATAGCCAAGACATGGAAACAACCCAAATGTCCACCAAAAGATGATTGGATTAGGAAGATGTGGTATATATACACAATGGAATACTACTCAGCCATAAAAAAGAACAAAATAATGCCATTTGCAGCAACATGGATGGAAATAGAGACTCTCATACTGAATGAAGTAAGTCAGAAAGAGAAAGACAGATACCACATGATATCACTTATATCTGGAATCTAATATACAGCATCAATGAAACTTTCCACAGAAAAGAAAATCATGGACTTGGAGAATAGACTTGTGGTTGCCAAGGGGGAGGAAGAGGGAGCGGGATGGATTGGGTGCTTGGGGTTGGATTGGGTGCTTGGGGTTAATGGATGTAAACTATTGCTTTTGGAATGGATTAGCAATGAGATCCTGCTGTGTAGCACTGGGAACTATGTCTAGTCACTTATGATGGGGCATGATAATGGGAGAAAAAAAGAGTGTATACATGTATGTGTAACTGGATCACCATACTGTAGAGTAGAAAAAAAAATTGTATTGGGGAAATAACAATTTAAAAAATTAAAAAAAAAAAAAAGGAGACAGCAAGAGTGAAAGTGACTCAGAGACATGTAAGCCCTCTGAGAATCTCCAGGGACATTGGATGGATCAGGAATCTCTGGTTACTGGTTTCCCACTGAGGTGGAGGCTTGAACCATTTTAATTTAAACATTAAAACAAGATAATTCAGCTTGTGCTGATTTGGGGGTGGTACTCTGATTATTTTCAAGATTCAAAAAGGTAGGCAAGTGACTACAGTTCATCATTCTAAATAAGTTCAGATGTTAACCTTGTCCTCACCACTTTCCCTGTGCTGATTGATCATTAATACATCCAGGTAGGAGTTCCAGTTGTTGGCTCAGCAGGTTAAGGATCTGAAATTGCCTCTGTGAGCATGCAGGTTCGATCCCTGGCCTCACTCAGTGGGTTAAGGAATGGATTAGCAATGAGATCCTGCTGTATAGCACCAGGAACTATATCTAGTCACTTCTGATAGAACATGATAATGTGACAAAAGTGAATGTATACAGGTATGTGTGACTGGTTCACCTTGCTGTACAGTAGAAAATTGACAGAACATTGTAAACCAGCTATAATGGAAAAAATACAAATCATAATTAAAAAAAAAAAAAAAAATCCGGCATTGCTGTGGCTGTGGCCTAGGCCTCAGCTGCAGCTCTGATTCAACCTCTGGACTGAGACCTTCCATATGCCACAGGCGTGGCTGTAAAACAAACCAATGTGTGTGTGTGTGTGTGTGTACACACATATAGATATAGATATAGATATAGATATAGATATAGATATAGATATAGATATAGATATAGATATAGATATAGATATCAGGTAATACACCCAAGTAGTGATTGCTGCTTCCCTAAGTGTGGGGTGGGAAGAAGGTACTAACACCACAGAAGCCTCCTATGCACCAGAATAGACTTTGCTTAAAGGATGTTCTGAACAAGGAAGGGAAGAGTTCATTTTGTTAAGCAGAGGCCTATGAACTGCTTTCAAAGACACAGCTAATACCTAGATCTAAAAGGAGAAAATGGTAGAGCATTCATTAGGGAGGCTTCGATTTTATCTGATCATGGGAGAAAAGAGAGACAAAACTATTACATTGTTTTGAACTTGGTTGATTTGTGTAACACACACTGCTTATGTTCTTAAGGAGACAAAGATCCACATGATGGATACTTTTTTCATATTGATTTCGTAAGCAGGGGGCATTTCAATTACTTTTAAGAAATGATTTAACTTACAACAGTGGAAAAAAAAAATCTTTGAATGAAAATGCTATCCATCAAAGGCAAAAAAGTTAAGCCTTGTCATAGAGGGAAAGGAGACAAGCATGATCAAAATGCAATGTATTTAACCCTTAAAGAGATCAGGCAATCCAGGATGTGTTGTCTAACTTCTCTCTCTTTTTTTTTTTTTTGCTAGTAATCCACTGAGCAAGTGCTTATTTTTACTGATGACCCATTATCAATTTTGCCAGCATAAAAGCAGACTCTTTTTTTTTTTTCTTTCCTGCTGTGTCTGGTCTTGTTTCCCAGGTATGACAGTGGAAACTGGTGCGCAAAGAAGCTTCACCCATGAATGATGAGTTCCTTGCAATATTGAACATCAAGGGTTACTTTCCAAATCCCCTTTTCTTTCATCAAGAGTTCATTGCATTTGTACTTAGCATACACTTTGCATCTGCATTTTCTGTCCTGGAAATTATACTCGTGAAGCAACTACAAGAGGCAGCTGAGCTGAGGGATTGGCATATGTAGGGAGTATTTACAGAGAATCAAATCAGGTGACCTCAAAAAAGATGAGCTTCTTTTAGGAGGAATTTTGTTAGACTGATTGTGAGGGGCTGAACTCTAGGCAGAAGGGAGGAAAGAGACTCAAAGTGAGAAAAAGGCACTTATGGAAGCTCAGAATTAAACAAAGTAGTCTTTTTGAGTATTAAGAAACAAAAACAATGGATCCAGAGCCATGGAATGGTGCCCAGTGGCCCCAAATGCTCATTTGCTTTTAAGGTTGTTTGGGCTTTAATTAGTGAAGCCTTGCCCAGAGGGATTAAAAATCTTGAACTTTGAGAAAGAACAATTTTGCAGGGCCAAATGGGAGGAAGGCTGAGTGGATGCAGATGGCAGCGCAGAGCTCTCAGTTTGTTTAGTCAAGGATTAGAACTCTAAGCTCTAAGGCGGGGCTGGTAGTTTTATTTAAAAGAAAAGTTCAGACCACTTTATGCTGCTGTAAGCATGAGATCAAACTTCCCATGAAGAAACTTACAGAAATGATGTTTCTCTTTTCATTGTTTTAATCCTGTTGCATTTATCAAGAATCAGTAGCTCATTTTTTCCTCCACACTCAGTGCCCAGAAGCATATTGAATGTCATACGGTTCCTCCAAAATGCAAGCTATTTTGTGTCTGAGCCCTCTGCATTAAACGCCCTTCTCTGTTCTTACCTGGTAATCTCCTGTGCATCCTTCATAACTTTGTTCCTGCATACCCTTTTCTCTTTGAACGGTCCCTGAATTTTGCGTCTTTTACTTAAATTTATTTCTGTGGTTACACTTACCATGTTGTGTTGCAATTATTTGGTACACAGAATACATGCAAAAGAGGAGTTCCTGCTGTGGCTCAGGGGAAATGAATCTGACTAGCATTCATGAGGACGCAGGTTCGATCCCTGGCCTCACTCAGTGGGTTAAGGATCCAGTGTTGCCATGAGCTGTGGTGTAGGCTGCAGACGCGGCTTGGACCCCAAGTTGCTGTGGCTGTGGTGTAGGCCAACCGCTAGTTTCGATTTGACCCCTAGCCTGGGAACCTCCATATGCTGCGGGTGCAGCCCTAAACAAACAAACAAACAAAAAGAATACATGTAAAAGAATGCATGCAGCACATATGTACATTTTAAGTAATAATAATAATTAAAAAAAAACAACAAACTTTTAGGTACCACACCAACAGCTCAAGAAAGAGAATGTTATCAGTAACTTGAAATTTCGTTCATGACTCACCCATCCCTCTGCCTGCTTACCCTGCAGAGGCAATTGCTGAAGAAAAATTATATATTTTTATTTTATCACATATGTACGTATCTTTAAACAACATATGGTTGAGTGTTGCTTATTTTGAACCTAATATAAAGGGAATTATTTATGTTTTTAGGATTCATCAATTTTGTTGAAGGAAATTTGCATTCTTAATGGGGTGAAAATTGGTTTTTGGAGTACAGAAAATTCTTACTCTTTTAATGTATAAAGCAAACATTACATACAGTATATAAATATACTGTTTGTCTATGGTATTAAAATGTTATAGGAACCATTAGGGAAAAAAATGTCTAAAAATACTTCTTAGGGGGTTGATAATGAAAAAAACATTGAGAACCACTCTGTGGTTCATATATTTTTACTGCTGTAGAGTATTTCATTAGATGATTAGCCCATAATTTATCTGTTATAATGTTGATGTATTTTTTTAAAATTAAAACAGCGCTGTGCCTACAAATTCAGTAACTTAGATGAAATGGACCAGTTCCTTGAAAAACACAATATCCTAAAACTCACACAAGAAGAAACAGACAGTTTTGGAGTTCCCATTGTGGCTCAGCAGGTTAAGAACTCAACTAGTATCCTTGAAGATGTGGATTTGATCCCTGGCCTTATTCAGTGGGTTAAAGATCCAGCATGGCCACAAGCTCTGGTGTAGGTCACAGATGAAGCTTGGATCTGGCATTGCTGTGGCTGTGGTATATGCCAGCAGCTGCAGCTCTAATTTGACCCCTAATCTGGGAACTTCCATATGCTACACGTGCAGACCTAAAAAGAAAAAAAAAAAAAGAAAAAGAAACAGACAATTTGATAACCTATATCTATTAAATAAATTGAATCAATTATTATAACCTTCCAAAACAGAAAACACCATGCCCAGATGGAGTTGTTGATGAATTCTACCAAACAATCAAGGGAGAAATTATACCAGTTATCTACAATCTCTTATAGAAGACAGAAACAGAAGGACTATTTCCTAACTTATTCTATGAGGCCAGCATTACTGGCATTTGGCTCAATACCAATACCAGACAAAGACAGTAAAAGAAAAGAAAACTATGGACCAATAAACCCCATGAACATAGATGCAAAAAAATCCTCAACAAAATATTAACAAGTCAAATCTAACTATATGTGAAAAAATTTTACGCCACCGCCAAGTTGGGATTTATCCCAGCTATATAAGACTGGTTCAATATTAGAAAATTAATTAATGTAACTCATGACATCAACAGACTAAAGAAGAAAAATCACAAGATCATATAAATAGATGAAGAAAAAGCATTTGACAAAACCCGGTATCCATTCTTAAAAAAACTGTCTGCAAACTAGAAATAGAAGGCAACTTCCTCAACTTGATTTTAAAAAGCTACAAAAAATCTACATCTAACATTTTCTTAATAATGAGAAACTTGAAGATTTCTCACTAAGCTCAGAAAAAAAAGCAAGTATCACTCTTCTCACCACTGCCTTTTCACTTTGTTTTGGAAATATTAGTTAATGCAATAAGAAAAGGGGAGAAAAGGTATACAGACTTGGAATGAAGAAATAAAATTATCTTTGTTTGCAGATGACATGATTATCTACATAGAAAATCTAAATGAATTGCCCTAAAACTCCTGGAACTAATAAACAAATATAGTAAGGTTGCAGGATACAAAATTCGGTTTCCTAAGCCAGCGATGAAAAAATGGAATTTAAATTTAAAAACACATTACCATGTGCATTAACAACCAAAAAGAAAGAAAGAATTATGTAAATATAAGCCTAACTAAATATGTACAAAAATCTAAAGAAGAAAACTACAAAATTCTGATGAAAGAAATAAAAGTAAAACAGAGATATTCCATGTTCACGGGTAAGGAGACAATATTGTAAACGTTATTAGTTCTTCCTAACTTGGTCTGTCTTTCTTTCTTTCTTTCTTTCTTTCTTTCTTTCTTTTTTATTTCTGTATTTATTTTGTGTCTTTCTTTCCGTGCGTTCTTGCTCCAGTTCGGTATGTCATTTCTTTCTTTTTGCTTTCCCTTCCTTCCTTCCTTCCTTACGCGTACTTCCTTCCTCCTTCCTTCTTTCCTTTCTCCTTCCTTTCCTTCTTCTTTCTTTCTTTCTCTTCTTCTTTATTTCTTTCTTTCTTTCTTTCTTTCTTTCTTTCTTTCTTTCTTATTTAAGGCCCGCACCCATGGCATATGGAAGTTCCCAGGCAAGGAGTCAAATTGGAACTGTAGCTGCCAGCCTATGCCACAGCCACAGCAATGCCAGATCTAAGCCACATCTGCGACCTACCCCACAGCTCACAGCAATGTCAAATCCTTAACACACTGAGAGAGGCCAGGGATCAGTCCCACTTCCTTGTGGACACCAGTCAGGTTTGTTACCTCTGAGCCACAGGGGAACTCCTAACTTGATATCTAGATTCAATGCAATCCCAATCAAAATTCTAGCAAGTTATTTCATGCATCTAAACATACTGATTCTGAAGTTCATATGAAGAAGCAAAAGATCCAGAATAGCCAACTCGAATGTTGAGGTAGAAGATCAAAGTCAGAAAATTGATATCCAAAATCTACGGTAATCAAGACAGTATGCTATGGGTAAAAAGAATTGACAAACAGATCAATGGAACAGAATAAAGAGCCCAGAAATAGAACTACAAAAATACAGTCAACCGATATTTTTAAAAGTAGCAGAAACAATACAATGGAACAGATGGTCTTTTCAACAAGTGATATAGGGCAGTGGAATATTATTTAATGCTGAAAGGAAATGACATGTGCCATGAAAAGACAAGGAGAACCTTAAATGTGTATTACTAAATGGAAGAAATCAATCTAAAAAAAGAGGTATTCTATATGATCCCAATTAATTGACATTCTGGAAAAGGAAAAACTATGGAGACAGCAAGAGGATCAGTGTTTGCCAGGGGAGGGATGGATAATAGGTGAAGCACAGGGAATTTGAAGGGCAATGAAACTATTCTATATGATACCACAAAGATGGCTACATTGCACTCTGCATTTCTCAAAACCCATAGAATGTACACCAAAAGTGAGACCTGCTATAAACTGCACTTTTGGTGATAATGATATAATTAATAAAAGTTCATAAATTGAAACAAATGTACCCCTGTGGTGCAGGATGTTGACAGTGGGGGGAGGCTGTGTGTGTGTTTGCATGGGATCAGGGAGCATATGGAAATTATATACTTCCTTCCTGCTCAATTTTTTTGTGAAACTCAAACTACTCTAAAAAAGTTAAGTCTACTCAAAAACAACAGTCTTTCAGTGGACAATCTTGTACAGTACAGCATATGTACATCAGTTAATTTAGAAAATGCCTAGCAAGTGAATTGACTGGTTTTATGGTACATGCATGTCCATATTTCTTAAGGAATACCAAGCTATTCCCCAAAATAAATTGTTTCAGTGTACACTGCCTCCAGGAGTGTGTGAACTCCCCTTACTCAACGTCCTCACCAACACGTGGGATTGTCATATGTTAAAAGTTTGCCATTCTTCTGGATGCCAAATGGAAATTTATTGTGGATTTAATTTATCTTTAGTTGATTTTTTTTCTTTTTATTTTTTAGGGCCACACCCATGGGATATGGAGGTTCCCAGGCTAAGGGTCAAATCAGCCACAGCAATGCCAGATCTGAGTGGCGTCTGGAACCTGTACCACAGCTCATGACAACACCGGATCCTTAACCCACTGAGCAAGGCCAGGGATGAAACCTGCATCTTCATGGATACAGTCAGATTTTTTCCACCGTGCCATAATGGGAACTCCTCTTTAGTTGATTATTAATAAGGTGGAGCATTTTCACACGTGTATGCAAATGCACATCTCCTTATCTGTAAAATCTTGATTTATTGCTTTTATCCATTCTTTACTTTGTCTTAATGATTGGTAGGAAGTCCTTTATATTCTGAATACTGATTTTTTGTTGCTAATACCTGCTACAAACGTGTTGTTGGTTTTTTCACTTTAAGGCAGTTTTTGATCACCAGAATTTCTTAATTTTTTTTTCCTCTTTGGGCTGTACCTGCGGCATATGGAAGTTCCCAAGTCAAGAGCCAAATTGGAGTTGCAGCTGCAAGCCTACACCACAGCCATAGCAATACCAGATCCCAGCAACAGCTTGATAGATCCTTAACCCGTTGAGTGAGGCCTCACAGACCCTATCTTGTGTTCCTAACCTGCTGGGCAACAATGAGAACTCCCAAATTCCTTAATTTTAATATAATTGGATATGTCAGTCTTTTCCTTGATTTTTCATATCTGATCATATTTTTAGCACTTTTCCCTCTACTTTCGTTGGGTTTTTCCTATTCTAATTTAAAGGGTTTTTTTGTTTTGTTTTGTTTTTTAAGGGCCTCACCTGTGGCATAAGGAGGTTCTCAAGGTCAAATAGGAACTGTAACCACCAGCCTATGCCACAGCCACAGTCAGAGCAACAACAGATCCAAGCCACTTCTGCAACCTATGCTGCAGCTTGTGGCAATGCTGGATACTTTAACCCACTGAGCAAGACTAGGGATCAAACCCACATCTTCATGGATACTAGTCATGTTCTTAACACACTAAGCCACAATGGGAACTCCATCAAAGGTCTTTTTAAAATTTTATTTTATTTTTATTAGAGCATAGTTGATTTATAGTGCTGTGTCAGTTTCTGCTGCACAGCATAGTGACCCAGTCATACATGTACATGTATATATATGTACATTCTTTTTCTCATACTATCTTCCATCACGTTCTATCCCAAAAGATGGGATATAGTTCCCTGTGCTATACAGTAGGCTAATTCAAAGGTCTTAATTTTCAACCTTAGTTCTATTCTCATTTCTTTGTCTCCATTTATAAGGCATTAAGTTCCCCTCTACGTACTATTTTACTTTTTACATTATTTTTCAGTTACAAGTATTTTAAAATTTCCTTTGTGATTACTCCTTTTACCCCCTCAATGAATATTTATTTTAATTATCTGTTATTGATTTCTAATATATTGTGTTATAGTTAGGAATGTGGTCTGTATGATATTCTTAGAAATTTGTTAAGCTCTCCTTTAGACCCTAAAATGTAATCTGGGCCCTATGACTACTTGGGGGGAAAAATGATGTGTGTTCTCTAGTGATTGGTGTGGTGTTCCATAATGTCTGCTAGATCAAGTTTCTTAATTTTACCGTACAAATCTTCCATATTTTATTCCTTGAAAGCATGAGCTATCAATTACTCAGAAAAAATGTGCTAAATATCTCCTAGTCTGATGGTGATATGTCCATTTTTCTTTTCAGCTTTGTTGATATTTGCTACATACATTTCAATAAGTTATTAGGTGCATACAATTTAGAATTATGTTATGGTCTCCATTTCACTGTTGCTTTTTGCCTTACAGTCTATTCCGTATAATGTTTATATAATGACACCATCTTTCTTTTTGCCAGTATTTGCCTGGAGTATCAGTCAGGCTTTGATTAGGAAAACAGAAACCTCCTTAAATATCTAAACAGAGGGAACTTAATTCAGGAAGTGGGTTGCACACATAATAGAAAATCTGAGGAACCCAATAGAGCCTAGGAGACAACTTGGAGATTAGCAAAAGTAAGCTGCTGCCACACCAAAAACAGGAAGCAAAGGGGAGATATAATGATATCAGAAACAGAGGTCATGGCCATTGAGCAGAATTGGAACCACAGTGACCAAGAGGGGGCTATAGCAATGGGGGAGATAGCCCCAGTGCTGGAGAGCGTCTTGAGAGAGTAGGGAAGAAACTCCTAGCCACTGACTTCTGTTGTCACTCCAAAATCAGCTCTCATTGACCACAGACAGAAACCAGCCGGCCAAGGGAAGGCAGTTACTGGCCATCAGCATTACTTTGATTTGACCAGCAGAAGCCCCTTTTCACTTAGCTTCTGGATCTTTTTGACGTGCCCTCATCATCTTTGCACACAGGCTTATTTTATGACACAAAAGATGTTCCAGGGAGTTCCCATCATGGTGCAGCGGAAATGAATCAGACTAGGAACCATGAGGTTGGGATTTGATCCCTGGCCATGCTCAGTGGGTTAAGGATCCGGTGTTGCCATGAACTGTGGTGTAGGTTGCAGACGGGGCTCAGATCTGGCGTTGCTGTGGCTGTGGTGTAGGCCGGCAGCTGTAGCTCCAATTAGACCCCTAGCCTGGGAACCTCCATATGCCACAGGTGTGGCCCTAAAAAGACAAGAAGACAAAAAAAAAAAAAAAAGATGTTCCAGGCTCATCTTGTTCGTTCCCTGCAGCCCTCCAGGGAGATCTTCCCCAGCCTGCTCTGGCTCTGGCACCTTAAGCAGGTCGATCATCCTGAGCAGTGCTCGCCTGAACCACTTGGACCTGATACCTCTTGGTTCCCCAGAGCAGGAGAGCAAGGCCATGAGTTTGAGGGAAATGGCCTGGGACCTTTTCAAACTTTATCCCAATGTTTTAGGTCTGGCTCCTGTGATCTGCATAGAGATGGATTCTGTTTTTGAGTTCAATCTAATCATTAAATCTCTTAACTAGACTGTTTATTTCTTTTTTTTTATTGATTTGGATCACTAATACATTTAGATTAAATTCTGCCAAATTATAGTACTTTCTATTTGCCCCTCCCTCCCTTTTCAGTTTGTTTCTTATTTGCTTTGTTCCTTTCTTGCTTTTGTTTACACTGAGTTAGTATTTATCCCTTTCCCTTATTCCATTTTGTTTTCCTTTCTGCTAGTTTGGATATTAGATTTTCTACCTCTATCCTTTTAGGAATTGCCCTCACATTTTTAATGTGCATCTTGAGTTTAGCAAGACTTAAAAATGAAGTTCTTCCTTTACTTTTTGTTTTTTTTAGGGCTGCACTCATGGCATTCAGAGGTTCCTACACTAGGGGTCCAATTGGAGCTACAGCTGCCAGCCTACACCATAGCCACAGCAACATCAGATCCTTAACCCACTGAGTGAGGTCAGGGATCAAACCTGCAACCTCATGGTTCCTAGTCAGATTTGTTTCCACTGTGCCATGACAGGAACTCCAGTTCTTCCTTTTCCACTTCTTTTTCCATCTTCCCTCCTCTTCTTTCTCTTTCTTTCTTCTTTCCTTCCTGCTTCCTCTCTTTTCCTGCCTTTTCTTTCCCTTCACTTCTCAAGCAATTTGGTCCTAAATCTATAAGGTGGTCCTAACTAGGTAGGTGTCCCACTGGGGTGGAGGCAGCAGAGCTCAAGGTGATAAAGACAGAACCTCCATGGGTAGACAGGGGTGGCCCCACGTGCTGTGACAACCCATGTGGGAAGGAGGGCCTCTGTAGGATGGTTTCCTGCAATAAAGTCTTGCAACCTAATCAGAATGAGTAGGGCAACCCTACAAACCCTGCAAACTTGCTTGCTTTTAAATGTCAAGGTCATGAAAGTCGGGAGTGGGGAGTGATTAAATTTGACTAAAGAGTCGTGACATCTAAATGCAGCCCACAATTCTGAACAGAATCCTTTTGCTATAAAGGATATTATTAGGACAATTGGAAAGACTGGGATAGAGGATTAGATGTGTAATCTATCGATGTTAATTTTCTGATTCTTATGGGTAATTGTGGCTATGAGGAGCAGGTTCTTGTTTATATGAAACACACACTCAATTCAGGGGTAATAAGGTATCTGGCCTGCTACTTACTCAGGAGAAAATGTTTTTTATAGTGACCTTACAGCTGTTCTGTAAATTTGAAAATGAAATTTTGCTTGAAGATATTTTTACCCCCTTTGATCATTTTTGAGAGAGCTTAGATGGCTAATTCTATTCATATTCTTCTTGATTTAAATATTCCTGTGCATGGTTTTCATTATATCTTCTCTTTTTCAGCCCAACAGATTAAACATTATCATTACTTTATATATACAACAAGATTTCTTTAGATTTTTTTCATATATTTGTGTTTTCTCTGCTATTGGTTACTTCTGATATCACAGACCTTCCTTCTGAGATTATTTCCATCATTTCTCCAAAGAGGACATACACATGGTCAGTAGGCACAGGGAAAAATGCTCAACATCATTAATTATTAGAGAAGTGCAAATCAAAACCACGAGGTACCACCTCACACTGGTCAGAATGGCCATCATTAATAAGCCTGTAAATAACAAATGCTGAGAGGGTGGGAATGTAAATTGGTACAACCACTGTGGAAAACAGTATGGAGGTACCTCAGAAAACTATATATAGAACTACCATATGATCCAGCAATCCCACTCTTAGGCATATATCAGGACAAAACTATAATTCAAAAAGATATATGCATCCATATGTTCATTGCAGCACTATTCACAATAGCCAAGGCATGGAAACAACCTAAATGCCCATTGACAGATGAATGGATTAAGAAGATGTGTTACATATACACAATGGAATACTACTCGGTCATAAAAAAGAAATAATGGCATTTGCAGCAAATTGAATGCAACTAGAGATTCTCACAATAAGTGAAGTAAGTCAGAAAGAGAAAGACAAATACTATATGTGGAATCTAAAATACTGCACAAATTAACCTATCTACAATGCAGAAACAGACTCACAGACATAGAGAACAGAATTGTGGTCACCAAAAGGGATTGGGGGAAGGAGTGGGATGGATTGGGAGTTTGGTATTAGTGGATGCAAACTATTATATTTAGAATGGACAAGCAATAAAGTCCTACTGCATAGCATGGGGAACTATATCCAGTCTCCTGGGATAGACCATAGTGGAAGATACTATCACAAAAGGAATGTATGTGTTGGGGGGGGCTGCGTTACTTTGCTGTACAGAATAAATTGGCAAAACATTGTAAATCAACTATATTTTTTAAAAAAGTGATTTAAAAAAGTCAAGTCCTTTAAACCCTTCTCCTCCTATCCTCCTCCCATTTTCCAGACCAGGAATCCTCCCACACAGAATGATAGTTTGAAAAGGAAAAGGAGCCCAGTAAACACCAAGACTGAATTTTTCCATCACTCTAAAGTAGTAGGGTCTGGAAATAAGACTTGATTTGATTTAAAGAAACCAAAATACTGCCCTAGGCGTTAAGAAAAATAAGACATTTCCTCACTTTTAGCATGAGGTAATTCCTTCTACTTTGATCTTCTATAGCAATGTGAATCAAAGAATCTAGAGGAAATAATAATAACAGATTAATGAACTGGGGAGACAAGATACCTAGTATGAGAGAGACGTGAGGAAAAAGTATTTTCACTCAAAACCATCAGGAGCTATCATACTCCCTTCTGCAATTTCTCCCAAATTCCTAAGGTGCTGATGGTTTATTTACACAAAGAAGACTTAAACAAAAGCTGTTGCCAACAAGACTCTAAGTTTTTTGACATCCCTTGGCTCTAGAGAGTAAAACAAAAAATGTAGATTACTTAATAGATTAGTAAAGTACATCATAGGGCCTTTAACTGAGAGGAGACGATAGACCACAGAGGAAGCACACTGACCATGAGTCAGGTCTCCTTGGCTTCAAATTCAAACTCAGTTACTTGCTAGAAATACGACCTTAGGTGAACCTTATCTAAGCTCAATTTTTATTCTAAAAAATGGAAAAACAATAGAAATGGCTTTGGTATGAGGAGTTCCTAAGCTAATTTGTGTGAAGGGATTATTATAGAAAGGATTGTGGGGATTCAGAGAATCTTTCAAAATAGGAGTTGTAGAGAGGTAGGCTCTAACCAGAGCCTCAAAAATGGTGACTATGGGAAAAAAAAAAAGAAAAAAAAACCTAAGAAACTTCTCACATGGATGCATTCATCTTCCTGATTCCAGAGGGGTTAGCAGAGCTCCTAAAGCCACTTTGGGTTTCAACTTCCATCCTCATTCGTGGAGGAATCACAAAGTGATACTTAGAGTCTCAGACTCTGGATTCATTGCCTGGGATTAAATCATAGAATCATAGGTCTGCCAGGCTTATGACCTACGTTAAAAAAAAAAAATGAAACCTTGTTTTTTTTAATCTGAAAATTGAGGGAGCACTTACTTTATAGTGTTATTGAGAGGATTCAGTGAAACAACCAATGCAAGTGTATAATATATAGTAACTATTCAATATATATTAATTTCAAACTCTCATTCTTATTATCATTTTTCCCTAATGTTTCCTTCTCAAGTCCTCACTCTCTAGAGTATTAACATACTTACTTGATCTGCTTTCCTCATCCATCCTTTGCCTAGGTGGAAGGGCACATTCCCTGATTAAAGGGGTACATCCTGTGAAGACTGACTTTGAAGGCAAGTCCACAATAGATGGAGAGACAATGCATTCTTGTTCAGAGCAGCCACCAACAGTGATGACAACAGCCATCAATGGGCTGGGGTCAAAGATCAGCAGTCCCTCTGTCACTCCATTCTTCTTCTGGCTCCCAGTGGAGTTCATAGGAAATCAATCTCAAATCTCAAATCCAATCAAGTCCCATCCACACAGGCCCAAGCCAAGGACACCAAAAGAGCAAATTCACAAGGCAAAACAAAGCCTTCACTCAGTCTTCTGAGAGGTAAAGTTTACCATTCCTTTGGTGGTTGTGAAAACACAGTGCAGTCACCAGCCAGGTGGGAGACATTGGGGGAATCGGTGATTCAAAACTGGAGGATAGTGATTAGGGATTAGCTAATGATGGAAACCCTGGACACTCTCAGGAAACGCCAAAATAAGAGCAGGCAGTACATCTTCAGGTGGGCCGTTCAGGAAGCATAAAACACTGAGCCAAATGTGAGCACAGAGGGTGTTTTTGACAAAGCCCCTTTCTTGTCTCTGACTCATGAAAAACAGGAGTATCATCTCCCTTGGAAACCATTAGTGTAGTGGATGCCCTTCCTACCCTCCTCAGGGCACGTGCATGACATTTGTCCTGGATGCAGCTGGAATCCATCCTTTATGGTGCATTATATCCCTTGATGCCATTGTCTGCTGGGGGATTGTCCAGATACTGAAAGTGTGCAAGCAATACTTTTCAATTACTGTACATACATTCTGACACTCTGGGCGGCCTTCTTCAATTTGCTACACAATCTGTCTTGATATTATCCACAAAGCAGGCGTCTTGAGCGTGTGGACAAAGTAACTTCTCTCTTTTGTTGCCTAAGAATCCTTTTGTAGGCTCAAATCTCTAAACAAGCTATGCAGATTAGTACATAGGAGAAGCCTGAGTGGTCTTCACTAAAAGAGGGTGGGGATGGAAATGGAGAAATGTGGACAGGACCAAGGTGAGGAGTTTCAGCCAGCAGATGTTCTTCTCAAGGGAAGGATGTGTCCAGATCAAGAAAACCCAGCCATCATATCAGCATAAATGTGGTTCATTCAGCACACCCACCGATGGTCTGCTAGGTATGCCTGGTGCCCCATTTCCCCTTACTGTGCTTGGTTAATTTGTCTTGGGGAACAATCACACTATGAAAGCTAACTATTGCCAAACACTGTGCTCAATATTTTAAGTATATGACCTCATTTCATGCTCCCAGTAATCATATGAGGTTGATATAGTTGTCTCAATTTTGCAGATGAGAAAATCAACATGCAGGCTTAAGGAATTTGGTCGGAGCTGGGATTCAAACACAGGCTTGTGAGAATCGAAATCCCATGCTTTCTACCACTTGCTATCAATCTCGGTTTCTCGAAATATAAAATCTGTTTTTTTCTCTCTGCTTCATCTTGTTCCTCAACAGCTGAGGCTGTCACAAAGGGCCTTAGAAGAACAGAGGCAGAAGATTTTGTCACTTTTTTATAGTTCTTTGGATACATGATGATATACAATTTTATTGTTACATTTCTATAAACTTATATTAAGACAAAGTTATTTCCCCCTCTTCTGTCCTATCCCATGCATCATCAGAGGAGGAGCCTGGTCAATTCTCTGCTTGGAAATCTCCCAATGCCTCTTGATTATCCTTGGGGGCCATGGTTACTCTTGGGTGTCCAAAGCTGGCCATGCCCTACTTTCCCAGGCTGACTTCCTAGCGCTGTAGTCCCCAGCCCTAGGGTTTCAACTCTGCCCTGTGGCTCTCTAGAGCTGCCAAGATTTTAGACAACAGCAGCTCTACTCGCAATATTCTGTGGGTCTGCAGAGAGTCTCACTTCAAGAAGAATTCAGAAGTTTTACAAAGTTTGAAAAGTACTTCTCAGGGAGTTCCTGTTGTGACTCAGCAGTAATGAACCTGACTAGTATCCATGAGGATACTAGTATCTACCCTTCACTGGGTTAAAGGATCTGATGTTGCTGTGAATTGTGGTGTCACAGACATGACTCAGACCCCACATGGCTGTGGCTGTAGTGTAGGCTGGTGGCTACAGCTGTGATTTGACCCCTAGCCTGGGAATTTCCATATGACCTGGGTATGGCCCTAAAAAGACAAGAAAAAGAAAAAAGAAAGAAAGGAATGAAGGAAGGAAGGAAAAGAAAGAAAGAAACAGAAAGACAGAAGGATAGAAAGGAAGGAAGGAAGGAAGAAGGGAAGGGAGGAAAAGAAGAGAAAAGAAAAGAGAAAAGAACTGTACTACACTAACCCAGCCACACCCCAGATCATTCACCTGAATAAGTGACTCTCCTTACTCTACACCTCTGTTCAAGCTTCTACTTCTCCTGAACTTCTCTCCCTTCCAACACTGTCCTTTGATGTCTTTCAAGTCCTTTGAGCTCCAGTTGTTATATCACTGCCTCAATGTCCTTCCATAGCTCTTTGCCTACACCGCTCTTGCAAACCTTGCCACATCCAACCTTGCAGCATGGTTAGTTGTGCTGATCTCATCTTGTCTCTCCCACTGGACTCCAATGTCCTACCCTAGGATTGAGCAGGCAGAGACCACATCTGTATTTCCCTTCCATATGTGTGTTCCCTCAAAATCCACTGTTATGTACTGATCATGTCAGACAATTAATAAATATGTGGTGATTTGAACTTAACTGATATTGATAATTAGGTATCATTTTAAGCAGTGAGTCTGGTAAATGGATTGGCGAATACCATTTTCAGTTCTTGAAAATTTTATGGTTTAATTATGTGCCCTTCCCCCATTCAAAGATATGTTGCAATCTTAACCCCCAGTACCTCAGAATGTGACCTTATTTGGACAAAGAATATTAAGTTAAAATGAGGTCATTAGGATGAGCCTTAATTCGATATGACTGATGTCCTTCTGAAAAGGGGATATTTGGGAACAGAGATGACACACATAGAAGGAAAATGATGTGAAGACATTGGGAGAAGAGGGCCATCTACAAGCCAAGCAGAGAAACCTGGAACAGATCTTTCCTTCACACCCCTCGGAAGGAACCAACCCTGATGACGCCTCGGTTTTGAAATTCTGGCATCTCAATCTGTGGGAAAAATTTCTGTTTAAGCAGCCCAGGGCATGGTACTTTGTTATGGCATCCTTAGCAAACCAATATAAAAGCCAAATGTTGCAGGGATCAACGAAAGCTTTCGGTGCCTGCCTTCATAGAGCTTTCCAGCTCTCAGTGGTTAGGCAGTAAGTGCTATATTCACGTTCTTCCTTTGAATGATCCAGGCAGAGGTGTGTGTGTGTGTGTTACAGATACCTTTGGGATATATCTTTCTTCAACTGGAGGTCTACTGAGGATCAGGCATGGATAGGATCATGCTAGGATATAGCATGAACACATTCATGGCTTTAGTTTTATCTCTAAGTTTCTAAATTCCTTAAGCACAAAAATGATGACTTTCATTTTTCTTGTATCCTCAGTAGCATCTCTCTATCTATATGGACATGGTGTGAATGCTGAAATACCAATAATTCTACACTTCCTCTGAATTCCGCTGTGTGATGTCCCTCCCTTCTGGACCTCATCACTTTCTAAATCTTCTTACAGTTTCATGTGCATGCATGTTTCATCTTTCTTTCCAGACTATAAACTTTTCGAGGTAGAGTCCATAGATGAACAATACCCAGTACTCAGTAATAAATACATATTGAATGATGACTAGATAAGCAGGGAAGGGAGTGAAGAGAAGGAAGCAGTGGCTAGACATCTACTCTTTGAAATAATTGAGAGGAAAACTTAGTCCAAAAAGGAAAAGGGGGCAGATTATCATTCTTTGGCTCTTGATTTAAATACATGATGCTGAGGTATGCCTGGGGCTCATTTATAATTATTTACAACCTGCAATGTCAGAATCTAATGGATAGAATCTAAAGATGCATGAGGGAACCTATGGAATATTCATTTTGGCTGTCATTGACCACAATGATAAATAATAATAAATAATAATAATAGCTAATGTTTATTGATCTCTTCCTATGGACCAGCTACTATACTAAGAGTTTATACACATAATTTTACTTAATCCTCCTTAAAACCATATAAAATAGATGATACCATTATCACTAAAATATAGCTTCAAGAGATGTTAAGTAAAAAACTCAAGGTCTCAAGACAGGAACTAGTGGAGCTGGGATTCCAATCCAGTTGGTACAACGCCAGATCCTAAGCTCATGACCTCTGCTACAAAGACTCATTTATAAAACGTCCTTGCCAGAAGCAGCCAAAAGCTCTAGTCCTGTTTGCAAGGTTGTCTTTTGTGACAAAAATTATGAAAAAACTCTGGTTTCACAATGCATATTGTTTTGTTTTATAATGTATACCCTTTCCTGTATATCCACTTGTCTCTAATTAAAGAAAGGTGAGCAGAGATTTTGATGGAGAAACACACAGGCAGCTTTGAACACCAAATATTTCATGTACAGTTTGGTTTTTCATATTTACCAGTGGTCAATAAATGCTGATTTAATTGAATGCATTCATTTTTATGAAATAACCAAGAATTATTTCTGGATGCCAGGCTTTGGATGCTGTTTGCTCCTCATGATGATTGAAAGCAAAAGACCAGAACCATCATCATAACAGAGATTAGAATCTGTGTGAGTAGAGGGAAAGAGGAGTAACTTTGTATTATAGCTTATAAAGTGGCCCTTGCAAACATTTTAAGGCTTTTAGTTTAGAAGTCAATGCATTCTTTTTTTTCTTCCCTAGAATTTTATTTGTTTATTCAGCAAATGTTTTGTGAGTACCAGACACTGTTATGCACCCCTAGGGATACAGGGTGAGCAAGACAGTTTCTCTGTGCTCACTGAGCTTACAGTCTAGAGGGAGAGACAAGTATATAAACAACAGGTGGCTGTAGTCGGGTGTAACGGGGGAGATGATGGCAGAAATAAGGTGCTATGGGAGCACATGGGGTAACTTACACAGGCCTAGGAGGCCAAGGAAGTCTTTGTAAATTCTAGAATCTTTGGGTAACTTTTTTTGAAGAATGAGATTTTTTTAGATAAAAATTAAATATTACCTCATAAAGCCTACGACTATTAAAGATACTTTTATTAAGTTTGAAAGATGGCAGAAGGTCTTCAAAATGTTCTCTTAGGAGTTCCCGTCCTCTTAGGAGTTCCCGTCATGGCTCAGTGGTTAATGAATCTGACTAGGAACCACGGGGTTGTGGGTTTGATCCCTGGCCTCGCTCAGTGGGTTAAGGATCCAGCGTTGCCGTGAGCTGTGGTGCAGGTTGAAGACGCGGCTCGGATCCCATATTGCTGTGGTTGTGGTGTAGGCCAGCAGCTACAGCTCCGATTAGACCCCTAGCCTGGGAACCTCCATGTGCCACAGGTGCAACCCTAGAAAAGACAAAAAGACAAAAACAAACAAACAAACAAAAATGTTCTCTTGACCAAATGGCTAGTGATCCAACTAAGATAAAGACCACCTCTTGGAGGTTCAAATCAATAGAAGTCTCACCACCTGAGGAGGGATTGTGGTGGAAGCATCCTCTTTCTCATCCAAAGGGAAGTTTGCTGAGTCCAGAAATGCTGAAGGCTGGAAGAGGGCGTTATTGTGTTTCTAAATCTGGCCTAAATGACTCCCACCAGGTAGCCTGTTAATTGTCGATTTAATGGCCTTTTGTGTCACATTGTCTGTGGATGTGTATCTCTCCTAATCACACCCCCAGAAACTGGAGTTACCTGATCAGAGTGCTTCCATATCAACTTTTCCATCCTTGGATGCAATTTCAGAATAGTTCTCCATCAGAAAAAGCAGCGGGATTCTATTAGAACATCTATTATCTAATACAGAAACATAGTTCCTTCACCACAGAATCTTCTTCACAAATGCTGAGTGTTTCAATAGTATTACAACCATATAGTTGAGGGCAATTTAGAGCCTATTTTTAAAACAGTATATTGGATTCATCACCAATGCATAGATCCAGCTTTCTGTGTGTTGAGATGCCACCTAGTGGACTGTATTCCCTGCAAAAAGGAAAACAAATCCTTTATGAATTACGATCTAGCATTTTCTTCCTAAAATTTGAGGTTCAAGGAACAAATCTTCTTAACTAGGGGAAACTCTAAATTTAAAGTGTAACATCATATATTCAGCATGGGTTCATCTTGTAAGGGATCCAATTTGGAATTCCCTTTAAACATTCTACCAAGGGAGATTTAAAGGAGAGTATCAGAAAGTATCAGCATCAAAGGATTGGTTTTGAGTTATCATAGGTGGTAGTGGAAAGACGAAAAATAATGCAAACTAAAAGTAGCCTGTTTTACCTAAGGTGATTAAGATTTGGAGCAAATAGAAAAACTAGACTTCATAATTCAAAGTAGATAACAAATTTAGATATATAATGATTCGCAACTTCTTACAGGATTAGGCATCTTTAATGTACCTCAGGGTTCATTGAAGGCTGATGTTCAAAGAATATTTCTTGACTATCTACTACAGCACTAAGCCAAGGACTGAGGTAGAATAGTGAGAAAAACTAAACAGGAAGCAGAAAGACACTCCTTCAGAACATTGTGGATTTTGCCTCTTAATTTTACAGCATTATGTCACTATTTCACCCATATTTTCTTAGGTGTAATCCTAACGGAATTGATTGTTCTGTTACTAAAGGCCAAAGAGAACTCTAAGATGATGTGAGCTCACTGACTTTCCAGAATTCCAGGACTCTTAGGAGAATTGTATGTAACATCTATGGCAGTAAGCTTGTTCAAGCAGTTTGATCTTTCCTTTGACTGAAGATCAATCTGACCATTTGCTACTGTGGGCTTTGGGAGAATTCTTCATACTCACCTGAGGTTGGCTGAGAGTTGCTCACCTTTCACAGAGTGCTGAGATCATTTCCATAAGGCCTGGGTATCAAGCTATTAAAAGGACAATGAAAAGGACCAGCGTCCACCAAACTGAAAATTCAGTGCACATCTTTTTTTTTTTTTTTTTGGTCTTTTTAGGGCCGCACTTGCAGCATATGGAGGTGCCCAGGCTAGGGGTCTAATCAGAGCTGTTGTTGCTGGCCTATGCCAAAGCCACAGCAATGCCAGATCCGAGCCGCATCTGTGATCTACACCACAGCCATGGTAATGCCAGATCCTTAACCCACTGAGCGAGGCCAGGGATTGAACCCGAAACTTCATGGTTCCTAGTCGGATTTGTTTCCGCTGCTCCACGATGGGAACTCCTCAGTGCACATCTTAATTCAGATGACTCTCCAGGATTATGTGAATGAAGGGGGTGGGGAGAACTGAGGGGGCTGAGTGGAACATCTTGCTCTTCTATCACTTTGGTGGAAGCAGTAATTGCTCTTGAGTCCCTTTTTGTTCTCCAAACCACTCTATGGAAAACAGCATGAGTTCCCATTGTGAATCAGGGGATTAAAAGCCTGACTAGCAGCCATGAGGATGCGAGTTTGATCCCTAGCCCCCCGTCAGTGGGCTAAGGATCCCATATTGCCACAAGCTGCAGTGTAGGGCACAGACATGGCTGGGATCCTGCATTGCTGTGGCTGTGGTGTTAAGTCAGCAGTTGCAACTCTGATTTGACGTCAACCGGGAACTTCCATAAGCCACAGGTGTGGCCCTAGAAAAGGAAACAACATCAAAACTTGCCAGAAATCTAAATCAAAGGGCAACCTGGTGCTTTTGAGTAAAAAAGAGTTAATGAAAGTGTAGCCATGACACTTGGTACTCTCTCACAATCTTCCCTACTTTTGGTGTGCTCTCGGTCCTAGGATCCAGCAGTACAATCTCTATGAAAGATGTCTCATGCACATGAGATGTACCAGTAACAAGGGCCCACAAAGCTCATGGAGTTTCAGCAACATAAACGAAGTCATAGTGAGTGGATAGTGTGTGAGCTCTGGTCTCAGGGACCCTCAGGTTTGACTCTCATCGCTACTTGTTACCAGTGGTGGGAATCTGAGGTGAGCAACTCAACTTCTCAGAATCTCAGTTTCTTTTTCTGTAAAAGAGAATAATAACAGAATCTTGGAAAGAGTCGTAAGGATTCAGTTAAGTCTTGTTAAGGAAAGTGCTTATCACAATGCCTGGTATGCAGCGAGTTTTTAATTTAGCTCAGTTAGCTACTATTGTTATGACTTATGATCATTAATACTTAGCAGTATCCTGGGCTTTACTTGGATAATGTTTGGCTAGTGCATTCAATTCTGGATGACACATTGTAAGGGGGCTTCAATGTGATAAATGAGAGTGAATTCAAAGAACTTCTGACCAGCTATATCATGAAATGCTGCTACTCAAGGTCTAAGTGAGAAAGTTATGCTGGAAAAGGACCACAGTAGACTTCGACTATTGAAAGGCCTCTCACATGGAAGAAGGGTTCAGCTTGTGTCTTGTAGCCCCAGACATAGAACCAATCAGAGTGAGTAGACGTTATAAGCACATACATTTCAGGTATCTAAGGAAAAATTCCCCTTAGAATGGCCTGTCTGAGAAGGTGGTAAATTTCCTGTCCGTGGAGGTGCTTAAATCTGGATGACTAGTTGTCATAGACTTTATGTTGTGGGGGAGGGGAGAAGGCTACATTCCAAGCACTGGGTAAGTATCTGGATTAGGAGACTGTCCAAATCTCATTCAATCCTGAGAGTCTCTCTTTCCAGGATAATGAAAACAAAGAGAAAGATGTGACAGAGGCAAGAGATGGAGGAAGGCAGCCATCCCAATTTCCTTCCTTTTCTCTTTTGCTCCTGGGTGGTATGGGATTTAGCAATGGCCACCACTAGCCTCTAAGACATGTGGGGGCAAATGAGAAAATGGTACCTGCCCTGGTTTGATGCAACATTGTGATTGCAGGAGTCAGTGAGATGGCAGTGTCTTCATGAAAATTCCAAGAAGGAGCCTCTTGCTCTGGGTAGAGGTATGGCGAGAGGGGTAAAGATGAATTTCAGCCCCCACTTGCCTTCTCAGCTGGGCACTCCTGTGTAGTGTATAGCCTGTACTGCTGTGTGCAGCCATCCGACCTCTACCCTTCTGGTCTCTTCCCTCAAGATAAACTGGCAGGCACCTTCCAGTCTTCTTCAGCCCTGAGGACTTGGGAATGTGACTCCAGCAATATGATCGTTATACCCAAGAGCATGTGGCTTAACGTGAAAATTTTGTGAAATGCATTACAGAAGGTTGGCTAAATAATGATGAATATTTATGGAGTTTGGCTGCCAGAGTTCATTTTCCCTTCTTATACATCCTAATTTCCCTGTGTCCACAATCGAGATAGCATAATTTCAGGGTCTGATCTTCTCCGTATTTTCTTTTTCCTGCCTCCTTTCATGGCAAGGGACTCAGCATGTAAACTGAGCTTGGCCACAGATATCACCTCCTCTCCCGAGACTTGCCTTGCTGTCCTGGATGCCAAAGGATTGCTGTTCTGCTTCCTGCCTTCTGCTTCTCAGGCTTCCTGTCTATTTCTAAGGCTGGCGTCCTCCCATTCTGTAAACCTCCTGTCAACCTTCCTGTGATCTCCTGGTTGCTTATGTTGTCAATAGTAAATTCCTGTCGCTTGCAACCAAAAACTCTAACTGCAATATCAATACTAAAGTTGAAAATAGTAGGCATCTATTAACGATAGGAAAGTCCTGTGAGTCAAAATCTCCACGGCTAAAGATTAAACTTTCTAGGCTGGGATTATGTATCACCTGCTGGTTCAAACTCCATTCCTGGAATAGCAATAATTATCATGTTAACTTCACATTTATTGAGCACTGATTGAGTGTTAGGCTCAGGGTTTTATATACATCACCTCATTTAATTCTCACTGCAACTGTTTTAAAATAAACACTAATATTATACTCATTTTAAAGAACAGAAAACTGTGGCTTAGACTACTTAACTCAATATCAAGTTAAGAAGTGGAGGGTCCTTATTTAAAAAACCCAAGTCCGGGTCACTTCAAGACCTATGCTTATAATCTCTCTAATATTCTGCCTCTTTTTCCTCCTTACTGATTTACACATGAACACTTGTTCATTATTTTCTCAAATAATGAAGTAAGTCACAATTAATTAAATAATAGGAAGTTTTTTTTTTTTTTTTTTTAAAGCATATTTACAAATTGTGAGCTAGCTTTAGGAAAAGACTGAACTTCAGTTCATTTACATAGCCATGTCTTAGCTCTTGCTATTTATGTGTTCTGGTCAGGCCTCATTCTTGGTGTTTGGGGGCAGTGCACCATCTCAGCTGGGTCTTTCCTGCCTGTTAAATATCCACTGGATTGAGCACTCTCCAAGCTCCTAGCAAGTTCATTAGTTACCTGAAAATACCTACCTCATCTGTCATCAACACTCAAATGGCCTGCGGGATTTTTCATTTCCACTCCATTTTCCAAACCCTTTCTAGCATTTACCTCCCACATCTGGAATCAATCCTGACCAGAAGCAAAACGCTGAACGGTTGGGCTCCTCCCCAGGGCGGCCTTTCTCCCAAGGAGTGACAAGAATATCTCGCGTATGAATTAGCCATTCTCTTCTAGAGGAAGCTGCCATGGCAGAGGCAGCTTTCATGCATTTTAATTTGCTCATTTACCCCCTTCGTCTACACTTGTTTAAGCAAAATATTTAGTTTAACATTTTCAGTCATTACAGTCTAAAAAAACACACACGTACTTGAAAACTAGATTTGTTTGAGTTGCAAATTGTGAGAATCCTTTAAAAATACTCAGCTCATTATCCTTTTATCTGTCTCTGTAGAAAAGATTTCAGATAGTCTCAGAAAACATTGCTGACTTTCAAGGCTCCGCCGCTGCCCACACCACGGTTTCTGTCTGTCTGACACCCACTCGAGAGAGAAAAGAGAGTATCAGTGTGCCAATTACAAGGAAGTCAATTATAGGATTTTGATTTTAAGCTATTTTGTCCCCCTTTCTAAGCAGCCTAGAGGCCAATATCACAGACTTCTAGAATTGTTTTCACAGGACAATTTTCAGTTGCTTAGGAAGAAAAGACAGTTGACTTGGATTTTTCATTCTTACTTTCTTTTTCTTGGTGGGGACTGAATAAGAAAAGGTGACCTCAAGACACTAAACTCCAGATGTCTTTCTTTGGAAATCTTTTCAAGGAGAAAACAAACACACAAACAAACGACCCCTAAAACAAAGGGTAATGCAAGCTGCTTTCTGACAGCCCCTAGGAAAATAGATGTATGCATATGGAAAAAGTCAATCTCCTGTTAAACTGCATTATTTTAGTAATATAGCGATCCTGTCCTTAATTTTAAATAACCAAAAGATTTAGTTCTGGAAGAAACGACAATAAGAAACATGTAAGATGTCCAATATATATCAAGATATGCCCTCAGCACGTGCAGGGAGATTATCTATGCTGATGAAGTGAAATATTACTATGGATAAGACAAAGTTACAAAACACAAGAGAAAAAAATAGAGCGAGAGGCAATCAGGAAGCTAGAAAAGCAATTTTCTATCGAGTCCATGATTTAAGATAGTGAGTCTAGGTGTTTTGTTCTGCTTTCTTTAAGGTCAATAACTGAGCCAGGAAGAGGTTTCTAAGCTGAGTTAGTTGTGAGTGTTGGTGAAGGGTCTAGCCTGTGCCAGTCACCATGCTAAGTGCCTTCTCGACCGTGATGGCATCCACTGTGCAGCCTCCCACATGCGCTAGGCACTAGCCATGGTGGGGAATTTGGACGAAAGATCAGGCCCCTCTCTATCCTTTTCTTACACCACGGGGCAATGCAATGGGGAAACCGCTGAGAAAGCAAATCCAACCTCCAGATTGAAGGAACAAAAACAATGTGAACAGTGAGCTCTTTGAAAAGAAAACTGCTTCCCTATGGTAGAAAATAGGGGGCCGGGGGCCCATGCAGGGAGCCCAGCAAGCAGGGAAGGTGGGCCCTGGGGAGTGTGATATTACACAGGAACATAATGGGGTTGACTGCATACTTGTCTAATTACTGGAGCTATTAAAATCTCTATAATTTAGATTCAGGCAAAAAAATAAATAAATAAAATAAAGGCTTCTATAAATGCATACACATGCTCCTGATTGGATTTTATGAATCCACCCCTCGCGATTCTAAAAGCACACCACCCTGCTGTGTACATGTGGCTGCTAAACCTGCGTGACCTTCTCTCCCGGGCCTGCCCCTGCCTCCAGACTAGTGTACTCTGTTACTGTAATAAGCAGTTAGGTTAGATAAGGTGACGGGTGACGGGATCATCTGTGTTGAAGCCGAATTATAATGCCTCGGTCAAGGGATTTAATCTAAACCAAATGCTTTGGGATTCTGAAAGCTCCAGGAACAGAGAAAATGTAAGTTTTATATTTGCCCAAGTTCAAACAGAGAGCAGACAGAGAGATTCCAGAAGCTCAGAGAGTGGTAGCAAAAAAAATGTTGTTTCTCCTGAGTTCAATCAAAGGAACAAGAGCGTGTACTCTGTATTCACCCCCCCCTTTTTTCTCTCTCCTCTGTGCACTTGCTTTTTTTTCTGGACACAAAGGAGTGTTATCACTTACTGCCAAACTGAACCTGATCAAAAAGTTCTTAGCACATAGTAGGTGCTCAAAAAAAATACTTCTTGAATGGACAAATGGAGTAGTTGTTATGTAAGGAGTTAGTGCTCATGCTTTCGGTGTCAGGCTTCATTCTGCCCCTTCTTCATTATGAGACCACAGGCAAGTTACCTGATGTCAGTGCCTCAGTTTCCAGATCTGCAAAATGGAGCTAGTAATTCTTGTGAGCGCTAAACAGGTTAATGAATGTAAAGAACTACCATGGTGTCTGATGCTTAGCAGGTAGTTCCTCAGCCAACACTCATTGATTTCAGCACCTGAGCTCCTGCCTCCTGGGAGACAACTCCTTCTGACCACCTGGTGGTGATGGAAGAGGTGGTGGCGGTGATGACACTGTAGTTCTCCTGAGATAAATATAAATTCTGTAACATTTTTGAGGACATCTCAGCATTTGTTATACTTTGCCTCTGTTAGAAGCTGGCATATCTAAACGTTTAGAGTTTTCTGCTGAATCAGTGTTTGCCAGTCTATATTCAAGACACAGACAGGCTAGGTGAATTTCCCAAGGTCACACAGCCTGATGATAACAGCAGACCTAAGTCCTTATTTACTAACTCCAAGTCCACTGCTCTCTTCCCCAAACTCTATAAAAGAGTGCTTCCAAAGTAGCAAATTACAGTGATTATTCTCTGCAAAATGATATTTTGAAATTTTGAAATCACCATTCATTTACTTAGCCATTCAACAAAGTTTTTGACAACTATTGTGCATTTGAAAAATGGCTTGTCCAGTGGCTTTCTATCCCTTTATTCAATTTCATTCCTTCATAGCATTTATCAACGGTTGTTTTCTCACTTCTTAATTTGCTTCCCTTTTTGATGGACTGTGTGTTATCACTAGGTTAGTAAGGTCCATGAGAACCAAGACTCTGTCTCGTTCGGCACTGTAGCCCCTGCTCCCAGAGCAGTGATAGCATAACATAGAAATTCCATAAATATACACTGTATGAATAAATGATGCCAATTTCCTCTGAGTTTGGGGTACTCCTTGCTGTTCAAATACTTGAGTAAACCAGAACCTTATAAATGTATGTTATCAATAGCCCTTTAAAATAATTTTGGCTAACTTTCAACTATAGCATTTGCCTCCCACCTCTGCTATTGAACATCAGAAGGTCCCTTCTCCCAACTTACATGACTGTTACATAATCCTTCCCCTACTGGCCACAGGGAAGCTCTGAGATGTCTTAGATTGTACCCATGAATGAAAGAAACTCATCATCTTGTTGCCTTAAGTCCTGGGGTGTGGTGGTCCTTCACTTCTGTTGACGGAGCAGTCGCCTCCTTCATTTCAGCTTCAAAATTCTATAAAACAAAAAATATCTTACTTTGAACTATAAGCCTGTGATCCCTTTCTTTCCCCTACAATAATACATTTATACTTACTTCTTTTATATCTGCATGAGCTCATCTGCCTAATTTTGAAGATTATTCCTTTTATTCAGGTAAGAAGGAAATATGCTTTTCCATGCTTTAGCACATCTGGTGCTAAAAACAAGTTTTAGGGGGTAGAAGGAAATATAATTCTCATGTCACAAAGGAGAAAGTAAGAAGCACAGCCAGAGTGGAAAGTCAGCTCATTGTTTGATATTTGACAAAGATTTAGTGAGCGCCTACTGTGTTGCAGGCATCATGCTAAGCTCTGAAACAAAGCAGAGAAGAGACAGAGCCGCTTTGTAGGGCACCTTTGGCTCCAGGTGCAGTGTCCTTTTCTAATCTGAGAACTCCAGCCAAGGAAAGCAATATTAATCATAATCCAACATCTTTTCATATAAAGGGTTAAAAGTTTTAAGGAGGTTTCTAAACAATACCTTAAAAGGAGTTAGAAGGCATTTTAACATCATTTCTGGCTGACTGCACAGGATCCTTTGACTACATTAACTGAAGTAGAGCTGTAACATGACTTGGGATAAAATAATCCAAGTATCTAAATGTTTAGAAGCACCTTAACCCTAACCCCTAACCCCGATCCTAATGTTATATAAGTGCACAAACAGAAGAGCAGTGGATAGAACTGTGAGTTCCAAACCAAGATGCCCTATTTCTCTATGGACAAGAGGCAGTGACTCTGGGCAGGTTCTGGATACCTGTGGTCACTTTTCTGCTGAGTTTCAGCTCCCAACTGCCAGGGCTGTCAGTGTTCCCCATTATTCTCCTGACAGACAAAAGGGAAACAGCATGTATTCCCTTCTGTCTGTAAGAACAGGAAGTAAAACGGCTTCGTGATTGTAAGAAATGTCGACTTAATTAGCTTTTTCCTTCCAGGTAATAAGTGTTTTCTCCAAGGAATGCACAATATTAACAAGACTGTTGAAGTTTATATTTCCTTATCTTTCCCACTTAAGATCCATAGATGAAAGAAAAAAATCACACTCAAAGATGATAAGAAATCTTCATGGTTTATTGTTTTTTAACATAACAAGATAACATGACCACAGTGAAAGCAAGAATTTGCATCTGCTGACATTTCGAAATCTTCCAGTAAGAGGTACGTCCCATGTCCCTCCAAACCGTAAAGACATGGAAATCAGAAATATCTTCTCATATCAGGAGTTCTTTGCTTGGAAGTTCACGAGTGTTTTTCAGGGAGGCCTGTGAATGCCATGAAATGGTATGAGAAAAACATTTTTTATATGTGCCTTTTGTAAGTTTATGGCTTTTCAAAAGATTCTCAAAGGAGTATATGAATCAAAACAGTATGAGAACTCCTTTACAATAATCTACTGAGGTTTTCAATGTTGTCCATTCATTCATAAGTAATTTCACATAATTTTTGGATGTTTCTTCAAACTCGGCACTTGAGACAAAAATGTATAATCATCAAAGATCTATTTTTAAGAATACCAGTTGCCTAGTTTACACGACGCCATTTATTTCATTTGCCCAATATTGAGAAATGTTTCCTGCCACTGAAAAGCAGAGGGGACTATCCAACTATAACTCGATTTAATCTGACTCTGAGGATTGTAGTTCCTGAACAGCTGACTGAAATCAAATTCCATAAAGCAGACCCTCCATTTCCATTGTACTGCTGTAATTTTGGTTCGCAGTTTAGCACGAGTGGAAGGTGGCTGAACCTTGTCTTGCTGTCACATTGCTCTGGCAGTGGGACTGCTGGGCCGCATCACTGAGGCCTTGTGGGCAGAGCCCTGCCCCAAGTGAATGAAAATAAGAGTCTCTGTTGTCTACGCAATTACCATCTAGCTGGGGAGACAAAATATGTGCTCCACACATATGCAATTTTTTTTCCCAACAGGCCATACTACAGAATGGAAAGACTAGAGAAAGTATACAGATTTTTCACTAGAATACAAAATTGCTATGGCTAACTCTGCCCTTGAGTATCATATGTCTTATTATGAATTTATAACTTATAACTGATGTATCAGTGTTGGTAATTCTTCAAAATCTGACCATGAAAAATCCAGTTATTTTGAAGGATAAATTCCAGGACTCAATTTTTAAATAAATGACACAGATTTCTTTTCTAGAAGTGGATTTTCCTAAAATTTAGAGTCTTTGGCAATCTAAATAATTGGCCTATCAGTCTTCTGTTTTTAAGTAGGTGAAAAAAGTTTTCTATCCTACAAGGGACAGAGAGAGAAATACATGTATATATTATACACACACACACATACACACACATTTATTTATATACACTCATATATACATATGAAGTAAAGTAGAAGTTGATATCTTAAAAATATTTATCAGAAGAGGTGCATTAAAACTTGATAAGGTTTGTAAAATTTATAGAGGCATCACCTTCAAGGCCTGATGTGAGTTATGAAATCTAATTTTGTTTTCATAGCTCTGTGATAAAATTTTATCAATGTTATAAAAGGAGCCTTTACTAAGACTGACCGGAAATCTGAACTATCTGGCCAGGCAATAAAAACACATTCCTTCGCTGCAAAGTGTCAGACAAGCAAGGTTTAACTGAAATTGATCGATAAGTCTTCCTTTCACAGTTGAGTGCATTCACTTTACCTCATAGGATAATAGTTTTTTTTAATGGTTTTTCCATTAATATCAGACTTCAGTGTTAGTAAGAAGCAAGAAAGACATAAAAGGGAGAGAGACATGCCATCAAGAAAGAACGTTGCCATCTTTAATGGTAGAGCCCTTGCGTTCAGATGAAGTGCTTATGTGAGTGAGAGTTGAGACTTATCTTACTGATTGTTATGGGTTGAACTGTAGTCCCCCCCCCCACCAACCAGGAAAAAAAAAAAAAATTCACATGTCAAAGTCCCAAAGCCCAGCCTCTCAGAATGTGTTCTTATTTGGAAACAGACGATTGCAGATGTAATTAGTTCAGATGAGGTCATTCTGGAGTAGGTGGTCCTCTAATCCAACATGACTGGGGAAATCTGAACACAGGCACACAGGGAGAATGTCACATGGAGATGAGGCAGAGATCAGGGTGGTGATTCTACAAGCCAAGGAACACCAGATTGTCTGCAAACTGCCAGAAGCTAGAGCGGAGGCATGGAACAAATCCTTCCCTCACCCTTCAGCGGGAACCAACCCTGCTGGCACATTGATCTTGGACTTCTAGCCTCCAGAACTGTGAGAAAATAAATTTCTGTTGTTTAAGCCACCCAGCATATGGTACTTTGTTAGGGCTGCCCTGGCAACTAACACACAGATGAATGGGGTGGAGCAGTGAGACCCCTGATGGCTGGCTACGTCCCCAAGAGCCAAAGAAGGCTCCTCTCTCGTGCACACAGCAGTCTCCCCACCCCCTACCTCGGGTTAGTCATCCAAATGTAATGCACTTTGCCTAACTTAGCTGTCATCAGGGAAATCTTCCAAGCAGGCAGTGACTAAACCACCGTAAAATTATTCCTTGAAGGTACCCAATGAATTCAGGTTTAGGGTTGCTGGTAACCATACCTGAAATTTCTACAGGCTTTGAGGTTAGGCAGATCTGGGTTCAAATATCAGCTCTGCCACTTATTGGCTGATGGCTTTGGCAAGATATTTCACGGCTCAGAAACTTAGTTATCCCATTTTTTTTTTTTTTGGTCTTTTTAGGGCCACATCTGCAGCATATGGAGGCTCCCAGGCTGGGGTCTAATCAGAGCTACAGCTGCCGGCCTACACCACAACCACAGCCAACACCAGATCCGAACTGCATCTGCGACCTACACCATAGCTCATGGCAATGCAAGATCCTTAACCCACTGAGCGAGGCCAGGGACTGAACCTGCGTGCTCATGGATGCTAGTCAGATTCATTTCCACCAAGCCATGACTGGAACTCCAGTTTCCCCATTTTTTAAATGTAAAAGTAGGAGCTGGAGGGAGTTCCTGCTGTGGCACAGTGGGTTAAGGATCTGGCATTGCCACAGCTGGGATGTAGGTTGTATCAGATTGGATCCCAGTCCCAGGAAATTCCATATGCCATGAGTGAGCCTGAAAAAGAAAAAAAGTAGAAGTAGGAAAAAAAAACCAACAAACCTATGTATCCTCAAGGCAGTTATTAGCATGGAATAAAACAGACAATAGTGTGAAAGTCCAGCAGGGTACCTGGCATGTGTCCACACTCTGACAGTATTAGTGCCCTTCCCTTCCATGATTATAATCAATCTCATTTGATCCTTACACAAACATACTTGCCCAACAAATGCAGGAGGCAAGTCCTTCATCAGGCCTTTGACGCTAAGTCCAGAGATCTTTTGCTGGGAGGAAGCACCTCCCATCCTTGGCCAACACTAAGCCGTGCTGTGGCTTCCTTCTGTCCTTCTGTCGCTATGGTGAAATCTGGATTGCTGTCCTGAGGGTGAAGACGAAGGTCCTAGCAAACACTTGTAGAAAGTCTAGGGATAGGCTCCCTCAGTCAGCTGGAATTCTGGCTGTCACAACTCTTGTTGCCCAATTGCATCTCGCTACTGAATCAAAATCAGACTTTTAAAGTTGGGTGGGCTTTAGGGATGGAAAAGTCTACTTTCCTTATGTTATAGTAGAGGAAGCAGCAGCTCAGATGAGACTCAGCCAGTTGGCATGGAGTTGAGCGGGCTTATAAACCACAGACTGTTCCTTCCATCCTGTTGGGTCCCCTGGAATCACAGGGTCAGCCCAGAAATGGAAGAACCAGAATAGATCCAAAGGTATGTAAAATATTCTCGGAATAAACCACTGCCATTGAAGAGCAATGTGGCTTTAGTGGAATCGCGGCCCTTCCTAACTCTAGGCTGCTTGGACCAAAACAAAGTAAAAGTGGACTTCAAAATGGTGCTGGGATTACCGTTTATTCAGTAAAGGGGTGGGGAGGAGGATGCATCCGTGAGTGCTTTTTTGCATCTGCTCCGTGGTAAGGGTGCAGTTTACTTGTCTTAGCCCCCAGCACCCCTTGGCTCCTGGAGGAGCTCAAGGCAGTTTAAGAGCAGACAGGGGGACCAAGGAGCAGTGACTCTTGTTTGGAATCTCCTGAATTGGCTGACTCCCATTTACCTGCTGTTTCTGGCAACAGAAATCAGTCTGGATCACTTCTTTGCCACTGAGTAAATATGTTGAAAATTATTACTAGTTCAGACAAATGTTTAACTATTCTCAGATTATCCATGACACCACAGGCCAAAGTCACAACAGTCTAACCTGAGAGTGAGTTTACTTTACTTTGTGATTTATGGAATGAGAATTCGGGGCACTCTGTGGGACTAATTTAATAGGAAACATTCAGATGTCTGTCTTATAATGTCATTCATCTTTCCTTAGCCTGCCTGCACCAGGGGGCATGTGGTTCAGAGAGCAGACTTTTCTTTCTCAGCCACAAATCATCACACTTGTGCAAGAGGGTGACATGTCTTCCCTTCCAAGACAGGCTGCCTGCAGCAGAGTCAGGCGAGCAGTTAAGGGTCCGCTGGGGCACTGACAGAAGAGTGTTTTCCACTCTATCGGACCTTAGGAGTGTTTTGGAAGTTGCAATGGGCAAAGAAGAGGCCATAATCCACATTTCTTTGATTTGCCTGTGATAAAGGCTATAAAATCATTCTGCACTGGCTTACCAAGCACAAAACTCGTTTTATAAGAAGTTATATGATATTCCATGGATCGATGTGACAATGTGTGTCTTCATTTGGGTTGTTATAACAAAGTACTACAGGCTTATAAACAACAGGAATGTATTTCTCACAGGTCTGGATCCTGGAAGTCTGAGATCAGAGTGCCAGCAGCACCAGGTTCTGATGAGAACCGCCTTCTGTGCTACAGACTGCTGATCCTCATTACATCCTCTCCTGGCAGAGAGCAGAGAAAAGACAGAAGTTCTCTCATGACTCTTGTAAGGGCACTAATTCCATTCCTGAGGGCTCCATGCTTATGCTCTCACCTATTTCTAATTACCTCCCAAAGACCCCCACCTCCTAAGCTCACCATATCAGGGCATAGGGTTTTGACATACAAATTTGGGGAGGACACAAATATTCAGTCCATAACGATGTCTTGAAGAGAAGAAAGTTCTACAAAAAGGCAAACTCTGATTCAATGCTCCTATTAAAAAGCAGGTTCCTTTTTAAACCTACCAGTTACCCGAAACCTTACATCCATTCAATAAATACCCATTAATGCCTACTACATAGTAAGGAATATTCAGGCACCAGAAGGACAGGTGTGAACAAGCCTGGCTTTACTTTCAAGAAGTTTACAGACCAGTGAGAGAAAGTGCTACAGTTACGCAAAAGGGGAGGGGGAGTACACGGAAGGCAGTTCTCAACAGAGTTGGGAGTGGGGAGGGGTCAGGAGCAACCCCCCCCAGAAAGCCATAGGGGGAGAATGTGAAAAGGTAAGGGAGTAAGAGAACACAGAATTTGGGGGAACTGAGGAACATTCAGGATGAGTGGAGTGCAGATCTCTACAAGTCAAGGGGTGAGAACGCTGAGACTGCGGGGCGAGGGGAGCACAGCCTTCCCAAAGGCATAGGGCTTCTCTAGGAGGAGCGTGGTCTTATTTAGATGACAATCAGGGGCCACTGAAAGTTTTTAAGCAAGAGAGTAACATGATTTGATTTTCATTCTAGAAAGATGATCCTGGCTACTACTTAAAGAATTGAGGAGGAGCAAGGCTGAGAGTGTACAATGACTGGCAGTGTTTTCATAATAGCAGTTTTAAGTTGCTGAAATGAAAACTGACCGTTGTTGTCATTTCCTGACTGAGACAGAGTATTGTTGACACTGTCCTGTGCTGTTGTGGAGTTCGCCCCATTGCTGCTGAGAAATCCTCCCAGGAAGTTTCTTAAACCCACAGCTTTAGACCAATATACGGGCATGGCCCATATCAACTTTTTCATGGGAGCTGGGCATTATCTAACAGAGAACACTGCTCCGTGGGTGTCCTGGAGCATAACCAGGATTGACAACTCAAACACAGCCGGTGTTAGTTGGGCTGGCCTCACATAGTAGAGGGAGAAGAAGAGATGGTATTAAAAATCCAAATCCACAATGAAATTCAGACTTTCCCCTAAAAAGACAAAAAAAAAAAAAAAGAAAGAAAAAGAAAGTTTGGGGTTCTCGTCATGGCTCACTGGAAACGAATCTGACTGGCATCCATGAGGACACATGTTTGATCCCTGGCCTGGCTCAGTGGGTTAAGGATCTGGCACAGCCGTGAGCTGTGGTGTAGGTCACAGATGCAGCTCGGATTTGGCATTGCTGTGGCTGTGGCATAACCAGGAGCTGTAGCTCTGATTGGACCCCTAGCCTGGGAACCTCCATATGCCATGGGTGTGGCCCTAAAAAAAACAAGAAAGAAAGAAAGAAAGAAAGAAAGAAAGAAAGAAAGAAAGAAAGAAAGAAAGAAAGAAAGAAAGAAAGGAAGGAAGGAAGGAAGGAAGGAAGGAAGGAAGGAAGGAAGGAAGGAAGGAAGGAAGGAAGAAAGAAAGAAAAAGAAAGAAAGAAAGAAAGAAAGAAAGAAAGAAAGAAAGAAAGAAAGAAAGAAAGAAAGAAAGAAAGAAAGAAAGAAAGAAAGAAAAAGAAAGAAAGGAAGAAATTCAGCCTATCAAAATGACTTCATTAAACAAGAGGCAAGGAAAAGTCTGTTAAAAAGGGTTTGACATTCTGAATTGATTTGGGGAACAAGTCCCTGGATGCCAGAATGCCTTCAGTTTTGCCAGGATCCACTTCTTCAAACAGGCTTGCTTGTATTTAGAAGGATAACTTAAGCGTCCAACTAGCATCCATCCTGATATTGTAACCAAGGTCACAGATTCCAGCCTCAAGGTCATTTTGCTTGTAGAGCAAAGACCACCAAAGTTACACCGTCAAAACTAGCTTTGAGGATGCACTCAAGGGCAAGCCTCTTACTGACTGAAGAGGAATACTGACAGCCAACTGATTCCATTGCTAATTTCACCCTTCAACAGCAAAGGGAGAAAACGACACGCAGAGTTATGGGTTTATACTGAAAATGCCATGGAGCCCTGAATGCCAGCCATATCCACAGTTTCCTGAGCAAGGGTCAACCGCACCACCACTGCCTACTCAGGCAAGCTGTGCTTTGTATCATGTGATCTCTGACATCCTAATCTAAAATAATGAGTAAAAGGCAGCTACTGGCTGGTCTCCAGCCATTCAATCTTCCATCAGAAGACACAAAGAAAGTAATTCAGATGGTAGAGCGGCCTTGGAGCCAAAAGAAATATAAAGAGAAGACAGGAAATAGAAGCCATGAAGCAGAGAAGCCATGAGAAGGCGAGTAAGCAACTAGGGCTGGAGCAGGAGAGCTCAGGGAGAAGCAGAAAACTCACGGAAGCAAGAAGCACAGAGAAATGGGGCAGTCAAGAGCAGGAATGGCAGAACTACTGGTCATTTGGATGAAGTTAGGCTGTGCATCCAGAGAAGAGACCACCAAGGAGCCTGTGTGCTGGCCTCTCCTGTGCTTTCCCCCTTCCTTGTTAATTTCCCAAACAAACCTACACCATTGGGGCTAAATCCAGTTTATCTCTGTAATTTATAATTTGAGTGAGCTTGATTTAATATACAATGTCTATTCCAACTTTCATATTAGTGCCCTTTAATGGCTTCCCACTGCACTTAAAAGAGAAAAATCCAAATTCCTTAGCATGACCTCCACAATCTGGCTACCTCCACCCCTCTCACCTCATCTCACACCTGTTACCTCAACATTCTGGGCCTCTGCGCTCTCCAAGTAGCCACACACCTGCTGCACTCACCTGTGCATGGCCGGTACCCAAAAGAGTAAGTGCCTGGAGAGAGAGACATAGGAATTCGTTCTTTGAAAAGCTAATTTTCTTTATAGTTTCTGTCTTCTAAGGAAAGTGTCTTGTCTCTCAACCTATATGGATTTCATTTATGGGGAAAATTATGAAAATTAATTTCTCTAACACCACTCGTTAATGAAATAATAGCCTGTGGAATTTCACACGCTTAGATGAGCCTTCCAGGATGTGGATGGTTCGGGCGTCCATTAACTAGACTTAGGGTAAACAGGACAGAGCGGCTCAGTCTCCTCTGGCCCTACGTAGCTCCTCATTGGAGAAAGGGTCACTTTGGCAAATAGGGCTCCTGTTCCTGTTCCCAAACCCTCTCTCTTTACATATGAAAATGCATTAGCTATTTCCCCACCCTCAAAATCATGCTGCTCCTTGATATATGTACCATAGCCTTGACATTATTCCTCTGACCTTTAAAATAGCAAGATTTTATCAGCCCTGAAGGCAGCTTAATTAACATGGGAAGCTTCAGCACCTCAAGCTCACTTGCTTTGCCTCCAATGTCTAGGTCCTGGTTACAATCTCTGAGTGGTGAGCTCTGACTCAAGAGCATTTCCATTATTTTTCAAGGAAATAGTGATAAGAAAAGGTGAGGACATTTAGACTCAAACCCTCACACAGGCAGCAAATGCGTCTTTGCCTTCATGCCCCTGAATACAAAGGTAAAGGCAGCCAGAATGTTCTTAGAACTGGTATTTAGCTATTGAGCCATGCCCCTGACAGGCACAGAACCCTCAGCCGAGTTTCTCAGAGTTTCTCAGTGTATGGTAGCTACCACCCTCCGTCTGGGGGCTTGTCATGTGCAGACTGCCTACCCCACCTCAGGCACTGACCCTGGGACTGTGTATTTTATCAAGCTCCCCAGGTGACTCTTGTGGTCAGGAAACTTTGAGAATCATATTAAGAAAGCATTCCTTGTTGATCCACAAACTGCTCCAGGGAGGATTGTTTTTAAAATGAAAGATGAGATTTAAAGGCCCTTAGAAGAGAAAAAGCAAGGAAGACTGAGGAGAACCAAAGGCATAGAGCAAGAACAGAAAGAAGATGGAAAGAGTGGTGGAAACGAAAACAGAAGTAGAATCAAATCTTATGCTTGATGGGCACTAACCCTAGCAGTTCTGGAAGGTTCTCTCCTCTCCTCCATGCCTCTCCAACACAGTCTGCAGGATAATTTCAGGAGAGTGTACCTTTGGGCGATTTTGTTTAAAACACAGCTGCTAGTGGTGGCAGCTAGACATTGACCTTGCAACTGTCCCAGGTGGTCTGACGGAACTTACGTTCTTGGGCAACTGCACCTGGGGTTTAAACCCTAAGTTTGAAACTTCTAGGACTGATAAGTCAGGACCTAATCAATCCAGTCGTTGACTGAACCTTCTATCTATCCCTAAACCAGCACAGGAATACAGCAGACAATGAATGATAACACATCCAATTCAGAATCACCACTTTATTGCCATATAAATATAATTTCCTGTCCCTTTCATCCTCCCTCCCCCAAGCCAGTTGCACTATGGGCATAAGCACTTCCTCTCTCCTCATATATTTCTATTTGCACATATGGTACAGGGTGACAGCCTATTGATAGTAGTTTCATATTACAGACTCACAGGATTAGGAAATACTACAGCTGGCAGCAGGCACCCACTGAATATCCACTGTTACTTGGTTGGTCTGTTTTCTTTCATCAGTGCTTGCCTGAGTGGTCTTTGTTGATCCTGCTTTGCATTTGCTTATGGCCAAGCAGTCCCAAACCAGGCCATTTATGCAGAATTTTAGTTTATCGCATTGAGAGCAAAACTGTTGTTCTTTCTTTCTGCTTAACCTAGGCTTGAGATCTGCGCAGAGGCAGGAGGAAACTGGAGCCATTGATTTAATAAAACCCACTTGAGGATCATCTTTGAGTCCAAATTTCATTTAACCGAGGGCATTTGCATTTTATTTTGTGATGGTCTAGAATAACCCAGACCTGTGAGTTTTGATCGCTCCCTTCCTAATGATGCCAGGAAAAAAAATTGCTGCCCTGGTGAATTACAAATCTCAATGACACTCAGAAGCACACCTGGGCTATTAATAAAGGTTAGCTCACAAATGCTGCAACAGCCACTGGGCACAATTTCTAAGTGATTCTCTTGTGAAAGAGAACAAATTTATCTTTATGTTTTTGTGGTTGTTACTTGCTTGTTTGTTGCTTTGTCTTCTGATCCACAAAAAATAGTTACCTATTATGAACAATCAAGGACAAAATGAAAATTCAAGGTTATCATGCCATAAAACCATATTTGGATTTTGAATCATTTCCGATGTGTCCCATTTTATTAGCACCCAGATGAAATGCTTCTTATTCATAAATGTTGTCATAATCTCAGAATGTTTGTCAAACTCTCAGGTATATTGCTTTTAGTTAGTCTGCTTAGAAACATGTAACTTCACCCCAACACTTAATCAGGCAACAAAAGCTAGAGGTGGGGTAGAAACATTCAGAAAATTCCTTCTCCTGAGGACAATCACAAATGCTGGTACGCTGTCGATTAACATCTGGATCAACTTAAGGGTGTTTGCAAACCAGCAGGAAATAAATTTCTGGAGAAGGCCACAGACTCGAGGATGGTTGCTTTACCGTTTAATAATAGATGGTTTCCAGTTGATAGGAATATATTGAAATGTGACACACACACACACACACACACACACATATATATATATATATATATATATATATATATATATATATGTGGCTGATTCAAATTTGATAAACATGTCCCCAAAGGAAATTACTGGATTTATTAAAATCCTCAGAAGGCTGAAAAGAATTGCAAAAGTCTTATCCCATAGTCCTTGCTGAAGGTGGAGTAACTGCTCCCCAGTCCACCTTCCAGCCAACCAAAGAGGAAGGTCAATAATAAAGAAAGAGCAGGGCTGTTCGTAGTCTAAGTTAAAAGTGGCTATGAGCTGCCAAGATATCCTGGGCAAGCTGTCGTTGACAAAGTAAGTGTTGCTGCTTGCTGGTAAAATGTGATGTGTTGATGACTGTTATATTACATCTAAAATCCCATTTACTAGTAATAGGAAAGTTCAGTTAAGAGTTCTGCCTTATGTCTCCTGGTGCTTGATACAATGTTGTGTGATATTACCAATTTTCGCTTCAGGCGTGTTCACAGGCAACAGTGAAGACTTCACAAGAATGTGCACATTTGATCCATGGTGAAATTATGCCATTTTCATAGCGACTCAACTTTTCCTTGGCAGCAAAATGATAGGTACTTTTGCACCTGGAGAAATGCCTTTGTTTTCAAGGAATTTTGAAAAAAAAATAACAAGTTCTGTGTCTATGGGGATTGTAATCCAGTCATTGTAAGAAGAGGCCCAGCAGGTACTGGCCCACTTTCTGACCTGAAGCATATTCTTTAACCCTTCTTGTTACACAAAAGGAAATGCAAAGTGGGGGGTCATGTGCAATCTTTTTCCCCTACATATCACAAAGCTGTTCTGGAAAGCCTTCGTCTCTAACATGGCACAACACATAGAGAGGATGTCTGTGAAAGGGCAAATTGCTGTGGATGTGTATAACATGAAATTTCACCTCCATGTGCTCTGCTTTTAGTGGCATCAGAGGCAGCCGGAATTTATTCATGCAACCCTACTGATTTGCAGACTGGGAGTAAATACCAGGCCTTTTGTGGCGATTACCAAGAGCCCCCTTCAGTAGAAATGATCTCCTGCCTTCTTGCATCACATTAAAGTGGTGGATTGAGGAGTGAGCCCAGCTGAGCCATTCTGTACACACCTAGCCAGGTTGCAATTTATATGCAGACAGAGACATGAGTGGCTTTCAGAGGAAGGGAGAGAAGAGCATGTCTCTGCAAATTTTCCACCAGAACCAGAACCCAAACTCTGATTTGTCATGTCTATTTTGTCAAAAAAAAAAAAAAAAAAAAGATTCTTCGTCACAAAAAGAAATTAAAAGCTATGGTCTCTTCCTGTAGGATTGAGATGTAAGATTGCTAAGGCTCTTTCTTGAGTCCTTAAGAAAAATTCTTACATATGAATTTTCTTTCAAATAGTACATAGATCCTTTCCCTAAGTTTCTATGTTGAAGACACCATCTACCACTTTTGGCTACTGAGCTTATGTCAGGAATTATCCAGCTTCACCCCTGTGAACAACTTCTAGCTGTGCCTCATAAGGAGCCTTACCACAGGCCAGACTGAAGGGAAGAAGGAGGAGCAAAGGCAATTCATGTGGTTTGGTGGCCACAGTCAGTTCATTTTCATTTAGTAAATGTAGAATTTTAGCAGGAAGGTTTGGAAATATGGCGGTTGAGTCAGAAAAATGTCAATTTGAGCCAAATTTAGCATTAGGTGTCAAAGAGTCTTTTTTAGTATCAAATTATATAAGTATACATTTATATATTTATTATATATTTTATATATATAAATATATATAAATATGTTATATATTTAACTTATTTATATATAACATATATAAACAATAAAATAAAATACTATTTATTTTACTTGATCCCATGAAATTTTATACATATATATGTATACATATTAGTTATTGGAGTTTATTTTATTATCGAATTATATATAATATAGAAATAAAGAAGTATATATGATAATATATACTACTTGACCCCACTAAATTATTTTTCAGTAAAAACAAGTAGTTTCCTCGTTTTTTCCTACAAGAAAATACACCTAAGATAGTTATTTTACTGGCATTGCTTTGTCTAGTTTTGTTGCCTTTCCAAGAAAATTTGAGGCATCAAATGACACTCCATGTAAAATGCAAAGCAGGAGTTCCTGTGTGGCTCAGCGATAATGAACCCAACTAGTATCCATGAGGACGTAGGTTTGATCCCTGGTCTCACTCAGTGGGTTAAGAATCCAGCATTGCTGTGAACTGTGGTGTAGGTCACAGATAGGGCTTGGTTCCTGCGATGCTGTGGCTGTGGTGTAGGCCAGCAGCTGCATCTCCTATTCAACCCCTAGCCTGGGAACTTCCATAGGCTGCAGGTGCGGCCCTAAAATGCAAAAATAAATAAATAAATAAAATGCAGAGCATGTAACTATTAAAAGAAATTGCATCAAATTAAAAATGATGACTAAGCACCATATGCAAGTAAGTATACAAATACATCCACAGAGACTACCCCAAGTGAAATGCACCTTAAACTATGACGTCTGTGATGGAAATTCACTGTGGAGAGTTACCAGAGATTGCAGCTTTGCAGATGGAGACAACACAATGTCTGTGGCTTGAGGGCCCTGCTGCCTGCAGATTCTGGCATAATTTGCTCTGACCTCCACCAGTTGCTTTAACTCTGTTAAAAAAAAAAAATTTTTTTTTTTTTTGAGAAAGAAGTCAGTGTATTTACAGAAAATAAGTAAAATTTCAGGATGACGAAAGACTCGAAGATCCCTCAGAAATCCTCAACTCCCCCCATGCTGGCCTCTCTCATTACACACTTGACTTGCTTATCACATCAGATATGTGTTAACATTCTTTGAATTTCTACAGAATGGCAGTTGCTAGAGAGGGCTTCCTTCCAAGCTTTTTATAAAGCCTGAGTTGGAAGCTAACCTAGGAGTGGTCTAAAAATTGAACCCACTGAAAAGATGGTAAACATGGCATTGAGAACAGTGTTCAGATTTGATGACAAATGGCATAAAGCACCCTTTTAATTTTGTTGGGGGTTTATGTGAAAGAAACCATTCTAACAGCGTTTGATTTGTTTTGCCAAAATAAATCCATTTTTCAAAGACCCATTGTGATTCTTTGATGACTAACTTTCACATGCTAAATGTTTTTACATTGTAACACAAAAAATAAGTTCTGATTGGGTGTTTAATTTTGAAATTCCCAAGCTACCTTATTTTCTACTACATAGTTAAGCCAGCAGGTAACAGAAAAATTATAAGTAGAATGATTAATTAGATGTCCCTTTGTATAGGTATACACACACATGTATGTATGTATAAATACATATATACACACACACACACACACACACACTAGTAGCATTCCTCTCTTTTTTAAAGCATTCTGAATATTTAGATTTCTACTAAATGATTATTTTTCACTTAACTATTTCAGGAAAAATAATAAAATGGCAACCCATAGGGTAAAATAATTTTCTAAAGAGCAACTAAATTAGACTGTCTGCTATCAGACAAATTTTCTAGAACATATATCACCCACTGAAAAGAACTTAGACAACTAGAGGGAACCACTAACACTTCCAATATGAAGGTAAATATGGGGACCTATTTTTCAGAAGAAAAGAAACAACCCTTTCACACCACAGTAACCCATGTGGTTAAAGAACTGAAGATGTAAAAATGAAAGTTTGTCTACATAGCCTTGTCAAAGGTTCACAGAGCCAACATTTTTGCATTTCCAGTTTCCTCTCTTCCTTTCACAGTTTTTATTGGTAACAAGCTTGCTTCTGGGAAAGAGGCCTACATTTCTCTCTGTGTTTTCGATACACTTTTGGCTGGGTTGCCTGAAGCATACTTAGCTTTATTTATCAGAAAGGCCCAATGAACACAGTGAGGCCAGGAGGGTGGGATACAGGCAACAGAAGGCCATTCCAAGAGTATGAAAAATTTAGCATAAATAACAAAGACACCAGAAAGTACCTTCCACTGCACCATTACTTTGCTTAGTATTCAATTCTTTCAAGTGTGTTCATACACTTAATTAGATTGAAAACTCTTTCAGGGAAGGAACCATGGCTTATATTTCTTTTATAGGCTATGCACTTTGGGAACACAGAAAGCTGTCAACTAATACTTATTGATGATAAGAACCTCATTTTTGGTGTGTTCTTCTAAGTAATCACATAGTGAGGGTCACCAAGAGCTGGGGTGAGGGGTAATGGTGAAGACAGGGACAATCAAATACAAGGAATACAAAGACTGGTGCCTCTTCCTTGGTGTAGAATGGTGCTGGCAGAACATGTGCAGCATCCTCAGATCAGTGCTAGGTATCCCAATAAATCCTTGTCTTCCCACTTCTTAGTTTTCATTCCTATACTTTTGTACCTTCTGGGCTAAATGTAAAGATATGATTGCAGCTGTTTTAAAGGTTTTGGTTTATATGCCTTATTTACAACATAGCAGTAATAATTTTATGGTGACTTTTAAAAGAAATAATCTAGCATTAGTTATTTTAGGGCTCCCAGGTAATTCACTTCCTAATCTTTTATTTTCTTTTAAAATGATACCATTGTGGAGTTTCCATCATGGCTCAGTGGGTTAGGAACCTGACACCGTCTCCATGAGAAGGCGGGTTCAACCCCTGGTCTCACTTAGTGGGTTAACGAAACGGCGCTGCCACAAGCTGTGGTATAGCTAGGATCTGGTGTTGCTGTGGCTGTGGTGTATGTCGGCAGTGGCAGCTCCAATTCGACCCCTAGCCTGGGAATGTCCATATGCCGCAGGTGTGGCTATAAAAAGAAAAAAATAAAATAAAATGATACCAATGTTCTTCAGAATATCCTGAAAACTATGTCTTTGCTAATGTATACCTACACCAAAAAGAGGTTTTACATTCCTCAGGATATATAGGATAAAGGACAAGAGTTGATTTAATAACATATGCATATTCGTTTCTATTTCTAACATATATCAAAGAAAATTATCAAAGAATCAGATAATAAGACAAACATATTTACTTACTACTAAAAAAATCAATTTGTAAACTGTATACTTCTATTAATGAAACTTATTTTAAATAACTTGAAAGGTAGGAAGTCAAGGAAGACTCACTTTCCTCAGGGTTCATGCTAAAAGAAGAAACACCTTCAGAGAGGCCCTTTAGCACGTCTGCAAATAAACCCCTTGGATAAAACTCAAGACTAACAGAACTTTGATTGAATTCTTTAGAGCAAATAGTTGTCAACGGTGAGGTTCCAGCAAATAAATACATGAACTTAACTGTACTAACATGGAGTAGAAAAGTGTGGAGGCGGATAATTATTAAAAGTCATCATGATGAGGTATAAAAACTTGGTAGATAAGCTCTTTGAAGAAACAAGCGACTTCTTCAAAAACTTGGTGGAAAAGAAACTGTCATCCCTACCCTTTGGGGTAATAAAGCCATGTCCTTTGGTCACGCAGATGACCATGTCTCTTTCTATGTCGTCCCACGAGTGAATTGGCTCTCCCTCAGGGGTGTAGAGTGTTCTGGCTGGGTGGGCCAGTTTGAGCCGTGAGGAGCAGTCGTCTAGCAGCTGAAACACAAAGGGACAGACATACTGGGGTGTGTGGAATGTCACAACATAATTAGGTATTACTGAATCAACTCCTTTAAGAGAATTATTATACTGATTTGAATATTCATTTTACTTATCATTGTTAGAAAGGGGTATACAAAGAGATGGGAAGAGGGGCTTACAAAGGTTCCCTAATATGGTTAACCAGTGAGGAGCTTCACTGCTTGTCAGTGGATTTCTCCTTGTAGTTCTCTATTTTTCCAAGTGTAGAGACTTCCTGCTGTTTAAAAAATGCCTAAATATGAAAGACCCTGGCTTGAAGAATCTAGAATTGTCAGAATACCTCAATTTTTTTTTTTTTTTTTAATGGGCAAGGAGCTAGAAGAACAAAACACTAACCTGGGTTCTGGCCTTTGTCTGACCTCAGACAAGTCAGGCAACTTTCCCATGAAAGAGTTTCTTCAACTATAAAAATCAAAGTTTTGGTCTAACATCCCTGATTCTATGGTCCTATGATCAAAAGACTTTTTTTTTTTTTTTCAAATGGTATATTTGAAAAAAAAAACAACTATTTATAGGGCCCTAATTCAATTTCTCTCAAATTTCCTTGAAATATTCATAAAAGCTGTATGTGCAGATACAAAGTGTAAACAGTACTAAAAAGATTAGTCAACCTGTTGCTAGACTCCTAAGGGTGGTTCCATCAGTGTGAGTTAACACTTTAAGACAAAATAATACAAGCAAGCAGGAGGAAAAGAGGTTTCCACACATCTGCCTGTATGACTTTTACCTATCACACAGGTCATACACCTGTTCTCCCAAGACGAAGGAAAGGAGCCAGGTCCACAGAAACCTCAAGTCACCTCCAATACTTCCTTTTATAGAATGAATTAGGGGCTACAACTCACAACAAGGCAGCCTGGCAAGAGGCAGAACTGGGCACATAATGATATCTTGCATCTGGAAAATGAATAATAATATGAAAGTGAGGTAGTACAATTCAGAGAGTGCAATTTTCACCCTTATTTTGAGTAAAGGACGAATGCTTGGATATTTGAAATTATCTAAGAATACATTCCCACCTGTAGAGTGGGATGGTCAGAGAAGAGCAATGGCAGAATGGATTTAAGTGCTGTCCTACACCCCTTGCTAAATAACAGTCAATTGATAGCAATTTGATTCTGATTTAAGATCCAGGGGATGATCCTGACAGCCCCAAGTCAAAATTTAGGGTAATGAAAGAGAGCTATTTTTTTCTTCAAGACATCTCTCCTTGTACAAGGAGATCTAATGTTTTTGTCAAGACATCTCTCTTGTACAAGGAGATTTAATGTTTTTTGTCAAGACATCTCTCCTTGTACAAGGAGATATAAATAGAAAAATGAACATCAGCAACAATATGCTTATAAAATATTTTACAACATAAAAAGGTGTCTGTACAGAGGTGAAGATTTAAAAAAAGATTTACAGCACAAATACATTTTAGACAGTATCTGTTTTTCCCCCCAAGTTTGATAAAATATGACTTCCATGAACACACACACACATACACACAAATAAGATGCCAACAGCTTAAAGGAAAGGAGCAGTGCAGATGCAGGCAGAGATTATGATGGCAACGATGTTGATGAGGATGGTTACGATAGCAGGAGTTAGATTTTTTTGGCATATTTCTATCAGCTAGAAACTTTTCTGAAAGTTTCTAAGGACAACCTAATTTTATCCTATGGAAATAATTATTATACTCTCTTGGAGATGAAAATGGAGAAGAGAGAGGTTAAATATCACAGCTAAGTTCACACAGCTGGCAAGGGCAGAAACAGAGTTTTAAATTGGGATGAATAGAGAGCCAAATGAGAAGATGAAGAAATAAAAGACTCAATAGTAGAATAAACTCTGTCTGAAAAGCAGGAGAAAGCAGACTCAATACTGTAGAAAATCAAATCAGTATTAGAGGACTAAGTTTAGAGAAATCTCATAGAATATAGGGAAAGGATGAGACAAAATTTATGAGAGACAAGTTAAACATCTGGACTGTCAAAATATCAGATATACATTATTGATGTTACTAGAGAAGAATCCAGAATAAATTAAACTTAAGCAATTACCAAAAAAATAAAAGAAAATTTTCCTGTTTTAAATAATGACCTATGTCTCTAGATCAAATAGGCTAACCCAGGATAAGGCAAAGTTAATGAAAAAATGACTAGCATTTAAATACAACTGGGCAAAAAGTACGAATTTCAGACATGGGGGAAAATTTAATTATGTTAGATCATTGTTTTCTGCAACAATGAATACCAAAGAAAATGGAGTAGAATCTATGAAGATTTTAGGGGAAAAGTTTTCAATATAAGAATTCATATCCAGCTAAATTATTACTTCTGGTTACAGGAAATAAAAGATATCCTTATATATACAAAAATTCAGAAAACATATCACCAACATGCATTTCAGATTATTAGAAAATAAATCAAATTCCTTTACCATTGGAAAGTCATAATATAAAATGACTAATATTAAGCAGTAAGACCACTAGAACATGATATAACTGCTATAAAAATGGTCCCAAAATAAATCAATTTAAGAGTTTAAAATAAACTTTCATAGAGAAAAAAATAAAGTAAAAATGTAAAACATCACCAAAATGGGGTATGGGCAAGGAAAGGAAAAAACCAAAGCATTCCAATTTTCTAGTTATTTACGAGGACAAAAGATGCTATTTCTTCTTTTTTCCTTTGTTAACAATATTTACTTTTATGATTATAATCAATGCAATAAAACATAAAATCAGAATAAGAGAATCAGTTTTTCTAAAAGAGTAGGCAACATCATTAGCATGTGAACTTAATATAACTGGATTCTATTAAAATTTATATAAACAGAATGAGAAATTAATAAATAAAATTGCTTAATAAAAAAGTAAAAATTTGAGATGCTTATAAAAAAATTTACCAAAGGACAAAAAAAATTATATGTATATAAAACAATGCTACATAATTCAATATAGCTGCGAAGACTGAATATTGTAAAATGTGTTAATTCTTATGAACGTAATTGATAGCCTAACTCAACTACAGTCAAAACCCCATCAGATGATTTTTGGGGTGTTGAAATGTAATTCCAAAATTCATCTATGAAAGTCAACAGGCAAGTATATTCAAGTTAAATCTGAAAACAAAATGTATCAATAGGCAACTCATATCAGCTATTAAAATACATTTAAAAAGCTATGGTAATTCTAAAAGTAATTAGATAGCTAAAAGCATGAGCTAATAAAATTTTAGTATATTATAAAGTTTGTATTCAATCCAGCAGAGAGAACAAAAAAGATTATTCATTACATAGGGCTGAGATAATAATTTTAAGCCAACAAAATAAAGCAGAGAAAATAGCTTCACTCAAATTTTACACCTAAGGAAGTTTCACACAATTTAAAAAGTAAAAGGGAAAAACACAATTATACAAAAAACCTTGAGAAAAATCAGATGAATCTTTGTATGACCTACAGATAGTAAAAATACTATTGGAACATGAAAATCAAAGAACAAATTTTTTAAATATATTAATTTCTGTACATTGAAAAATCTCCCAGACACAATGGCAAATTTGAAAGTTGTTATAGTAAATCTGACAAAAGTTATACGTAGTAGGCTTGCTACTTTCAAAAAGAAAATTCATTTTCAGTGTGAAAAATACTTTCAACAGAAAAACAGCAAGGTATTTAACAGGAATTCACAGATTACTAATACATGGTGAAATAAAGCAAAACAAAATCACTTTTACAAGTAATTAAAGACATATAAATTAAAACATGGATATAACATTCTCTCCGGTCAACCTGCAAATGCATGTTTCAAAGTGACCACAGTTAGCACTGTTGATAGCTCCTGAAAATAGCAGGCAGGTGGGGACTTTAATTCACTACTTAGAGGAACATTAATTCCTGAAATATGCCTAGAAAGCAATCTGGCAATAGCTTTCAAAATTCTCAAGCATATTTATATAATTTGACCTAGGAATACTTCTAAGAATTTATTTGAGGAAAATAATTTAAAAATGTATATATAGGTGTGTTCATTGCATCATGATTTATGACAGCAAAAAATTACAAACAATCTAAAAAAGAAACAATAGAAAATTGGATGAATAAGTAATAACCTATCCATTTAATAGAAGATTATGATGCCAGTGAAAATAACGTTTTGTTAAAGAATGTTAAATTCGACGGGGAAAATGTCACAGTAGTTTGTTAGGGGAATAATTCAGGCTGCAAAATTATATATACCACATGATCTGCTATGATCACAATGGCAAACAAATATATAAACAACTGTGTATAAACCAATAGAAGTACAGCTACTAAAATTATAATAACTGGTTATTTATGGGTGATAGAATTTTCATCTGCTTTTCAGTGCTCTTTTTCTAATTTTAATACAATGACTGTGCATTGTTTCATAATTAGAAAACAGAACAAATGTTATTCAAATAATCAAAAATTCATAGTGATGACAATAGATTCATATGGTTTCACATGGTTTTGCAATTTTTCTAAATTTTCCGTAACAACAGTCGCTATCTTAGTCTGCTGGAGCTGCCAAAACAAATACCTAGACTGAGTGGCTCAAACAACAGAAATCTATTTCTCACAGTTCTGGAGGCTGGCAAGTCAAGATCAACGTGAGGTTTGATTTGGTTTCTAGGGAGAGCTTCTCCTGGCTTACTGACGGCTGCCTTCTTGTGTCCTCATAGGATGGGAGAAGAGAGAAACATTTCTCTTTTCCTCTTCTTATAAACCCACAATTTTTATCAGGTTAGAGCCCCACCCTTAGGTCATCATTTATCTTAATTACCTCCTAAAAGCTCTATTTCCAAATACAATCACGTTGGGAGTTAGGGCTTTAACATAAGAATGGGAAGGCATAATTCAGTTTATAGTGGTTATTATTTTTTTTCTGCTCCAAGGCAACCAAAATGTATGATAGCTGAGTTTCTATCTGGACTGGGAGCAGGGGAGAGCCGTCCTAGAAATATGTAGTTAGGTCTCTGGGAGAAACTCCTGTAGCTTGAAAAGCTAACTCCTATATTTCCCCCTACTTTATTCCTAAAATGTCACTAGTCTATAGACATTGTGACACATTGTGTTTCCTGTTTATAATCAGAAAGATGAATTTCATTTAATAAAAACACATACTAAATACAAAATATGAATTAAATCTAGAGCTATTTCACTTGGTTTTCACAAAGATCTATTTATACAAAACACTGCTAAGATACAAAAATAAAAATATAAAAATAAGATAAAAAATAAAATAAAAAATATTTTAAACATAAATTTGAAAAAAGGCATTTTTAGTACAAGTAATTTCTAAAATATCTAGTTAGCTTATCACCTTTATTGACATTCTTAATTCTCAGTTTTTCAAACACCCCTAAATTTACTCAAGTACCTTTTTTAAAGAGAGTAGTATAAATCAAATTTTTATAATTTTTGCAACAACAAAAGCTCTTAATAAAAGAACAGTGTTCTATGTATTCCTTTCCCACAGTCTCTTTTGTGTTTTCAGAGACCAGGTCCTCTCAGGGCAGGGCACATGGGCATCACAGAACCATTTCCTATTCCCTGCGGACATAAGGTACTTGCCTCTACAAATCAAAGAAATCTGCTTCTCATTCTTTCACCTTGCACTCATGCATTCAGAACTGTGCTTAGCTGTGAGAGAACACACTGGTTTTGAGATTCTGTAGAATTAGAGAGATGGTGCAGGGATGGGAGGAGACAGATGCTTCAGGACCATTGAAGGAAGAACCTGGACAGTTATAAATCAGAGAAAGATGATGGCCCTGAAGAAAAAGCCACTAACCCCAGAAAAGGGGCCGCCTTGGTGCACTGATGACAGATGAGCCTACCGCAGTTGGTGATGAGAATTGCTCCAGCCATGTTCAAAGACTGGATAGGGAGAATGCGGTTCAATCATCCAGAATAGCCACAGCAGTGAAAGAGGCTGAGGGGAAGCCGACATTTGATGGGATTCAACTACCATCTGGGGGTTTCATTACAGAAAGTAGAGTGAACGCACTTTGAAATGCACTCTGTTCCTCATTCTTCTGGTGAAAGGACCATCTATGGAAACTCTGAGCTACTTTGGAATAGGCATTGTTAGCCAGATTCCCCCAGTTAAAATGGAACCTTACTCTTCCTGTTGTTTTCTTGTTTCTCTCTCTCACACACACACACACACACACAGCCCACTCTCCTGAAGTAAAAAATTATGACCTGATGGCCTGAAAGGATACATTTCTAACTAATCACTAAAACTCTCATGCAGATCCCCCCAAAAAAAACAGAACGGAAAAGAAAGAGATTAGAAAGAACACTTTTAAAAATAAGTATTTTCTATGATTTTACTTGTTTTTTTTTATTCATCACACAAATAATGCAAGATACACAAAAAACTCAGTTATTTCAGATTTCTAGTTATTTCTATATTTACCTTTGGTTTATTCAGAATTGTTCTTATATTTCATGGAATATTTCTAAGAGACTTAGATTCAAGTGTAATTTTATTTTATTTTTTAATAAAGCAAAAGAAGAAATAATATGCAGAAAACTTTCTAGACATTTCTAAGTATCTTCCTACACACTGAGGCCACATTAATCTCCCCAAAACATTGATCTGACTATGCCACTACCTTAGGCAGAGGCAACTAGTAGCTCATACACTTTAGTCTGGGGTAGTGTAACGTACTGAGCTATGTCCTCCCCAAAACTCATAGGTTGAAAAGATACTAGGGCTCTCCTTCTCCACATGTGCACAGAGAATAGGCTATGTGAGGGCACAAGTCAGTGTCATCTACCATCAGAAGCCAACCCTGCTGGCAACCTCACCTCGGACTTCCAGGCCCCCAGAAACGGAGAAATCAGTTTCTGTTGTTTAAGCCACCCCGTCTGTGGTATTGTTATGGCAGCCCAGGTAGTCGAATATAGACAGAATATGGTGCCCACCATACATGCTTTTGAACAGTCTCTCCAGTTGTAGGTATCTCTTCCTATGCCTCAGTGCAAGCACCATCTACTTCTATGATTTATGAATTCCAACACCGATACCACTGTGTGGTGCCCCTCCTCCTTGTTAGTGCTTTTTCTGCCTAAATATTGACTCTTACCCATTTCTCAAGTTCCATCTGAAGTCCTGATTGATTCTTCTGTGGAATTTTTCTCCTTCACCCTAGGTGGGAACAATGTTCCCCTCCTCTGAACTCGTATCGAACCTCCTACATGTCCTACTCATCTGACCTTTATACCATGTGCTGTTATACTTCTCTAAAAGGAATGTCAGCTTCCTTAGCAAATGCATTTTTTCTTACAAAGACATGCTGTGTTCATCTTAACGAAATATGGAACTCAAAGAAAAAAGTAAGAAAGAAATGCCACTTTTACAAGGTCACCAGTGATAAGACCGTCCAATAAACACTTTCAAAAATATAATCCCTCCAATCATTTTTTTAGGCGTGTGCATGAATGTATATAGACTCAAACTCTTTGTTTTATATTACGCTTCTTTCACTTAGTTTATCTTGAACATCTTCATTATCATTATTTTCTCTAAAGTTGATTTTAATTATTATTATATTCCATCCTATGCACTATAATACATTTAAGCAAAATATTTATTTCTAATATATCTGGGTTATAAATAGCCCCATAATACCAAATGATCTTTGCATAAATTCATGAAATTATCCTTGGGATAGAAGTGCATTTTCTTAGGATTTGCACAGCCACATCGTCCTCTAAAAAGTTGAACTTCATTAATTGATTCATATGATTGTGGAATAATATGTATGGAATGCCTTTTATTTTTTTATAATGAATTTTATTTTTTCTATTATAGCTGGTTTGCAGTGTTCTGTCAATTTTCTACTGTACAGCAAGGTGACCCAGTCACACATATATGTATACATTCTTTTTTCTCACATCATCATGCTCCATCATAAGTGACTAGAAATAGTTCCCAGTGTTATACAGCAGGCTCTCTCATTGCTTATCCATTCCAAAGGCAATAGTTTGCATCTATTAACCCCAAATTCCCAGTCTATCCCTTTTATATGCTACATGAGAGCCACATAAATCAAAAAGCCATTCCTTCACCAGGTATATGTAATTTATGTTAAGGTTATTTTAAGTTTTTGCTATGCTGAGTCTGACAGGCTATCTTTAATCCTATCATCCTTGCTCTACTCTTCATCTATTTATTAATCATTTTACACTCTCATACTAACATATCAATTCTAGGTGCAATAACATGCACTTTAAGACTTAGCATCTAAAATATTAACTGTGATTTTTGAAGAGGCAAGAAAGAAACATTTCAGCTTTGTTATAGAAACTCCTCCAGGATTTTCTCTCCTGAAAAGCTTTCACTCTATTTTCAAAAAATCACTTTCTTTTTTTCCCCCATGTGCATGAAGTTCCTTTACTTGTATCCCTAATTTTGAGTTTATTTTCTGCATTTTATCTCTTCTTTCTCAAGTACGGCAAACTGGTAGTCAAGTTATGCAATGCAATTGCTTTCACAGTTCTTATTCCAAGTCCTTATCAAAGAGAAGTGGTCTCCCTCACACTTTGAGATCACCAACTTTCAGGAGCACAGCTCGGCAGAGGTGGCCCTGCTGCTCTACGTGCCCATCAGCCTCCAAAAACCCCTCCAGGCCAGTCTGTTGCACCATCATACCCCACCAACATCTCATCTTTATGTGGCTTCCTCTTGTCCCAGAAAAAAAGTTATGAAAATACTTCACAAAATAATAAAACCAAACAACTACTATAAGATAACACTGCAACAAATAAGATGTTTAAAAATTCTACCAAAATCCAGAGTTCCCGTCATGGTGCAGCGGAAACGAATCTGACTAGGAACCACGGGGTTGTGGGTTTGATCCCTGGCCTCGCTCAGTGGGTTGAGTATCCAACATTGCCATGGGCTGTGGTGTAGGTCGCAGACTCAACTCTGGATCTGGCGTTGCCGTGGCTGTGGTGTAGGCTGGAAGTTGTAGGTCCAATTGGACCCCTAGCCTGGGAACCTCCACAGGCCGCAGGTGCAGCCCTAAAAAGATAAAAGACAAAAAAAAAATTTCTACCCAAATCCATTTATTAGTTATTCATAGTTTTTATTTAAAGACTAAGACAAAATGTCCAGTTTTAGAATCATATTCTTGATATTTAAACCATAAATGAACTGCTACTCATCTTTTCTTAGTCAATATTTTAATTTTAGAAAGTGGAAAGTTTACTCTAGTTCCTGGATTCTGGGTAACAAGAATATGATAGGTTTTTTCTAATGAAAATCGTTGTTTTACCACGGAGAACATTTCTAGTGAACGAACAATCACTCTCCTGTGAACTGGGTTTTAAAATAGGACAGGAAAACTATTTTAAATTATCTTCACATTTGGTTTTTACTCTTTAGCTGCAATGGGTTTAACTGCCATTGTTTTCACCTGGCCAAGCATCATTTCTGATGTACACATGATGTCCAGTAGCCTTGGGCTCCATTCTTTCACACATATAAGCTCAGTAATCATCATCTAAGTCCTGTGAGGAAAGTATTATTCCCATTTTACAGATAAGAAAATGAGGTGAGAGAGGTAAAATAATTTGCCTGACCTAACAATCTAGAAATGTCAGAGCTGGAGTTTGAACCCAGGCCTATGAAACAATGCCCTTTCACACTAGGTTTACCTCTGAAATGGTTTTGCCCCGGGCAAAGGTGCCATCTTCAGGTCTGCCTCCATTTAGATAAACCCATACTCGCTTTGCATTGGGTTGCTTATACAGGCTGCTCTTCTTGAGCGTTCTACATTTAGGAGCAATTGGAGAATTTCTCTTGGATTGCAATTCTTGGACTTCAGAAAGGTATGCCTGCTAAGAAAATCCCAGAGAATGTCATGGTTAGAGAATTATCTGTTTTGTGTGTGTACACGTGTGTGTGTCTAATATGATGAAAGACAGAAATATCTTATAATGTACATTATACTGAAAAAATTTAGGAAGTGTGTTAAATTCTCATTGCTTAAGTGAATCACCATAGGCAATAATAATCATTAGAGTAGTAATAAGTTACTTATTTTGACAAAGATCTTAACTTTCATTCATAATTTGGAGAAAGGAATAGAGATGTGTTTTTGGATTTGTGCATGGTCTTTCTCCTACTGAGTGATTTCTCTGCATCTAACAAACGACTTTTTGATTAGAATCACAACATCATTTTCTTTAACCAAGAAATGCTTAAGGGAATGTACATGACTGTTGTTTAAATCTTTACTCTCTGTCTTTTAAAATACAGCAGCCACCCTTATACTCTGCCAGATCCCTGCCAGGCAGCTTTTCATCCTACTTCAAGCATGTCCTAGTTCAATGCTTTGCATTCATTCCCTGGTCAGTGATTTATCCTTCTTAGCTTGGCAAGAAGTCATATTTCTAGCAATGTCAACTTCTTTTTTTCTAGTAACCTTGACTTGGGCACACGCCTAAGATTTAGACTGAACACATTTCACTATTTGAGAAATCCTACTAAATAAGGACACATCATTTTGATGAAAAACTTCACAAAGCAGAAAGTTTTCCCAGGTCTCTATCCCCAATCCTCTCTCAACAGCTGACCTTTCTCTTCTGGACTTTTTTATGTCTGGCAATCCTGACTGATTAATCAATTGGACTGAAACTGCTTTTTGAATTCCTCACTTCTGAATGTCTCCATTGCAATTAGTATTTTGCTCCTTCCTCTTTCCATGTATTGAGACATACCCTTAGGAGTGATGAGCAATGAAGCCATAAGGCTCAACTTGACTACACTTATTATAATTACCTTTGTACATATCCACTGGGCCTTTTTCTCTTCTTTGCTAAGGTCATAATTTCTGGTCTCCATTCAAACAAAACAGACTTTCATATGAGCTGGCTGTCTCTTAGATAACTACTCTCCAAATGCCAACTGAATGCTTGGCATATGCTTATGTGGTCATAACTGACCAGATGCCGAGAATATATTAATAGCATAATTTAAAAATTCAATATTGTACTTTCAAAAGCTTACAAAAGAGGCTGAGGCTATAATGTCTGTAGTCCTAAAGATCATACCTCTGTATGCCTTATAAGGTCCATGAGTTTAATTTCCTCTTGCGTCTGCTCAGTCCAGCCTCCTTCCACTACCACTGGCTGCAAGGGGCTTTTGTTGGGAACCATGGTGGTTGGCTGACATGCTGCTACCCGTCGCCCTGGGGAAAGAAGTCTCTGGAAATGTTGTTTCTGATGATAGGCTTTCAGATTTCAAATAAATTGGTTTGGCTTTCTATGCATAAATCATTCCACTTGGGAGCAGAGGCTAAAATACTAAATATATCATAAAAGCAAAGATGCCTAAGGTAATAAGATCTAACAATGGCTCTTCATATGGGAGCTTGAGGCTTTAAATAGCCAGGATATGCATACTCACTGTACAGATGGAAAAGAAAGATAACATGCTGACTTCCACACTGGCCCCAGCCTCTCATCCACGATATGGTTCAGCGGTAATTTAGTCAAATAGAATCCATGACCTATATAGCCCATCATCTCTTCCAGTCATGGAACATATGTTTTGTTCTCTTCACTAATAATAAGCCTTTCCCCCACAATTAGCTTAGCAGCCTAGGGATTAAGTATTTCTAAAATAATATTAACCCAAGAGACAGGAGGCCCTTTTTTCTATCTAATAATACCCCGCGAGCACGATTAGTTTCTGACACCTCTGCTGTGTCCTTTGGGTTCTTAAGAAGCTGTGGTAAGAAAAAATATTTATTGGAATACTGTAGTCTAAAGAATCACAGACATAAATTAATAAGTGTGGTGATTTGAATTTATGCATTCTTTCAGCTAGACCACTTTAAATCTTCATAAAAAAGGTTTAAAAGTCACACATTAAATTGTTTTCTTTTCCTGGGTTGAAGAAATACTCAGCACTGAGTCTCATATGGATCTCTAAATTTCTTAAGTACAAATAATGCTTTCTTTTGTATGTTCCTTCTAGAAACCTATGCTATACCAACATGTTCAAGACCGAGCCCTTGTCTCAAAGGCTTACATTTTGGTGGGGAAGGCCAATGTCAAAGAAGTGATTATACCAAAAATTGATTGTAATTGTCTTGCACCATGGAATTACAGGGTGTGTAAAAGCATGTAATGGGAGTTATTGCTCTAGTCTTTGAGAAAGTAACACTTAATATAAATACTGAAATGAAGCTGAGTCCTAATTTTGTTGCCAGGGGACTCAACATGCAGATTTTCATACCATGACAATGAGCAAAAACCCTTGGAAAACAATTCAGTACTTTTAGAGGATAAAGCATTTGTGCTCTTATAGCTCAAGGTTGTGGAAATAGATCCAGCAATAAAAATAAGTGGCAGCAATGACTTTGCTAGGGAAATCAGAACTCTATGTACCTAATAAGCATTCATATGTAATTTATGGATGTGGAGAAAACATAATTGAATCAATCATCCGATGAGTTACAGTGACAATGCCATTAGGCAACGTGTTTTGGAGAAGACCACAGTGACACCAGAAAGAATGCATAACACAAATTTATGCTAAATATAGCTTCTAGCTGACTCTATTCATAAAGTGTAGACAATATTAATGTATGACACAAATTCTTATGGATAATATCACAATAAATATTTTATCTATAATGCATTTTGGCCACTAAAATTTTGCTGAACTAAAGACAGTTCTCTGATAGTTTATCATTTACACTGGTGAGAGAGAAGGATTTGAATATAAGAAAGAGCAAAAAACATTCATTATTCGTTTTTTGTCAACATGTTTCTAATGGTTTTAAGGAAAGGAAAGCATTTACACTATAATTTTTATAAAGAGACATAATGTCATCCATCACAAAAGGTGTTGGTTTGGGGAAAGGTTTTCGTAAGGAACTATTATTTATGTAGGTAAGAATAACAAATAGAAACCAAACAAAAATGCATTGAATAAACTATTTTTTATTTTCTTATTGCATTTTCCATATATTCTATTATATTTCACATAAGATTGGGAACAGGGGATGATACTACCTAACTGTTAATGGGGAAAGCTAGAGAACATGCATGCTGTGCTGTTCTTTCAGACTATAAATCTCACCTGGACAGGTCTCATACCTCTCCTTTATTGGAGGGGCCCATTCTATTTCAGCATGCTATGTGCCTGAAAGGGTAAGTCCACCTCATTTGGGGTCTCAGTTGGCAGATCCATTTAACACTCCCACTAAATAAAACGTTCCAGTGTGGCCTTTATATGTAATAAAGGTGATACTTTGGCTCAATCTGCCAGCCCTCAGATTTGTTTATCAGTTTTTAAGACCCCAAGGGCGAAAAGGAGCTGCCTTCTCAGGAACCCCTATTCTAAGATTTATGAAAGATTTATTTCATACTAAGCATGTGGTAAGTATTTGACACTTGTTACTTAATTGTAAAAAACCTACCTACCAAGTTATCACTAGTACTTGATTAATATTAGGAATGATCATGCTTACAAATGAAATATAAAATCAGCTTAGCACCATACTTTGCACGCAGTATATGCTCAATAAACATTTGTCGCATTTACCAATAGCTATAATAATAAGATATAATCGATTTGGCCACTATTCATACCTCCCAAACGTCTTCTTTTGTCCAATACTCAAGAAGCTAACAATCCAACAGGGACCATAGGTAACTGAATTTAAACTTGTTCTTATTTATCCACACAATCCCAACAACTAGAAAAGACCATCCTCAGAGTGGATATTATATAAGTAAACACTGAATTTACATTTAATAGCAGAAAACAACAGTTTGGTAGTGGAGACAAGATTTACCTTAGTTCTAAATTCTAAGAGAAGCTACATTAATGGATTTGCTGATAAAGGACACCATCTAACCAAATAGACTGTTTTCAACAGTAATAGTGCTGACGATGCCAACTGAACTTTAAAATACCTTTTAATACTTCATTATAATAAAAGTTGAAGGCAAAAAATCAGAATTCAGTAAAAGCAGCTCTTCCAGGTGCTATTTTTAATATTTTGCTTCCTATTTATTTAATTTGATAAAGAGAGCTTAGAAAATTCACTGGAGTGAATGGCAGAAATTCCATTTATTCTTTAATTCAAACACTTCACAACTATTCAGAGAAAAAATAAGAAGGGGGTAGCATTTATAATGTACAATAGGAGAGACAGCTGCATGATCAGGTATTTATAATAAAATGACAAGGGCTTTTAGAGGGGAAGCTCAGCATATGATAAACCACACAGTTCCTGACTTGGAATTTTAGGAAAAGCTTTTAGGAAGAAATTACAAGTAAGCTGAAAGGTGGATAATGAGAAGCAATCCAAGAGAACAGAAGAGAGGAAAATTTGAGGCAGAGGGAACTGAATTCAAAAGCTCAGAGTTAAGAAGGCACATGATAAGTATGGAGGGCTGAAAAAAATGTCCAGATGGGTGGAGTGAAGTGGTTAAAGGGAGGAAGAAGTTTCCAGAGAACCAGATCATGAAGGACAACATTAAGGAGTTTCACTTTTGCCCTAGAGATAATAAGAAGCTTTGAAAGGTTGTATGCCTGAAGTACCATAACACATTTGCATTTTTGCACGATCGCTCCAGCTCCAGAATGTCTCCATTATGCAGAGAATGGAAACTACTATCAAGACTGGAGGCGGGGAGGCCAATTAGAAGCTGTTCCAATAACCCTGCAAACAGATAACAATAGCTTGAACTTGAACAATAACTGTGGGAATTAAGTTTAGAATTCTATTATTCAATGAAATAATAGATTCAAGGCAACAAGACTTACTGATATTTGCTTAGAGATAGTGGGAGAGGGAGATATCAAGGGTTACTCCTAGGTCCCTGAGATGGAACACCTGAGTGGAGTGTGGTAAAGTCTCAGAAGAAAGGAAGGAGGCATCAGTGTGATGTGATATGATGTGAAATGAAATGAAATGGTGATATGGTTATCATATGGGGATAGGATAACTTCAGTTTTGGACAGGTCCATGGGACAGTCAAGCAAAAACATCTAGCAGTTAGAGTAGCAGAGGTTAGCAAGAGCAATAACAGATGCTTTTCACTTAGACCCAATAATTCTTTTGGTAAAAACTGAAAAATAGCCATTTCAACCCAGAGTGCTGTCTAGTGCCCTTCAGATTAATTGTGTTGTTTATTGGAGTAAGATTCATGAGTTTCTGACACCAGACAGTGCAAATACTCAGGAGCTGAAATCCTGCTATGACAATTAGAAAGCCTGAAATACATTCCTTCCCAGACTAAAGTTCATAATAATTTCTCCCCAAAGAACCATTTGGTGTCTCAAGTGCTAGAAATAATGTAAGATCAGGAACTTAAGATTCTGTGACAAAGAGAATGGAAGAACAGGGCAAATATCATCAATTGATCACTTTTGTCTCTGATTAGCATATTTTATGCTGCATAAGAAGAAGCCTTTCTGAGATAAATACACTAATCTTTGAAGAATTTAGTAGTTCCTCATATTATTTAACAAAACTTCTTCCCAAGCAACACCCAAGAAATAACAGAAAGTCTTGTTTAATGATTAATTCCAAAGCCCATAAAATCTTGGTTTAAGAATTGTTTCAAAACCAATAGGGTAGTTATATGATCTACACTTTCTCCAGTTTTTAAAAATGTATATATAAATCATGTGATACATAATTTCAATGTAATATTTATAAATACAAAATCAGTACTTAAAAATATATTTTAGGTTTTAGGCTTGCTCAAATGATTTTGTAATACAGTATACAGTGTTTGGTTAAACATCTGCTATCTAAAGGTAGGAAAAGACTACCAGTAAACTGAGGTTACATTTAGAACTAAACATGGTGATACTTGATTTAGTTCATACAGACCTTTTAACTGTCTCATTTTGTGTTTCATGGTGTCTAGATCAGCCAAAATTTTGTCCTTTTTTTGCCAGTTCTGTTTTCCTATTTTTTCTGCTCTCTGCAAAGCTAGAATAATAAAAAATACATGATATTTTATCTTGCATTCTTTTTATCAACAGTAATTTATCATGCAAGCCAATAATTTATAAAGAACTTTCTGCTCCAAGAAATAGATTCAATTAGAAACAAGTAATTAAAAGGTAAGGGTCATTAAAAGAAACCTCATTTGAAAGATGACAGAGCTTAAGGCATTTCTTTATGGAATGGAGGGGGGGAAAGAAGAAGAACAGTGCTGTTTTATTATATAGATTTACCATATGCAATAGCCATATTTCATTTTCTACTTCCACAAACTATTTGGAGGTGATGAAAGCCAGGCTTGGAACCATTCATTTTTTAAACATCCACCTACAGCCTAAAGGGTGCAATTCTTAAAAATGAAAATGTGCAGACAGGTCGTCTTCAGTGTGAATTAAACTCATTTGTTATTTTCTAATGTATACCATTATTCTCAGTCTTATAGACCAAGGATCTCTTTATCAACTAAATTAGACATTTTTCCATGCAGAATACTCTATTCCAGTAAAATAAAAAAAAAAAACAGGCAATTGTGCAAATATAGGAGTATAGCTATCCTTGCATACATATTAAATGATGAACTGCCTGTTCTTTGCAGAAACATGATGTTATGTTGATATTATACACATTTAATTCATTTTCTTAAGGTGATTTAAAACTTATTTCTTTCTCCCTTCATGTACTCGCTTGACAGAAAGTAAAAATAAAACACTTACCATTTGGAGATAGAAATGGTTCACCACAAGATACCCAGATGTCAATAGGACTTCTGAGGATGAGGGTGAGCAAAGATTTATCTATACCATCCAAGCTATCAGATGTCACAGACTTTGGAAATGATTTGTTTTTCATTTTCATTCTTGAGTTTACTGGGAAACAAATAACATATTTACCATTTTTCAATGAATAATGAACAAATTTGTTTATTGAATTCATGCGTTTATTAAAAATATTTAATTGTTCATTAATGACTTAATTTAAACAGGTAACACCAAAACCAGGTACGAATACATAAATTTGATCAGAAATTTCATATGCAACTAAAAAATTTAAACTAATCTGACTGTAGATATACATTTTAGTACCTTTCTTACACTTTATCTAGTTAAGAAAATATAAGAGGTGGCTTACCAAAGAATCCACTCTGAAAATGGATACAATAGATTATTTAAAAAAAAAAAAAGGAAAGGGAGAAAGGAGTAAAGAAACAGACCAAAGCCAGAGATAAGGTGCTTCAGTGTCCTCATCATTTAAAGGATTAATAGGGTTTATCTCATTCTGCTATTGGGAAGATAAATAAATAAAAATTAAAAGAATAGTCTTTGGTCTATTTAATTGGGCAAGTGTCCAAAAATACTAGATAGTATTGTTATTATCATCATTGTGATCCAGGACATGAATACCACATTGTTTTTATTTGCTAGAGATAAAGCACTAATTGGGCTCTGAGCATCCAAGTGGCTAAAGCAAAGAGGAAAACAACCATTTCAAGATTCACATGGCCCACAAGAGAGAGACAAATTCCTCAAGGTTCACCTTTCCTGGTCTTGAAAGTTAAGAGCAATTTATTTCAGGGTCTTCATAAAGGGGTTATCTGTGATATAGCAAACAGCATCCTACAATATAAATTAATATATATTGAGAATTTCCTATATGCTGGGTGTTTTACTAAGACCTCTACATACATTACCTTATATGATTCTAAAAATGATACTCTGAGGTAGGTCCATTCCTCTTTTGCACAGAAACTGACATTTGATCACATAGCCAGGTGGGGGTAGAGCCAGAATTAGAATCCAGGCATCTGCCTCCAGAACCATGCCTTTAACCTCTGCTTTTATAGTAAGCATGATACTGAGTTTTTGATCAAAGCCTATTTTTTTTCAGTTCCTCAGTGCAACCTGATGGCATAAGTCCAAGTCATGATTCAGTAAAGGGAACGGCCAGCTAATGTACCTGCCTGATTCAAGGATAAACTTTAGAATAGAAGGGGAAGGGGTAACAGTACCCTCTCAGTTAGACCTTCATGAATAACATTACTTCCAATCAGGTTTTAAATAAGAATTTGAAACAGAGTGTCTGAAATTGTAAATCTTCCTGGAGGAGAACCTGAAGATCAGATATTCCAATAAAGACAGAACTACAAGCTTTAGTGATCAGCTAGGCTAGGCACTAAATGTTCACACAATTATTTTTTAAAACTCATTAGAGGGAGTTCCCATCGTGGCGCAGTGGTTGACGAATCCGACTAGGAACCATGAGGTTGCGGGTTCGGTCCCTGCCCTTCCTCAGTGGGTTAACGATCCGGCATTGCCGTGAGCTGTGGTGTAGGTTGCAGACGCGGCTCGGATCCCGCGTTGCTGTGGCTCTGGCGTAGGCCGGTGGCTACAGCTTTAATTGGACCCCTAGCCTGGGAACCTCCATATGCTGCGGGAGCAGCCCAAGAAATAGCAACAACAACAACAACAAAAAAAGACAAAAGATAAAACTCATTAGAAAAACAAATAACATCATTAAAAATATTAGAAAAATATATATTAGTCTTTGCCCCTGGCATAGATTTCCTAAAATTCTTGTAATTTCCTAAATGGTAAGAGCACTAGGAGCCTCTTTTGTTCTCATGTTTGGTCTTTGATTCTAGTCCCTGATAGAGAGTTCCTAAATATTTTAGAATTTCCTGGGCGCTAGGAGCGTCTTTTGTTCTAATGAAATGACTGCTGGTGGGCTCCTAGATGGGGCCCGGTCACCAGAAAGTCCAAGCCAGGATAAAAACTTTGAATTTTCAGCGCTACTTCCTGTTCTCCAGAGAGGTGAGAGGGGCTTGAAATGGAGTTATGATCTGTCATGCCTACATGATGAAATCTCCATAAAAATCCCCAAGATGCAGGGTGCGGAGAGCTTCTGGTTTGGTGAACATGTGGAGATGCTGGAGAGTGGAATGTTGAAGAGAGCACGGAAGCTTCATGCCCTTTCCTGCAGACCTTGCCCTACACATCTTTTTCATCTGGATTTTCATCTGTATCCTTTTTCATACCCTTTTATAATAAATGGGTAAAGAGTAAGTAAACTGTTTTCTCGAGGTCTGTGAGCTGCTCTAACTAATTAATCAAACCGGAGGAGGGAGTCCTGGGAACTTCCAACTTATGGCCAGTCAGTCAGATGTCACCCTGGACATCTGAACTGGGGTGAAGCGGGGAGCAGTGAGGTGAGACTAAGCCCTTAACCCGTGGGATCTGATATTATCTCCAGGCAGGTGGTGTCAGAATCAAGTTGTAGGACATCTAGCAAGTGCTACAGAATGGCTTGGTGTGGGGAAAGAAATCCCACATGCCTGGTGTCCAGAATGATATGAATGTGATAGTAGTATGAGAATAAAGGAGAGACACACATGAGGGTAGGTTTCTCCTGCTCGGTCCTACCAACAATAGTCACAACTAATATTATTAAATTGGGAAGCATCAACCAGGCATTAATCTAAGTGATATATTCATATGCGTATATATAGAAAGTCACATATACTCTTATACTACACATTCATATTTATGAGGACCAAATGAGTATGCATTCATGTGACTCCTAGTGTCCTCACTTGACACATGAGGAAACTGAGAGGCACAGAGAATACCCAAGAGGCACAGAGAGTACCTAAGATCCTTCAGCTAGCAAGGGACAGCTAAGAGCTGAACTCTGCTATTCTGGCTCCGAAACCCACATTCTTAACCTCTAAACCATGCCTCTCAACACAATGGAAACCTGAGCTAACTGCTGAATCACTGCTAGCAAGTCTCTTTTTCATTTAGTAAATCGTTGTTGGGGACACAGGCCCTGTCCTCAAGATGTACATCGTCTAATGAGACGCACAAAGATGTAAACAGATAATTATAACACAATGTGCTAGGAGCTGCAGTAGGGGTGCATTTGCTGGAGCTTCTGAAAGATTATAGGAGCAGTGGAGATGGGCAGGGGATGGAGGTGTAGCGAGGGCACCTTTTCTTCTAGTAGTCAGAAGAGATTTGCATTGATCTAGTCCCACTTTCTTAAGTGGTCTCCAGTTGGCTTTGGTTCTGAATTTAAGAATAAAACCTGCTCGTGTTACATAAAGGAGATAAGCTGTGAAACACTTTTATAAATTCTAGGCTATTTATTTATTTTGGTGCTGAAACCAGATTTTTTACATTTTAAAAGTGCTTATTATTCTGCAAGGTAAAAACGGTATGAGAATCTCTTATAAGAGTAGCTTCCTGTGATTTTTTTTTTAATTCTCAAAGGGGTGACTGGATGAAAGACTCACATTAAACTTTCTTATGATCAAACATAGGTAGAATCAGCTAAATCCTGTGGAATATAACCAACCTTCTATATTTTTAACACGTGTCTCTTTTGTTCCATCAGGGGCTGTCTCTTTCTTTTTTTCCTCAGAATCTCTCTGAATAAAAGATTCATCCAAAGCCCATAAAACCAAATCACGCAAGGAAAGAATTGTGGTTCCATCTTTGGTATATACTTTGGAGGCTGCTCTGGCAAGACCAAGTTGCTGCGTGCATTCTGTAAGAAGCTAGAAAACACAGAAATTAAGGAACTGAAAGGAGGAGTTCCCTTGTGGCATGGTCAATTAAGGATCCTGCATTGTCAGTGCAGTAGCCTAGGTCACTGCTGTGGCGTGGGTTCGATCCCTGGCCCAGGAACTCCTAAATGTCACAGGCACAGCTAAATATATATATATATAGGAACTGAGAGGAAATAGTGGTAGAACGGAGAGTAATCATGAAGAGCTGTTATTTTAGAAATCTGAGAAAATCCTTTAATTGGAGAAAACAGAAAGCAATAACTAACAATTTGATCTTTGATCAGAGATGATTTTTTTGTATTAGATTGTCCTATGTAATTTCACAAAATGAGTCCCATCCAGCTGTGAAAATTCTTAGCTCCCAAACTTTAACACAGTAGCTGATGTATGTTAATAGATTTTTGTCATCAGAGTATTTACTTCCTAAGAAACGTTAGCCTAGAAATCCACTTTCAATTTTGTTGCTTTATGATGTATAAAGTTATTGTAACACTTTAGGATGAACTGCTTTAAATGAGTACTTGACTTTCAAATGAAGAACTGACATATATTGTTACTTTCATTTTGCAGATAGGAAATCAGGCTGAAAAGTTAATATTTTTGTACAAGATCACAAAAGGCAGGGTCCCAGGGTGAATTCTGTTGTTGCTAACTTTTGTCCTTTGCTTAGTCCATGGAACAACAATATCTTAATTAAAAAAAAAACTATTTGTACTCAACCAAAGGGGTGAGTGAACAATTAGGTGTGTGTAAGTATTTGCAAGGAAGTCTTGGAATTCTCTTGTGGCTCAGTAGGTTAAGGATTCAGCATTGCCATTGCAGTGACAGATTGCTGCTATGGCGCGAGTTCGATTTCAAGCCTGGGAACTTTCACATGCTGCAGGTTTGGCCAAAAAAAAGAGAAAGTCTCCAGGGTAACTCCCTATCATATTTAACACTGCCTATAAAATATGTTGTTAAAGGTACAGTCAAGGCAATCACCAAGCAAGGAAGGGACTAAGCTGAGTTTGGGCCCCTGGGGTTCTCCTCCCTTCCAGTGACTGTGGGAAAAGCCTCTAAGACAGAAACCACATATACCCCTCCTAGAACGATTCCTGCTTCTTCAATTTGAAAGTGAAATGATCCCCCCTATCGACAAAGAAGTGCTCAGACTCTCCAGATGATAAATGAAGTGGCATCTCTTAGAATTCTGAGATGACATACAACTTGAAGCTGGAAGGGGAAGGAAGGCAAAAAAGGCTTCTGCCTGTCACAAGACTGAAGAAAATCTGGTAGCTCTGTCTTCCCATGCTTTTATGTATATTTGCTCTGGAGTCAATCTGAAAACCATATTCTGGTTCCTCATTTTTCTAAGTCTGTATCCAAAGAAATACAATCAAAAAGAACATTTAAGAAAACAGAGATCCTGATCTCATCAGCTTAAATTGGTAAAATTGGCCGGGGATATTTGTCACTCAATCCCACTGCTTTTTTCCTTGTCAGAAGAATCACCATTATCATTACCTCTGAGGCTGCCAGAAGCATTTAAGTGATAGCCACTTACCATGGGGAATGTTCCAGCCACAATTAACTTCCCATTTCGATATCCATCTCCATTTTTGTATGCAATTATTTTCACTGCCTTCTGGTGTATAACTGCCATGCTGCTGTGAGATACAACTTATGAGCAGGTCTTCATCCGTAAAGATAATAGACACTCTTCATAATAACTTAAAGTGTTTTCAGCCTCATCAGAAGATAAATCAGCCTGATTAAAAAAATATATAGATAGATTGATAGATTTATGCAAACTTTTTTATTTTAGTTTTCTTATTTTGTTTTACTTTAGTCTCTTAATACGTGTATGTACATACATGTGGCATCTAAATTTGGAAATGCTTACTTCATATTGCTATGGTATTAGATGCTGTAGTGGGAAGGGCATTGAGTCAGAACTCTTCCCAGCCTTGTCACCGAGTGTTGAGGTGACTTGGGGCCTCTGGCTTGTGTTTCTGGCCTTCTGTTTTCTACTTTGCTTTCCCCTGGACGGGAGATGGGGAAGAAGGATGCCAGTGCCAGAGAGAGCCTGGGGTTGAAGTAATGGACACCAGTACTAAAGATATTCTCTTAATCTTTCACTTCAGGATGATATCACCCTAGGATGGTAAATTATGACAAATGAGGAGGCGAATGAGGGCCGCTGAAACGCATGATAATGAGGGTGGTGAGCATCACCTTCCCCTTTTCATCCTTAGTCAGGATGCTGCCCTGAGGAAAACGCTGTGTCTGAGACTCTGTAACATCATGGATTTTTTTCTTTTTTTTCATTTTATGATTTTTATTTTTTCCACTAGAGTTGATTTAGTGTTCTGTGAATTTCTACTGTACAGCAAAGTGACCCAGTTTTTATTAATATATATAAATATATATATTCTTTTTCTTACATTATCCTCCATCATGTTCCATCAGCTTACCACCAACTCCTGGACACAACCCCACCATCACCAAAGCAGAGCCCAAATGCCTGCAGGCTTTCTCAGAGGACTGACTCCTTTTCTCCTTCAGAGGTACTGTTTTGGTTTATGTTTACTGTGACTGTGTCTAACTCCATCTCCTGCAATGTCTATCAAGTTGAGGGGAGTAGGATCTGGGAACAAGATGGCAAGCCCTGAACAGCCCATGCCAGGAGGAAGGTTCCTACCCCTTAGGAAGTGCTCCTTTTTATACAGATGTGTAAGTTCTCTTTAGCTCTTCTCACTTCTAAACCTGAAGGAGAGGATTGTTTAAATGGTGCCCCCCCTTTTTTTTTGCCGCACTCACAGCATGTGGAAATTCTCAGGCCAGGGGTCTAATCCATGCCGCAGCCAGATCTTTAACCCAATGAGCCACTAGGGAACTCCATAAATGGTGCCATTTTAAATTAACATTATGGGAAAGCAGCAGAGATTTTTTTTTTCTCCATGAGCTATAAATAGTATTAGACGTGAATGTGTGAAGTCAGGCATCCAACCTGAAGAATCATTAACAACAACACATCAAATTTGCTCTAAATGTTCTATACTAGTAAAAGGAGTTTCTCTGTGGATGTAGGCAAAATGCTACTTCCTTAAGTAAAGATTTGCAGTTACTTCTTCATCTAAAAGCAACACAGGGAGCACTGCAAGGTGTCAGTAGATGATTAAAGCCGTAGAGTGTCCAATTAACTTCAGAGAGTGTATTGAACTATTAATAGGCAATGTATTTTAAATTACAAAGGGGAAAAGGAAATCAATGTAGGTGGAGTGGTAAAGGTGTGTCAGTGAAAGATGAACTGGATGAGGGGATATAAACTTGAGTGCAAGGCAGATAATGAATGCAGGAAAGTTTCCAAACTGAAGCCACACATGTATTAGCAGAGTGCGGATCATTACATACCTTGGCCACACTGATGACCTTGAAAGGTCCCCGTGAGAAGGGCTTCTGGGTCTTGGAGCCCGAGGCACAGAGGAATGGCTGCCCTGGAAGCAACTGTTTCAGTCCCTTCTCTGCTCTCATGGATTGTCCACATGCCAAACAGAGCATTGTTTTTTTCTTTCCATTGGGTGAGACATAATAGTATCCCTAAAAACGGGGATAAAGATGATTTTATTTGGGTGGATTAAAATTATGATAGCACTTTTGTAGAATACTTTACTAGACAAATAAAGCACTTTTATAATCCCCCGGTGCTAAATTTGAAACCTCAGCCTGATAATTATATCAGCTCCTTAATAATTATATTTTAAAAAACACATTACTTCCAAACACTGCTGACCAAAAAAGCCTAGAGGTAATGACAATTCAACATCGACGAGTATAAATTGTACATGGAATCAGAACTTGGAGGAATGGCCAGCTCCAGATTTGGGGCAAGAAATATCCAAGACAAGCAAGGATGTCTTGTGGTTCCCAGAAAGAGAAGAGGCCATACAAGAGTAAAGGTGTTATGTCAACAAAGACAGGTACCATCATGAAGGATGCTCTACAGGCTCAAACTGGGACTATTTGGGAGCAACATAAAATGATAACCAAAAAACTTCAAATATGTTTGAATATGTAAAATCCCATGGATCAAAAATGATTTTAAAAAATAACAACAAGGGAGTTCCCACTGTGGAGAAGTGGAAACGAATCCAACTAATATCCATGAGGATGCAGGTTTGATCCCTGGCAGGTCAGGGATCCGATGTTGTCATGTGCTGTGGTGTAGGTCACAGATGCGGCTGGGATCCTGCATTGCTGTGTCTATGGCATAGGCCAGTAGCTGTGGCTCCAATTCGATCCCTAGCCTGAGAACTTCCATATGCCGCTGGTATGGCCCTAAAAAAGCAACAACAACAGCAACAATGACAATAAGCCAAAAACAAATAAAAGTAAAACCACAATTTGTTGGAGTCCATTGGAAGTAAATGGGTACAAATTCACAACTCTGAAATTGGACAATTTGAAAGTGTGGCAGGTCATTTTCATCATGGCTCAGCGGAAATGAATCTGACTAGTATCCATGAGGATGCAGGTTTGATCCCTGGCCTTGCTCAGTGGGTTAAGGATCTGGCATTGCCATGAGCTGTGGTGTAAGTCACAGATGCAGCTTGGATCCTGTGTTGCTGTGGCTGTGGTGTATGCCAGAGGCTACTGCTTCCATTCAACCTTAGCCTGGGAACCTCCATGTGCTGCAGGTGCAGCCCTAACAAGACGAAAGAAAAGAAGGAAAGAAGGAAGGAAGGAAGGAAGGAAGGAAGGAAGGAAGGAAAGAAAACAAAAGCTCAGAGAGGGATGTCTTTAATCCAAGGATACCTAAAGAGTATGTGGCAGAGCTGAAATAGAAAACTGTGACTTTGGATTCCAAGTTTTTGGCCTTTTTGCCTTTGTCATATTGATTTAATGACTCCATTTTAATATTTAAATATACCTCAATTCAAAGCCAACATTTAGATAATACTTTTGAAGGTATTATTCTTAAATTCCACTATGGATTTCTCTCTATATGAATATCTGATTTTCATTTTCCTACAAGTTACTAGGAGGTAGAAAATTAAAATATTTCCTCTTAGATGGAAATGGATGAATATCACATACAGAATAATTTGTACACAAAAACATGGGCTTCATGATGAATCATGTGCCAATGATATTCCTTACTACATTAAAGAAACCCACTGAAAGTATCCAAAAAACGTATTTTCATTCAATACAACATCAGTCCCTATGACCATGGTGCTACTATTTTGATGGCTCCCAAATTGTTTTATTTTGGCAACAGTGCACATACATGATGTAAAACTGAATTTTTGGCTAATGCATTTATACTTAATACAGACTTTAAACTGCTGCTGGAAAGAAAAATGCAATACATTGGGGTAGCTCCCAGGGTTAAACTGTATCTACAGGATGCAAACAGAATTTAAGAGTGCAGCAAGTTAGCTGCTGGTTCTCTAAGAAGAGCAAGCAAGTGGTTTGATGAATTTTTTTCCTCTTTAAAATTTCCTTGATTTATTGAAATGACTAACTTGGCCTGTTCATTTGCCCTTATACAAATATGGTCTATGACATGGGGTTCATCTGATCAACAATGACCCTTACTATATACACAAAAAATAGTGTGGCTGATTGTAAAAAAAATTTTCAGCTTTTTATCGATCTAAATTTAATTAATTTATAGATATTATTTATATTTTATTTATATTACTTATTTAAATGAGATAATCTAGGTGAAAATAACTAATATTGTATCAGTAATTACCATACAGGAGCTATCTAGCATATAATAGTTACTTCATATTCGTTTTCTTTTTCTAAGCTCTCTAAGCAAACAAGGTCTAGAGAAGTTCTCACCCTACATCCGTGGATTTCAACGGGAGTCTGTGATCTCCCTACAATCTTATGTAAAAAGTGTACGTGTACATATGTGCATTTTGGGGGAAAGTTATCCATAATTTTCATGAGACTCTCAAAGAGGTCTGCATCTCCACAAAGGTTAAGAACTCACTTCTGACTTAGAGCCTTTGTGCAGAGAGTAGATTTTTCTCAGGCCCAAGAAAGATAAACATTCTTTTAAAAATTTGCAAATCCCAGAATTGATATATCATTGTACTCTTCACATTAATCATATGCATTTCTATCAGACAAGTTATCATTTAATTAGTAGGAAAAAGGAAAGTTATAATCTTTTAGAAAAAAAATATTGTTGAAAATTGGGGAGTTTTATTCTTATCTAACAGATAAGGACTTTTCTATCATAACTATATCATACCTAAAATTAATAATAATAATAATACCCTCATATGATCACATATTCAGTTAGTATTCACAGCTCCACAATTCTCTCACTCACAACTTATTTGAAACAGGATCAAAATAAAGTCAATATATTGTTTTTCGGGTAACATTGATTTTATTAAAGAATTTGTGCAAAGATGGAAGAGAAGATTATATCCTATACCACAAACCCATTTTAATTAAAATCTCTTTTAGATGCTGCTTTTCTCCTCCAAAAGTCTTCAGTTGCCAGCCACCTCTTCTCCAGTCAGCTGCCCCACCTCCTCCACCTCCTTGCTGACTCTAAATTCTTCCTCATTCATCTTTTTAATGTTTTTTCACCGTTGTAGTATATATATCAGAACTTTATTCCTTTTTAAAGCTAACTAATATTCCATTGTCTGGATAGACCACATTTTGCTTATCTGTTCTTCAGCTGATGGACAATGGGTTGTTCTACTAGTTGGCTGTTATGAATAATACTGTTATGAACATTTATGAACAAGTTTTGGTGTGCACACTGTAAATTCTATGTAAGAGTTAGTTATTATTATCACCTTCTGTGTCCTTGGGTAAGTCACTTAAGCACTCTGCACTTCGGTTTTTCATCTTTTAAAATAGAGTTGATGCGGGTAATAAAAAGAATCTACCTCCCAGGACAGTTGTGAAGGTCAATACATTATAACTAGTTTATATGTCTCTTAAGTCTCTTTGAATCTTCATGTTCCTCATTTCTCTTTCTCTTTTTTGGTGATTATTTGCTGTGTATTTTCTTCAGTTAGATTTTGGGGGGCAAGAACACTGTCTAAGTAGTACAGTGTATTTCTATCAAGGGGCAACTGTTGTGTCTCTTTTTATAATGTTAGTAGCATAGTTGAATCCAGAGATATCCAAAATGGTATGATGCATTGGACATCTCGTATTCACTAGAGCCAGGGAACGATGAGTGAAGAAGCAGCAGCAGTTTAGAGACGTCTGAGGAGTAAAGGGGGTCTTGTAATGTACACCATGAGATTTCAATTTTCTGTAGGCCAATGGTTATCAACAACAGTGAGGTGCCTTGATCCGCTGACCCACAAATATCTCATGTATCTGTAAAGTATAGTGCAAGTAATTCCTTACTGATGAAAAATCAAAGGACCAAAGTTGAGAAATTATTTCCTTTAAAATCAGAATGTATTCATACCTGTACTTGGTACACTGTAATATAAAGCCACTTACAACCATGGGCATTTTAATACGTTTTCTGGAGAGGAGTGACAGCAAGTGTGGCAGGCGCACCTGTGGGAGTGAAGTCTGTGTGATTATCCTCCTTCATGGGTATTCTGATGAGCCCATGATAAACCAAAGATGGTGCTGGCAATAGCGAGCCATTGAAACACTCTAAACAGAGGGTAATATCAATATTCTTTTATTCTTTCCTAACCAGAATCACAGAGCCCAAGTGATTTCACCTACAAGTCTTTGTTTAATCTGTGTGAACTTAAGATTTTCTAGAAAAAATTTCTTGCTTTATTAAACTAACCCATTCTCTCCATCCACCCACCCCCACCTACCCCCACAGCCCATGTTTTGTCCTCAGTAGGAAGGAACCACTTACTGGTTGATCAATGTTTTCTTCTTTAATCACAGACGATGTACAAATACCAGCATAATTTACTGCTGTGATTTCCTTATCCAGTGCAGTGCTATGAAAGGCCATAAAAGCTTTCTTATTTTTCAGGTAATTCCACTTTTGATTAGAAGTCCCATTGTCATATGGTTTATATTTCTGAAAAAAAAAAAGAGACAAAATATGGAGTCAAATAGGAGAGTTTATGATTTGGTTATAGCAGTCATTGTTTTCATTGCATAAACTTAGAAAGTACAGAAAATTACTCCTAAACTCTACTATATAGTAATAACTACTATTAATATTTAATATATAAAAATATTTTATATATGTTCCTTCTTTAATTTATGGAAGTAGAATCACAGAATACATACACTCTGGTAACTGCATTAGTTTTTTCAAAGGATATATATATTTGATCTTAGAGTATTTTATTTTACCAATCTGTAGTAGTTAAATATGTAGATTATTTCTCAAATTTCCCTCACTATAAGCAAAAGAGCAATGAACAATCATATAAATACATCTTTGTGTAAATCCATGACTTTTTTAGAACCAACTCTTCAAGCAGAATTGCTAATAAAGGAAATGGATGATTTTTTAAAATTATGATGTATCATATAAAGCTTTAGAATATCAAATGCTTTCTAGAAATGTCATTCTAGTTTACACTTCCACCAGTATTATATGCAATGGCCTCTTTTCCCCACACTCTTGCCAAAACATAATCAATTTAACAAATAAAAAGTAGTACCTTGTTGATATTTTAATTTACATCTCACTGGTTATCAAGAAGTTTTTTTTAAAAAAATATGAGTACACTCTATCTTATATGCATTAGAAATAGCATATTTATTCTGATTATAAAACTTGGTTCCAGCATAAGTTTAAAAGTGAGTGATTTCAATTTTAGAGAATTGAAACCAGTAGATTGGTTCCAACTAAACATATCATGACACCTCAAGGAACTTTATAATGAATAATACTTACTTTACCAAGGAGAGATTGATAGTAAAGAGGAAAATAAATGAGTCCTAAGAATTGATTTAATAGGTCAGACAATAGAGCATCCCTCAGAGGTATGCAAAACAAAGACTATATTTCAAGGAACAGGGAGGGGGTCTAGTAACATTAACCTAACATGCCTCATTTTTATTATTTTACATGAACTTTAATATTTTCTCACGACTGATTGCTTCAAGAAAAAAAAATGAAACACCAAGTAAAGAAAAAACATCTTGGAAAGTAATATAAATTACCTTAGGATCAAACTCATTTCTTATAAAATGGGAAGCTTAGAGGAAAATATCCATATCTATAATTTAATGAAACTGATGAAGGTACTAAATTTGTATCTGCATGAGGTTTTATCTCACTGTGGTCTGTGCCAAAGAGGCATCTGACAGGGAAAAAAATGTGATGTTATATATACTGTGTCTCCTAGAATAAAATTTTAGTCCATATTTATCATCAAGATAGAAGACTTAATTAAGCTTTGATAGTTGTCCAGATTGCTATATCTCAATTTTGGATTCAGGACCTACAAAACAAGTTGCCTCACTGCTATTAAAAAATAGAATAAAACAAATGTTATTTGGAGATAATATGTTCTGTTCAACAAAAATACGGCAAATACAGTGCAGGATACAGAAAAGTAAATGCAGAGCAGGGACACTCCTAAACTTTCTACCTAAATATACATATCCATCTAGGAGTGTCTTGGTAAGTGAGGGTGACAGACAAACATGGAAAAAGAACAACTCCATAGGTCTTTACCTGAAATTCAAATGAAGTCAGACTTCTCTGGAGTCTCCAAAAATTGTTTGGTTGCTATCAACATTTGCAAAAGTATGTTGAAAGTGTATTTCAAATGAGTGTCTTTGTAGAGTTAACACTGATGAGATTTTTTTGACAGTCTTTCTTTCTTTCTTTCTTTCTTTTTTGTCTTTTTGCCATTTCTTGGGCCGCTCCGCGGCATATGGAGGTTCCCAGGCTAGGGGTTGAATTGGAGCTGTAGCCACCAGCCTACGCCAGAGCCACAGCAACGCGGGATCCAAGCCGCATCTGCAACCTACACCACAGCTCACGGCAATGCCGGATCGTTAACCCACTGACCAAGGGCAGGGACCGAACCCGCAACCTCATGGTTCCTAGTCGGATTCGTTAACCACTGCGCCACAATGGGAACTCCCTCTTTGACAGTTTTTCTAACCAGTTGCCAGGTGAGAAGGGACTTGCTTATGTCCCAAAATCACTGAACTTAAAATGTGTGCATCTAACAACCGTTCACCTGACTGCATCCACCACTGAGACTGTACGAATGCTACTGGGATAATTTCTCATGCTCGCCATGAGATTTGATTTAAGGAACTAGCATAGCTCCTGACATGCAGCAAGCCCACAATCACCATCTGCTTGATTAAACTAAATTAAGAGCTACATGAACATGTTCAATTTGAAATCTAGGCACACTACTGTAAATATTTTAACAATGGCATTCAAGATGGGTTTCTATGACAGCCATTTTCTTTCTCCACAACAAGGAGGCATGGAGCTTTTCTTAAATTTAACTAAATAAAGGGCCCTAATTACTCTGTAGCCTATATATATCTTACCTGAGCAATAACTGGATAGCCACAGGCATCATCTCTAGCCCTGGTCATAGACACAGCCAGCACAAGATCTGGGTTGCTCACCAGGTGAAAGGTCCTTGGGAAAAGAAGATTAGGCACATTACAAAGCAGCATGAACTGTTTAGAGCTCCCTCTGGGCCACTTATCAGTGTGTTGCCTCCTGGCTCCAAGCATGCTCTACGATACTGGATGTGAAATCCATTAGGCATTTCTGCCCCACAGATGGCACGAGGTTAAGCGTTCTCATGTGAGAGCACCAGAATACTGAAGGAGAAAAGGGTTATCCTGCTCTTTTTGGCTGCTGCATGGGGTCAGTGTCTGGGAGTGAGGATATCCAGTGAGGCTCTGCCCCAACCAGGTGCCCTGAATGCATGGTCCCTTAACACCGTCATAGCCCTGGCCTGGTGCTCATCTGCTTGTGGCCCTCCCAACAGGGACACCATGTGCCCCAGGCCTTCTGCTGGACCAGAGACCCCATTCCCTTTGTGTTTCCATATGCTTAGCAACAGCTCCACACATATTCCAGAGGGAAGCTTCCTGCTTGCCCAGCCACCACACTCCAGATTCGGCCAGGCATACCAACAAACAGTGGACAGCACCCATACTTTTTCCAATGAGGTCTGAACGCCAGCCTCAGGGAGGAGTCCAATTCCAAGTTTGTGCTCAACTCCTGCAACCCTAGAGTACCATATAGAGGCTTTTTAAAAAATCTGATAGTTACTCATTTATCATAGTGTAATAATTATTTATGTTAAATAAATAATTTATTAATATTGTGGCTCAGAGGGTTAAGAACCAGACTCGTACCAGTGAAGATGCGAGTTCGATCCCTGGCCTTGCTCAGTATGTTAAAGGATCCAGTGCTAGCTGAGGTGTAGGTTGTAGACACAGCTCAGATTTGGCCTTGATGTGGCTGTGGCATAGGGCAGCAGCTATAGCTACGATTCAACCCCTAGCCTGGGAACCTCCATGTGCCACTGCTGTGGCCCTAAAAAGACCACCCCCCCCCCAAAAAAAAATCCCTGCTTAAATGACTGAGTTTTCTGTCTCCAGACTGTACCCATAGTGATGTACATGCTCCTCACATGTTCTGCTCTTATGAGAGGTAATGTGGCAGAATGATTTAAGAGCATGGATTCTGGGAGTTCCTGTTCTGGCTCAGTGGTTAACAAATCTGAGGACGCAAGTTCAATCCCTGGGTTCAATCAGTGGGTTAAGGATCCTGCATTGCAGGGAGCTGTGGTGCAGGTCACAGAGGCAACACAGATCCTGCCTTGCTGTGGCTGTGGCATAGGCTGGCAGCTGTAGCTCAGATTGGACCCCTAGCCTGGGAATCTCCATGTGTCATGGGTATGGCCCTAAAAAAAAAAAAAAAAAAAAAAAAACCATGGATTCTGGAGTCACAATGCCTGAGTTTGAGTTTAAATCTTGAGTATACCTCTCAGCAGCTGTATGGTTTCGCTTAACAACTCTGTGCCTCAGTTTCATTATCTGTAAAATAGGATAATAGTGCATATACCTCACAGGACTCTTGTCCTGGGAATTTAATGAGTTAATGCATAGAATATGCATTTAATGTTGTCTGGCACGCGGCACTTAGTATGAGCAACTATTATCCATGGTTGTGATTTTTTTCTAAATAGCTTTCCCTCAAATTCTTCTTTTCTAAATGAATATTCCCTAAAAGTCCAAGATATATGTTGACTATTTTAAAGTTATTTTATATTGGAGCTAAAATAAAGCCCCCTTGATTTTATTTGACAAAAAAAAAAAAAGGAAAGAAAATTACCAAGCTAAAACCCTCAAATTCTTTACCTTGGATCATTTAAAAGCAAAAAATTTTAGCCAAACATTCAAGGATATTGCCTACATAGAAAAAAACAGTTCTTTATGTCTGTCAACATAGTTACATTACAGACCAGCAGTGGCATTCCTGCTGTGGAAAATATAATTTGTCCTGAATATAAAATTTAATGATGTGGGAGTAGAGGAAAGGGAAGAAAGTTGGGGTGGGGAGATATGTTATAAAAGTAATATATTTTTTCTTTCAAGTCTTAAAAAATTCTAGATATCGAATTTAAATCTCTAAACATAAAATATCCTCACTATAAATAATTTACAAAGTACTGGAAACTATAGAAAAAATTAAAACAATTTGAAACATCATTTATAGTCCTACAAGACAATCACTATTAATCTTACAATGTGTTTCTTCCTTCTGTTGTTAGTTAATGAAGTATCATTTTAAATCCAAAGTGGGTATTCGACTCTATCAATGCCTTTATAGTATTTATCAAGACTGCACACAGCAAGAGTGCTGGTATCCTATATTGTTCATCTCCATAGTCTCAGCCTGTGCAGAGTTTGCCTCTTGCATTTTTATTGGCATGCGATAGAATCAAACAAATGAGTGAACGTTTATTTCCTGCAAGGACTTACTGAGTTGCCTAGATTAGTTACCTAGCTTTCTCTATGCCTAGAATAGATGCAGCAACCTTTTCCGTGCTTCAGTGCCATGCTTAGCCATTACAATGTTGGTTTTTCTTTTCCTTTTTGGACATTCGACTGGCACTTGCCCACAGCAGGAGTGTTTACATTCTACAGCAAGCTTGAGATTATTTAGACTTTTACATAAAACCCCCTATGTGCCCAACAGCTGTGTGGGAATTTACTCTGTGTCCGGCATGATAGTACAGCCTCATCTGCTAACCTACCCTATGAGTGCATACGAGTCACTTAATCCCTTGAGTATCAGTTTACCTATCTTTAGAATCAAGTGCATGACTAGAACGTTTTCAAGATCTCTTTTAGCTCAGAATTCTAAGGTACTATATTTTCCCTTTTATAATTTTGAGTCTTTTTGCAGGAGACTTTCACCCCTGAGTGTTCTTTCATATTTCTCTTTAGAGACCAAATGATGAATTCAAATTATGCCAGGGTTGAAAATGGGAGAAAGAAGCCAGATTATCTCAAAAGTTGACCTGGACCATTTTTCTGTGTGGCTGGAAACCAAGTAAGTGTGCCTTTGGCAATTTCCTACTGCTTGTCAGTGCCCGTGAGCTCATTTCTTGCACAACTATCCTAGTCTTTGTGCTATCAGCTAGGCCTTGTTCTCACAGTCATAATTTCCCTTAAGAGGTTTTGCTGATAATTGCTTAAGATATCAGATTTCCTAGTTATTTTCTATTTTAAATAGATGGCCAAAAATGAAAAAGTAATTCAAGACCCAAAGGACTGAATGAAAGGACTAATGGTAGAAAATTCTAGGCACAGTAACAGCCACTTGGTATCTCCCGTCAAGCTGGCAGTGAGCTACTTGCCTATGCTCTCTCAGTACAAATTCTGATTGGGCAGGTGCCTCAACAGATGATAACTTACTGTCTGCGGAAATATGAAAATCAAAAGACTATGGTTCACATGAACTCACAGACATAGAAAACAAACTTATGGTTACAAATAGGGAAAGAGGGGTGGGATTAGGAGTTTGAGGTGAATATATACACACTGCTATATATAGAATAAACAAGGAGGACCTACTGTATAGCACAGGGAACTATACGCAGTATCTTTTAATAACCTGTAATGGGAGAGAATGTATTTTATATATATATATATATATATATATGAATAACTTTGCTGTACACCTGAAATTGAGACAACATTGTAAATCAACTACATTTCAATAAAAATAAAAAAAAAACAGAGAAGAGATATAATGTACAACACCATAAACATAATACTGCTATATGTTATGTACAAAAGTTAAGAGTTTTCATCACAAGAAAAAAGTCCAAAGAGTTTTCATCACAAGAAAAATAATTTTTGCCTACTTCTTTAATCTTGTATCTATATGAAATGACAGATATTCACTAAACTTATTATGGTAATCACTTTGTGATGTATGTAAATCAAAACATCATGCCATATGACTACAACATACAGAGCTATATGTCAACTCTATTTCAATGAAACTGGGGGGGAAGACTGTGGTTCACATAAATGGAATTTTCTCAAGTTTTCTGCTATATAATGCAATCTAAGTTTATCCAGGCCTCAGCAGCTTATCAGAACAAATGGATTTCAAATGTGGAAGCTCAAAATTACTGTCTCTATGCAGACACATTTCTGCCATGGGACATATATTCCTCTGAATCATGCCCACACCTAACTATCAAGACTTCTGCAAAATCTCTCCTGCCTAAATGTCTGTGGGAGTCCCTAGATGGTGACCCATGTATTCATGAGCAAATCCTGTCCCACTACCGTTCCCCTCATAGCTCCATCTCTTCTCTCTAGACTCCATGATTCCTGACCAGGGATCCATCAATACTACCATCTCCCTCCCACCATCCCTCTCCTGCCATGTCCCAGGGCTTGACATGACGAGGCCCCAAGATGACAAAGATGCAAAGTGTTCTGGAAAATGGAACGAAATTGGAAGAGACCATCTTCTTTTATGTTACATGTGGTTAGATTTTCCAAATCAGTGCTAGAGTACATAAAGTTTTAGGCAAGCTTTTCTTTCTGTTTTTACTTAAACAGCTTTCCCCTCCTCCTGATTTCCCCATAGCACACAGGAGGAAAACCAAAACCAGTGACAAACACTAAGCAGGACTCAGAATTTGCCCTCTCTTCCACTGACCAATTGTTTCTAAGTTAAACTCATCAAGCTTGGCTTTCTCCTGTGTTGGGGTGACTTCTCTCATTCTCCATGTGTGTCCAGCCCAGATCTTCAGCCATGCTCAAATTCCAACTTAAGCTCAAGTGGGACCTCTACTATAATACAGAAAGCCAAGGCAGTAAGAAACATTCTAAATTCCAGAAACTTAGAGATGGGGTAGTAATAGTTTCACGGGGCAGGGCAGAGATTTTTTAATCTGTTGGGTTCCTTGCTAAGCACCAACACCTAAAACACTGCCCTTAATAATCCCTGTGCCGCTGAATGAATGAATTCTGGTCCCATACAGCAAACCATTCTCAGGGACAAAAGCCTGCTTCTTAGCTCTTCATGGCAAAGACAGCTCAGCTAGGATGAATAGAGTGAAAGAACACACTCACCAGGTCTGTCTACACACTGGCTTTTCAGCCTTCTCCTAAACAAGGGTGCATGTGTTCCTTGCTGGCGGCTCTGCTATCTCATTGAGCAGAGGACGGCTAGCTCCTTTCCGGTCCACGCTGGGCCTGTTGCTGCCCCCTGCTGAGGCTTATACCATCTCTCTCAAAGCAGCCATCTCCTAAGTCTTTTACATCACATACCCTTTGAGACACCAATGGAAACCACAGCTCTTTCTCAGAAAACAAAACAAAACAAAACAAAGCAGATACCCAAACAACACACTTCCTGTAGATTTCAACAGACTAACGTGGGTCTAGAGCCCCATTTCATAGTCCTAACGGTAGAATTCAAAGCAGATCAAAAAAGCCAAGGAGTTTTTTTTCTCTCTTGTTAAAGAAATGTACATGCATGCCCCAAACCAGAGAGAACTGTTTAAGAAACCACCATGGACCCACACTTATCAATGTTCTGCCATTCCTGTTTCATATTCCACTTTAAAAATGTTTGCTTTAGTAGAATATTTTAAAGCAAATCTGAGATACTTCTTATTTTCCTGTAAATACTACAATATACATCCAAGTGATCAGGATTTATTTTTTTATTTTTTATTTTTTTGTTTTTAGGGGCACAGGTGCAGCAATGGAAGTTTCCAGGCTGGGTTGAATCAGAGCTGCAGCTGGCAGCCTAGGCCACAGCCACAGCAACGCGGGATTTGAGCCATGTCTGCAACCCACACCACAGCTCACAGCAATGCTGGATCCTTGACCCACTGAGTGAGGCCAAGGATCAAACCCACATCTTCATGGATACTAGTTGGATTCATTTCCACTGTACCACAAAGGGAACTCCTGTGGGACACTTCTTTTTAACATAACCATTAAATCATTATGACAACTCAACAAAATTAGCAAGACTTCCTTCATTATCATCTAGTATCAGACTACTTTAAATTTCCTCTGAATGTCTCAGTAATAACCTTTTTGACAGTGGTGGGCTTGAATCTAGATCCAGAAAGGGCCAGCCATTGCACTGGGTTGATACACTTAAGGTAAGAACCAATTTGATTCCATCGTGTGAATAGAGCTCACATCAGTTGGTTATACGATGGAAGCAGGGAAGGGAGGGAAGGCATGCATGCGGGGAGAGGCACGAGATGGAGTTAGGAAAAGTACTGCAAACTTTTTTAAATGAGACTTTTTAAAATTCTCACTTGATCCCTTCAAATCATATATATGTATATATTTTTTTTTTTTAAGGTCTTTTCTAGGGCAGCACCTGTGGCATATGGAGGTTCCCAGACTAGGGGTCTAATAAGGAGCTGTAGCTGCCGGCCTATGCCAGAGCCACAGCAACACGGAATCCAAGCTGTGTCTGCGACCTATACCACAGCTTACGGCAACACCGGATCCTTAACCCACTGAGTGAAGCCAGGGATCAAACCCGCAACCTCATGTTTCCTACTTGGATTTGCTAACCACTGCCACGACAGGAATTCCAAAATCATAAAATTTAATTAGATGAGAACTTGGTTTTCTCTTGACCTCAGTGACCCATTAAAACCATGAACCCACTTGGTCAGATTTCATGTTTCTTATCTGAACCCACAGTAGATGAGTTGTGTGTAGACTACTGAGCATTTACATTTGATTTCACTTGCTTTCTCTTCCTTGAGTAGGATAAAAAATTATTGGCTATGTTAAATAGAAAATCCAGGAGTTCCCGTTGTGGATCAGCAATAATGAACCCGACTGGTATCCGTGAGGACTCGAGTTCAATCTCTGGCCTTGCTCAGTGGGTTAAAGATCCGGCGATACTGTGAGCTGTGGTGTAGATCACAGATGCAGCTCAGATCCTTCATTTCTGTGGCTGTGGCATAGGCCGGCAGCTGTAGTTCCAATTAGACCCCTAGCCTGGGAACTTCCATATGCTGCACCTATGGCTCTAAAAAGCAAGCAAGCAAGCAAGCAAGAAAGAAAGAAAGAAAGAAAGAAGAAAACAAAATCCCTCGTCCTCTAATATACCCCTTCCTGCTCTGTGGAGATCATGCTGGATCTCCTAGGCTCCCGTTCACCTTTTGATATATTATTGCCCAAATATAAGGGGTTTACCTGCTGTCTTCCTCATGCAACCAGCGTTGATGACTATCATCTGCTTTTTTATCCACCAAAACCACCTCCGTGCCTGAATGCGGGTTGGGGCTTTGCACCCCCAAGACTAGCTGAGGAGCAGTGCAGCTTATAATTTGCCCATCTCTGTACTCAAACTGCTGGCGGCGAAGTTTCTGCACTTTGCTCTGTTTGGGAGAATGGCTGAGATAAAGAAAATCCCATTAACAGCAGAAAAATGTCCTGTGTACTGATGCTCTGGAGATTGCAAGTTCTGTTGGCAAGAGACCCGCCGTGAACCAAATTCACTTATAATGAGGAAGCATTATCATCAGGACAGCAGCAATGTTATTTGCTTTGCACTGTCAAGCTAATGTAAAAAGTAGAATTCTGAGCTTATTTTGTAATAGGAATAAATGTTTACCTAAGAGAATATAAGAAATCCATCAGCAAAGAAAAAATTCATTTGAGATAATTTAGTTAAAGGGAAAAAGTGGTAGGAGGCAGAACAGGGCATACAGAATCAGAACGGAAGAAATAAAGGAATTCTGTTCAAATAATGATAATTTCTGTCCTCTATCTACAGAATCCCTGGCAAATAGAACCCCATTCTCCAAGTTTTTCAACCTTTGCTAACAACTCAATATCATGAACCAAAATTCTAAACATTAATAAGTTAAGGAATCTCTTAAATATCTCTTAAGTCATTAAGCAGACTTATTAAAACTATTAAATGTCACAATGCATTAGCAATTAATTTATAGACATCTATTAAGCCCCTACTATGTGCACGAACTAATGCTAAGTGTTGAAGGGGCAAAACTGTTTAATTCATATAAATTGCTGTCATGTTAAGTAAATGTATAAAGCTAATGGAATACAAACTACTGTAGATTCCTGTCATTTCGTTGAACATTTACTAGAAAAAAAAATGAAAAAGGAAGAAACTGCATTTTACTAAGTTCTTAAAGACATCAGGGCATCTTATATGCATATTTATAAGTACATTCACGCATTCATTCAACAAACACACAGGCTCTGTTCTAAGTCCTCAGGAGGCAAAGACAAATAAGCTTACTTTTTAACAGAAAAGACACCAGTGAACAAGAAATTACTTTATATAGCTAATGTGAGAAGGATCTTCCCACCTGTACCTATAAATACTTCGGTCAAAAATAGAAGAAACACAAAAATGTGTTGATGTAAACGGTAACCAGCAGTAACGTAAATCCTCAGGAATATTTCTGCCCCAAAGTGAGTGAATCTAAGACCAGGCAGAAATCTTTAACAGAAATTCCTTGTAACTTTTTACCTGTATTTATTCTCTGGTTCCATGTTTTCAAAGAGCTCTTCTTCCGTTTTCTTTGGAAGGCTGTCATCCTCATCAAAGTTATGAGAAGTTTCCTGCCAGGCATACCTGAGAAGTGTGTGACAAGCCTTCATTTGGAGATGGGCTCTTGCATGTGAATCTCTGCCAAGGTTCAAAAGCAAACACAAGTCTAAGAATTCTAGTTTATGCTCATGGAATTTTCTCTGAGGTGTAGTCTGATCATACCTTGAAGGATTTCAGTGAATCTGGAAGTCATATTTCCGTAACGATGCCTAATACTGCAAATTCACATCCTACTAATACATAATTTAGATTTTTTAATATAAGGCTGCAAGTAAAATTCCTCAATCATATAATAAACAGCATTCATCTTTGTTATATTTACTCAAGACAAAAATGGGGCCATGTATTATATTTTTAAAAAATTGTAAGATTAGACTACTCATTAGTTTTAGAAATTCATAACAAATATGTAATGAGACTCTTGCCTACTCCATAAATGTGTCATAATTCTGTCTGGAAAAGACAGCCTGGGTTTCATAAAAATTTACTCATTAGACAATGTTAAGGAATTCTAATTAACTTTTCCTCTCAATAGAAAAATCTAGAGAGACTCAAATAGCACCAGCACAAACATGTCACATTTTTATAGACAATTATATACAAAACTACTTAATAGTCATAGTTTAAATAACAGAGTCAACTTTCTGGCTCCCTATTAAGATGAAATCGGAAGCATAGCCACTATGCAGACCTGAATATACTAAGTTCTTAGACACTGTTTAGGGTACATTTGCTTCCGTGGGATTATGACACAATATGAAGACTGCTCTGCTGAAGGCAGGAAAAATATACAGGCAAAGTAGCAAGCATACTTCAGCACTCTAGATATTCGTATGAGTAAATAAAGTTCTCCAGGGGAGGCTGTGGTCACCAAGGTGTTTGTGGTAATCTGATGTAACTGCAAGCAATATCAAATTACCCAAATCTTCAGGGACAATTCCTGTGTTAGCAGAGCAGACCATACACTTTTCAAATGTAACAAAAGTACTACATGTGGATATGAAATTGGTGGGTAACAACTGCCTTATTTAGAACTGCAGTACCAGTAACTTCTCAGGTCAAAAATCGCATTCACAGTTAAAGAGACAACAGTGCCATCTTGTGTTGAAAATAAATAACACAGCTTTCCCATCTTGTGTTGAAAATAAATAACACAGCTTTTCTTTGAGGAAAACCAAAAAAAAAAAAAGTCACTCCTAGTTTTATCGCATTCAGCAAGGTATTAACAAGATTCATCTTCCAAGTCCAGATGTTTAATCTTCTAAGTTGGGATATCTATACGCTCTTCGGCTTCCAAGCAAATGAAGTACAGTCAAGTCAATTTTAGAATAGCCATTCAAAACTACATCTGGCTTTATTAATACATTTCTGTCCATTCATTCATTCATGTATTAGTCATTACTTAGTCATTCATTCCTTTAGCTAACATTTCTCAAACATCTACTATATTATAGGCACAGAGTTTAATATTGGGGATAAAGTGATGAACAAAACAGATAAGTTCTCGGGATTCATGGAATTTACATTCTAGTGAGAAGAAGAGAGATAATAGGCAGGTGAATGAATAAATAAATGAGGCAAGTGTCACAAGTGAATAAAACAGGAAATTGTGGTAGAAATTGGGTGGGATGCGGTAAGATCTACTTTAGCAGTGGAGTCAGGGAAGGCTCCTCTGAGAGATGCTGCTTGAGACTTGAAATGGGGAGGAGCCTCATGGGAAGGGGTCAGCCATGTGATAATCAAGAGGGAGAGCACTCCAGGCAGAGAAAAGAGCAAATGGAAAGGCTCTGAGGCAAGAATATGTGTGGCTCATTTGAGGAGTAGAAAGAAGCTGTTGTGACAGGAATGTACTGAGTAGGAAAAAGCAGCCCAAGACGAGGCTTAAGAGGAGGGTAGGGCCTGCCTATAAGGCAGAAAAAATGAGAGAGTTCTCCTTAAGTTCCATGCTCTGAAAGCCCTTTCTTCCACAAAGCATCAATGCAGAGGTAAGCGTGCCTATCATTTCTTTTGCTTTTTGCTTATCGTTTTTACTAGATATCTTTACACAGAACCCAGCGATCAAAAGGGTTCCTTCCAGAGATTTATGGTCTAACCTCTCGCTTAGGATGTCTCTCCTCAAATCATTCCATTTCTCAAATAAGTGAAAAGAAATGTATGTAAGAAAGTCTGGGGAAAAATTCTGTTACTTTCTCATGTAAGGTGACACAGGTTCAAGTCATCAGAAATGGTTCAAAGAATTAGGTGAAAATTAGCCTAGAAAAGATACAACTCAGTGAATTAATGATGATGAATTTTGAATATTTTCAACAGATGAAATTATAGGATAGAGACATTCTAAATTATTATTTCAGCATTAAAATGGGCTTCCTTGTGGGACAGTGATCTCTCAGCTACTCAAGAGTATTCAAGAAGAGACAGGATCAAAAGAGCCTGCCTAGAATGTGCAGGAGATTCCTGCACTGCTTTTCTACATTTATTTATTTATTTATTTATTGTCTTTTTAGGGCCACACCAGCAGCATATGGAAGTTCCCAGGCTAGGGGTTGAATCGGAGCTACATCTGCCGGCCTACACTACAGCCGCTGTAAAGCCAGATCTGAGCCGCATTTGCAAACTACACCACAACTCATGGCAACTCCAGATCCTTAACCCACTGAGTGAGGCCAGGCATTAAACCGTTTCCTCACAGATACTAGTCGGGTTGGTTACCGTTGAGTCACAATGGGAACTCCTGTTTGTTTTTTTAATTAAGGTAAAATTTACTATAACATTATATAAGTTACAAGTGTACAACATAACGATTTGATATGTGTATATGTTTCAAAATGATTGCCACAGTGTTTAACTAACATTCATTCTTGCAGATAATTACAAAATATTTTTCTTGTAATGGGGACTTTTAAAATCTGCTCTCTTACCAACTTTCAGATATGCAATGCAGTATTTTTTTTTTTTTTTGTCTTTTTGCTATTTCTTTGGGCCGCTCCCGTGGCATATGGAGGTTCCCAGGCTAGGGGTCGAATCAGAGCTGTAGCCACTGGCCTATGCCAGAGCCACAGCAACGCGGGATCCGAGCTGCGTCTGCAACCTACACCACAGCTCCCGGCAACGCCAGATCGTTAACCCACTGAGCAAGGGCAGGGACCGAACCTGCAACCTCATGGTTCCTAGTCGGATTCGTTAACCACTGCACCACGACGGGAACTCCCGCAATGCAGTATTATTAAGTATGGTCACCGTGATCCATCCAGCATTAAATATGTTCTGAGTGGACTCAACCACTTTTAGATCAAGGATTCCAGGCCTTGATGAAATCTATGAATCGGAGCAAAAGGAATATTTTTTCTCAAAGATGTTCTATTTTCTTACTTTCTGTTTATATGTTTTTTTCCCCAATAACTCAGAGGATAGATAATAATAACAAAAGGGGATATTAGGCAAGTTTGTGGTCAACTCCCCAACTATTGAGGAAGATACCATAGAGGTCAAATCACTCTCTCTGAAAAGGGTTTTCTGGTGCCTCTGCTAAGGTCAGGGTGTAGGACCAAAATGAGGAAGTTTGATTCCTAACATAAAAGTTAACATTCTTATAACTGAGGATGAAAACAGTTGTTTAAAACAGCTTGTAATGACATATATAAATTAATTTTCAATTATTGAAATGGTAATTGATCAGCTCTTTTGGGTTTCAAAATTTGGAAATCAATTCAGTGATTGTTCATTTACTCAGTAAATGATGATAAAGTCAGTTACCCTGGTCTTCACAGAACACATGTGACAGAGTTTTGCCCTGGTTGTTGGTGGTTGGTGAGGGAGGGGGAGGGGACTGATAAGGACACTGCTAGTACAATCATCATTACGATTGATTTCAATGATAAAGATCCTTCCACAGATGAGGACAGGGCAAGTCAAGACATTTCAGCTGGAAAGAAATGAATATGTGGCCCAGAGGCTTGTAGCAGGGAGTCAGTGGAGTACACCACGTTCAGGAGACAGCTTTTAGCTGTTGAGCTGAAGCCTGGAGTTCACGTGGCAGAAAGAAAAGTGTGGATCGGAGGTGGTGGGCATGGGGGTAAAAATGAGGGTTCATGACAGGCCTGCACCAGGGTTAAGAGGGCTTGGGATTCTAGACCACAAACTCTTTTCGGTCTGTAACAGGCAGCAATTGAAGAATGTTTTAAAAGGATTGTGTTTTAGAAAGATGATTGTCCATAGACAAAACTTAGAGGTGAATTGGAAGGAGGAGGTTATGGAGATAGAAACCAAGTTCAGACAGCTATGTCTGCAATCTGGGCTGATAACACAGGAAAATGCATTCAACTTGAACCTACATTAAGGCAGAAGCATAATTGTTCCTGATGTCCATGTTTACAAAAACAAAACATGATGAGTTCCTCAAATAAATGTCTCCAGTCCTAAAACTCTCATCTTTTAAAAATAGTAACATTACAACAAAATCACTGAAAGCAGATCTTTGTGATAGTTGAACATTGAAGCTCCAGCTCTGTCCTTTTGCCAAGAAACTAATTAAGTACTAGCTTTTCAACTGACATGAGCTTCACAAACTTGGCGTGGGTTCCCTGCATGGGCTCAGTCCTATTACTGAGCTAATGAGCTGAGTTCAAATACGAACCAGGTAGCTTTTCTGGCCACACTGATTACTTACGGAATTTCACTGGAAGCCTTTTCCGTTGTTAAAGCATTTTTTTGCATTTGCTTTTCCTCTGGTTCTATAATTTGCTTCTCTTCTCCAGGAACTGGTTTATGCACAGCAAGCTTGGCTCCTGCCACAATGTCACTTTGGACTTCTAAAACAAGAGCTGAGCAGAAATGTACAAATTGCAAGGACATATTAGTTATGATCTCAGAACACCAAGAATTTGAAAACATGTGTTAAAATAAAAATTCAGGAAATTTCCAGCTATTTGATCTAAGAGAATACATGTTAAGTGAAACTGGTAATTGCTCTTTAAATTAATAAACTGGATTTTGCTTAATTTAATTTTTGTAGATTCTTTCCTCAAGATATTCTCAGTCAAAAGTGCTAAAAATAGGTCTTTCCAAAAATAAGTTAGTTCTTATAAATTCTAACTATTTGAATGTGTTACGATATTTAAATGTATGTCTCTGGATCATGCTCTGGGATCCAAGACTCCTCAGTGAAAGTTCTCAATGCCTTAAAAATACAAAAGCTGAATGTACAGTGTTCAATATATGCAATAAGATAACGTTTTAAATTATATTAATGATTTTTCTTTTTTGCCTTCCTATGTATAGGACGTTTGTCCTGGTCCTGGGATGGCCTTAAGGGAAGGGAGAAGACCATGAGATGAGAAATGTTACAAAAGGAAAGCACAAGTACAAGTACAGTTTTGACATTCAAACATAAGACAATGGCCATGGAAGTCAGGATGACACGGTCAGGGTTTAGGATTTTTTTCGAAAGCCTTTAGCTTCCACTTATCAAAGGTATAACTTCACAGTTAACCTGGAGGAAACCTACTATTTCTGGGCCTGAGGGTAGGACACAGAAGAAGGCAGAAAACCAGCAGTGGGTGTCATGATTCTCCCTACCGGCTTTGCTGCAGGTATCTTAGCTACACCAAGGAAGCACTGAGGACATCGCCCATTGTTCAGGACACCTTGACTTCTTGAGCTGTTCTCAACACCCCAGTCTGTAGCATAGCCACATGAACCTGGATCTGGGGTGCCCCGGAAGTACATCCATGACCCAGGATTTACTCAGAGCCATGCCGAAGAGCTTTCTAGAAGTGGTTGCCAAGCAGCCCTCAAGAGCTTCTGTAGCAAGGATTTGCAGAGAAGGCTACCCAGCCACAACCAAGCTGCAGAAGGCTAGAGGGAGGAGAGGGGAGGCTGAGGCAGGCGGGCAGGAAGCATCAGCCACTCAAAGCAGTGTCTGGACCAAAACAATGGAACATTGCCACCCACCACAGACTTCAGTCAACAGGGCCCAGAAAGCAAGAAGTTCTGCACCCCAGGTTCTTTCCTTCCATTCTAGAGAAGAACTAAAGTAAGACCCTGGAAACCAGGACTCTGAAAGTCCTCCCCAAAGGGATTATATAAATTAATGGATGACATGAAATTTGAACATGACCGGACTTTTGAAGTTTTCTTTGCTAGAAGTACATGGGGTCCACAAAGAAGGCTCAATTTGTTAAAGACAAAATAAAGTATGTTTTCTTTGCACATCCAAAGTGCAATGTGAATGAAAATATGCAACTCTTTTAAATATAAAAATTAGTCTAAAGGGCTAAACAGCAAGATGCAGGGGTGAAATACGATCTGTTTGAACAAACTTGATATTTTTTATGGCCACACCCACAGCATATGGAAGTTCCCAGGCCGGTGATTAAATCCAAGCCACAGCTGTGACCTCTGCTACACCTGTAGCAATGCTGGATCCTTTAACCCACTGTGTAGGGCCTGGGATTGAACCCAGGCCCTGCACAGTGACCTGAGTGACCACAGTCAGATTCTTACCCCACTATGCCACAGCAGGAACTCCAAACTTGAATTTTTTCAAAAGCAACATCCAGAGTTCCCATTGTGGATCAGCAAGTTAAGAACCCAACATAGCGTCCATGAGGATGTGGGTTCAATCCCCAGCCTTGCTCAGTGGGTTTAGGGCCCAGCATTAATGCAAGCTGTTGCATAGGTCACTGATGTGGCTTGGATCTGGTGTTTCTATGGCTGTGGCATAGGCCTCCAGCCGCAGCTCCAATTTGACTCCTAGCCTGGAAACTTCCATATGCCTAAAAAGAAAAAAAGAAAAAAGAAAGAATAAAAAAGAAAAAAAGCACTATCATCATTTTATATTGGCTGTAAATACTAAGGTAAGTAATTCCAATTCTTACCCTCTATTTTATGTGTACTGCAGAAGGTATGAATTTTAGAAATATCTGATGCTAAGTTCCTCAGGAAGATTTGCTTCTTTTGCTGAGCAATGGACAAGTCAGGATTGATCCAATGTTCTCCACATGAAACATACACCTGCCAAAGAAATGAGTCCCTAATCTTGTATACAATTGCTCACAGCAACATTATTATAGCCCAAACTGGAAACAATCAAAACACCCTGTAATAAGTGGTTAAACAAAGTATCACAGGAGCTCCCACTCCCACATAATGGAATTGGCTGCATCTCTGCTGTGCTGGGATGCAGGTTTTCATCCCCAGCCGGACACAGTGGGTTAAAGGATCTGACGCTGCTGCAGCTGCAGCATAGGTTGCAACTGCAGCTCAGATCTGATCCCCAGCCTGGGAACACAATATGCCATGGGGAGGCCAAAAAAGAAAAAAAGTATATATATAGCACCATGGAATAATAGTGACAAAAAGGCACAAACGCCTGATAGGTACAACAGCTTTGATGGATCTCCAGGGTTTTATTCTAAAAAGAAGTACCTCTCCATCCTATTTTTGAAACTTTTTGTGAATCTGTAATTATTCCAAAATAAGAAGTTATCGAAAAAAAAACTTTTTTAAAAGAAGGAGAGAAAAGAAAGGAGGAAAGAAAGAAGGAAGGGAGGGCTTGAAAGAGGGAGGGTAAGTAGATATGAACCAAGGGTTTGTAAACTATGGCTGAGGCCAAGTCTTGCCCACTGACTGTTTTTATAAACAAAGTTTTACTGGGACACAGTTTTGCGCATTCATTTTCATGTTACTGGTGACTGCTTCTGTGCTACAAGGGCAGAGCTGATGTATCAACAGGTACCATATGGTCTCAATTATTAACCATCTGCCACTTTACAGAAAATTCTGACAACTCTTGGTATAAATGAACTTGTAATACATGCACCAAAATGTTAACATGGATATTTCTAGATGCTAAGATTACAGGTACATTTTCGTCTTCATTTTGCTTATATGTACTTCCTAAATGTCTTTAAATGATACATGTTTCTTTGAGGTGAGGGAAAAATAGAGGAATATGTTGTTAAAGACTTGGTAACAAGAAAAAGAAACTCAATGCTGCCTTTTTTGAGGCCACTCACGGATCATCACATACATGCTTTGTAGTGGACCTAGCAAAATCTTTGTCAGAATTGCCTTTGTTCTGAACAAGGTTCTTTTTCTCTCATGGATATACTTAATCATGCAACTCTTCATGTTCCTATCTTCATGTTAGTGGCTGAGGACAGTTGGCAGATTCACGTCTAGCAAATACGCTGGACCTTATCACAGTCATCCTGGCTCCATCCCATGCTCCTTTCACTCATACTCCCTTTGCCCTGGTGGTCTCATTAACTTATCTTTAAATTAAATTTATAGGAGTTCCCTTGTGGCTTAGTGGGTTAAAGATCTGCAGTGTCACTGCTATGGCTTGGGTCACTGCTTTGGTGCAGGTTCAATCCCTGGCCCAGGAACTTCTGTAGGCCACAGGCATAGACAAAAAATACATATATATATCTTTTTGTAATGTATGTTTTAATGCAATTTACCTTAAATTCTTTCTAAAATAACACTGTGAATAAGCACAGCAGCAAAAATGAAAATACTATAAACAAACAGACTTGTAGCGATCAAGTTAGAACTCAAACCAGGATCTACCAGGCTCCAAGAACAGAGACTCACTCTGCCACGCTGCTCCTGATACTGGTCATCAGTACTTGGGTTTAGGACTCTTTCAAGGAATTTTTATAGTCAAAGCCTGAATCAACTTTTGGTAATTTGTTGCAAGCTTGGTTCTCTGTTCAAAGAATTTCAGGCATCAATAGAGGTAGGTTTTCTTCTTAAGCTGATACCCCAACTTCTGTAAGTGGGAGAAAAGGCTGGGCTGCCTTCTCCAACCACCCAAATAGAGTGTGTGGAAAAACTAGAGATGATTTTTTCCCCTAATAATGTAAATTATCATTAAGAAATAGTTAAACAATTGCATTTTGAAGGCCTAAAAATGAATATAGAATCTATCTCCTTCAGAGTAAGATAGAAATCACAAGTGGCTAATAATTTAATTTAATGAGCATTAAATGAGTTCTATCATACACAACCCTGAAAATCATGCCTGACATATAGTAAGCTCTCAGCAATTAGCTATTCATATTACTTTCTGATGGTTGCTGAATTAGGATAATTCTGAGAAAAAATAAGTGGAAAAATGGTGCCTGAAGTCTTATATTTTAAAACATTTCTCTTTTAATAGTATCAACATATTAATTTTTCCAGTTTCTGCTTGTCTTTACCAGCTCATCTCTCTGAAGATCTTTTAAGTTGAAGATTTCCTTCCCCTTTTCATTGAACAATCTCCGAGCTGCAGAAGGTAAATTTAAAATTTCAGTGCACCTGTAATAAGAAACACAAAAATTGATCTTGCATATAGAAAGTTTCTGGCAGAGAAGGAAGGAAATAAAAGAACTCAAGGGCCTGGATCATTAATGACAACCAGCTCTGCAGGACCATGAGACAGTCAAGAGCTAGGTCCTGGAGCCCATCAGACCCCTTTGGAGTCTCATTTTCCCTCTATAAGTTGCAGGACTTGGGCAAATTATTTAAACTCCCTAAACCCAAATTTATTACCTTTTGGGTTTGCTGTGAAGATTAAAGGTTGATTTTTAAAATGTGCTTAGCACAGTGCCAAGCAAGATCAACAAATTAAATATATATATATATATATATATCATTATTGATTTTCCACTCCTCAATATGCCCCCTCACTTTCCCATTTGTGTGCCTTTTCGCTTGTTCTTCCTTCAACATAAAACACTTTCCTCAGTTTTTGCTATTGAAGTTCTACTCTTTGTCCAAAATTACATATATCACATCACCCAGCAGTTCCTCTTCTCTCTCCACCAGAAGTGATTTCCTACAGCCCTTTAATTCCCTTTCAGTTAGGAATTTTCCGCCAGGTTAAACATCATACAGTGGTATTTCCCACCAAAGAAGCACTGGGGCCAGTCCTGTGGATTTGAAATGAATGATACAGCTTCCCTGTTTCCTGGGGCCTCCCTCCCTCTTCAGTTAGGGAGAGAGACTGATCCGCAACTGAAGTATAAGATGAAGTAGTGGGTGCTGTCACAGGCACGTGGCCAGGGAGTGGTGAGAACACAGAGGAAAAGCAATGAATCCCTCCAGGGAAGCCTCAGCTAAGGAAGTGACATCTGGTTGGGTTTGATGAATAAAGAGGAGCTCATCAACTAAGGTTAGGACCTAGAAGTTTTATATGGCTGGAGGTGAGGTTATGGACAGGAGGTGGAGCCAGATGAAGCGCTAAAGAAGATGGGAACCAACTGCAAGCACTTAGGACGCCAGACTAATGAACTTGGCCATTATCCCATAAATATTAGGAAGTCATTACAGATATTATAGCCAGGGCATGGTGTTGTCAGATCTACTTTTTAGAAAGTTAACTGTCAGAAAAGTGGGAGATGGGCTGGAGGTGGAGAGGCTGGAGTCTATATAATCATCTTAGCATAGTGGTAAAGAGGTGGAATTGTGGGGAAGAGGAAGTAGAGCTAAATTGAGCAATGTGGTATTTCCTAAAGAACACTGTTCTTTATTAGAATGTCCTGCCTGTCTATAGGAGATGAATTAGAAGTGACTTTATGCTCATCAGGAAGACTCAGCTGTATGAAAAATATTTCTCAATTTTATTTCCTAGATGGCATAAAGCAATTGAGCAGATAATTAGGCCCTCCATTTTTATGAGAGGTCTTCAAGGAAATAAGCCAGTGGAAATTAAGTCTCTGCTTCTCCTGTCACAATTATGGAGGCTGCTGGGTCAGTGAGGATTGGGTCTCTCACCCACAGGAGCTGGTGGGGTGGGGGTGGGAGGGAACTGTAAGAGGATTGAACCCCAATCTCAAGATTTGCTTAATTCTCTTTGGATGCTGTCCAAAGACCCCATCAATTCCTGCTACTTTCTCCAAATCCAAGCATGACCCAAGGAGAGTTACCATCATAACCAGCTCCCACTCATTTTCCTGGGAGAATTTTGGACCATGGGAGTATCCAGTTTTAAAGCAAGTGGGAGAAAAGAGAGAATAGGAAATTGGTGTATTTTTCTTCCTTCCTTTTGGAAAGCCCTATTTTAATAATGCAGAATTCAGTTGGCCCCTGTAGGTAGGTTGGAGAGGATTGGGATAAACTATTTCCTCTGCATTGTATTCCTCTAACTAGTTCATGTGCCAGCCAACATCAATGGTGAAAGAAGAAAAGAACTCGCTCCTAAACCTAATAAGGAATGTGGACTCTGGAGTCAGGTTGCCTGGGTTCAAATTCTAGCTCTCTCATGTACTGGCTGTGTAACCTTGGGAAGTTACTTAACTTCTCTGAGCCTAATTTTCCCCACCAAGAAAAGACAGATATGGTAGTCCTTATCTCACAGAGCCATCTTATAGTTTGAATGTGTGAATGCCTGTAAAGCACTTGGGACATAAAAAGTCACAACACATTATTAAAATGGACCAAGTACTGCTAGTATTTCATGTCTCCCCTCTTAATTCTTGCAGCCTTTCTGAGAAGCTCATTTTACTGATGAGGAATCTGGGCCTGGAGATTAATCTCCTTGTCCAAGGTCACAATGCTAGTGAGTGTGAGAGCTGAAATTCAAACCTAAAACTCTCTGGGTTCTTTACTATATTGCAATATGGCCTCCTGAGAGGGCATCATCATAGAATAACAGGAAGGAAACTCAGGCTTAAATGCTGAGTGAGCAGTTCTGGAGTTTTTTCTTCCATGGGGCAAAGGTCTTAGAAATGAAGTCCTCTGACTGTCACAACAGAAGTTAGGACTGATAACCACGTGGCTTGGATTTACAGAGAACCTGGAAAAGGAGAGCCTTATCTCTGACTCCACTCTCTCAGGACTAGTTTTTTAACACCCCATGTTGTCTGCAACTTCAGATATCAACAAAAGTGGTCATCTGTTAATTTTTAATGGGGCTTGTTAGGCTGTTTGATCTCTCTTCATCTTTGTAGATGGAAGAATCAAAAACAACAACAAAAGATCCTCAAAGTCTAGAGTGAATTATTAAATTACTGAGGGTTAGGGTTAGGGTTAGGTTCCCTTAAATTCTATATTACTACCCCCTCATATTCAATAAGACATATTTTGCAAAAAAGTTTATACCAGGTGCTTTGCCTTTGAACAACTATCAAATTCTATGGGAATAATTCTTGTTTGGGTAGGAAAATATAGATCAAAAGAAAAATTACAATGTATTTCACAAATATGATTTGTTCAAGTGACATTTTAAGTTGATTTAAAGTAAATAACTAACCTGCCCTCAACTCAAACAAATACAAACCAAAGTGCTATAACATTGTGAAATATGTATGTTTTTAATGGGAATAATTTATATCTATAGAGTTGGTAGTTCAGAAGTTAGGGGAAATCACCAGACCTAAAAATTTGGGGGAAAAACATACTAATGAGCATTGGTATCACGTACTCATAGTTCACATATTTCACAGGTTAAAAACTCCAGAATCACTACATAACAATCATTTTCTTATGTAGGTACAAATGTATTTTGCATTACTTGTAATCATTCAGGCATTTGATTGGGATATACTTCTGTATTTGCGGTATTTACCTCTCCAAAAGTTGGTGAAATCCAGCCTGGTTTGTTTCTGTTTCAGAATATTTAGAAACATAAGCGTTTTTAACATTTCCTTTCCTTTCAGTGTCAACATTTCTGAAACAAATTGTTCAGGACTGATATGTCAGTATACATTGTCAATTATTATTCAGCTTATTTAAATATGTGAGAAAATCATGATTTACTCTTAAAAAATCTACCTTTCTTTTAAACATAGGGTTTCAAATACTGTCATAATTAAATATGAAATTTCACAAACATTTATACTTTGAGTAATTTACATAAGAAAATAAAATTTCAATATCTAAATCCTTTTTCAATAATGCTGAACACTCTGAGATGTGAATTTATCAACTTTGAAGAAAATGCAGATTATATTCATTTTGCCTTTGATGTTTTATTCATATTCTGTTCATAGTCATATGTTTATTCATATATTATTCAGATACTATTTTGGTTATCAATCCAAACCTAAAAAATGCTTTTAATGAAAAATTAATAATGGTAATCATAAAAAAGAATTTTCAAGTAAGAAAGTATTGTGTATTTTTAGAATCTCTATATTTTATTAAATGAAAGAAATAGTGTTAAAATACAGTTATTTATTCACTCCTTTGAAATGGTAATCAAGTATAGTTAATCATTAATTCATTTATTCATTCAATAAGCATTAATTTAGGGCCCTAAATTGTGGGTCCTGAATCATGTGGTGAATAAAGTAGCTTAATATTTGATTAACTAGGCCACACTGTTCCATGACCATACCATGGCAGACAGCACATATATGGATAGATAACACATCCCTGTTCTCTGTCTCACAGATGGAGACATAAGCAGATAATCACAGCAGAGATAATGGTGGAAGCTATCCTAGTGAAAAGCACATGGAGATCAGAGCAATGGCATACGGAGAAGATACAAGTAACTGTGGGTGGGAATGGGGATGGCAAGGTCAGAGCCAGCAACAGAAATAAAGTCCATAATCTTTCTCAAATGACCTCTATTAATAAAGCATATGGGAAGTGTTGGGAGTGGAGGGGGTTTAAGAGTGGAACTGGAGGGGGGTGGTTATTGATAGAGAGCTAGAGAAATAAGCAAAGACAAGTCATAAGGGGTCCTAAAAACTGTTTTAAGGAGCTTCAGTGACTCCAGGGATCATAAATTAATAATAAATAATATCTGTAGTATATGCTGAAATTATCTAACATATACAGTTTACTTTATAGCTCCATATCGAGCCTTTCCTCTTACAATTCCTTAAAATACCACTTATAAAATTGTGTTTAACTTAAGGTTCTGAGAAATGAAATTCACCTGAAATATAAGAAATCACAATGATCTTAATTTATATGGATTTGACAGCCATTATCAAGCAATAATGGGCAAGATCTCGTACTCTAAAGATATCATGATCAACTCGATAATGAACAAATGCTATTTGATCTTCCTTTCACTTTGTAGATGGAGGAACCACCACCAGCAACAGTCCCCTCAAAACTGCCTAGACTGAATTGTTAAATAATTAAAGGAGAGCATGCTACTAGAGCAGGATTTGGTTAAAGGGAATCTATGTTTCATCACTCTAGATTGATTTTGCTTGTAAAGACAGTAAACAGTCCAACCCTCTTTCTTTCTTATAAATAGGTTTTAGATTAATGCAAATACTGTACCTCTACAGGTCATTAGCATTTATTTCTTCTGGAATAGAGATACCTAGTATACATATATTAAAAGCAGCACAGTAGGGCTTCCACCTTGTACAACTCTGGGATTCTATTCACATAGAATACAACATGAACAGGGCCCGCTAGAGCCAGGCAACCCAAACATCTTGTAATCTTAGCCAAAACACTTCCTATTTAAATCTTCTGTTACCAGTACTGACATAATCCTCCAGGGGAGATGGGCTATTGATGATCTTGTAGAAAATTCTCTGAACCAGCCAAGAAAAATTAAACTATGTTTAGAAGAGTTTTATTTTTCTTATTTTTTAATTTTTGTCTTTTGTCTTTTTTGTAGAGCTGCACCCACTGGCACATGGAGGTTCCCAGGCTAGGGGTCTAATCGGAGCTACGGCTGCTGGCCTACGCCACAGCCACAGCAACGCTGGATCCACCACATCTGCGACCTACATCACAGCTCACGGCAATGCCGGATCCTTAACCCACTGAGCCAGGCCAGGGATTGAACCCGCAATCTCATAGTTTCTAGTAGGCTTCATTTCTGCTGCGCCACAACGGGAACTCCGAGAAGAATTTTAATGTCAAGTATATGCCAGTGTATTTAAATTATTTTGGAATAGTTAATTCATATAGAGAACAAAATGAATATTTGATTAACCAGGACACATTGTTCCACAAACATAGATGGCAGAGAGTATCACATCCTCTTTGCTAGGATAGCTGTCCAAATGAACAAACCTCTCAAGTTATGTATGGATTATCTGATTGAACCATGAATTTTAAAACAGAAATTGATAAGATCAAATCTGTATATAGTGTTGAGACAGTTAAAAATTGGGACAGAAATTATTTGTTAACTTTGGATGTTAAAAAAAAACTCATATGCTACTTTAAGGCCATTACACTCACATTTTACATCTAGTAGAATGAGCTAATTATGAAATGTATGCGTCAAAGATTTCAATTTCAGGGTTGACTTTACTTTGAAGATTAATTTTTTACTTTATCATCTTTACAGGCAGTTCAGTGGACAGCAGATCTGAATGTTACTCATTGTTCAGTGATGTATGAAGTATATTTAATCAATGTGAAGAAAGCAATATTAAACTATTATCAGCAGCCTCAAATATTCTAAACATCTCAAAAGAAAGGTCAAGAGGTAATATCACTGCTAATAATTTGAGAAACAATGTGTTTAACTCATTCTTTACATCAGAGTTTTGCACTGATCTATGATCCCTTTTGTCATAAAATATAATGAAAATATAGCAGGTGATTTTTCTCCAATGTTGGAGAATTATTGGCTATTTGGAAATATTTTATTCCAATCTCATAACATAAGCCAAAGTGCAGATCAATGTTTTTCCAGAATGATAAACTTTTAAAATGTTATTCTGAGGCAAGCATATAAACTATATAAAGTTATATTTTGAGAACTAAATTTGTTCATTAAATATTCCAAGATCCAAATGTAAATAATTGTATATAAAACTTAATTACTTAAAGTAAAAAGTAACAAATAAAAATTACAAAATTATATTTAAGAAGCAATCTATGAGCTCAGTTATTTCAAAATACATTAATAAAAAACAATAATGCTAATTCAAAAGAGATATTGATCATAACATTTTTTATCAGAACTACTTATTTCTAACTCATTATATTCTCCTATGCCCAGCCTAAATCAGCAGTGTTCAAATTAACTTCCTAACATAGAAACAAAATGAATCTTAGTATCTATTTTTACTCCCAAATATCCACATAGAAGCCCTTTAAAAAAATAAACACAGCTTCCTGGAAAAACATCTGTAATCAAGACAAAAATCTGTAGAAGTTGGAAAGTGTGCTTGATGAGAAATATGAACAAGTTGTTCTTACTGCATTTGCTGCTCAGGTGATTTGCCTGGACTGATTATAGTAAGGGCTCTGGTTTTGTTCTTGTCTCCATTCTGCAAAACTCTGAGTCTCACAGGGACATATTGCTTCGGTGTCTTACAGATGGGTTTCTTCATGGGAAGACTGTTTGGAAGAAGAAGTCCTTCTATTGGCCAATCAAACTCCTTCAGAAAGAAATGATAAGAAAATTGATAGTCAATAAGTAAGTAGAATCACTTCTAGATATATAAAAAAATAAGCACACTTGCATATACCTTTAAGCTTTCATTCATTCATCAAGCATGTACTGGGCACCCAAAATGATCTAGACAATTCTAATTAATGTTTTATAACAATAAAGAGGAAAGAGATTAATTGTTTTAAATCTATGTACAACCTGTGCTGTATTATAACATGAAAGATTTATTCTCTCTCGGAGGAACATCATTCTAGAAAAATAGAACTGAATTAACATGGAATGTATTTTGCTCCTATATAAAATATATTTAATCAGTATGAAAATGTGAAAGGAAGAATGTATGAAAAGTGGTTTTACAACCTGAAGTAATATTATCTTAAACTAAATTTGTTTGGCAAAGAAGGATATAGTTGGGGAGCACTCCAAAACACACAGAGTAAGATGATATAATTTAAATTTCAGATGTTTCAATTATAGAATTTGGTTACTTTGTATCCATTCATTCGTACATTCATTTATTTATTAATTCATGCATTATGCAAATATTTATTGTTTACTATATTCCAGGCACAATGCTAGACACTGAAAATAAAACCATGAACAAAACAGGATACTCTTCCTCAAGGAATTTCCTATGGGTGCTCAGAAACTTAACAAGAAATAATCTGGCAATTAAGTGTAATAGCAACAGGGTACAAGGTGTGATGGGACCACTTTGGAGAATATAACTCAGAAATGCCATCTAATAGGTCTGAAGTCTTGGCAGGAGTTAGCGCAGTAAAGGAGGGGTAAAAGGATGGGGCGGTGGATGTATCAGACATGAGGATTAATAGATCATGATATTTGGGGAGTGAAAGGAGGCAAGGATGGCTCCCAGGTGTGTGGCTTGAGCAACTGGGTGAATGGTAGTGCCAGTCACAGAAAGAGACATTTGTGGAAGGAGATTAAATGAGGGAAGGGATGATCGGAGATGCTGTTAGGCAAGGTCCAGGGTCTGTCTATCTTTCTTCCTTCCTCCTTCCCTCCCTCTTTCCACCCTTCCTTCTTTCCTCCCTTCCTTCCACATCAACAATTATTCTGGCAGTAATTAATCTCCCATTAATCTGCATTAACCATCTTGTAATATATGACAATTTCATGTAAGTGTGGTTCTATTTCTGTGTTCTACGTTTTTTCAACTTGTCGATTTCTCTCTCCATGTACAGTATCATACTGTTCTGATTATATCGGGTAAGTCTTGATATTTGGCAGGGCAAGTACCCTTACCTTGTTATTCTTCTTTGGAAATTGGTTTTTACTGGCCCTTTGCCATTTCACATACATTTAAGGAACAGCTCAATTAGTTCTTTTTTTTTTTTTTTTTTGTCTTTTGTTGTTGTTGTTGCTATTTCTTGGGCCGCTCCCGCGGCATATGGAGGTTCCCAGGCTAGGGGTTGAATCGGAGCTGTAGCCACCGGCCTACGCCAGAGCCACAGCAGCGCGGGATCCGAGCCGCGTCTGCAACCTATACCACAGCTCACGGCAACGCCGGATCGTTAACCCACTGAGCAAGGGCAGGGACCGAACCCGCAACCTCATGGTTCCTAGTCGGATTCGTTAACCACTGCGCCATGACGGGAACTCCTCAATTAGTTCTTTTAAGGTCTGTTTAGCGTATCAATACTTTGTAACTGGTTAAATAATTTCTTGTAAATCCCATTTTGCTAAAATATTTTTCTTGAATGTATGGTGAATCATGTAAAACTGTTTTTCCTGCATTTATTGAGATGTGTTCATATGATTATCATTTCGTCAGTTATGTACTGATTACATTGCTTTTTAAAAAATTTAATCTAATCTCACAATCTTAGATCAAACCAAATTGGTCATAATGTATTATCTTTTTTTTTTAGATCGCTGGATTTAATTTGCTAATATTTTCTTTAAGATTTTTGCATGTATGTTCACAAATGAAATTAATGTGTAATTTTCTTATACTATCTTCTTCAAGGTTTGTATCAAGTTTATCCTAGCCCCATGAAATACATTGGAAGTGTTACTTCTTTTGTAATATTCTGAAATTTTTTTTCTTATATGTTTGGTAGAATTTGCCAAGAAAACTATTGAGCAATAGTGTTCTCTTTGTGGGAGATTTTAACTACTGATTCTATTTTTTCTATGATTATTAGAGTCTTCAGGCTTTCTATTTCTTCTTGATTCTCTTCTGTTGACTTATTTTGTCCAGGAATTTGATCATTTTATTTAAGTTGTAATATTTATTAGCATAAATTTATATATAATACTCTTTTGTTACTTTCTAAATCTCTCAGCATCTATACTTCTTTCTTTTGTTGCTAGTACTATTTACCTTTAATTTTTTTATTAATCAATTTGGCCAGGTATATACATCTGATTAATATTTTAAAAGAATTTTTTATTCCGTTGTTCTGTTTTATACATCTTATATTGATATACTTCTAATTTAATTCTTCCATCCTTCTAATTCTTTGAATCCATTCTGCTATTATATTCCTAAGTTCTCTGGCTGGATACTTATTAATTTTTAGCCTCTCTTCTCTTTTAATATAAGTATTTAGGGTTATAAATTTCCTTCAAGTACATTTTATCTGCATCCCACATATTTTTCTTCGGTTCTAAATATTTCCTTTAAAATTTTTCATTATGATTTTTTTATTGTCCTGTGAGTCAAAATATATTTTAAAATGTCCCAATAGGGGGCCTTTTCTAACTATTTACTTAGTAACTTATTTATAACCTAATCCATCTGCAGTACCTGCTTCCACTTTTAAAATATATCCAGGACGCAACTATTCTTCAGTACCTCCACTCCCACCACCCTGGTCCAAGACACGAGTTTCTCTCACTTAAGGATTGCAAAAGCCTTCTCACAGTTTATTCCTGCTTCCCCTTTGGCTCTTATTGCTCTAATACTAATGATTCTATTAATACTGTAGTCAGAGCATATCACTTCTCTGCTCCTAAACTGTCAATGGTTTCCCATCTCAGAGTAAGAGCCAAAGGTCTTCCAGTGGTCCAAGTTTTCTCTCTGGCTGCTCTCCACCTCACTCACACTGCAGCTGCCACACTTGCCTCATTGTCCATCAAAACATCTCATTGTATTTCCTGGCATGCTCTTTCCCTAAGAGATGTGATTGATATTCAGGTCTCTACTCAAATATCACCTCTGTGAAACCATCCCAGGTCAATTAAAAATTTCCAAACTGCCCTGCTTTCTATTCTGGCTTCTATTTTTTCCTTAGTTCTTATCAATGACTAACACTCATGAGAACACCTCATGAATGGTCCAGAGCCAGGGCTCTGGAGCCAGACATCCTGCATTTGAATCTTTGACTTTACTACTCCAGTTGTGTAACCTTGGGCAAATCTTTGACCAAAGAGAGACGGAAGCTGATGGATAAATTCTTCCCCCTTTCTTCTCCAGGGAAGATTCTTCTAAGCACACTGCTTAAATGGCTCCTTAATAGCACATTCTCATATTGGCTTTTCTTCCTTCTCTGTTTGTCTCTTACTCTTGTTCCCTGGACTGTGCTTCCTAATAAAGTAGTAGCTCATAAGCCATTTGCCTCAGGCTCCACTTTCTGAGGACTCCAAGCAAAGACACTGTAATCCACCTCAACTAGAAGTGAAGGAAGTTTCCTAAGGGGGAATATGGGTACCAATACCCAATAAAAGGGGGAAAGTCATGTTGAACAGCTAAAAACTTCAGGCAATCACTACAGACGTGGTCCTAGTGCCCTGTCAGTGTCCATCTGACATGACTAAGATAAAGATACACTGGGGGTGGGGAGATAATGCTGGCATGTGAGACCAGTACAGACCAAGACACATGGCCTTTAATTTACGGAAGGGGAGAACATTTTTTAAAAGCTAGTACAATAAATAATAGTTTACTAACTTATACTCCCTTGAAAACCTGTTCGAATCTTGCAATCACACTGAACAATTATATAGTTTAAGAAAATGTGTTTTAAATAAAATAAAACAATATCTGAAAGTTGTGATGATTAACTCTTCTTCTGAAATGACATCTAATTACAATGCTCTAATTTGTGAGATAAGTGCGTAAATAACATTAACTGTATTTAATTGGGAGAAAAGCAGTATAAATATATGTTCAAAATCTGAGTATTTTTCAGTCTAATGTTTTTTTCCTTTATATTTTTAGCATAACTGTTTGCTCACTAAGTGTGTTCATAGTAGTGGTATGCAATAGGACTAACATCACAATTTTAAATAAAAAATTTGAATTAATGGAGTTTTACTATATTCTTGATCTTCATTGAGAAATTTTTACCTGTAGGGAATTTAAATTGCAAAGGGCAGTGTTTATTTAGATATGCCTATTATTATGAATGGAGAAGCATGAGGTCACTTTCCCTTACTATTGTTACTGAGAAGAAATATTAAAGGTTGTGACAAACATTGTAATTTTCATTTGAAACTTCCTTATTGTATAAATGTGTTACTTAATATGAGGAGTGGTGGAAGAGAGAAGTAGTGGAAGAGTAGAGTTATATAAGTTCTTCAAGAAGTAAGTTCAAGATTGATCTGTAACTCTTCCATAACAACAAAATCAAGCATCTCAGAGCAAATCAACATTTGCATTAGTTTTAGACATAAATTATCATGAAGCAAGTTGGATAGGTGGAGGAGACAGAGGAGAAGAGTTCTCATTAAAAAATTTAGTTATATTGAAGTCAGTATAAATAGCTAATATATCCCCCATTTCTTTCTGAACCATAAAAGGGGAAGGCAAGAAAAACAAGATTCTCCCTCGAGCTTAGTCAGTGAGAACTTAGTCTGAGTTCATAGAGTTAAGAGGTGGAACTAAGATTTTTTCAATATCCTAAGCATGCCATGACTCTGATGAACTTATCTCAAATGTGCTATCTTAGCTCCTAGTTATTTTTAGATCCTTTCACTTATCACTCACTTCATTTCAAGTAGTAGCCACTGCAGACAGTGGCTTTAACACCACTGTGGCATTGCTGATTTCAGATGGCTTCCTTTGCTTTCCAGTTAGATGAAGGAAGCCCAAGAATCTTCTCTTTTAAACATGACATCACAGAAACTCAATCCAAAGAGATGAAAAATTTTCATGGGCTTGAAAACTTTCCAAATGTGTGAGGTATCACTGGCAGTTCTTTTAAACTACTTTTAAACTTTGTTCTAATGTTTAAAGCACATTTACTTTGTCTTTCATAGAGAAACATGGTGTCAGGATAATGAAGGACAACAAAAACATGAATTAAACTGACTGGAGTGCTGTGTTCCCCCCCCCCCCCCGCTTCTATATTCTCCATTGGAATTTTAATATTCCCATTCATTTCTTTTTGGTTTTCTATGTGTTTACAATATTCCATGGCACAGCTGCACGGGCAGGATACCTTTGATGTGCCATGGCGCTCCCTTACATTGATAATTCTGCTTTTTCTTTCTCATCTTCCTCTCATAAACAGAGGCAGCCTGTGTTTCTTTTGAGAGTTCAGTTAACTAGTGATCTAAATTTCTTAGTCACATTGACCATCCCTCATCTATTTACTATTAATAAACTAAAAGAGTCTTCAATTTTCTCTATTGGACCTTCCTACATCTCCCTTTCCTCCCTTCATACTGATGGCTAATCATCATCTCAACAGATTAATAAAATGTGTACTTTTTACAGGCCTTGTTTAACACTGGCCCCTCCAAATAGCTATATCATACTTTAGCAGTTTAGAGATATTAAAATGACTATCCAGTGGCTCACTCAAAAATTTTAAGTCTTTTTAGACTCACTTTTTGCAATGATTTCATCCTTGAATGTGAAAATCCGTTGCCTCCTACTTTAAGAAGTAAGTTGTTAAGTACAAAGTCTCGACTTACAACTTTCCCCATAAGGGGTGATAAAATAATCCCAGTTTCCAGAAATTATTCCAGCAAACTTAGTAATGAAGAAATAAAATAATTCAGTAATCTTGTGGTTTTAGGAAATTTTAACATATTTTTTTAAAATACTGGGGTTCCCATTGTGGCTCAGTGGTAACAAACCTGACTAGTATCCATGAAGTTGGTTTGATCCCGGGTCTTGCTCAGTGGGTTAAGGATCAGCATTGCCATGAGCTGGGGTGTAGGCTGCAGATGTTGCTCAGACCTGGTGTTGCTGCAGCTGTGGCACAGGCCAGCAGCTACAGCTCCGATTTGATCCCTACCCTGGGAGCCTCCATATGCTGCAGGTGTGGCCCTAAAAAGGCAAAAAAAAATGTTTTAAGAAAATTAAATTTAAAAAATAAATTAAATATTAACATACTATTTCATGAAATCTCATTTGTTTGTAAAAGATAGCATTACTCACCTTTTAGAATGGATAATATTTAACAGAGAGAAAAACATGAAATCAGCTGTCATCACTAAGAGGTGAATAGTTTTGTATTAATGTACTCTGAGTCAACACAAAATTAATTCCTATTGTACATATTTCCTGAAATCTTCCCTTGGGTCATCATCCTCTTTTGAAAGGTTCTAGTCAAGGAATTAGCAGGAGAATCTGAAATTCATTAAGGATAATGTTTCTTAGATTGTTTGTTTTTATTTTTTTAATTTTTTTTGCTTTTTGGGGTCGCACCTGCGGCATATGTAGGTTCCCAGGCTAGGGGTCAAATTGGAGCTATAGCTGCCAACAACTATAGCAACGTAGGATCCAAGCCACATCTGCAACCTACACCACAGCTCATGGCAACGCCAGATCCCCAACCCACTGAGAGAGGCCAGGGCTCGAACCTGCAACCTCATGGTTCCTAGTCGGATTCGTTTCTGCTGCACCATGATGGGAACTCAAGATGGTTTGTTTTTAGATTCAATAATTTGACTTAATTTTCAGGCCCATTCAGACAATCAACCTAGCTAACTTTCCTCATACTAACCATTTGACTGAATAAATTGACTCAGCAAATGTCTTTGATTTCTGGGACACCAAAATTTTTCTGTGAGTTTCATCTTTCTTTTCCTTCTTTGTCCTTTGTTCATTGAATCTGCCTTCTTTCTTTTCTGGTTCCTTCCTTTTTGACACACAGCCTATACTTCTTAAATTGTAAGCTCCATGAAGGCAGGGACCATGTCTATCTCCTTTCTTGCTCTGTCTGCATTGCCTAAATACATAATAAATAATGGTTAGATAAGTAATAAAATTGGAAAATTAAATCTGGAATAAAAGTAACGTATATGCTTAAAGTGATCAAAGTGTTCTGAATTCCACAATATGAATGTCACATTTCCTAATTACATTATAGCTATATGTAAAGTCTTTCCAAGAAAAGATTAATTGTGCTTAATTATACATAGATAAAATGATCTTTTTGCTTAAAAAGTCAATTATGTGGAAGTGGGACTGATTGCAATAAAATATCATTCCTTCACTTAAGATGAATCTAGATTTTAAGTGAAGTAGAGTGCATTTTATTTGAATGAGAACTATCTCTGTTCCCTGCTTAGCAAGTATTTTCTTCTCCTCTGACATTTCAAAAAATAAGAGGATGCTTAAGCTGAGCCATTTTGAAATACATGGTCAATTTGTCTCATTTTAGCTAATGTAGTGCCTCAGTCCTTTCTCTTCAGCTTACAACTCAGGGACAGAGTTTTCTTGGAATACAGTGACTTTTAACCTTTTTACTCAAAAGCTACTGCTCTGTTTGAATGGCCAGAGAACTGCGAAGTAATTCATTTTTATTCCTAAGATCATTTAGTTGTCAAACTCTAGACTAATAGCAAAAATGTTATTGTTTTAAAAGGTAAATGTTAAAAGGAATATAGTTAACTTAGGTTTCTTAATATAATTACCATTCATTATTTAATTCAATTAATTAATTAACTGAACTACTTTACTTGTATACTGAGGTTAAAAAATGTAAGCACAATATCTGTGAAGTCTACAATAACTATAATTTTCTCTCTTTCACTATATAAGAAAGTACACTTCCTTATGAGGTGTCTCCGTCCACCTCAGCCCATTGGGTGGGTGAGAAACTCGGTGTTCCAATTAGAAGTATCCTAGTTTCTGCCAATCTGAAAAAGCTTTTTTTGTATGGTTTTTAGTTCTGCACTTTTGGATACATATTCAATCAAATGGAAGGTTCAAACTTCTTATCAGAACTGATACCCCTCCTTTCCCTTTCCTCAACATGGTTTCATGGCCTCTACATGGATTGTGTCCTTGATCCTCAGAGCCTGTAAGGATGTGCCTCTTTTCCTCATTGACCACTGGGCAACCTGCTACCACATGCTCACCTCCAGATGGGGAGTAAGTGATACTTTCTGCTCTCTGGTTTTTAGCCTCTGCCATTCCTGAAGCTCTGAATAAAAGTCTACAATTAGCAGAGCTCACAGTTTTTTCTTGGCCTATAATGGGCCTGTTAGTCTCTCTGGGCCACCCCTCCACCCTTGGCTCCATGTTGGCTCTCACTATGCTGCAAAGCCAGAGTCTCAGACACATAATTAATCTAGCCACTGGTTCAGGCAAACCAAATCACAGCCTCTAATATTTTGAAGAACTCCTTTCTCTCTCTCTCTCTCAAAAAACCAAAAAACCTCTCAGTTTTCTAGGCTCTTGCTTCACTACAATCTAAATATAAGGGTGGCTTTGGAGTTATAAGCAATAACTTTTTGGTTTTCAGACTCCATCTGTCCTTCCCCAAAAGTGCTGAAATTCATTGATTCAATCACAGAGGAGGCATAGTGACTTGTGATATAAAGGGAAAGAAAAAACTTGGTTGAGACCAGAAAATTTGATAAAACAACTAAAAAGATCAGGAAAGAATATTTTTGAAAATCTTTTAGAGCACATAATTGACCTAACAATAAAACAAGGCATTCTAGAGACCCAGAGAGCTAAACAGAGGCTGGATTTTAGAGAATTTTCCAAACCAAGTAAACTTCTACTTCCATGGTCTTGAGGGGAAGGATAGAGGAGACCAATTTCAGGGCCCAGCCAAAGTGGGAAGTCTAACAGGAAACTCTCTTCCCTCCTGAAACAGGAATCATAACAGGATACATTTCACTGAACAGGGAAATCAGAGAGAATCCCTCCCAGGTGGTTGCAAATAAAACAGACTATCTCAAACATCTTCTCTGTATGGAAGACAAAAATAATCTTCATTGAAAATGAAGGCTGACCCTCACTTGGAGTTTAAAGCATATTAGATAAATATGAATGGAAAATTCATAATCTGAAAGAAAAATGTGACATAAAAATACATTATAAAGAGCTAAGGAAATGAAAATATAAAAGAGAGGTTATGAGATATGAAGGTCAAAATGAGAAGGGCTACCATACACCTAATACAGTTTTCTATAAAGAATAGTGTGAGGGGATAAAAGAGTGATAATACTTGAGATAATGGGCAATAATTTTCCAGAAATGATGCAATACATCAATCCACAGATTCAAAAACCTCAAGCAGGAAGAATAAAAAGAAATCCCTTCTTGCATAAATTATAGTAAAACTAAAGAGTACCAAAGAAAAGAATTTTTTTTTTTTTTTTTTTTGCTATTTCTTGGGCCGCTCCCGCGGCATGTGGAGATTCCCAGGCTAGGGGTCTAATTGGAGCTATAGCCACCGGCCTATGCCAGAGCCATAGCCATGTGGGATCTGAGCCGCCTCTGCAACCTACACCACAGCTCACGGCAACGCCAGATCCTTGACCCACTGAGCAAGGCCAGGGACCGAACCCGCAACCTCATGGTTCCTAGTCGGATTCGTTAACCACTGCGCCACGGGAACTCCAGAAAAGAAATTTTAAAGGAAGTCAGGGAGAAAAGACAGATTACCTACAAAGGAATAACATTTAGAATGACAGACGACTCCTCAATAACAACAGTAGAAGATAAAAGTCAGTGATATCTTCAGTTTGCTAAGTGAAAATGCCTTACATGGCTGAGGGCAAAAGGCTAAGTTTGCTTAATAAAAGTAAAAGTAAAAGTAAGATTTTAAGTAAACTGAGACAAGGAGAAACTAAGTTTGCTACCAGTAACTAAAAGAAGAGTATAATAGGCAAAATGAAAGTAACCCCAGTTGGAGGGACTGAGATAAAAGAAGATTTTAAAAGAAGAAAGCTTAGGAGCAAATCTAAATTAATTTTACTACATACAAAAATGTTAATATCTTGTGGAAATTTTTAAAAAGATAAAATTAAAATAGATGACAATCAGTGTATAAGTTACAAATCAAACAATTGATGTTAAGGTATTCTAATGTTCTCAATTATTTGAAAGAAGAGTAAATATACTTAATTTTAGACTGTGATCATTGACATATGCAAGATAAAATGTTCAGAGTAAAAAAAATGGTAATTTCCAATCTAGTAGGTGGGAAAATATGAGGAAAAAAGTAATCTAAAAGAATATAAAAATGAAGCAGATAAAAAACAGATGATAATACAAATATACGTCATTACAATAAATGCAAAAGATTAAATCCCTTGGTTTAGAGATAAAGATTATCAGACCATTTTTAAAAACAAGCTACATGCTAATTACTGGAGAGGTCCCCTAAAACAGAAGGATACACTAATATAAAAAGTAAAAGGGGAGTTTCCATAGTGGCTCAGTGGAAATGAATCTTACTAGTATACATGAGGATGCAGGTTCGATATCTGGCCTAGCTCAGTGGGTTAAGAATCCAGCGTTGCCATGAGCTCTGGTGCAGGTCACAGATATGGCTCGGATCCCATGTTGCTGTAGCTGTGGCCTAGGCTGGCAGCTACAGTTCTTACTCAACACCTAGCCTGGGAACCTCCATATGCTGCAGGTGTGGCCCTAAAAAAGGGAAAAAAAAAAGGTTAAAGGAATGAAAGAAGATATGCAAGGCAAATGATAACAACAACCAAAAAGATGAGATATTTTTTATTAGTACTGGATAACTGAAAATTTTACAAGAGCTAGAAAGAGTCTACATAATGCACAAAGTTCAGTTCACCAGGGTGATATGATATTTCTGAACATATATGTGTCTAAGAGCTGAACTTCAAAGTATATAAAGTAATATGTGATGGACTACAAAAAGAAATAAATTCCATATCCATTCCATAATGTATGACTTAAATGCATCTTTCTAATTAGTGAACAGAACAACAGAATCAATTGATCACTTGTACCTAACAACTGCAAATCAAAAACTGCATGGAAATTTTCAAACATACTGACTACATACTGAGTCTTAAAATAAGTTTAAACACCAGTGTTTCATACTAAGCAGTACAAACCTCATTAAGTTGACCGCTGGGAAGAACTGGCCACATGTAAGTAAGCTTATTCCAGAGAGGATTTTCAACTCTGGAATGTTTCCACTGGCCTGGCTTACCAGTCCCTTCATGTTTTATGGCCCACCTAAACAAAATAAAAGACAAAAAATGAATTGAGCAAGGTAACATATCACTTTGAAATATTCACTGAGTACTTCTTATTAAGTATGGAAAAATTCAGCTTGAATTAAAAACCAAAATATGATAATTTACTGTGTACAAGAGATATAAATAAAAGTAATTTTTAATGAAAATACATTTTTTAAAAAAATTGGGAAAAAGTGGCAATGTTATAATTGACAGTGGAATTTGAGGCAAAAGGCAAAGCAGAATAACAGAGTCAATTTATAATAATAATGACATAAATAGCAATACTAACATCGAAAAAAAATTGAGCAAAACTTTTTAGACATCCAAAGATAAAACAACATAGACACAATCTTTGTGGGAGACGTTATTACACCACGAGTAGATTATGAACCACCAGGCAAATTTTTTTAAAGTAACAAATAAGGACCCAAAATATCTGACAGCTAAAATTAGTCAATGTAAGTGTGACCATTTACTTCTACACATTTTAGCCTATTAACAGAAAATGTGTCTTCCTCAACAATTCTTGAAACATTTGTAATATCTGCCACAGTCTAACAAAGTAAAGAATAGAGTTTTAAAATGAAAATTGAACAAGCTACACTTTGTGGCAAAGGACAGAATAAAATTAGATATAAAGTTTGAAATTTACAATTTCACCCCCAAGATTATTTTAAAAACACATTCTCTCTCCCAAAATACTATTATGCCAGATAGGGAAAAAAATAACATGATCAATACCTATTTGGCAAGCAACGAGGATAATAATCAAGAAAACTTAAGAATACATTAGCATATATATTCAAATATAAGTTCACACTGTTAAATATTTATTGAGCTAAATAGAGAAGGAAAATTAACAAAGCATTCAACTCAATTTATTTTAAATATACGCCATGGAAAGCAGATGAAAGGAAATAATAAAATTCAAATATAAATAAATAATTAGGAAATAGATTATTAGTAGAATGATTCACAGAAACATTTTTGAAATAAAAAGTAAAATAGCAGATGTCAAGCAAATAAATTTAGATTTTAAAAAATACAAGCCAAATAGAAAGAGTGAGCTAAACATTTAGCATAGATAAAGATTATAAGAATATATTATGCACATATATGTTAATAAACATAAAACTTCTGATGAAATTTTTTTTAAAAAAAACCTCAAAGATTTGAGACAGAAAATATGCTCTTGCTCATATAATTTCACAGGGCAAGGAACAGATCATTTTCATACTATATAAAACATTCTAAACCATAAAGATATAGAAAATTCATTCCGTGAATGGGAGATAAGCTTCATAATAAAGTCAGTCAGTGTTAATTTAAGAAGTAAATTGACAATCTTACTTAAAATTAAAGATGTAAAATTCCTAAATCAATATTAGCCAATAAAATTTAACATTATGGCAAGAGAATAATCACTACAGCTAAGTAATAGCCTCAAAATGAAATGATGGACATTTATTAATATAATAAGCCACTGATCAATAAAAGAGACTAGAGGAGCAGCCTATCACCCATAATTTTCCAGCACACGTGAGGGTCGTCTGAATATGAAAGTTTTCTGTGCTTACCTGACCTCATCAGAACCATCTGCAGTATTCAACCCGGTGTTCAAGGATCCAGGTTTCCCATATGCCTGCTGGAAGCTTGGGGCCCCAAATACTAAGAGGTGGTGATGGCAAGAAAGACTTGCTCTTTATCAACTTAGACTTGACCTCTCACTGCCATAGAGCTGTCCCTGCTCTGATCTGAGCACAACTCTTCTGCTTGTGTCTAGATGCTTATCCTCTTTCATTTAGGACTGTGTTCCTACCCTGAACTATTAGTTTTCCTGCCTTTCTGGTCATGCCATCTTTATAATGTCTGACGGCTGGGTATCTTGACAAAAAAAAGGAAAGAACTTAATAGCCTACATCTAATTCCAGGTATTGCCTTATTTCTTTGTGTCCCTTTACAGAAAATTTCCTAAAGGTCTCATCTTTTCTTTTACTCCTCTTTTTTTCCTCTTAAACCAATTCTAGTCAGATTTTCATCTCTAAAACTCCAATGAAACTGCCTCTTTAGGGTTTTTAACATCACTAATGTCAAAGGTCATTTCTCAAGACAGAACTGAACTAACAGCAGTGTCCAATATGATCTTTCTCTCCTTAAAGCACTTTCTTGACTTAATCTCACTTGATTTCCATGAAACCACATTTGCCTGCTTTGCTCTCACTAGTAGCCAAAATTTTTAGTCTCCTTTTGTGTGCCTGAGTGTGGGAAGTATATCCTATGAAAATTCTGCTACATCAATTGAGTTTTTAGATGTCCATTCGTTTGGTGCAATATGGCGACTGCTGTAAGGTAAAGAACGGGTTGTTGATGAAAAGATTAATCCTTCTGATTGAAGAGCCTATATAACTTCAGCCCATCAGGCCATCTATAGAAGGAGCTGGTCAAGTTCAACTTACACTGTTAATAAACATTCACATAGAGCAAAGGCCATTCAACTGCAGAGTTCTGGCACAGCGTGAGCTTTTATGTAAAGGCAATAGACTTCTTAATATTATGTTTTATAAATGAAGAGCTGACAGATCCTTAACTGTAATGGAACTAGCAGGCCTAGCTATAATGACCGTACATGTGCATAACATAAATTAGAACTTTACTGCATCTGTAAGGACTCTGGAATCTTAATTCCTAGAAGTCAGCACTAGGTGGAGACAATGATTCGTGAAATGCTTGTAGGAAGCCTTTCTCTTGCCCCTCTGAGAACTTAATATTTTCCAATCTTCTCCTTAGTATGGAAGAGGGTTTTCTTAAACAATTGCCATTTATAATAGAAATGTTATATAAAACAAAACATCTCATGTTTTGAAAGAACTTACTTGAAAACACACATACACACCACCTATAAGGGAGACAAATAAGGTTTAAAGGCAAGTTTATTCAAAACAGTATCTTTATTAACCCTGCCTTTGCATTAAAGGTAAAAAAATCTATCTACGATATTTCATGAGTATCTACCTCCATAGATAGAAGTATGACCAAGGTTAAAATGTCCTCCTGGATTTGTATAAACCTAAAAAATAAAAAACGTAGGCTCATTCCTCAAAATTATAGCTGACAGATATATACTTCTTCCCTTAAAAACAAAGTCCAGAATTGATCATAACAATTTAAGTCTGATTAGTGGAGTCCTGACTCCACAAGAATGCTTGATCAATCTTATAAAGGAATGGGAAACAAAAACGCTCTAGATAATGTTTTTGGAGTCTAATGCCTTTGACAGAACTTTAGCATTGTGGCAGGCTATGAGAAATTGTGCAGGATTGTACATACTGTGACAGAGAGGTATTATTTTGCATTCTTAGAAATCAATGTAAAATAAAAACAAAACTAAATGTATCTCAGTTGAAGAGAAATAGTCTTTTTTTCGTAGTTTATCAGGACACAATCATATTGTTTTCAACAATGCAATGAACATAGTAATAAAATAAGATATAATGTATAATTTGGATCTGATACAGTAAACTATAAATACTCTGGAAAATTCCAACTTAACTGAATCTTTAACAAGCATGCATTAAAAAATGATCAGATTCACATCCCACAACTGTCAAATAAACTGTAACTCATTGCTTTACACCAGGACCTATTTATTTATTTAACTGGTCATTTTTCTGTTTTTAAGGTTATCTCAGCCAGAATATTAGAATGCTTAGAATTCATCTATAATTAATGTGAAATTGCATGGTTCCTCTAAAACAGTGAAAGCACATTATTCATGCAAAGCAATTATATAATTCATATATTGATCTTGATAGAAATCAGTTGACAGGAGTAATATTAGGTACTCTGAAAAAAAGAAAAGGATAGGAGAAAGAAATGGGCAGATTGCAAAAATGATAAGAAGAACAACAATTGTCTACTTTGTTGGGATTTAATAATAGCCCAACAAGTTCCCATAGATTTGAACTGCTTTCAAGCTTTCTAAGAGTTTAGTCCTCTAGATGGGGAAAAAAAAAATCATTCGAAATCAGGAACTACATACACAACCTAATCTTAAACACTCTGTAAAGGTTAAAAGATTTTTAACCTGGAAGCTTGAATCTGATACCAGTCTCCAGACTTTTACTAGTACCATTGTATCAATATGCAATTTATGCTGAATTAAAACTAAATTTAATAGTTTATGAAAATTACTTTTGAATATTAACATATTTAAAAACTTTATGCTAACAGGAATAAGGCACTGAAAACTGCAGTTATTAACTATAAGCCAAACTTTACAAAGATAAAGTAACTTTTGCATATTAAACATTATTCTCCTTTTTCCTGGAATATTTCGTACAAACTAATAAATACATTTGAAATTTGTTCTTCTGTTTTATATATTCCCATTTGCCCCATCTCTTTACATTACTTTCATAACTAGCAAATTATTTAAGACAGAGACCGAATTTTAATGGCAACTAAGGGCTAAGAGGGAAAAGCAATGATCATGTTTCCATCTTACATACTGGGAATTTTTAGGAATGAGAAACCATCACAACACAAAACTGAAAACACTAAAAATTACACTGATGTTTTTAAAACATCATTTATGTAATAGGGTGGAAACCTACAATTCCAAAGTACATTGTTAATTGCCAGGAATATATATGTATTTAATCTAGAAAAATAAATGGATATAAAGTCATATCTGACACCTCCTGCAATCTATTCCAAAAAAAAGGTCTTTGACCTGCTTTATTTTGTTTTGTTTCACTAGTTGGTTGAGCTTCCTTGTTATTTAGTTTCTGGATACACAGAAGTAACCTATATTCAGCACTAAAAACCTATTACCTCCCATAGTCAGAGAGTTTCATAGTTGTGCAAAACCAAAGCTCTCTTTGCAACTATCAAGTAAAATCTCTATCAAGTAACCCAAAAAAACCCGTTCTTCCTGCAAAATACTTGCCTATGGTAGAACCCCACGTGATCTTTAAATTCTTAAATCTGTTTATCAACTACCTGGGCTTGATAAGTTAGCTTTGGTATCTGAGATTTGGGGGCTATCTACCACTTGTAGTTTCTGTATCGATTTTTGTGCAAATAAAACAAATTAATCACTGTCTATTGTACCTGCTCCCTCTTCCCTGCGCTATGCTAGGCACTACAGGAATGCAAAAGAAGTTTGAGAGGGCTTCTGCCCTTGGGAAAATTACAGCATTTTAGGAAGAAGTGAAAATTATATACCTAGGAAAGTTTTTGAAAACAATATAAGACAATATGTAATGGGGGGAAATGGACTTAGAATTAAAGTTACAAGAGGTAGACCTAATGGAAAGAAAGTACTATGAGCTTCATATTATGGAAAGAAACAGTCAGGGTAGGGGAAAAGTCCTTGAAAAGGATGCATGGATTTTGTAGACATGGATAATAAAGAGTCTGTTATGATAAGAGGAAAGAAGAAAAATTCCAGTTCAAGAGATGGAAAAAGAATACAATCTTTTGGTGTTATATAGTAACTCTAATATACATGATTTTTAAAGACACAGAGTTCTAGCCAGAAGACAGTGATTCATGTCTACTGATTTTTGTTTCCCAGTCTCAGTTATGTCTAGTCCACTCTTTTGCTTAAAGCAAAGTGCTTCACCATTTAAGGCTCTTGATTGCCTCTATTTCTATTAGGAAGAAACAGTAATTCCCCAAATCAATTCTCCCTTCCCTCAGTGATAATAGATCTGTAGATGGGCACATGGGCACATGGGCATGTGGGAGATGACCCTGAATTATCTGAGTGGGCTGTCATTATAAGAGAGGCAGGGGAAACTCTAACCCCATAGAAGAGAAGACATTGTGACCGGGGAAACAGAGACTGGAATGATGAGGCTGCAAACCAAGGAACGCCAGCAGCCAACAGAAGCTGGATGAGACAAAGAACAGATTTTCTTCTAGAGACTCTGGAGGTGGTGCGCCTCTGCTGACATATGGATTTGGGCCCAGTGATACTGATTTCAGATTTCTGGATTTCGGGATTTTTCGAGAATAAATTCTTACTGTCTTAAACCAACTTTGTGGTCATGGTTGTGGTTAGAGCAGGCATGGGGAAACTAACACCATAATGTTCAAAATAAAAAAAGAGATCAACGCTAATTGCTTCTATGTTTTAGAATAAGCTTCTTAATGCAAAAATAGAGATTTCACAATTCATATTTGAGTATTTCTCTCCAGCTAGTCATCTTTACCATAGATTGTTGGGTGGTTTTCTTTAATTTCCTTTTGTTCAAAAAAGTATAAAATTGTAATCAAACTACAGTTAAAATTCTATGTTGTCTCTATTTCAAAATTAGTTTATAACATTTATGTTTTTCATTATCATCATGTTTTTCATAACCACCGTCATCAGTAACTACATCAAAGTTCATAAAAAATATAACTTAGATTTCTTAACTATTCCTTATTACTAACTATTTAGGTTGTTTCTAATTTTCACATCTATATAAAACATTTAAATGAATATATTTGTTTTCCCCTCCATATTTAGGACTATTTCCTTAAGCTAGATGTTTAGAAATATAATTGCTAAATCAAAGAATATTAACATTTAAATTTTTTTTTCTTTTGTTCTACCCAGTTATGTGGAGGGTTTGTTGCCCTTTTTGGAGGTTTAAGGTCTTCTGCTAGTGTTCAGTAGCTATTCTGTGAGAATCACTCTACATGTAGATTTTTTTTTTCTGATGTGTTTACGAGAGAAGCTGAGTACCACATTTCACTCCTCCACTATCTTAATACTTCTAACATTTAAAATTCTTGATGCATATTGCCATATTGTTTTCTATAAGGGTGGTGTTGATCAGAATTCCTTCTTGTAAGTAAAGTCATTAGGCCAGTATCTATGGTTTGGGCTACAGCATTTAAAATTGCTTAATTCTGATTTGGGAAGTGACTGAAATAAAAATTAATTCTCTAATAGTTATATGTGCATCCAGGTTAATTGGAGGTCATCTAGCTATTCTGACATGAATCTTCGTCTAACCTTCTCAGACCTATCCGGGTTCAGTGCTTTTGTGTACTGGATCTTTTTTAACAAGTACCACTGAAACATAACTAGCAATCATTTGCTTAATTTTCTTAGGCTGCAAGGTCTGTGAAGACAGAGATCCTGATCACCTTGCAGGTGGTTGTTGCAAATCTAGCACAGCATCTGAAACACAGGAGATACAGGATACACTCAATAATATTTCTTATATGAATAGGAAAGTAAAGCTAGGTGGAAACAATTATCTAGTTTGGAGTTGGAGTGACTTTTTTTTTTTAACTTTTTTAGGTCACACCTATGGCATATGTAAGTTCTCAGGCTAGGGGTCAACTTGGAGCTACAGCTGCTGGCCTACACCACAGCCACCGGCACAGCAACGCAGGATCCAAGCCACGTCTGCTACCTACACCACAGATCGCGGCAATGCTGGATCCCCACTCCACTGAGTGAGGCCAGGGATCAAACCTGCATCCTCATGGATACTAGTTGGATTTGTTTCCACTGTGCCACAATGGGAACTCCCTAGAGTTAAGTGACTTTTAAATTAAGAGTTTCCTGGAGTTCCTTAGTGGCACAGGTTAAGGATCTGGCATTGTCACTGCAGCAGCTTGGGTCACTGCTGTGGTATGGGTTTGATTCCTGGCTTGGGAACTTTCACATGCTGTGGGCATGACCAAAAAAAAAAGGGGGGGGGGTTCCGGGGAGTTTCTTGGTGGCTCAATGGGTTAAGGATCCAGCATTGTTACTGCTATGCTGGGGGTTCGATCCCTGACCCCAGAACTTCTGCCTGCCAGGGGAACAGCCAAAAAAAAATTGAGTTTCCATCTCCCTATATTTGAAGGTAATTCATTCCTTATGATCTTTTAAAACACAAGCATAGTCATCAAGTGTCTATGAACAATGCATATACATAATCCTGTGCTAAGTATTGTAGGAATTTAAAATGAAGTATAAAAATTAATGCTTGAACTCCCTACTTGAAAGGAAAGACAGGATATACATAGTGAGGTATGATACAGTATAGCTGTGCTATTCAACATGGTAGCCGCTAGCCACATGGGGCTCTTTAAATATAAGCTTGAATGAACTAAAATTAAATGGAACAAAAAATGTTTTCCTCAATCACACTAGCCACATTTGAAGTGTTCCATAGCACAGCACTGCAACATAGCATAGGAGGAAGTAATAAGATGTGAGACACAGACGGTTTGTCGGATTTTGAGAATAGGAGGAGAGCAATGGGGGATGAACAATTTGAACTGACTCCATAAGACAGAATAGTTCATGAGCTGAAGCAAAGAATTCTGTTGGGAATTTAAAGAATGATATAAGAAGCAAGAAGATTAGGCACATCTCTGCCACATAAATGACCTCAATTGCTTAAATGGCTCTATATTTGACTACCATACAACAAAAATATTAATCATCCATAAAATGCCCTCATTAGAGACTAAATTCTCACAACTTACTACATTTTCTAAGTGGCAAATGTTTAAATGTTAAGAGTCCCAAACAAAATTGTGTTAAAGGATCCTTGTGGGCCAATGCTGGATAGAAACTCAATTGATCCTTTCTTTTCCTTTTATTTCTTCCCATCTCTCCTTTCCTTCCAACACAATGACTGTGATTGCTCTAAGACCATGGTGTGGCCTCTATGTTCTGAGCCCAGGCTCCCAGGCAGCCTGTGAGTGACTATGGAGAAGCACCTGAATACAAATCACTTTCCAAATTAGGCCACAGTAAAAGCATTAAAACCAGTGGATATTTATTAATAGGGTTAGCTGATCCACCCAGATATCCTCAAATAACTGATGGGACATTGTATAAATCTTGTACTTCTGAATTACCCTTTAAGTGTGGTGAAATAATGAGTCAGCACACACTAATGGAATGTCCAACACATCTCACCAACTGCTTTTTATTTTTTATTATTATTATTATTATTTGCTATTTCTTGGGCCGCTTCCGCGGCATATGGAGGTTCCCACGCTAGGGGTCTAATCGGAGCTGTAGCCACCAGTCTACACCAGAGCCACAGCAATGCAGGATCCGAGCTGAGTCTGCAACCTACACTGCAGCTCACAGCAACGCCGGACGTTAACCCACTGAGCAAGGGCAGGGACCGAACCCGCAACCTCATGGTTCCTAGTCGGATTCGTTAACCACTGCGCCACGACGGGAACTCCTCACCAACTGCTTTTTAATGTTTTCTTTCTTATTATTGTGACCAAGGTTGGATAGGGAACACTTGCCCTTCACCAGCCTTCAAGTCCAAATGGTCCTTTTCTTGGATCTGAAAAGAATTTGTGGGCTACTTTATTTAAGCTATCATTTCTCATTGAGGGAAATAAGGTCCAGTAAGACTTACCTAGCTGGCCATAGGAAGAACCTGTAGGAAATTCAGATCCCTACAGCTCAGTGAATCACATAGCCCACATGGGAAAACATACTTTTAGCCATAAAGAGCCATGACTATCCGGAAAGTAACCTAGTTCATGCGGTAATTTTAACAATTCAGTTCAAGTGTTGCCTGTCATAAAGGAGGTGCTCATAAGTGTTTGTTGAGTGATCTGTTAAAATCAGGATGTAGCCCCCTCTCTGTTCTTTGACAGAAAAAGTGAGTTTTCTCTGAGAGACAAGAAGCAATAGTGACTTACCAGTCTTTGAACATCTCGAAAGATGTCTTCTATATTTTCCTTCTAATTCAGTGCATTATACAAAGGAAACTTGTAATAAACACATGTGTGAACAATCCTGTATTTGTCACAGTGTGATACTGTGAGTAGCATCAAATTTGGTGTATAAGAAATAGCGTCATGTGGACTTTGCCTGTTTTGTTTCAGAGCATCCCTAGTGTCTAGAACAGCATCTAGCACAGAGCCTGCACTGAATAAACAGTCAGTGGGCAACCAGTGGTCCTGTACTAACTGTAGAGGTGGGCAACCAGTGGTCCTTGCGTTCGCCCTCCTCCTGTTTCACTCAGTGGGTAAGGAGTACACGGAGCCAGGGAGAGGGGTCCACCTGGATCCCTGTGCCTCCTCCTCGCTTCCAGGCAGTTCTCTGAGACCTCAGGATTCACTAGCCAAACAGCCCCAAACTTGCTCGCAGGGACTAGAACAGCCTACATCCCAGCTCTCTATCTGAATTCCAACCCCTCTGCGGGCATGCAGCCCCTAGTGCTGAAAGGTGATCAAGAGACTGCTCTGCTTGCGGTGGAGCAGACATTGGACGTGGGGAATGGTGTGGCTACCTAGATGTTTAGGGTGCCATTAAGTGTTAGATACAACTGGAGCTATGAAGAGAAGAGGGGTAAGCCATGAGCAGGGAGTGTCTATTTTATAAAAAAAAAAATTGTATCCTAAACCTGCAAGTTAAAGAGGAGGCTAGGGTGAATAAATGGATGGATGAATGGGTGGATGGATGCATGGATAATTGCATGGATGGATAAATGAATGAAAATAATGCCCTAACATGAAACAATGACTATACCAGAGAAAGAAAAATGAAGGGATACCCATTGGCTTTCCTAGAGACTCTGACAATAGCCAAGGCTGTTAAAGTGAACAAGAACCTCCTTTAGTGCCTTTAATGATTCATTGCAACATTAAAAATATTGTCCTGAACAATGGTGACCTTTTGTATCTCATGATCTTAAAGTGACCAAAGGTCTAATTTTACTCTAATAAGACAATTTTGATTATAATAAAGTTCTGGAGTTCCCTGGTGGCTCAGCAGGTTAAGGATCAGCATTGTCATAGCTGTGGCTTGAGTTCAGTCCCTGGCCTGGGAACCTCCACATGCCACAAGGGCAGCCAAGGAAAAAAAAAGAATAAAGTTCAAAAGTCACAAAAATAAAAAAGCATTTTTTTCTCTTGCTAAGACTGTACTTGGCAGCAGAACCTGGCACCTAGAGGTGCTCACCAGGCACTTGTTGGCAGAGCAGAGGAGTTGAGAGCATGTCTGATGTCACACCCCTGGGATTAAGCCCAGAAGGCTTAGCTTCTGACTAGCAGAGAGACGTTGGACATGTTACTCTTGGGATAAAAAGAAGCCTACTTCAGAGAGTTGCTGTGAAGATTAAACACACCATTATTTGCAAAGGAACAGAACAATGTCCAGCCCACAGTCAGCACTCTGGAAGGGTTAAATGTTATGTTATTGTTAAAGACATAAATGGTGTGTGACCCAAAGTGTTAGCTATTTTCACTATATGACAAATTATATTTAATCTCAAAAACAGGCATTGTCTCTAAGTGTGGGTCAATTTAAATTTTAAAGGCTATTTCTAAGCTAGCTAGTAAGCAACTGTGGTAATAACAGTAGATTTCAACCATCTCAAAATATTTTTATTTTGTTGCCACTATCGATTTTGGTTAATGTAACATTAACTCAGTGGGAGTTTTATAAATCAGCAGGTGGAAAGGCTATCTTTAACTTTGTCTTCTAATGAAGATATATGTTCAATGTTTCAATCATTTAAATCTATGCTAAAGTTATAGAATAAGGAAGAACCTAACCTCCATCTGTAATAGAATGTTGCTTATAAATAGTGGGCTAAGGACACCAAAGTAGCTCAAGGAGGGCTGCCCAGAAACACAGATAAATGATTGTATAAAGTGTAAAAAAATTAATAATAATAATAATGCCTTCCACTCATCTTTTGGAGTGAAAATGACAGCACTTATACCTGTTTTTATTTAAGAAAGCTTTAAGATTTTATTTTCCCTAAAATAGCTAAATATACATTCTGGTTCCAAAATATTCATATAAATTGCATGTGTGAAAACTCATGTAAGTTAATGGTGCACTAAAAGCAGTCCAAAGAATTTCTATTTGGGGGGCCTCACAAATAGTTTCTATTTCTTCCATGATTAGTTTTGCTGCTGTTTTTCTTAAAGCATCTTTTGTTAAGAATATACTTCACAACTTCTTCAACAGTGAGGCAAAGTTACAAGCCATTGAACAAAACCCTTCAAATTTTAACATTATAACTTTAACAGGATCTGTGAAGACATTATCAGATGTTGTCAGCAGCACAATGAAATCAATATGCAATATCCACCAAACTTCATAACATTACCTCCTTTTTCACACAAATCAGACTGATTTGAAAGATAAGCATTTGTTTGGAAATTAATAGCAACATTCTTTTGTTTCATTTTATGCAGCTTTAAAGACCTAAGGAGCCTTAGGAATTAATTGCAGGCTTCTAATAAACACAATGATGTAATGACGTATTTAACATTACTGTTTTTTGTTTGATTCCAAATAAATTGCAGATTTTTTTCTGGTGCAATACTAAAACAATTACCATTTTGCAAAAAGGATAATTAATCTGCAATTTTTTCACATTAGATCATATATCTCTAAAGAGTGCCCACGGATTTGATAGTCTTCAGCTGCTGTGTATTTATTTTTCAGTTTTTCTACTGATGTACCGCCCCATCAGTGCTGACATTTAAATGAGTGAGTATTCAACACAAATGTGATCATTTGTACAGCATCCAATGCGGCCCCATACTGAGATGATTGCTTCTGGGAGCCATCCACGGGTTCTCAAATAGGGGGGAAAAGCCAGGCAAAATTTTATCAATTTACATTTTTCTGTGATTAATTTTTATGCAAATAAGGGCCCGACCATGCTCCCATCTCACCTGAATCATCCGGATCATCAAAGACAAATTGAGCATCACTTATTTAAAAAATAGGCTTTAAACTACTCTACAGCTGTGTTGGAAAATGCTAAGAGCGGGGCATGAACTTCTCTAATATAACAGGAATAGATAAGAAAATGCCTTTTATGTGCATTTTGTACACAATGCCATAAACATAGAACTTAACAAAATAAAAAATTGCCTTTGCTTTGAATATGCTCTGGTCTTTGTAAATATTCAGCAGGGGAATGACAGCACATGAAGCAATATTTCCCCAATTTCTGAATGTGAAATCAGAAGCATTTCTCATTTATCAAAATATACTGACCATTACATGTCTTTGCCAACTTTCTATTGCTTCTGGATGAAAGTGTCTAATAAACAGAGTAAATGTATAGGGGAAACAAAAGGTCACAGAATTAAATGACAAATCTTATTAGTTTGTGATAGGGGTTTATACCATCAATATTATGCTGCATAAAACTGACAAACCACTTTCAGGTCTATACAATCTATTTCTAAATTCAGCAAATGGAATTATTTAGTTTGCACTTGGGGCCCATTACAAATTTTAAAATCATGTTGGAGTTTTACAAATTATAATATTCTTCAGATTTATAAGCTACAAATAAAGATGGTTTCCATGATACCTGGAATCAAGTTAACAGTACGATTCATATAAATAGTCATAGCTTACAAATGCCACCTCAGCAATAACGAAGTTCCATTTGCTATATTTTAGCAAAAGCTGAATTTTCTCACATGTACCTTTTAAAAGTGTTTTACATACATGACTCAGTTATCAAAATCTTCCCAGATATCTCTTTCTCTCTTGCTCATGAAAATCATTGCCAGAGCAGAAATAAATTGTTGACAATTCTCTGAGAATGGAAACAGACTGCAGGGGGTAAAAATCTGGTTATCTGAATGGGTGATATAATCGAAGGTTCAGCTAAGCTAAGGAAATTTCAACATAAACAATGCTCTTATTTCCAAGAACGGATTCTCCTTTATATACAATAGTGGAGGAATGCCAATCCTTTCCTTACTGCTGTGAGAAAAGTGCTGGACAGGAACAAGATTAGAATCTTAAAAGCTGTCCTGGGGAGATAAATTACTGTGCAGCGTACAGGTGAGGAGGTAAAAAGAGCAAAAATAAATGGAGTTTATTCCATGGTTTTTAGAGTTTATTTCACAAAGACAGAAATAAAGATATCTAAATCCATAGTTACAGCCACTCCACGTGAGGTGTCTGTGTGTGTGTGTGTGTGTGTTTGGGCATGTGTATGGAACTGTGTCATGGGCCTCCTCTCTCCCTCACCAACAAAAATATGCCACTCAATACCATATTCCACCAAAAAAAGAAAAGATTCCTGTTTTGTCTTCTCACTGTGTGACTTGAAAAATAACCTGAGAAATACAGGTGTTTCTCTCGCCTCCCCCCCCAAAAAAAACCCCCCCAAAAAACACTACTTTTTTGCCTGGTGAACAACTGATGAGAAAAAAAAAAGAGAATAACCAGATTTGTACAACTCTTGATGTACACACACATCCATCTAGTCTGATCTTGGTTTAAACTAGCCAGCACAGAACATCATCTGCTTTCATTCCATCAGAAGTGGAAGTAATTCACGTAGTTTGGAGTCTGGACATTTCACTTTCTTAAACAAAGGTGGGTGAAGAGCTACTCTCAATCCCTAATGATTTACAAACTCTATCCCTGACTTTAGGCAGCAGATGTTTGGTTGAAAGCAGGTCAGCTGGCAACTACACAACTGTTTTTTTAAAGTGCAGAATAGTTGCCAGTGTAATGTGAAAACCAGCCTGTCTCTCACAGAAGTAAATTGGCACCTCTCAAATGACAGGGGGAGCTGCTTCCACATGTGTCAACTGAGTACATTTGGGGACAATGGGACGAGAGAATGGAGAAGGAGAAAATCTTTAGGTTTGACAACTCACAAACTTAGGGAGGAAATGAAGTTAGTCCTAAAAGGAGCAGAGCTGGAATCCAGAGCTCCTGGTGAAGGTCTCAGGGTCTCACAGCCCACACATTTAACCTTGGCCATGGTCTTTTTTAGGAAATTAGATGACCCCTCCTCCTTCCATTTGAATAATCATTCTTTGGTAATCATCCCAAGGAAGGAGCCTCTAACTCCCTAATTCAAAGGCAAAGCCCAATTTTTGGATTCTTCTTCCCAAACCTTAAAACTTCACACAGGAAACAAATCAAAACACATTTTGTCAATAATCGTGAATCTTATGTATCTTAGGGTAAAGAATTCTAGAAGGAGTCAGAAATTAGTAAAGAAAGGTATTTCTCACACCCTTATCTAGGTAGCCATTTTTTTAAAACAAGTGTTATGAGGTGCCAAAAATAAAACCAACTTATGATTGTTCTTATGCAATGATGGGCTAGAAACCTCTCAGGCTACTAAAAGCTGATGTGAATGCGGGGAAGAGGAGGTCAGAGGAAGACTTATATTTTGGTTTGGAGAGCTGGGGAGTGAAAAGTTGTGTTTGTGCATGTGTGCGCGCATGTCTGAACCCAAGACACTTGAAATGCAGAATTGAAGAATGATGTATCTTTAGTCCAGCTGGCCCCAAAGTCTACCAAGAAAGAGACTTGGAAACCTGGAAGAAATGACTTCTCAAGAGATGTAAAAATATAAGGCACCATTAATGTTGCTTCAGAATCTAGTGACAAAGGGCATCCAAGAGCTGATGTGCCAACTATGGCAGAACTTATGCATGTAGTCAAATGTGTATATGCCATGTAAGATGCCTCAGGTACTTTAAGACAGACAAAGACAAAATCATTCTTATTCCTGTGAGGTCTCATTTAAATTCATATTCACCCAGGAGCGAAACCTGGTGTCATCACTGTGCAGACTGAAGGGGACCCAGCACTTTTTGGCATCTTGATGTATATGTGGTGTCGAGATGCACTGGAAGATGCTCCCAGGAGCGGTGAGGCCATGTGGTCAAGGATGCATCTGTAGTACAGGTAAGATCTTTCTCGTGGGGTGTGTGTTCTCAATAAGGATATTACAGCCAAAGAATATGAGAGATAAGAAGACTATCCATAAATATATATATGAAACCCTGAAGAGAAGCTCAGGAATAATCAGGGAGACATAGGAAAGAAGAGGTAGAAGGGCTAAGGTGCTCCAGTTAGTTGTGGGGGCTGTTAGCCAGGAAACATGGCCATTTGCAGTGTGACCTTATTTATACCTCAGGTTAATGAAGTCTGAGGACAATCAAATTCCACTAGTAATAAAGCACATGTGTTCTTATAATACAATTCTATGTTTATTTTCTTCCTATTAACTATATTAAGCTATTTACACAGTGGAATTGTATTTAAAGAGTAAAGACATGCCACAAATAGACAGTTTCACTAACATTAATCACGCAAGTGCAGTGAAGCAGACTTATGTTTGAGCAAGTAACATGGGTGAGAATTTCCCATTCTTGTGACATTTTCCAGGCCAGTAGACTTGAAATTATGCCATTCCAAAATAATTCTGGGGTGGGAAGCTTCCTAGGATAATACAGCCACATTTAAGTGAGAGTTACAAAGAGAAGCTGATGTGAGAAAGCTGTAATATTGCTAGCATAAAAATAGGTGCTGCCAGAGAGTGCCGCAGTTGACAAATGGGCTTGTGGGGGGAGGGCTAAGGGACATCCCTGGTAACCATGAGGAGGCCGGCTGAAGCAGCAGGTGCTCGGCTGTAATGAGAACCCAGGACCTCCAGGGCAGACAGGAGGGAGTAGCATGAGAGGGCTGTTTTGAGGAGAAGGGAGGCCTGACACCTGGGAAGAAGTGTAGCTGCAGAAAGGAACCCACACGGAGACAAAGGGGTCCAGTGCAAGGTCACTGGGCTTGGTGGACACTCTGAATAAGCAAAATGTCAAGATTCTAAATGTCTGATGCTAAAGACTGGATTGGATTTCTGGTAAAAATCAGTAAGGCTCTTAAGCAATGTGAAGGGAAATTCAGTGGTTGCTGGATCAGGGCAGCCTGGATTAGGAAGCTTTAGATGGGACATTCATTCAGGACCTGCCACTCTGCTAGGATCTGCTGTCATTCTAAACCCAACTAAACTGGATGTGCAAACCTGCACGCCCAATCTCTTCTTTTCCTCATTTCCTGTGTTTTCTCCAGTTTGAAAAAATATATACTCTGGAGATAAGTGGTATGCATGACATCAAAAGAGGTTTTTTTAAGAAAGATTTTACCAATAAATATATAAGTGCATTTTTTTTCTAAATAAAGTGGGTGGTAAATTGTTTTCTCTAAGATATACATAGCATTAGAAAAAGAAAATAACAAGTCCTTATAACCTTTTTTGGAAAAAAATTCAACTTGCTAAAAACGGAAATTAAGGATAAAAGGAGAAAACCATGTACTTCATCTACATGTTTATTATTCATTCAACAAGCATTGCTTGGTAACTACAAGTGTTTATTGTTAGGAAAAACAAAGATGAAAGGGATCTGCTCCTTGCCTCAAGTTTTCTAAGAAAGAAATAAACAAATATATAAAATAAGGTATAAAATGCTCTCTCTTAAGGTTACCATAGGAAAGATATAAATAAAATTATGCTTATTTCTATAAGGTTTCATTGGAATATATGCTAACTAAAAAATGAGGAACATAAAATTATTTTAAAAGAAATTCACTCCTTTTTAAAATAAAAATTTATCCATATATTAAACTTATAATTCTTTTTTTTTTTTTGTCTTTTTGCTATTTCTTTGGGCCACTCCCGTGGCATATGGAGGTTCCCAGGCTAGGGGTCTAATCGGAGCTGTAGCCACCGGCCTACGCCAGAGCCACAGCAACACAGGATCCGAGCCGCGTCTGCAACCTACACCACAGCTCACGGCAACGCTGGATCGTTAACCCACTGAGCAAGGGCAGGGACCGAACCTGCAACCTCATGGTTCCTAGTCGGATTCGTTAACCACTGCCACAACGGGAACTCCCAAACTTATAATTCTTAATGCTACTTAAGGCCCTGAAATGATACCAGTCTGGCTAAAGGCTAACCCCTTAGGGTGAACAAATAATGACTGAAGACAAACCAAGACAGGCTGCTCAACAGGGTAATCTTTCTGCAACTGAATGGAAGATCTGACCACCAAAGAATCCTTTAAACCCAGATTCACTGAGATAGCTCTACCAAAGATGGATACCAACTCAACTTTTCAGACTCAAACTATTCAAGGCAGATCTCCAAAGCAGGCTGCAGCATGCTCCGAGAGAGAAACTGCCTCCTAAATATGACTCAGTAACAACCGATGCCCCAATAGCCTTGCTCTTGCTCCCATCACCATGGTGATTGTTGAGTCATACCTTCAGCAGGCCTCATAGGGTACACTGTAAGTTACATGGAGAGGCCATAATGGTACTGAGAGACACAAAGCTGAAGGAAGAATGAAATTTTTTGATCACAAAGAAGACTAAAAATCCCAAAAGTTGGGCACCTAGTTCTAGGTATTTTGTAAGATAGTATGTAATATTTCAGGGGAAGTTACTAGCTCCTGATTGTCAATATTAAATATTAGTCTTGATACAAAGAATCTAAAATAAATTAAAGAAAAAAAAATTATGTGTTATATTCTAACAAGTTGAGTACGGAATTTCATCCCACAGCATAATACGCAAATCATGGTGAACACAATCCAGTTTCCATATTTGGTAATAGATTCTAAATGAACTAAGTTAACTTTGATTTTAAATTAATCACAGAGTAGATTTAAATTTTCTGAAAACTAACTAAGCTTTATTTATTGTTTTTATTTTTTATTTTTTTTGTCTTTTTAGGGCCACACCCACAGCAAATGGAAGTTCTCAGGCTAGGGGTTAAACTGGAGCTGTAGCTGTAGGCCTACACCACAGCCACAGCAACATGGGATCCGAGCCACATCTGCATTCTATACCACAGCTCATGGCAACGTTGGCTCCTTAACCCACTGAACTAGGCTAGGGATCAAACCCACATCCTCATGGATACTATTCAGGTTTGTTACCACTGAGCCACAATGGGAACTCCCTAACTTTGCTTTATTTAATTAAAAAATGAAATGGAATTCCATGTAAAAAAATTATATCAAATTACTTTTCCAAAATATGCTGAATTCTACCAAATATTTAAGGAAGAAATAATATCATGAATGCAATACATTTTTTATAGAAAAATAGAAGAGAAACGAGTATTTCCAAGCTTGCTTTATGAGGTTGCATTATCCCAATTCTAAACTCAAAGAGCTATCTAAAATAGAAACTATAGATCATTATTTCCCATGACAAAGATGTAGAAAATCCTCAACAGAATATTATCAAATTGGATCCAGCAATATTTTTAGAAAAGGATGAAATAGAACATAACCAAGTGAGTTTCATCATAGGAATCCATCATAGGAATCTGTTCACCATTTGAAAATCAGTCAGTGTAACTTGCCATATTAACTAAATAAGAAAAATCATATGATCTTCCCAGTAGGTAGAGAAATTTTTTTTCAATAAAATTCTCAATGCCTTCGTGATAAAAATTCACAGCAAACTAAGAATAGAATGGAACTTCTGTACCCTCATAAGAGCATCTACAAAAAAACCTGTCATTAACATCATACTCAATGGTAAGAGACTGAATGATCGCCCCCCCCCCCCAATAAAATCAAGAATAAGGTAAAAAATCTCTTACTAGTTCTATTTAACATAGCACTGGAAGTCCCTGCCAGTGCCCTAAGAGGGGGAAAAGAAGAAATAAAAGGCATACAGATTGGAAAAGAAGAAATCAAACAATCCCAATTCACAGGTAGCATGATTGTCTATGCAGAAAATCCCAAAGAATCAACAACAAAGCAAACAACAACTAGGACAAGTAAGAGAGTTTAACAAAGTTGTAAGATAAAGATCAAAAGATAAAAGTCAATTACATTCCTATGTACTAGCAATTAACAATTTGCATTTGAAACTAAATTTTAAAATGACACATTTGCAATGACATGAAATATTAATATAAAATACTTATGCATAAATCTTTTACAAATGTGTTCAGTATCTATGTGTTAAGAGGTACAAAACACCGATAAAAAAATAATGTGTATAAATAAATGATACACCGTATTCATGAATTTCAAAACAGTAATTTTAAGATGTTAAATGTCGGAGTTCCCGTTATAGCTTGGTAGAAACGAATCTGACTGGCATCCATGAGGACGCAGGTTCAATCCCTGGCCTCACTCAGTGGGTTGAGGATCTGGTGTTGCCATGAGCTGTGGTGTAGGTTGCAGACACGGCTTAGATTCCATGTTGCTAATGCTCTGGCGTAGGCTGGCCAGCTACAGCTCCGATTAGACCTCTAGCCTGGGAACTTCCATATGCTGTGAATGCAGCCCTAAAAAGACAAAAATAAAATAAATAAAATAAAATAAAATAAAATAAAATAAAATAAAATAAAATAAAATAAAATAAAATAAAATAAAATAAAATAAAATAAAATGATAAAATGAAATTTCTATGAAATTTCTAAGGAACTATAATATCCAAAATAATTCTGAAAAAGAAGAATGTTGGAAGACACACTCTATCCAATTTCAAAGTCTCACTATAGAGCCATATAATAATATTAGTAGGGTATTAGTGAAAAGATAGAAATATAAATCAATAAAACAGAATAGAGAAACCAAAAATAGACCACACAATCACTGTCAACTGGTTTTTGGCAAAGGTTGGAAGGCAATTCAATGGAGAAAAGATAATCTTTCAACAAATAATGCTGGAAAAATTAGACATCCATATGAAGCAAAACCCAAAACCCCCTTGGTTAATAGCTCATACCTTACATGAAAATTAACTCAAAATGGATCACAGACCAAAGGTGAAATGTAAACCTCTTTAAAAAAACAAAAGAAATTGACTGTAATACATCACCAAAGGCACAATTCATAAAATAAAAAATTATAAATTATATTTACCAAATTTTAAAACTTTTCCTATGTGAAAATACATTTAATAGAATGAGAAGTGAAGACACAGACCTGGAGAAAATATTTGTAAATCATAAATATGATAAATTATAGTATCATAGTACACAGACTATATAGTACACAGACTATATAAAGAAATCTTAAAAGTCAGCAACAAGAAAAGGAAAAACTCAGTTTTTAAAAGATCAAATGAGCTGAAGAGACACTTCACCTAAAGACATGTAGATGGCATAAAAGCATAGTCATTTAAGAAAATGCAAATTAAAACCCTCGTGAAATACCACTACATACCTATTAGAATGGCTTAATCAAAACAAAACAGAACAAACAAAAAAAACTCTGAAATGCCAAGTGCTGTTAGAGATACAGAGCAACAGGAACACTCGCTCAATTTTTTATGGGAATGCAAAATGGTATAGCCACTTTGGAAAATAGTTTGACAGATATTTATAGACACTTAATATGTGACCAATCACACTACTAGGTATTTTCCCAAGTGAATGGGAAACTTATGTTCACACAAAGATGTGTAAGTAAATGTGCATAGCAGCTTTATTCACAATTACCCCAAACTGGAAACAAGATAGATGTCTTTCAAGAGGTGAATACATACACTCTGGTATATCCATACAATGACATGCTGCTTAGCAATACACAGTAACACTGTTGTTCTTGCAACAGCAGCTTGAGTGAATCTTGAGTGCATTTTGCTGTGTGAAAAAAGCCAGATTTAAAAGGCTATCTATTCCAATTACATGACATTATTGAAAAGGCAAAGCTGTAAGGCATAAAAGTGATCTAGTTGTGTGGGAATGGGGCTGAGGGGAGGGACTGATTATGAATACTTACCAAGTGATTCTTAATGGTACTGGGATGGTAAGTACATGATTCTGTGCATTTGTCAAAACCTATACAACCATACACTAGAAAGAGTAATTTTTTTTTTGTCTTTTTAGGGTTGCACCCGTGGCATATGGAGGTTCCCAAGGTAGGGGTCGAATTGGAGCTGTAGCTGCCAGCCCACACTACAGCTGCAGCAACGCCAGATCTGAGCCACTTCTGCAACCTACACCACAGCTCATGGCAGCGCCAGATCATTGACCCACTGAGCAAGGCCAGGGATTGGAACCTGCATCCTCATGGGTGCTAGTCAGATTCATTTCCGATGAGCCACAATAGGAACTCCGAAAGAGTAATTTTTAACGTTCACAAAATTAAAAACTAAACATACAAAATAAAGCCAACTAGGGTTTGGGGAGAATCAGGATGGAATACAGATTGTAGTAAATCAATCTAACCCCATTACAAATGTATAACACAACCTCATGGACAGGGTGGGAAAGAAAGTAAATGACCTAAATAACTAGAAAATAAGCATTTGTCTAGATATTGGAAGACTATTGACAAAAAGAAATACACACAAACATTGCACTCTACTTATTAAATTTGTTTCACATAGCAGCAAAATTTAGTAATTCTGACACTCTTAGTATATGTTAAAGTTGAACAAATAAGACAATGTATTATACATGATAGGAACCAGGTTTTTTATTGTCAAAGAAAAAAGTTTCAAATAAACTTACAGATAACCAAGACAGGAATGTCAGAATGAAACCTGTAGTACTGGATCGGACCAAACAGATCAGTGTGAACTCATGTTTATTTGACTATATGTACAGCTACACAGACACAGGAATAAATATAAACCCACATGTTTACCAAGATAGTATATATACATATATTTCCCAGATCTGTCTTCTGAGAGGGCTTAGGAGAAATACAACCCAATAGGAATAAGCACACTTAGCACCCAGACCTTCATTTCTAAATAGCTTTCTCCAATAAAAATGACCAATTCTATGTGTGAGGCAGAGGACACACAAGATGATTCCCAAGCATCTTGTACTGTCAGAAAGTAAGAGTTTAAAAGAAGGGAGGAATATATAGTACATGTCAAAAGGACTCAGGAGTTCACAAGAGTTCACAATGGCTAGAATGAACAATTTGGGCAAAAATAATGATAGTGAAGGACTATTTTCCAAAGAATAAAATAAATATCTATGACACCATAGGAATATGATTTAGAGGTTAAATAATTAAGAAAATGGAAGAGAATGGGTTAACCTCCCTTACAAGAGAATTCCAATGAAAAAAAAAATGTAGAAAAACTAGGGTAGTAAAAATCCCCATTAGAACATCATAGTAATAACTTCAAAAGGCAAAATCCACAGATAAATACTAAATTAGTGAGCAAAACTTAGGAGAAACTTGATATTTGAAAAGTCTCAAGATATCTCCTCTCAAAATTATTGTAGTGTCTTAACTATATCTACAGAATTTTCACTATTCCCTCCAAGAGACAGTTTAATTCCCTTTGCCTTGAGTGTGGGCTGAACTATTTATACTTTTAACAAATACAATCTGAGAAGGGAAAAATAGTAACTTCACAGTGGAGAAGTTTGGCAGACACCACCTTAACTAAGTTATCAGGTTAAGATAACTAGCAATATGCCATAGTGATATCATGCATACCCAGATATAAAGCAAAGAAAAGGGCAAATCATTTCTGTGATATTTTTCTCCAAAATATGTAACCTCAGTCTAATCAAAAGAAAACCTCAGACAAGTCCCAACTGAAGGACATTCTACAAGATATTTGGCCCCATTAAGAAAGGTCAAGGTTATGAAAGGCAAAGAAATATTGAGAAATGTAGGAGAATAAGAGGTCATTGACTGCTAAAGGCAATGTGGTATTCTGGATTGGACTCAGCAATATAAAAAAGGATATTAGTGGAAAAACTAGGGAAACCTAAATAAAGTCTGGATTAGTTAATACTATTGCACCAATGCTGATTTCTTAGTTTTAATAAATGTACTATGGTTAGCATCAAGGGAAGCTAAGTGAAAGGGATTTAGAAATTGTGTACTATCTTTATAATTATTCTATAAATCTAAAACTATTTCAAAATAAGAAGTTTAAAAGCACTATTTGTTAATTTAATTTCATCAGATAAGCTACTTAAAAATTAGTATGCTTTTGTTTCCTGAGAATTTCCAAAAAGTTGAACAAATTCTTGGCTGTTATGAGAGTGACACTAGCCTGAGAACCTGAAGCCTTTGGTTCATATTCCAGCCCCATCAATAAGCATGATCCCCAGACAATCTGGGGATCTCTAGCATCAATCCTAACTCTTAAAATAATTTCCTAATCCTGAAGTTCCCTGGTGACTTCAGCAGGTTAAGGATCCGGTGTTGTTACCACTGTGGCTCAGGTTGCTGCTATGGCACAGGTTCCATCCTGGCCCAGGAACTTCTGCATGCCGAGGTTGCATCAAAAAAATAAAGTTTCCTAATTGTTAAAATAAGGAGTTTTGACAATGTAGCTCCTACAGACTTCTTCTATCATTTAAAAAGAGAAAGAGAGAGATAAAAGTGGAGGATAGAGAACTTATATTTCTTTTTTTCTCTTTTTAGGGCAGCACCCAAGCATATGAAGGTTCACAGGCTAGAGATCCAAATGGAACCACAGCTGCCAGCCTACACCACAGCAAGTCCAGGTCTGAGCCGTGTCTGCAACCTACACCACAGCTTACAGCAACACTGGATCCTCAACCCACTAAGCAAGGCCAGGGATCGAACCCTCAACCTCATGATTCCTAGTCGGATTCCTTTCCACTGTGCCACAAGGGGAACTCCTAGAGAACTTATATTTCTAAGAAAATATAAAAATCAAAGTATTTTTTCAGTGTAAAAATATATACCAAAAACTACAATTGTCAATAAATCAAATAATTATTGGAGAGCTTAAGAGCTCACAAGAGATCACGTTGTTGATGAGCTAGATCAAACTGCAAAGAGGACTGATACTTGAAACTTGACTAATTTACCCCTTGGGAGGGAAATCAACCTGCTCCTATTGGTCACCAACCAGAAAGAAAAGATACATCAAAGCCAGTGGCTCCAAATAAGAAGTGCTATCGGTCCTGGCTGTGAGGGAGTGTCAGGCCCATCAACTGCAACGGCAACACCAAGGACACTGTCGCATGAAGAAGCATGTTAGGATACCTAGTCAGCTGGTTGAGTGTAATGACTACTTCAGACACACACTAAATTGCTTAATTTCAACTTTTAAGTTAAAATTATAAATGCATTCATTCAAGCATCACAGTACTCTATATTAAATGAATACCAAAATTATCTAGGAAAGAGTTGAGTGTAATTGTTTGCAGTCTTTATTATAATATTTAGTTTCTTTTTCTCATTTAAGCAATTATTGGGGCTGCTATGGCTCCACAATAAGGTCTTAGAAGAGGAGGATTCTTTGCCTTCTGGTTCCTGAAAGCAAGCTTATTAAGAATGACATAGGAAGAATCACAAGCATCCGTTTTCTAAATTTCAGAGCCCTTTTCCATAAAGTCAAAGGGTCTATCAAAAGTGTCAGGGAGCCACACATACAGATATTCACATTTCACATAGAAATCCTTTTGGATTGCAAGTCTCTAAGTGGGTCTCTGTGAGGCAAGTATTCAGAATGTCACTCTTTTCCCAAGAGAGAGCAGGTTTTGATTGTGGAACATGTTACATTAATGAAGCTTTGTTGGCAGCTGGTGAGTGAAGCTTCTGGGTAGCATAATGCATTTTTCCTAATACTACGTTAAAAAGGGCCAAGCCTGAGACATGCTCCAATTACTTGGGAAGACAAAAGAGTATAAGTACAAGTGAATACTATTTTTTGGTGCTTATTTATTTTGATACAGTTTCAAACTTACAGAATATTTACAAAAAGAAAACAAAAAACTTTATATATATATATGTATATACATACATTTATATGTAATTTGTGAGGAGATAATTTGAGACTATATATATCTCGATCTTCACCGAAGTTTCATTCACTGTTAGAATCCACTGATGATGCTTGCTCAAATCAGTTACTACATGACTATTGTGAAATGGTGATTTTTTTTTCTAGCTGAATCATTCTTTCAATATTAATAAGTTAGCATTCTACTCTGAGGGAGAGCCTATGTTCATCTTTTATTTATTTATTCATTTATTTATGTCAGTGTTGACTCATGAGTTCTTATTTTATTCAATGGTCTATATAATTCATCATTATTTATTTTGATGCCAAAATTGTCAAGTGAAGGCTTTTGAAAGACCATTTAAGGTGCATTATGTGAGTTTTCCCAAGTTTGCTTTAGAAACAAATGGTCCACTTGGCCTTAAAACATTTTGAGGCCAAAAAAATTGTGTCCTCCTGTTTGAACAGAAACACTAACAAATCTTTCCCTTGCTTAGAAACTCCTGTCTAGACACATTACTCTTTCATAGCATAAAATCTCTGTTTTGCTCCCTATCCAGGGCTGCAGTTAATTACATGAAGAGACAGATGCTGAGCAGCCTAAGGCTTTCTCTGCCACCGCGGTGAGGCTGAGCTCCACTCAACAAGCAGGTAGTGAGTGAAGACAAATGCTGTTTGACAAGGCAGCATATCCTAGCACCCAGGGATAGAAAACAGACAGGCCACTCTGTGTTCCCAAGCAAAGACAGAGAAATATCAGGCAGATTGTTTCTGACAGAAATCATATCACAGCCGCACTTCCAGACAAAGTCTGTGTGAATGAAATGATACACTTTCTGTTTCCCATCTTCCCCTTTAACAAAAAGCGAGTATATCAAAGGTACATTGGAGGTGACAGCTCAATGCAAGGTGGTTAGCAAGATTTTATAAGCTTGGTTTCCCTTTGGAGATATTAAAGAATCAACAACTGTTCGTCAATTTAGAATCCCTCTTGATTCTAATGAATTTCCAGGTTCCTAAATACTACAATGTAAGAACTCTATGCTCAGTGAATGTTATGTCAAAATAGAAAATTAAAGTCATAAGTAGTCTTTATTTCACAGGGGGAAATAGAATAGACAAATTAGACTTTCCCAACATTTATTAAGCAAAGATTAGCTGGATTATATTCCCAAATGTAAGCTCATGCTAGAATATAAGCAGAAGTTTTTTGAGGCCACCTAACGACTTATTCTTAGACATTAATAGATACAAAAAATGGCATACGAATAAAAATTTCTCCTCAAGTAGCAACATTTGGAGGTGAAATGATATTTTTATTCAATAAAGAGATAATTATGCCAATGTTTTAATCATTTGTTTTCAATGAAAGTGAATTTGAATGACATAAAAGCGTAACTTTTAATATTTTCATTTTTAACATTTTTGTTTTCATTTGGTTTGTGGAGAGTACTTAGATGTTTTGTCACAGACAGAATAAATCAAACAAACATGTAAGTTCTAACCAACTGCTGTTTTCAGAGGTCAAAAAAGAACTCAAATACAACTTGCTGTGAGCCCAACTGCTGTTGGATGGAATACCAACAACAGTAATCATTCCCAAAGGAGAAGAGTGAGGGGTACCAGATATTCAGAGGAGCTGCATTTCTGACTAAAAAGGCCCAGAATGAGTTTTACACAGAGAATATCAAGAGTTGACTTTGGGGGAAGTAGTTAGAAGAAACTGGCTCTCAAATTATTCCACAATTTCTATTGCTTTAAATAACACTTCAATTATTCCTCTAATTTTCTTAGGCACTGTCTCTACTTTGTGTGTGTTTGTGTGTAACACACATAGGAGAGACCTCTAATATGAACTGGGGGCGGGGGGGAGGAGTGTCAGTAAAACCTTGCAGGAGAAAATGATCCCATGGCTACCATATAAATCAGGATAAGTAAGAGTTAGTGGGGGAAAGAGAAACGATTCCAGTGTAAGGAAACTTCAAGACCTGGATGAACAAGCATAATGTGTCAGAGGGAATGAGAGAAGTAGAGTTTAGAATGAAAAAAACACATATCTGGAAAGACAAACAGCATGGATCATGAGACCTTTACAGTCCAGGTTAAACAGTATTCAAGAGTGTTAAATAGAGGAAGGACAGGATGAGATTTGTATTTTAGAACGAACAACAGTATATAAAATCTGTTAAAACTGAAGGAAAGGTAACCAATTTGAAGACAGGAGAAATTTTCAAGACGTGGATAGATTTACAGTGTCCTAGAAATCAACTGTGTTAGAAGTGAGATCTTATGGATGATGGGTAGGTTTCTGCTTAGGCAAATGATGGGTGGTGATGCTATTCACTGAGATAAAGGGTTTTGGGGGGAATGATGATAAATTTTGGAAACGCTGAGACGAGGTTCCTGGTAAAATTCAAAAGGAGATATCCAATTGTGGCGCAGCAGAAACGAATATGACTATGAACCATGAGGTTGCGGGTTCGATCCCTGGCCTCGGTCAGTGGGCCAAGGATCTGGCGTTGCCACGAGCTGTGGTGTAGGTTGCAGACAGGGCTCCGATTTGGCATTGCTATGGCTCTGGTGTAGTCCGGCAGCTGTAGCCCTGATTAGACCCCTAGCTTGGGAACCTCCACATGCTGTGGGTGTGGCCCTAAAAAGACAAAAAAAAGAGGAGATATCCAATTGCCTAATGTAGAAGAAATTTTTGTCTTAAATTATATATGAAGGGATATATGAGAACCGCTCTTATAAATGTTGAAGGTAACAACACACATTTTTTGCTCAAGTGGAACCAAAATTTGCTGCAATGGTTATATTGTCAAACACTATATAAATCCTACTGAATTGTTAGACCATTTACGTTCAATATAGAAAAAGTTAGCAATTCCCGTTGTGGCTCAGTGGGTTAAGAACCTGACTGGTATCCATTAGAATGTTAAATTTCTCTGCAATATAAGAAGCTAACGTAGGAGTCCCTGTGGTGGCTCAGCACTAACAAACCTGACTAGTACCCATGAGAACGTGGGTTTGATCCCTGGCCTCACTCAGTGGGTTAAGGATCCAGCATTGCCATGAGCTGTGGTGTAGGTTGCAGATGTGGCTTGGATCTGGCGTTGCTGTGGCTCTGGCATAGGCTGGCAGTTGCAACTCTGATTTGACCCTTAGCCTGGCAACTTCCATATGCCACAGACATGGCCCTGAAAGGCCAAAAAAAAAAAAAAAAAAAGCCAATCTAGAATATCTGAACGATGGAACTAACTTGTTATCCTTCACTTTTCATCGGAATGCAGTATTTAAGGGCTGGCCAGGAAATGATCTGCTATTATATTTGACACAGTTAAGGTCAGACTTCCTGGGTTCAAATTTCTGTGTTACCTCTCAAAAGCAGAATAACCACGCAAATTTCTTTTCTCTGTGCTTTGGTGCAGTTTTCTATTTATAAAGTGTAAAAAAAGATAATACCTACCTCACTGAGGCATTGTATAATTTCAAACATATAATATGTGTAAGCATTAGAAGAGTACTTTTAGTAAGAATTGATCATATGTTTACCACTATTTTTTAAAAACTGTTAGCATACGTGGATGGATGGATGGATATTCAGTTCTCCCTGAACCCATCATGCAGAAATTAAGAATATTAAAACATATTATTACCTTAGTGAACTGAGATATCTCTAACAGAATTCAAAAGGTTAACTCCTTGACTTGCTACATCTATCACACACACACACACACACACACACACACACACACACACACACACACAAACTAAAACATGGTATTGATCCTATACAATGACATTTCTTTGTTGGGGATAGTCTCCTTTCTTATCTCCATCACATGGTCCACCAAACCTGCACCCCTCACTGTTTCTTGTTATTTCATCCCCAGCAATGAGGAGTTTCTCACATCACTTCACTTGGACTGCATGGTTAGCCATGACACAGCCCATCAACAGCCTAGACCTTGTGTTGCTTGCTAGCCCACCCTGAATTCCCTGTTCTTTTCCTGGGTCCTGGGGCACAGCTTCAATAAAATATAGAGCTCTACCAACCTGTCACACCACATATTCACATAGTCCAGCTTCAGTGGAGCTCTTGCTGCTCTAAGGAATTCATTTCAACTCAGCCCAATTTAACAAAAATATACTATATGCTGAATACTCTGTTAGGCAATAAAGGACAAAAGAACTAACCCCATTCTCAAAAACTTATAGTCTATCAGGGGAGCAAAGCACATGCGGGAAATGCTTCAAATGTGGGAAGGGGAAAGTGGTATGGCATTTCAGATTTTTTCTGCTCTCTTTCAGATCATTGCCTCAGTCTTTACCCTCCATATTCTTCTAGCTGCTCATACTCATTACCCTTTCTCTCCATTCTCTAAATTTCTTACTTCTCTAACTTTCTTTTTTTTACTTTGCTCTATCTCCTGCTACTGGTAAGGGACCTTCTTCCCATATTTATCTTCTCCTTGGCCATTATCTTCAACTTTTTCTTCTTTGCCGTCCAACATGCACGCAGCCTCTCTTCCTTAAAGAAAGGTGGGCCAGTCTTTATTTTCACTTGACTCAAGTCACTGTCAAACCTTTCTGTGTCCCAGTCAGTCCTGCATCCAGAAACCTTTCTTTACCAACACTCTCAAAACTCTCTCAGGCATTGACAATGTCTTCATTTGCAATCATATCAATATCTTTCCCCCATTCTCCTCCTTAATGTATCTATATGGATACAGAGTATCATTCAATTCTCAAAACTCTGCAGTTAGCTTGGTGACACCACCTGAGGGCAGAATCTTTTTTAAATTCTTCAACCAGTACTTGCTGGTTTGTTTGCTTATCTGTTTGTTTGATACTTCCCTTTCCTCCTAATGGTGAATTGCCTCTAAGGGTTATTTCTAAGCCCCCAGCCTTCTCTTTCTATAGATTCCCATAGGGAACGTATATATTCAGCTCATCTTTGAGCTGATGACTCCCAAATTCCTATGTTCAGGCCTGTTCTCTCACAAGCACCAACCCTCCTGTCTCCAAAAATCTATTAAAATAGTAGAGGCTCTGGGATCAGCTACCTCAATCCAGCTTCCTATCCTGTCACTTAGTAGCAGAGGGGGTAATAGGAAATGCTGTTTAATCTTTCCATTCCTCAGTTTCCTCATCTTTAAACTGAAGGGAGGAGTTCCCATAGTGGTTCAGCAGAAACGAATCTGACTAGTAACCATGAGGTTGTGGGTTCCATCCCTGGCCTTGCTCAGTGCGTTAAGGATCTGGCATTGTCGTGAGCTGTGGTGTAGGTTGCAGATGAGGCTCTGATCTGGCATTGCTGTGGCTGTGGCGTAGGCCAGCAGCTACAGCTCCAATTGGACCCCTAGCCTGGGAACTTCATATGCCATGGGTGTGGCCCTAAAAATCAAAAACAAAACAAAACAAATAAAATAAAATAAATAAACTGAAGGGAACTGTAATACTTTCCTCATAAGGTGGCAGTAATAATTTAATGAGATTATCCATTATAACAGACAATATTTTGGCTGGATCATAGTACGAACTCAATAAATACCAGCTCTAATAATACTATCAATAATAAAGTTCACAGAGTTCCCATTGTGGCTCAGCATTAACAAACCTGACTAGTATCCATGAGGATGCAGGTTCCATCCCTGGCCCTGCACAGTGGGTCAGGGAACCAGCATTGCCATGGGCTGTGATGTAGGTCACAGATGCGGCTCAGATATGGCATTGCCGTGGCTGTTGTGTGAGCTGGAAGCTGTAGTTCTAATCCAACCCCAGCCTGGGAACCTCCATGTGCCATGGGTGCAAAAAAGACAAAGAAAAAAAAAAAATCCCAGGTTTAAAATGTCATAATTTGAATAAAACCTGAAGGATCAAATTTAAAAAACTTTCATGATAGATCAAAGATCCTACTCAGATTATCGTCTTCTAAAATTCTTCTAATAGTTTAAATTCAAAAACTTAGCTCTGAATTTGATCAACATTATTCTCCAATATTTGCATCTAGAAACCACATTCTTTTTTCCTCTTTAAAAATTTTCCTCTCTGCTCCCTAGTGCTCACTGTTACTCCTACCATCCCACCAAGGCCCTCACCTCCCCGTCCATCCCAAAGATCACAATACAGACTCCTTAGAAGGGTGGCATGGTGCCAGAATAGAGATCTTATAATCAGCTTGTTATATTAGATAAGTGTCTTAACTTCTCTAGGCCTTAGCTTCTTCATGAGTAACTCAAGGAGGCTGGATTCTATTTTCTTTAAATAAGTTCCAAAATGTAATAATTTAATAATTCTTGAAATTACGAAGACAGGATCACTCTGTTTTAAAATATATGTACCATGTCCATAGGAAGAGTAAAATAGAAGTCATATTATTAGGGAGCTCAGATAAGAGACAAGAAAAAGAGTTCCTAGGAAATTAGAGAAAAGGCAGTGTTTCATATTAGTGACACTGAGGGATTAAGCAGGACCTCCGATAGTGACATGTAATCCATTTACAAGGGACTTTGTTCTAAAGTAAAGCAGGCTTGGAAACAAAATTTTTTTTGAAATGGGATCATTAAAGACTGCTAAATGAAGATTCCTAATATTCACCTGATAGCAAAATAACTGGTTCCTCAGTCTCAACTGGCTGAAAGTTGGTGAAATAATCCCAGAACGGGACATTAGAATCTGTATGTCAGAGGCAGAACAATGTAGTTATGGAAGTGGCTGGCAGATGAGAGTTTAGGAAATATCACTGGAGAGGAAGAGAGAAAGGAACTAAATGGCTAGGGCTGAAATGGTCCTTTGTGCTCACCTTCAAGTCATCTGGGTTTATGGAAAAACTTGCGTTTAGGGGAAAACTGTGTTCAAAGTGCCAAAAGGGGTCTTAATTTTATGGCGGGAGACAGTAACAAAGTAGGAGTAGAGGGCAGCCCTATTCCTACATATGGCCCATTCCTCTTCAAAACTGGGATTTTAACAAGACAAGTCAGTGAAAGAGTTATCTGGAATCAACAGTGAAAAAACAGAGTACAGAGGGCACTGACCACATCTCTCTTCCTTGGAGAGACAAGCAGACCTCCATCGAGAAGGTTAAAAGCAAAGTCAAGTGTCCAGGGCATGACTGGATTCATTGGGCAGAAGGAAGGAGAAGGAACATTCAGGGAAAAGGGAGAGGGGAATTTGTTGACCAAGAGTTGCGAGTTCAGAAGGCAAAGCATAAGCTTTGGGAAGGAAGATAGGAAGGGGAGCTTGGGTCAAGGAGAATTAAAGAGATGAAAAGTCTGAGAGAGAAGGCTCCTAGTAGCTTGTACTATAAGATGCTGACAGAACGAAATGGAGTAGGTGGTGGGGTGGATTTAGTCCTAAAAGAGAGAGGCTACTGAAAGCCACTTATGATTCACCAAGAGATGGGAGAGAGGGAGGAAGCAGGCAGGTATGAGTGAGTCAGGAGCTTCAGTATGGGCTCAGTTAAAAAAGGTGCTATAGGTGTTTCAAATTTTTTCTTTTTATTTGCTGTTATAACTCTCAATTTCTTGGTAACAGCTATGCCACCTTTTGTTTCTTTTGAATCAGACATAGCACTTATCTGTGCACATAAAAGACATCAAACCAATCTGCCAATTTGACAAAGACAATGATTTTAGAGTCAAGGAGACTGGGATGCTTGCAAGTGGAAAACAAGGTACATTGAAATGATCATGAACTATATTGCCTGTGCCTGTAGGCAACACTGATTGAGCATATTTTTAACTGGTCAGAGCAAGGGAACATTTTCACATAAGTACAAATAAATAAAATAAATAAAAATTCCAATTTCATACTTAATGTAAATGTTTTAAATGGCAAATTTTCAGTGATGGGCTAAAATGAATCACAGTGAAAGAGGAACTATTAACACATGGGCACTCAAAGCATAGGAGTGGAAAAAGCAAAGGTGGAAATGTCAAAAGTAATTACTTCCTTATTCAGGATATATAGAAATAAAAAGACTGCAACTGCAATAATATTAGATTTCAGAAGTTGAGATAAAATCCATGTCCAATAACAAGACTCTGTAAGACTTTATTTATTTATTTATTTATTTATTTATTTATTTTTTCTTTTTCTCTTTTTTTCTAGGGCCATACCCACGACACATGGAGATTCCCAGGCTAGTGGTCTAATCGAAGCTGTAGCCGCCGGCCTATGCCAGAGCCACAGTAACGCGGGGATCCGAGCTGTATCTGCGACCTATATCACAGCTCATGGCATGGCAATGCCGGATCTTTAATCCACTGAGCAAGGCCAGGGATCGAACCTACAATCTCGTGGTTCCTAGTTGGATTCGTTAATCACTGAGCCATGACAGGAACTCCAAGACTCTACGAGACTTTAGATTAGTCTGTTTCAGGGCACATTATCATCTTCAAGGAAAAATGCTTTCTACAAAAGAATTTGTAAATCTAAATAAATCAGAAATCCAACTTTATCCTGCCCAAAAAAGGACTATTATTTTTGAATAAATAAGAAAATTTAAGGTATAATGGTTCATATCCAAAATATTTAGTTACTTCTGTAAATTTAAAATTTTTTTGATAATCTTAAAGGTCTGTTCCAAGTATCAATGATCTCAAAGACGTATTACTTTTTTTTTTTCGTCTTTTTGCTATTTCTTGGGCCACTCCCGCGGCATATGGAGGTTCCCAGGCTAGGGGTCGAATCGGAGCTGCAGCCACTGGCCTACGCCAGAGCCACAGCAACGCAGGATCCGAGCCGTGTCTGCAACCTACACCACAGCTCACAGCAACGCCGGATCGTTAACCCACTGAGCAAGGGCAGGGACCGAACCCGCAACCTCATGGTTCCTAGTCGGATTCGTTAACCACTGCACCACGACGGGAACTCCCGTATTACTTTTTTATTGCTAAATAACAAGTTTTCACAAATTTAATAGGTTAAAACAACATTAATAAATATTATCTCTAGATTCCATGGGTGTGGAGTCCAGGAGGATCTTCTCCTTGGGATCCCAAAAGGTTTTCATTTGGTGACTCGACTGGGCTGGAATCCAATTTCAAACCTACCAGCTTGTTGGTCAAATTCATTTTCTTCTAGATGCTTAAGGTTCTTTTGGATGTCACCTCCAAGTTCCTTGCTGCATGACCCTCACTACAGGCATTTCACAATATAGCATTTTGCCTCTAGTAAGCCAGTAGGGAAGCTTCTCACTCCAGTCGGCTAAGACGGAGTCTCATATAGTATTATATAGCAAGAGAGTGATATCTAATCATTTTTGCCATCTTCTATTATTCGGAAGAAGGTCCCAGGTTTTGCCCACCCTGAAGGAGAAGGCATTCAACAAGAGCATGATTTATTATGGTGTGTCTTTCCTAAAAGATAAACTGACTTAACCAGTTTTGTTCTGAAAAATACGTTTAAAGAAGAACGTTTTAAGTTTTTTTTTTATTTTTAAGCTTTAATTTTTTTATCTCAATGAATTCTCAAAAGCAATCTATAACAATTTTAATACCATAAATTTTTAAGTATGAATATTTACATAACCAGGCAATTCTTAAAATATCTCTAACCCAAAGCTACTGGGTATTTTTGCTTTTTTTGTTTGTTTTTTCTTGGCTGTGCCCGTGGCTTGTGAAAATTCCTGGGCAAGAGATCAAACCCACACCACAGCATTAATCAGAACTACAGCAGGGACAACACTGGTTCCTTAACCCACTGAGCCACCAGGGAAATCCCCAAAACTACTGTTTTTAATATAATTTATTTGTTTAGCCATTCACCTGTATTCACATTCATTATTTGTATGCAATAATTTTACCAGCAAATAATGTAAGTAATTTTCCTTTTCAATTATCATACTAATTACTTGTTTTTCAATGATTTAATGCGTTGATCTGGACCCTTCATACAATATTAAGTAGAAGTGTTGAAAGCAAGTATTTTTATTTTGTTCTCCTCAGAGGAATTTGCTATTAAGTAGGATATTTAGGTAGGTTTTGAATATAAATTTTTTAAAGTAATCCTCCAATTACTTCTTTTTTTTGCTTTCATTATGAATATAGGTAAGATATATGCATTTTGTAAATTAATACTTACCTATACATCTGTATTATTATTTAAGAAACTATGAAACAAATAAATAAATCAATGGAACATAACAGAGTCCAGAAACACACACATGCATGTGTGGAAACATGATATATGACAGAGGCAACATTAAAAAGTCTATCACAGAGTTCCCATCATGGGCAATGGAAACGAATCTGACTAGTATCCATGAGGATGCAGGTTCAATTCCTGGTCTTGCTCAGTGGGTTAAGGACCCAGCATTGCTGTGAGCTGTGGTATAGGTTGCAGACGCAGCTTGGATCTGGCATTGCTATGGCTGTGGCATAGGCCAGCAGCTACAGCTCTGATTTGATCCCGAGCCTTGGGGACTTCCATATGCCATGGGTGAGGCCCTAAAAGACAAAAAAAAAAAAGTCTATCAGGAATAATGAACTACTCATTAATAGTGTTGCAACAAAACACATGACACATCTTTTCCTGTATTGTTAGAATATTTTGCAATTATAAAGCAAAAAAGAACCTACTTCATTATTATTAACACACACACAAATCTATTCTAGCTTGATTAAAAACTAAATGCTCTAAGACAAACTTTAAAATATTTAAAAGCTATTTAGCATAAGCCATGAAATAAAATATTAATAAATCTTACTAAATTTTAAAAAATCTACTCAATGAAAGATACAAAAAAAAAACAATTTGGGAGAAAATGTTTGCAAAGTATGGTAGGATTATTATCTAAAGTACATAAATAACTACTACTAATCAATAAAAAGTCAAACAGCTTAATAGAAAATGAGTAAGGATACCGATAGAAATTTATAGAAAAGGAAACCAGTATGACTGATAAATATGAAAAATGCTATACCTCACTAGTAGTCAGAGAAGGGCAAACAATAACAATAATAATAACGATGATGAAGTACCACTTTACATCCATCAGATGAGCAAAATCGGGTCTGATAACATGCCACCCCCATGCTATAAAGAGATAGGACCACCTTAGAAGAGCTATGTGACTAAAAAAAAAAAAAAAAAACCCTAATAAAGAAGAGCTCTTTACACAGTAATCCCACTTCCATGTATACACACTCCAAAAGCTCTTGCATTCACACATCACAGAACATGTCAGGAATATTCACTTTTGTAACATCTCAGAGTAATTAGAACTAGTAATAAATATCTTATTAAGATTATGCATTACAATATTGAAAAAAATAGCTCTACATCCACTACCATGAATAAATCTCAGAAACATAATGCTGAGCAAAGAAAGTAAATTGCCAAACACAATGATTAAAAACCGAATATAGCAAATGTCTACCAAAGGAGAATAATTACATTGTGCTATACTCACTAGTCATACAGGAATTAAGTTTAGTGATACTATATAACCATGGATAAATCTTAAAAACATGTTGACCACTAAAAGCAAGAAACAAAATAGTGTGTTCAGCATGAGATCATTCATATAAAGACTGAAAATATATAAAGCCATACTATATGCTGTTAACTGAATAATAATAATATGAAAACATGCATGTGAATAATGAACACTAATTCAGAATAGAGATATTATCAGATAACAGCAAGGGGAAACGTGACCAGGGAATGATTCAGTGGGGTTTCCAAAAGTAGCAGTCATTTGGAATTTCTGGAAAAACAATCTAAAGCAAACATCAACAAAGTTAAAATTTAATCAACAAATTAAAGCTAGGTAGTCAGCAATGGGTCTTCATTGTATCATCTTGCATCCTTTTCTGACTGTTAAAATACTTCATAATAATTTTAAAAAACAAACAAACTTATCAGGTATTTCCTCAATATTTATTGCTCTTTGTTTCCCTGTTTGTCCCTTTGTAGAACATCTCTCTAATATATCTTATTGCTTTCTTTCCTAATTTTATTTTTAGTATTAAAAATAGATGATAATGCATCTGAAAATAACATAATATTGTAAGTTATGTAATTACATGTAAACTATATTATTATGTAAACTACATTTCAATTTTAATAAAAGAAGATAGAGAATAAGTATTTTGGTGCTCTTGATATTTAATATCTGCAATAAAATCATTGTAAGTGGAGATTTTTTTCTTTTAGTAAATTGTTATCAAATGGAAAATTCCATAAGATGGAGATTATCTCTTTTTATTCTTCCCTTTTTGTTCCAACATATGGCAACAAGTCTATATATTTGTGATGTGTGCTCAGTAAAAGTTTGTTGTTATACTTCTTAGAAAACAGTCAGCTCTTCAGAAATTAAAAGTATTCATACCTTCAAGGACATTTTGGTTTTTTAAAGTATATTAATTACTTTACCATAAAAATAAAAATAAAAGGCTTAGAGATTTTTATCTGCTCTTTCATATACATAAGAGATTATACCCACACGAAAATAAGAGAACATTATTGATAACAATGTCAGGTCAGAATGGTTTCAAAACTATATAACAACTCTTTCATTGGTGTTTACACATAATTGGGTATGTATTTTAGGAGGACACACACACACACACACCATGAATATACATGTAATTGTATAATACACTTAACAATTTTCAGATTCGGGTAGAATGGTTTCAAGTGTGCTTTCATTTTTGGTGCCAAATGGAACTTTAATAAAAGGTGATATCAAATTATCTCGAAAGGTAACTCCAAAGAGAAAAGGTTTTTTATGAGTCTGGTCTGAATGACACAAAAGACCATCAGGGCAGCGAATAGTCCAGGAGACATACACCCAGTGTGCTTGTGGTAGACAGCCCCTAAACTAGCTCCAAAGATCCCTGCCTCCTGGTATTTACATTCTGTGTACTCCCCTTCTGTGATAGACTGAAATTTTTTCCCTCAAAATTCATATATTGCAGCCTTAATGTTCAATGACTATTTGTAGATAGGACTGAAATTTTTTCCCTCAAAATTCATATATTGGAGCCTTAATGTTCAATGTGACTATTTGAAGATAGGGCTTTTAAAGAGGTACTTAAGGTTAAATGAGGTCATATGGGTAGAGCTCTAATTCAACAAGACTAGTGTTCTTATAATAAGAGGAAGAGATACCAGATCTCCCCCCCCTCTTTTTCTTTCTTTCTCTCGTCAGAAGTACATAGAGGAAAGATCATGTAAGGATGTAGTGAGAAGGTAGCAAGCCAGGAGGAGAACCCTAACCAAAAATTGAATTTTTTAGCACCTTGATCTTAGAATTCCAGCTTCCATAATGTGAGAAAATAAATTTCTGTTGTTTAGGTCACCAAATTTATGATATTTTGTTAAGGCAGTCTGAGCTGGCTAATACACCTCCCTCACTGTACCACGTTTGGTCTGTATAACCAGTAGAATATAGCAAAAGTGATGGTATTTGACCTCCAATGTTAGGTTATAAAAGATACTGGGGCTTCCATCCTCAATGTGTTCTCTCTTTCCTTCTCATCACTCAGCTTGGACTAAGTCAGCTGAAATACAGTAAGTAGCCCCACGGAGAGGCCCAGGTAGCTAGAAAGGGAGGTCTGCTGCCCTGAGCCACATGAGTCAACTCCAGTCCCACTCAGACCTTCAGATGACTGAAACCCTGGTTGACAGCTTGGCTACAGCCTCATGAAAGACCTTGAGACAGAACCAAACAGCTAAACTGCTCCTGGATTTGTGATCCTTACAAAATGCGTCAGATCATACATGTTTGTTGTTTCAAGCCACTGATATGATTTGAAGGTTTGCGTTCTCCCCAAAATTGATTTGTTGAAATCTTGATCCCTGATGTAACAGTATTAGTAGGTGGGACTTTTTGAGGTAATTAAGTCATAAAAGCAGAATCCTCACAAATGGGATTAGCTCCCTTATAAAGGGACCCCAGAGAGCTCCCCAGCCTCTTCCACTACGTGAGGATACAGTGAAAAGTGTGTGACCCAGAAGAGGGCCCTCACTTGATCCTACGGGGACCCTGATTTTAGACTTCCAGCCTCTAGAATTGTGGGAAACTAATTTTTGTTGCTTATAAGCCACCCAGCCTGTGGTGTTTTGTTATAGCAGCAAACAGACTAAGACAATAAGTAAGTTTAGGGTGATTTTTAAACTCAGCAGTAACATACCAGTTTATTCAGAACCAGCTTAAATGCCTTCTGCTAAAGTTATTTATTTGATATGATGCCAGTCACCCATGCATTTAAAAATCACTGTCCTCACTGTAATCCTTCATAATTATCAACTTACATGGGGTCCCAACAATAAGGAGTTGAATACGTGGTATCTGGTTTTATACAAGCACTGATTTTAAGAAAGATTGACATTAACCCCTTCTATTCACCAATATTCCCAATATTTTACATGTAAACTATGCTCTAGGTGACCCTAAATTGTGATCTAATTTCATTCATTAGCCCAAAGTTTAAGAAGCATCTTACATCTGCCCTTTCTTGATTCTATGTTAGCTATATTTAGGAGTTCAGAATCTCCTTTTTTTCCCCCATAATGTCGTCAAATTCCCTTCTTACTGTTAAGCAGACTTTAGCCATATTAAAAATTGTTTCCCAGTAATAATGGGTTATCACTGAAATGCTTCATTTTTCCTCTTCTCCTACTCATCAGCTGCTCTTCTGTTTCCTCCAGCTGCTTATATTGTTATTTGCTCAATTTTCCTTTTCTCTTGTTGATCTTCTCTCCCTCTGATGTTTTCCTGTAGCCAAAAACCCAGCTGATTGCATGTAAGAGCCATATTTTTCTTGCCATATGTATAGGTTTTGCCTTCTGAAATTATGTATGCTTGAACCCTAATTAAGAAATAATTGCAGAACCTTTGGGGAAAGAGTTTATTATTCCAAGGATATGAGTAAAGCAGTTTGGGTAGAAGAATGCAGACATCCTTAGTCATATGCTTTGTGATGTTAGTATTCTGGAGAAAAGGTTATCTGTAGTAAGTTTTAATCAATGCTGCAGTCAAAGTTAGAATGCGAATAAGTTTCCAAATGGGTGAAACCAATTGGATGTCAGCCACTGTGAGAAGGAAGGATGCTTGAAGACTTTGGTGGTAGAAATTAAAAAGCAAGACCAAATAGACTCTGAGAACATTAACTGGTTAAGACCATCTAAGCTGTTAAATATCCACTATGGAGACAAAAGCACAAATGATATTTAAAAAGACCTTAGGAGTTCCCATCGTGGCACAGTGGGTTAAGAACCTGACACAGTTTCCAAGAGGGTGTGGTTTCGATCCCCAGCCTCATTCAGTGGGTTAAGGATCCAGTGTTGCCACAAGCTGCAGCGTAGGTCACAGAAGGGGCTCAGATCCGATGTTTCTGTGGCTGTCATTGAGACCTCACCTGCAGCTCCATTTAGACCTTTGTCCTGGGAACTTTCATATGCCACAAGTGTGGCCATAAAAAGAAAAAAAGAAAAAAGCCCTCACTGTTATTAAACACCTTTTACTATGGCAAATTGCATCTATCTATCTATCTATCTATCTATCTATCTATCTATCTATCTATCTACCTACCTATCTATATTTTGCTTTTTAGGGCTGCACCTGTGACATATGGAGGTTTCCAGGCTAGCGGTCAAATCGGAGCTGTTGCTGCTGGCCTATGCCACAACCACAGCAACACAGGATCCGAGCCACATCTGCAACCTACGCCACAGGAACGCCAGATCCTTAATCCACTGAGCGAGACCAGGGATTGAACTCGTAACTTCATGGTTCCTAGTTGGATTCATTTCCACTGTGCCACGATGGGAACCTCTCAATATTTTTGAAGGAAAAACAAAGTGAGCACAGTGGAAAGAGGTGTTGGACTTTAATCCCATCTCTGTCACTTTTTAGCAGAAAGACCTTGTGTTGATCATCTAGTTTCTACGAGCTTCAGTTTCTTTGGTCATAAAATGGGAATAATAATAATACCTCCCTTAAAGAGTGATAATAATGATTAAAGGAAACAACCTGTGTGTGGCACTTGGAAAATGTTCAATAAATGATGACTCCTTTTAGTTCCTCAGATCAATGGTGAAAAGGAGAGTAGCAGGAGTCAGGAAAAAGTGTGAAATTTCAGATGACATGAGAGGAGTGTAGAATCTTGCTCTTCATGTGAAAGAGACAAGGTCATTGAGATTTAAGCCATATCTGGTGAACATCATTAAGCTCATAAGTGCCAGACACTCTGTGCTCCCAGGTCTCTCCTTTCCTGTTTGCAACAACTTTGTGTGTCACATATCTCTGTCTCCATGACACAGGTGAGAATCCCAGGCTTACAGGTGGGTAGCAGCTATAGTACTAACAATGCAGCAGAAAGGTTTGGAACTGGACGACTGAGAAGTGAGAAAAGGGCTTGTAAAGACTGAGAGAATTTGTTGGAGAGACAATGAAAAGTGAAGCACTTTGACCTTAGATGAGTTTGGACAGCATGCACTTGTGGTGGGAGGTGTTTAGCATAATTTTGTGACTTTCTTCCACATGCTGGCAATTTAAGAATTAAAGAGAAATTAGAAGGGATAGAAAAATCAAGAGGCTGGAGAATTCTAGGATATTGGCAAAGGAGTTTTTGTATTAGCTTTCTCTCTTTTTTGTTAATGATTTTTATTTTTTTCCATTATAGTTGGCTTACAGTGTTCTGTCAATTTCTACTATACAGCAAAGTGACCCAGTCACACACATATATACATTCTTTTTCTCATGTTATCCTCCATCATGTTCTATCCTAAGTGACTAGATATAGTTCCCTGTACTATACAGCACGATCTCATTGCTTATCCACTCCAAATGCAATCGTTTGCATCTTGTAATAGCTTTCTCAACAGTGAGGGTTTTACAGGTTTTACAGGTAAGGGAATGAAGGGAGGCTGTGCTGAAATGGAAAGAGCCAGGTAACTTCACAGACCCTTTGAAACACTTTTTAAAAACTAATTTTCTATCTCTCAATGATGATTTCCCAAGCAATAGAATTTTGTTCTCATAAATATAGCTTCCTCACTTCTGCTGCTCTAGAAAATTTTAGAAAAACAAAACCAGCACCCATAACAACTGTAAGAAATATAATTTAAAAAAGAGATGTTTGTCTCTATCATTAGATCAACTCTAGACTCCCAGTTTCCTAGGCTCCAATTCAAAAATGTACAGATAATCTTTGGCTACTTTCCTATCTTCATTTTCATCACTTCAAGTGGATATCTTAAAAATATCTCTCAGATTCTTTTACAGTTTTTAGTAGGGGAAGCCTGCTTAACTCTCACAGAAAATCCGAGTAAACTTATGCATGGAAACATCCATCACAAATAAAGTCAAAAGAAAAACTATAGTCCAGGGAAAATATCTGTAACTCAAGTCACAAAGGGTGTTTTTCAAATATATAAAAAAATCTTGCAAGTCAATAAGAAAATACAAAAACCTCAATAGAAAAATGGGGAAAGATGTTGACACTTCAAAGAAAGAGAAACATAATTTAAACATACGAAACTGATCTAATTCACCTAAAATTGAAATTAAAATTACATCAACAGGTCATTTTTTTTTTACCCTAACAATTAAAAGTTTCAAACTTTATCTTGTATTGTCAAGGCTCTGTACAACACAGCCACTTTCATATGCTGCTGGAGAAGGTGCAAATTATACTATCTCTTTAGGGAAAAACTGGACAATATTTATAATAATCACATACATACCATGTCCCATGTACTTAAAAAAATGTATTCCTACTGTAGAGCGCAGGGAGCTATGTCCAGTCTCTTGGAGGAGAGCATGATAGAAGATAGTATGAGAAAAAGAATGTATATATATATGTACAACTGGGTCACTATGCTGTACAGAAGAAATTGACAGAACACTATAAATCAACTATACTCTAATAAAAAATGGAAATGAAAAAAAATGTATCCCAGTAAACTTACATATGTGCAATGAATTAAGTACAAGGTTATTCACTGTAGCATTGATTTTTTGTGCTTTTTTTTCTGATTTTTATTTTTTCCATTATAGTTGATTTACAGTGTTCTGTCAATTTCTACCATACAGCAAAGTGACCTAGTCATATATATATTCTTTTTCTCACATTATCCTCCATCATGTTCCATCACAAGTAATTGGATATAGTTCCATGTGCTATACATCAGAATCTCATGGCTTATGCACTCCAAATACAATAGTTTGCATAATTACCCCAGAATCCCAGTCCATCCCACTCCCTCCCCCTCCCCCTTGACAACAAGTCTGTTCTCCAAGTCCATGAGTTCCTTTTCTGTGGAAAGGTTCATTTGCGCCATATATTAGATTCCAGATACAAGTGATATCACATGGTATGTTGATTTTTAAAGCAAAAATGAAAGATGATCTAAATGAAAGCAACTTAAATTGTGGTACATCCACATAATGAAAAAGTATGCATCAAAAAATGAGGGAACATGTTTTTTGTACTGATACAGGAAAATCACAAGTGTGTTATTAAGCGAAAAAATAAAGCAAAGTACAAACAGTACTTGGAATATTACCACTTGTGCAAAGGGAATGGGGCATATATTTATATTTCTCTGTGTTTCTGCATTAAAAAAAGAAAAAAAAACACCTCTGGAAAGATCCACAAGTAATTAATAGGAATAATTTCCTGGTGAGTATGGGAGTGACCTGATAGGGAAAGTATGGAGCAGGAGTAGATCAGAAACTTGTTACTATACACCTGTTTGAAACTTTTATTTTTGAATTATGTGAATGCACTACCTATTTAAAATAACTGATTTTTTAAAATTCAGTGGTAAGGATAAAAATAAAAGCATAAAAATTATTTTCCAGAAGCCTCCTTTCCTATTGAATAACTGCTTGGGAGCCAAAATAGCTTCCTGTTACTAACTAGATGTGCCATAAATATTTAGTAAATACTGAATGTATGAGTGAGGGAATAAAATGAGTCACTTTGCTATGTTATTAAAGGCCTTCCATCAGTTGGATCTACTGTATCTGCTCAATTTATCTGGCACTAATCTCAGAGGCAATCACTCAAGTGTTCTTACAGTCTCTATATTCGTATTCATACCCTTGTTAATGAATTTTTCCCCAACACAGAGGCCCTTTATTTGTCAACCCAAATCCCACCTTTCATTTAGAGCACAATCTTGTATCTGCCTTCTGAAGGGCTTAAAACAACAGAAATCGACTGTTTCACAGTTTGAGAGGCTAGAAGTCTGAAATCAAAGTGTCAGCTGGATGATGCTTCTTCTGAAACCTATGGGGAAGAATCCCTTTCTGTCACTTCCTAGCTTCCAGTGGTTTGCCGACAATCTTCGGCATTCCTTGACATGCAGCTACAGCATTGGATCTCTGCCTCCATCCCTGTGCATCTGTGTCTCTGCCTCTTCTCCTCTTATAAAGACAATAGTCATATTGGATTAGAGTCCACTCAAATTAAGTACAACCTCATATTAATGTGATTATATTTGCAATGACTCTCTTTCCAAATAAAATCACATTCACAGGTACGGGGGCGGGGGGTGGTGTTAGGACTTCAACTTCAACTTTTTGGGATACAATTCAACCCATAACATTTTCTCTAACTGATGCTGCTCTGTTTTTAAACTGTTTTCCCTAATGCTAAATTCTATAGCATATAAATCTGCACACTTAAAGTCTTTCTTTTTTATCTAATAACTAGTTCATCTAATGTATTTTTCATTCTTTTTAAATTTATATATTGATTTTCTCTCCCAAACTAGATTGTAAGTACCTCAAGGACAGGGAATACATTTTCTTCTAAACATATTTGTTTGACCTGGTGCTAGACCCATAATAGGGTCTCAAAAATGACTACCTGAAAGATTGGGTGAATGATGTTCTAAAAAGCAGACACTGACTTTTTTAGATTTTAACATCATTCATCCATCGTGACAATCTTTCAAGGTTTCTTGAGTCACTCAGAGTGTGACAATCCAAAAGTAGCATTAGCTCATCAGTACCACACAGCAAAGGCTCCACTTTAAAGAAGAATCAAGATCAATAAACAATAGATTTGGTCCCAAGAATGGAGGTAATTGCATGACAGGGAGGCAATCTAGTCTTCAGTTTCATGTCCAGCTGTCCAGATGCAAGGCAAGTCCCTGCCTTAGTTTATAATTATGGACAAAGAAGTTATCATTAGAACTGTGTTGTTTTCCCTCAAAATAAAATACACACTTACATCCACATGTACGCATATGTGTATAATACATGAATTGATTTCTGATTAAAATGAAGGCTTGAGATTTTTTCAGGCATCTAAACCAGTAGATCATAGTAGGATATGAACAGCAGTACAATATGGTAATTGGCTGCTGTCTTAATTCCATCATGGGCAATCAAAGGCTCATGGTGGAGCAAGGAACAACACGGAAGACACTTAGTAAGTGCAAGACGAGCAGAAGGGAAGGGCAGGGTGGAAGAAAGAGGAGACACACAGAAAGAGAAAATTCAAAGAGGAACGCAATTAGCCTAAATACCTAAGCTAAGAGCACATAATTACATACTTTATAATAATGAATTACATATAAATGAGTCATATTTGTACAAGATTGACAATGACAATGCTGATCACTTTCAGCAGTAAAATAGTCACATGAGAAAAGATCAATGAACTAGAATATATACATTTTTTAACACTCGCACATTGAAAAATAGCAAAATTAAAGGACAACCACATATTGGAAAAATTATTACCATCAAAAATAATATGCAAAGGGTTTTTCTTTAATATATAATTGGTATACGCAAATATATTTTTAAGAACTTCAAAAACTCCAAGTGGGCACAGGATAGAAACAGACTATTCACATTAAGAAAAACACAATTAGGAAACTGATACATGGGAAGTCGTAATCAAATAAATGCATTTTAAGGCAACCTAGGGTTTTTTTTTTAATGCCCACTAAACATAACAAAAAGATCTAAACTCAAAATGCTCTATTTGGATAAATTTGGTAAAGAAATAAATGATCATTGTTGAATAGAATAGAGCAAAATATAGCAAGTATTAAAAAGATGATCATCCTTTTGAAGAAAGAGTAATATTCTAGGAGTTCATCTTAAGAAATAGTTTAAAAGAAGCAGAAAGGCATGTGAGAGAAAATATTTGCTGTAATTTTGTCCATAATAACAAAGAGTAGGAAATAACCTAAATACCCTTATCTAGGATGTTTTTTAATCTCACAGTTACTATAACAACATTAAAATTATCATTATAAAGTTTATGTAAAGTCATTTAATAGTATTATAAAGCAAAGGTAATTAGAAAAAGCAGAACGGAAGTAGTAAGCACACAAATTTCAACTATGTAAAAAAATATATACTTATGGAATATTATACATCTATTCAGTAAAAATAGACTAAGCAACTATAATCAACCAGTTCTATGTCACGAACAAAGGCTAGAGGTCCTGAACTCACACTCACAATCTTAAAGAATAAAGATATGTAAAAATAAACATTATATTATAAAAAGTACAACAATATTCAAAAATGAAAATAATTATGTAGTGGGATTGAAAATAAAAATAATTATATGGTGGGATTGAAATTATATGTATATTTTACATTTTGTGTGATATGGGTTCTTTCTTCCAATTATCCTTTTTCCTGCCTTATATTAAAAAATGACCTTCATTAAAAAATAGCAGGAAAACATTGGACACATATAAGGAATCAGTGAAGAATGTGCACAGCCATAGCATCCCCAGACAACCACTTTAATAAGTTCTCATTCTGTCTTTTTTAAATGATCATGTCTAGATTATTTTTGCCTATTTAGAAGATATCTACATATGTTTTATATTTTATTATTACCAATTAAAGTTATAGCAGTAAGCAAGTTCCCATGCTATTAAAAAGTCTTTGAAAGAAAGGTGCCTAATATTTCAAAATATTTCATAGACAATATATAATCTACTTAGCAATGACCCTATGATCAGATATCTTGTTTCCAAGTCTTTATTAGCATAAATAATGCTACATAATGAATGTTTATTCCCATTTCCATTAACTTCTTTGTCATAAACTCCTAGTATGCTGCATAATTTTTACAGCTATAACTTAGTAATATAATTCAAAGGCATTTCTCCATAAAGATTTTTGTGTTATTCACAGTAATTTCAACTAAAGCTTTTGAGAATTAACATGATCCATATCTTAAAGAGAAAAGTAACATTTAAGACTACTGGAGAATGTACAGAGAGTACTGCCTCCATGGGCACTCCTGTTATAACCTCTTCTCAAAGTGAAACATGCTAAAATTCCCATCTCATCTACTGAGACAAAGCCAGTAGGTTAAATTGTTAACTCGAATTTTAAAAAGCCAAGAACATTTTTAGATGAGTAACTTTTTTCCCCATAAGAAAAGCAGGTCTATAGTTTATGTATTTCAGAATAAAATTGTACACAGTTGAAGTGCCTAAAATATATATTACTATTACTATGAAAACACTATCATGAAATAAAAGCTATATGTACATTGAAGAGCATAAAGCACTTAAGCATGAGTAACTAAAATTCAATGAATTAAGCAACTCTTTAGAGGCAAAAGTAAAAGGTGAATAAAGCACTCTTTGGTGGAAAAAGAATAAAGCATTAAAATATTTAATGAGATTTTGTTCTAAGACATTTATGACTGATATCATTTTCCCAGGTAATATATTTTACACTTGCTTGAATGAGTTGTTTGCAGTCACAGTTAGTGAAGATGTTAACTGAACTTTCAATTTTAAGGTCATAAAAACTAAAACTTACTTTAATGAAGTTCTCATCCCAGCCTCCAACATCTATGAAGCAAATACAGCAGGTAAACATCTATAGATGAGAATATTGAGGACTGGTGTGTATAAATTATGCACCAAATCTGATACATAGTAGAATATGACATGTTAGAAAGAACTTGGGCTATAAAATGAGACCATAAAGATAAATCACTTTAGAAGAAAGAAACAGGAAAAATAGAATAAAACAAATACAATTTTTTTAAAATGACTTTAGGAAGAAGCCTTTAGAATTGAAATTTGTGGAGTTCCCGTCGTGGCGCAGTGGTTAACGAATCCGACTAGGAACCATGAGGTTGCGGGTTCGGTCCCTGCCCTTGCTCAGTGGGTGAATGAACCGGCGTTGCCGTGAGCTGTGGTGTAGGCTGCAGACGCGGCTCGGATCCCGCGTTGCTGTGGCTCTGGCATAGGCCGGTGGCTACAGCTCCAATTCAACCCCTAGCCTGGGAACCTCCACATGCCACGGGAGCGGCCCAAGAAATAGCAACAACAACAACAAAGACAAAAGACAAAAAAAAAAAAAGAATTGAAATTTGTTGGTTGGATATGAACAGCATCCATTATGTATAATGCATAAAGTGTCAGGTATTCTTTTCATAATTCTAGGACAAAGAAAGGAAGGGGAACATTTGAAACCTGTAATAAACATTCTTAATTCAAATACCATTTAAGCTCATTAATTGTTGAGAATTCATATCTGTATTTATCTTTAAAGGGAAGCATAAAAAGCTGTTATCCCTCTAGACATAAAATAGAGAAAAGAATAAAACTTGAAGAAAGGATATAAATGTAGGAATTACATTACTGCCTTAATAACAATTCTCTACTAATAGAATACATGACACAGTACCTTTATATAATGAAGGCTAAACACAGCAGAAACTACATAATGGCTGTACCACTGTAGATCAATTTGAGTCTAACATAACAGAAATGATCACTGATCCCAAGATGTTATGGAATAGTAAACTTAAGATATTGTGCTGCTTTTCAAGTTTATGTGACTATGATTATTTAATTTTCTTTTGTGCGTGCTCAAGTATAGCTGTTATGTGACTACACATGCGAGAACCTGAAATTAATTTGTCTGTATGAGATCAGTGACTGTACAAATTCTTATGAAAACTAACATGCCATGACAATAGTAATTTTGATAAAATTACAGCAAGTACTGCAATTCTCTGCCATCTGGCTGTCTCATCATAACTACTTTGATGTGCTTTTTATTACTTATTTATTTACTTCAAGTACGTAATCAGTATAGTTTTAAAGTATGTAAATTAACATGATGGAAGATTTTATGTTAAAGGAGGATTATCTTCATATATAAATGTTGACTTTTTCGCCAAATTATGAGACTTTCTGATGGGGAAAAATATTACTTAAGAAAAAGTCACTTTGAGGAACTTTCTTAATTCACTCAATAGTTATATTGAGTTTATGTTATTATGTTTAATCTTTGAAGCATAGCAACTCTGTCCATGGCACTGTCCTTGAATTTTTTTCTACAGTGATGTAGAATATGTATTTCACTATAGTTTTGATTCTTAAATTTTGAATTCAGTACCTTAAATTTGATTACATACTTCTTATACTCTCCATCACCATGTAGTTACTTTTCCATGAATACTAACTAAACCAACATTACTTGTACTTTTATGAAATACAGAGGGCAAATCAAATCTTTATTCACCATGAATCTCTTTCATTTTAAGACCAAGAAAAATGACTTGAAAATTCAAAATATTCAAATTAGTCCATGAAAACTACCCCTCATTTAAGATTTAATTTTAAGGCCTAGAAACTTCTTTTCTTCCGTCAAATGGTTCTCTATTTAGTCATGTTGCCTAAATAACTCCCATAAAAATTTAAGTCCCCACCATGTGCTAAGGACACAGGGTGAAATGATGGTACATACCAACATAGAACACTTTTTCTAATCTGGCAGATAAAAGACATATTTAATGGTAATTTTTTGTTATTATAAAGGAAATGAATTGTTGGTTTTAGTTCATTCTCCATTGGGTTAACGTCTATTTCATTCATGGGCTCCACAGAAATAACACTTGTTGATGACTTGAAAAGAAAGCAGAGAATTGCAAGTAATGTTTCTTCTGACCAATACGAATATAATTGAAGTTGAGCAATATTAGCAAAAAAAGCAGTGACATCTCAATGATGTGTACAATCAGGACACTTCATTGTCTACACTGATGAGCCCCATAACATAATACATGCTAAAGGAAATTTCAAAACCTCTCTTGACTCAGTTGGCATAAAAAATTTCTTGTAGATGGTAGAAAATAGCTTAGCTGTAATTCACTTGGAACTAATTTCAGTCATTGCTAAAGCATGCTGGGTTGAAAATTAGTGTCAAACGACAAAATGGCATGACTTCTTAAAAGCATTTGAACTCAAATTTTATGTGCCCACAATGCACCTGAATTAAAGTTTCCAGGATTCAGGACTGAACCATAGTTACATACTGCCAACAGTACTCTCATCTTAAAGAAAATTGCACCCATGATTACACTCGAGATTTGGAATAGCATATCTGGGAGATACCATTGTTTACGCCTTACAGTCCAAAGCAGGGAATTAGTATAAAAGCTAGTAAAAAATAATACATATTCTTCAAAATGAAATATTCATTATCTCAGATTTTGGACCGTGTAAAATAACATCTAATAAAGCTCTCTTTTCCAACAGATAGAAAAATTGTTAAAATAACTTTTTGTTCCTAAAAGCTTCTCAAAATAAAACCAAAATAAGCTTTTATAAAAAATGTAAATGCATAAAACTATTAGACTGTTTTAATGATAGAGATACTTTTTATATTATCCAAATACTCTTTCTATTGGTCCAATTTTACATTTGTCCTATAGTTCTAAAAAGTTTCAAGGTCATTAGAATCAGCATAAGTGTCTTCTTGAAATGTTCAGACCCGTATTTGTCAGTGTCATTTAAATTCTCCTCGCTACACACTCCCTATCAAATACACTAAACAGAGTGGCTGATGCCCTGCCCATCATCTTTACTGTGATTTCATATCTGAGTGTACTAATTATTTAGTAGCCTTTAGACCATTCCTGTTTTCATTATTTACTCACAGCATGTCTGAGATAGTTAAATTCAGAAAGAACATAAGAAAGACTTCTGTTTTTACATGAAATAGCATATTTAGAATGCAGAAACTGCCAAGTCACACTGTCATAAACCTATTGGATATTTTCTTCTTAATGAAATAAACATATAAGGTTTTATTTTCCCCATAAAGTTGAATTTCTTATTTTGATCTTGGGTTTTCTACTAAACAGAATTTTTGCACATGGTCCTGGAAGTGATTAATGAAATCGCTGTATCACTAGGGAGACCTGCCCATCTGAATCTAAAACTGTAACAAAGTAAAGGGCTTGGTTAGGGACCAATTAATATTAAAGAGTATATTTTGTTCATGGCACTGTGTAATAAGTCGACATGCTTTCAGTTTACCCCGTTTGAAATGATTGCTAAGTCAGGACTGCCTCTAGTCATATACATATGAGGAAAAAAAAAAAAAGATGTTAAAGATTTTGTATCTGACGATGCTGAAAGTGAAAGGAAAGACTTGCTCCTCTAAAATTCCCTCAATGGGAAGGAATTTGAATTCTTTTACTGTTCCATTTCCTATTCTCCAGCAGACATAAAATTTATTAAGTCTCTCTGTCAACTCAAAGGTCAACACAAATGATATTTCTTTTCAATCCAGATGACCTTCTAAGGGAAGAATTTAAAAACATTCTCATTACACATTTTATAATCCTGAAATATAAGTCCTCAAATCATAAGCGAGATAAGAGTAGGAGAGTAGAAAATATGTATAGTCTATTTCTTAATTACCATTCCAAAAAATTTAAGTAGAAAAGGAGACTTTTGTGATTAAAATGTTGCTTTCCTGATAAGTGGTTCCTCACTTATCAGAAGAGGTATCTTTAGGAGTCAGAAAACAGTAGTGTAGATGCAAGTAGTATTGATTATAATATTAATGTGCAGATGTCCATATTTCACTTTTAGAAGTGACAAAAAAATTTTATGAGGTCTTTACATTTTTTAAAAAGGCTTTGTTTTAGCAAATAAATTCATTGCCTCAGATAATCCTGTTTTGCTTCAGTTCTTTATAATAGAACATATATCGAGCTTTGCTTTCTTCTTGAATTTGGAACTGACATTTATACTCTTAATGATATGTTGGCATATATACATATATATTTAAAAGATATATTATTGATACAGATGCTATACTTTTCTTACTCTTGAATTCCAAAGAAGAATTATTTATCTTTACACAACCATAAAAGAAATTTTATCACATGGTTTCTATTACAAAGACACACTGACAAAAGAAAACCTCTTTCCATGTGATGATGATAATGTTCACAATATATACAGTCAAACTAGTAAAAGCAAATTCATCAAAATTCTTCAATTTTTACTTCAATTTGAAATAAAATGATATGAAATACAGTTATTGTGGTATCAACTTGAAAAAAGAAATATTTTATATACTTGGACCAATAAGTCATGTATACAAATCACTTTTTTTTTCTAGCAATTTTGAACTGCTTATCTTTCATAGGATTTCTTATGGCTATTTACATTTTCACTCAGTGAAAATCAATTACCTTCTTGCAATAAGCCTCATTTGCTACCTTTGAGTATAATAGAAACACCATTAGGATGATGACATTACCCAAAAGAAGGGCACCACACAGTTGGTAGACATAAATTAAGGGCCCTTTCACATATGCATTAGAAATACTGCTGTGACTGAAATATGCATAAAGTCTGTATCTATTAGAGCTATTAGTGTGTGGGGGTGATGATTTTGAAGGGGGAGGGAAGGATTGGTAGATTGTGATCTACTACTTTGACAAAATTATGTATTTCCTTTTTTGCCTGGTATGTGCCATTGATGCAATAAGCCTGGGCCCCCAGCTGAGCTGCATTTGGAAATGCCACTGAGCATGGTATACGCGCTTCACTTCCCTTTGCCGAAGCAAGACACTGTCAGGAATAGAGTGCATATGTGCCGCCAAGCCCACTCCTCCTCCATCACCCTGACCTCCACAGCTCTGCGGATGTCTGCCTGGGTGAAGCCACCACTCATGCGGAAAACAGCTCCTGCAGATCAATTCATAGGATTTAGGGACATTTAACTTCCATCAAGCCTACATCATCTTATTGGTATTTGAGGACTAACTCATTACTGAACATTAATGGCCATAACATAGAGAGCTGTATATTTCCCAGAGGAAGGGGGAAAAAAAAAACTAATCTAAAAAGTCCCCACTCTGAGCCTAGAAAACAGAGGAAACCACACTTAAACCTAGTTTTTTTGTTTGTTTTTTATCTGAGTTCTTATAAGCTTAAGTAAAACAAAATTATAAGATATTGACTTGGGGTGTGAGTGAAGGTTATGTATGTTTAAAAAGGTGTTAGGATTACAAATTACAATTTTTGATGAATTATTTTTAGAATCATTTATCTTAAATCTTAAAAACACAGGAGACAGTGGATAGTTCATGAAAGAATTTCGAATCATGAACACATAATGATTTTGTGAAAAGCTTAGAAGTATAACAACGATAGGAACTAACAGGTTATTTTTGAACCTCAGAAGAGTGGCAAATACTAGAAACACACTTTTTAATTTAATTTAATTTAATTTAATTTTATTTTATTTTATTTTATTTTATTTTATTTTAGTTGTGCCCATGTCATGTGAAAGTTCCTTGACCAGGGATTGAACCTGAGCCATAGCAGCAACCCAAGCCACTGCAGTAAAAATGCCAGATCCTTAACCAGCTGTGCCACAAGGGAAATCACAAACACATTTTCTTTTAATAAGATAAATACTTAAAACTTTATTCTCATTAATGATTTTTCAAATCTATATTATTATACTTTAAAAAATCTCCTAACTTGATAATGTTAAAATATTTAAGACCAAAGAGCTATGTATATAATTTATCAAGCATTAGTACAGTCTAATTCTAGATATTATTATACTTTATTAAAATGTTTATTGTAATGGCTCTGATTTTTTAAAAGCTTTTATAATAATAACATAATCTTATAAGAAAAGAATTTAAAAAACAAATTGCTGAAATTTGTCCTGCAGAAGGATGCTTTTTAATAGAAAAGAAAAATTTTAGAGCAAAAATCTCCATGTATAATGTGATAATATTATCTCCAGATGTCATAATTAACTCCACATATCATATCTGATTACTATAAAGCAAGAAATATTGTGAAATTAATTTTACTCATCATTGCATTATTATATACTATTTAAAAGAAAGCTTCTCTTATGTAAACATTGAATCCAAATCTCTGCTGGGGAGTTCCCATCGTGGCGCAGTGGTTAACAAATCCGACTAGGAACCATGAGGTTGCGGGTTCGGTCCCTGCCCTTGCTCAGTGGGTCAAGGTTCCGGCGTTGCCGTGAGCTGTGGTGTAGGTTGCAGACTCGGCTCGGATCCCGCGCTGCTGTGGCTCTGGCGTAGGCCGGTGGCTACAGCTCCGATTCGACCCCTAGCCTGGGAACCTCCATATGCTGCGGGAGCAGCCCAAAGAAATAGCAAAAAGACAAAAAAAAAAAAATTTCTGCTGGAATAATAAACTTAATCTAGAAAGAAAATGAAATTCATGCTATAGAGTCTATAACCTAAAACAGCTTTTATATCCTTCTTTTATGTCATCGTGGACAAAATAAATTATGGGATCTCGTGCTACAAATGCATTAGGACTTTCAATATGTTTGAAATACTATAAATGGTATTTTTCTAAGTAAGATACATTTACTCAATTGACACAATGATACCACTGCACATAAACTCAGTCCTGTAGAGCATCATCTTATAATAACTCCCCTTATTCACCCTCCTCTGTGCCAGGAATCTGGCATGGGGGATTGAATCCATGTGAAATTTGACTTGCTGAGTCCACCACCTACATTCTATATGTCCGTCAAATAAATGAGAGGCCCACAAAGTTCAGATAGAGCAGGAAACATAATGAACTCCCAAGAAATATTACTTCAGATTAAAACTCAGAAACTACATATTTCAAAAGGATATAGGTCATAACAATTGAACGATTAGTTTCCATTAACATTTTAAGCACAAGTATTATGTGATACAGCATATTTTAATTTTAATTTAGCAGCTCATGTCTTGTATACTGCATTCCCTAATGTTTTTCTAATGAATCCCTTAGAAGTCCAAGTGCTATAAAAGAAATGCATTTTATAACAGAGAAAAGAAACAAGTTAGCACTTCAGACTATTTTCAGACTGCTATAACACAAGTATACCTCAGAGAGAGAAGTGAAAAACTCTGTAGGGGGAAAATATAATCAAACAGTGGTAAATAAAAATAAAAGTTAAAGGTATAATTGGAGGATAGCCACACAAACAGCAGGAACACAACAAATGAATTGGACAGATTTGTTTATAATTCCTTTGCTATAATTAGAGGTGACTTTTTTGTTTGCATTGAAAGAAGAGTTGGAAGAGTTGATTTGAAGTTGTGGGGACAGGTTTTTTGTTTTTTGTTTTTTTTCTTATTTTAGTTAGTTTAGCAAAGTGGAGTTTAAAGAGCTAATAGTAGGATAAAATAAACCTCGAACTGCCTGCAAGTAACTTAGGGCAATTACCTTCCTCTTTTTAGATCCAACGTAATCAATTCTCACAATTTAGTGGATCTTAAAGTCCCTGCCCCTCCCCTAATCCTCCTGAAAGAAGATACACCTGGAAGAAGTGGAAGGCCCTGACTGTTTATCAAAAGGGACAGAGAGCCCTTCCAGCAATTCCATCCCAGCTGTTTAGGGAGGGGTGGCTTCCTCTGTCTCCAGGGCAAGAAGAGGTAAATGAGCTAATTGCAGCTGCAATGATTTATGCACAAGATTGTTTGTCCTCATAATTGCAGGCACAAAAATTGCCCAACTACAAAGCTGGCCCAAAGAAGTATCTTTTAAATGTAGAGAGGGAGAATATAAACCTTTGCAAAAAGGAAATTCGTGATTATTTCTTTGAAAAAGAACTGTTTCCATGTTGTGTCATATAATATCAAATCCATATTCAAATTCTGAGGAATTCTATCTCTCAGTTGGGAATGGTCTTTTATTAGTTGAAGGTTTCAAAGATTTCATTAGATTAATATGTTAAATGAAGGTAGAAAGTTATCCTGTCTTTGTGAAATATATTCCAAAAAAAGTTTTTGTTAATGACTACTTAACATTATACTACAAAAAGTCCCCTTGTCCAGCTTTCATGTACACATGTTATACACAATTGACCCTTGACTAACACAGGTTGAACTGCTCAGATCCACTTATACATGGATTTTTTTTTTTTTTTTTGATAAATACATACCAAGTGCTACACAATCTGAGGTTGTGAAATAAGAAGGGCCCTGTGGGGCTCCTAGGCACAAAAGCCTTTCTATGTCCCAGTTTCTGTATTTGGGAAATAGGCTTCATTCAGGCTCCATAACCTTCCCTGAATTTCAAAGAAGGGTAGGTTCAAACAGTTGCTAATCAGGAAAGGGAGAAGATGCAGATACAAGGGAGGAGCAGTCAAGAAACAGCAGCACAGACATAAGGCAGAGTCCAGGTTCCTCCTCAAGAGGAACATATAACAATATCTTTAGAGCTCTTCTGCAGAATTAAGCCTCCCCCCCCAAAAAAAAGAAGTGGAAGATGTTAACTACTTGATGAAGCATTTTTCATTCCAGAGAGAAGGTCACAGTCCGATAACTTTGAGAGGCACAGAAGTCTATCATGAGTCCACGTGACACCAGATGATTTCTAGATTGAAGCAATGTGGGCCCTGCACAAACACTGATCCTTATCACCCCATCCCATGAAGTCATTGCTATAAGACTTCTCACCCCACCCCTTGAGTCATTGCTATAAGACTTCTCACCAACCCCCCTACACCCCGCGTTGGGACACACAGTTATGCAGGCATTAGCCCACTGTGGCACCTTTGCCTGGCAAAACAATAAAAGTATTCATTTCTACTTCATCCAAAACTCCGACTCCTAGATTCGGAGGCTAGAATTTGAGGATGTGGAACCACGGATACAGAGGGCTAACTGTAAAATTATTTGAGGATTTCAAACCTTTGTTTGAGGGACAACTGTACACAGTAACTGACTCAAAACAACATGCACAGTTTAGTGAAGATGGTAATACAAAAAATACATTTCTGAAGGACGATTTAGAAGTATGAAAAAGTATCCAGAAAACTACAAATTTGCAAGGTTAGAACTATTTTTGTAGCTCTAGTTTCTCCTTTTGCTTTGTTTTAGAACTATATCTAAGAAATCTCAGAATTTTTAAAGAATCAATTTTATTTTTCAAATCTTTGAAATAATTTTAGATTTATGAGTTGTGAAAACAGTAGAGATTTCCTGTATATCCTTCACCCAGTTACCCTTTATGCTGACATCTCACATAACCATGGTATGATCATCAAAACCAAGAAATTAACATTGGTGCAATACTATTAGCTAAATTACAGGGTCTATTTGGATTTCATCAGGTTTTCCACAAATGTCCCTTTTCTGTTTCAGGATCCAATCCAGGGCACCACATTGTGTTTAGTAATCGTATCTCCTTAGTCTCCTCTCATCTATGATAAATGATCAGTATTTCCTTTTAAGACCTTGAAATCTTTGAATAAAACTAGTCAGTAAAATATCCCTCATCTCAGATTTGTCTGATGTTTTCTCATGATTAGGCTGAGGTATAAGATTTAGGGGACAAATATCATGGAGGTTTGTCTATCTCATCAGATCATTTCAGAAGGTACATGACATTCATATGTCTTACTACTGGTGATGTTAATTTTGATCCTTTAGCTAAGATGCCTTCTGTCAAGTTTCTCCACTGTAAAATTACTATATTATCCTTTGCAACAAATAACTATTTATTTATGCTCCTAAAACTTGCTTGGCTACGATTTTACCTTAAATCTTCCCCTACTAATTTTAACCTCTGTGGACAAATCTTGCCTGTAGCAGTTACTGTTATGCTGTTCTAATGCCAATTTTCGTTTTCCTTCATTCCTTCTACATTTATAATTGGAGTTATTTTGTAAGGAGGAGTTGTTCCTCCCCCAGCCCCATTCAGTTACTTATTGGACTATGTATTGTGTAAGTATAAACTCATGAATATATATTTTATTCTTTGGCTTATATTTATTTATTTATTTATTTTTATTTTTTTGCAAAAATTGTTCCAGCTTTGGCCACTGAGAGTTTTTTTCAGATTAGTTCTTATGCCCTTTCAGCATGCCTCCATTTTATTTCTAAAGCAACTCCTTATTTTCTGATGCTAGTCAACTCTATTTTAAGTAATCATTTTGAAGTTGCTCTATTCTATAGAAACTGATTGTTTCATTTGACGAGCTGCATAGTCCTTTGAGACTGATCTTTTATCTCCTTATACCTAGCAGAGTATCCGGCAAGTGACAGACATTTGTTGAACATGCTTCAAGTGAATGCTTGTTTACTCCTGTATTTATTCTGAACTTGTGAAAGTTTAAAAGCTATTTACCATATTCTACATATGTCCCTAAATATATGTTCACTATTAAATCACTGCTCTCTTTTCTCATTCCATATAATCCTAGTTCCTCTGACTATTAGATTATAACCATGATCACCTTTAAAAAGCCATTGCCAAACCTTGATCTCCCTTCATCTCAGTCACATATCCTATAAAAAACAAATTACGAGAGTGTCTTCCATACCTGTCCCCTGACCTAAATCGCGTAAAAATATGAATAGACAAACACAATGTACATGCTTTGTGAATCTTTAGTGAAATAAGGCGTATAAAATAAAATCAATACACATGATTTTAAAGATCATGGTGTGGAATAGTTTAGTAAAGAAATAATGAAAGTATGACTGGGGCCTTGGTATTCCTTAACCCTTAGTTTTCACAACTATCTTAAAATTAATTGCTTCAAGCATTTATTTTTTTGTTTCATTTTAGCAGTACTCTTTGTTCAGATAACTATTTACTGAGTACCTATCATGTTCCAGTGGCTAATGTAACCATAATATAGGTATTATTATAATCATTATACAGATATGAAAAACTGAGAGTGAGAGAAGTAAGTTACTTGTGCAAGGTCATGTAAGTAGCAAGTGCTGGGCCAATATTTAGACTGAAGCACCTGACCATACAGCATCTATCTACATTCTTAAGCATTACTCTGCACTGCTTTTGCAAGAGCTCAACATATAAAATGGAACTGCTCTTGATAAAGTTGGAGAATGGAAATGCTTGCTTAGTCTTCCCTTCAGATTCACATCTAGTGTCCCTGAATCCAGAGGCTCTTGTTGTAGAATTCCCAGAAATCACCTCAGAGGACAGTCGAGGAAGATGGAGAACAGCTTTGTTATGCCAGTGGGTCCACGGGGAATGGCTTCCCAATCATGGACCCCAAACAGAAAGAGGGAGATACATTTATAGTGCTTGCTTACGTATCTAACATGCTACATTAACCTTTAGTTACATGCAGGATACAGAAAGATGTATAGCTGTACAGAATGCCTTATATTGCTACTTTAATGATTAACCTCAAGTACGATCTAGCTATTTTTGAATTTCTTTAGAACAATCGGGGCCTGGAGTTTCTCAAGTCCTAATGACTTTGTTTTTCTCAGAGCCCTTCTATGAGTCACATTAAGTTCACCAAGATGGACAGTGGCAGCAAAATGACTTCGCTCTTGTCAAGCTCCCTATTCCCTTTTCCACACCCCTACACTCTAAGGAACAAAGTTGGAAAAACCAAGTTATTAGCCAGTTCTTATTAGTAGTGGGATTTTGACACTCTTGAGTTCAGAGCTGGATTCTACTCAGAGTGGAGCCAGTGTTAAGGCAAATGAGAAGACTGATAGGTCTATAACTAACTGTATACATGTGGGAGTATGTCGAAAGGGCAGAGGGGCTAACTTGGTTTCTAAAATTTGGCATTTCCAAGAGCCTCCTTAAGTCTCTTATCCCTATGATGCCCCAGGATTTACCTTGCCAGATGTGCTCATTATCATCTTAACGTTTGTTTGTTTTCCCTCAGTGAACTACCACGTCTTCATAATGAATGGAGTTGGCTTGCATCTGAACATTTCTTGCCTTTATCGGCATTCTCTTTAATTCTAATTTTTATCTTCCTAAATGCTAATCCTTTCCCACCATTCATAATGGTTTTAAAGATGATTCAAGCAAGCATTTCTTTTATTTAGTGTGTTTTAGAACAACAAAGAGCAAAAATAGAAATCTGATTCAGTTAATGAATGTAAATGCACAGAGAATTAAGCATTTGGCTATCTGATGTCTATTTGTTAATTTTTTCAGTTTTTAGCAGCACCATAGTAATTTTTTTAATTTACTTAATTAAAATCAACTGAAAAACACTGATTCCTTAGTATAACTTCAATTTTTTGTTTATTTATTTGTTTAAAAAAAATTTTTTTACTGTAATTTTTTGTATATGGCCCATGTTTGGTAGTGCCTGCCAAAGCCTTGAAAAACGGAACAGACTCAAGGAGAATTTAGGATTGTAATAATTTGTTTGGGCTGTGAAGGTTATGAAGATGAAGACCCTGATTCTCTGGGTCAACTGACAAGTAAAATACACTAGAGGTCAATTCTGAATTTCATAACAGATTTTTGAAAGAGGAAAGTATCCAAAAATTATTTTGTTTGACCTGTTTCACTTTCTGGCCTATCAGCAGGCTCGCCACCTTTCGTGTCAATGTGTCTCTGTGGTTAATAGTGCTCTAGGCATGGAGCATGGCTGAAGACCCAAATAGTAAATCTGACTCAAATCCTGTGCCCTAACCACAGGACAGTTCTCCTGGGGAACAATTTTATTGTTGGAAGTGCTTTCCTTTGGCTATATCTAAAAAGAAGTCTCTTTTTGAAAAGAATAAAAGAATACAAAGAAGAAAAGAATGAAGGAAGGAAAGGCAAGTTAAGAAGCTAAAAGTGAAAAAAGTAACATCTATACAAAAGAAATATTTTTCATAGGTCATAATGTCAATTTTTTCTTAACAGCATATTTCATAATTTGAAAAAGTGACTGTCAAATGTTGACATCCTCAACATTATATTAGGTGCTTACGGTGGATAGTTAGTTTTGTGGTCATTAATATGAACATAATAAAATGCTAAATAGAAAGTTGTGTCCAAAATTATTATTTTAATTTATTCATTACTCATTAAACCCCTACTCTGACAGGCAATGTGCAGTATAAGATTATAGGCTTCAGTCCTTGGTCTAACAGACCTTTACAAATTAGAGGAATTTTTAAAAAATCTTTTTGAGGAGTTCCCGTCGTGGCGCAGTGGTTAACGAATCCGACTAGGAGCCATGAGGTTGCAGGTTCGATTCCTGCTCCTGCTCAGTGGGTTAACGATCCGGATCCGGCGTTGCCGTGAGCTGTGGTGTAGGTTGCAGACTCGGCTCGGATCCCGCGCTGCTGTGGCTCTGGCGTAGGCCGGTGGCTACAGCTCTGATTCGACCCCTAGCCTGGGAACCTCCATATGCCACGGGAGTGGCCCAAAAAAATAGCAAAAAGACAAAAAAAAATTTTTTTTTATTTGAAATGAAAAACAGTCGAAGGAAAATGTATCAAAATTTTGTTTTAATGGGACATGAAAAAGAATGGCTTAAGCAGGGCTTTAAAATGTAACAGGAGAGGTATGATGTTTTAAGAGCTGATGCTCAAGTTACAGTGTGTTTCAGATCCTAACTCTCCTTCTTACTACTAGCTCTTTGACCTTGTTTCACTCTCTCTCAGTCACCTGATTTGTAAAATGGGGATAACTTCAATAGCCAAATTCATATGGTAATAAATGCAAAATAGAGTTCTGGCCTGAGATGGTAAGCACTTAATAAATCGTGGTATTGCTTTTAAAGAGAAAAGGGAAATGAGTCAGGAATTCTAGATGAATAACCTCTGAAAAATAAATAAGGTCTTTATAGAACACAAAATATGGAAATTATAAGAAATGATACAATAGTCACAAAGATAATGAGTATTATGCCATAGATTATTTATAGATGCTGATTATATGCTCTTTAAAAAAAAAAAAAACCAAGAAATTGGTATCCATTCATTTACTAACAGTGCCTGGCTCATGGTATTTGTTTTATAAATATTTGTAAAGTTAATAAAACAAGGTGATTTAGTTCTAGGATTCCTGGGGAAAAAGAACAAAGTGATGTATTTTACTTGTGTTTATTGAGATGGCAAAAAATATAATGAGTTACATTTCAAACAGGATTACAATCATTAAAAACCTAACCCCAAAGCATGAAGACAAATAAAAAACTAATAAAAAGAAAATTTTCACGTTATCAGATATCAAATAAAAATAAACAAAGCCATAGCAATAATAAATTTCAGAAATTCATTGAAAATGTTGGCTACTTGAAGAGGGGGATATGTTTATGGAAAAAAATGTCAAAACTAAATTTGATTTAAAAATTACAATAAAGGACTGTAAAAATAGACACAATAGAGTCTTAGGTTTTCAGAAAAAACTACACCTGAAAATTTGATAAGTATTACATATTTCCCTAAAACGAAAGTCATTTAACTCAGCCAGTCATCCATCTGACTAGGCCAAATTGGGTATATTTGTGTGTTTGTACAATGGTTCTGATTTTATTAGTATTATTTGGAAGATACGCATAGTTTGCTATGCAGCTCCCATCCCAGATCTGGGACAGGACCTGAGAACTCATTTCAAGCAAATTCCCAGGTGATTGCTGGTCTGGGAATCACTACTATATCATACTATAGTGGAAAGAATAGTTTTAGCTTCTAAAGCATAAGGTTCAAATCACAGCTCTTCCAGTTACTGGTTGATCCTAGAACATCAAGTAAATTCTCTGGATAATGTTTTTCTCAAAGGAAAAAATAATCATAGAAATAATAGTTATCTCAAAGAATTTTTATGAGATTAAATAAGAAAACATACAGAGAGTGCCTAGCACTCAATTTGGCACACAGAGGAACTCATAAATTTGCTGAATTTGTATGTGCTACTAATTTAAAACAATAACAAAAAAATCATATATTGTCTACTGAAAGACAAAAAGGAGTTTGTACCAATAAATTGCTATTATTTATGAAACCATCAATAATTAAGGGGTTAGCTCTTTAAGGCCTAGAACTAAGAGGTCCCGGTCCTAAAATACAAGGTAATCTCACAGTTGATTTTATTAGGTAAACATACTTCAGGAGAAAAATAAACAAAATGCTGGAACAAATGAGAAAGCCTAATCCTTGTTTTATCCCAGAGCTCAGGCAAGATACCAGGAAACAGCTGTGAGCTAAAAAAGAGAGGTCAATAGATAGGAAATTGCAACTCCTCTGGGGTTAACAGGGTAAAACACCAAGGTATTGTATGTATTCATGTGAATAGGAGAAAAGATATCAATTAAGCTTTGCTCAAGGTAGTTATAATATATGAAAGATCTTAAATGAACTGTGCATATTTTTGTGGGGACTGCTCCTGTGGCATGTGGAAATTCTCTGGCCAAGGATCCGAACCTGCACCACAGCAGCAACCAAGCCACTGCAGTGGCAATGCTGGATCTTTAACTCACTGCACCACAAGAGAATTCCTGAAACTATGCACTCTGATGCACTTCACATATGCCAAATTAGCATAGCTCATAAAAAAATATGTGAGCATTTCATTTAGAAATACAGTTAAGGACTGAAAAATAATTAAGACTTCTCAGTCAGAGGTACTATTGGGTAGGAGTATTATATTTAAAGTGTTTGGGGAAGTTATGTTTATATTTTTCATTTTAATCATTAATTCATTCAATAGTATTTCTTGAGTTTGTCCTATCTGTGTAGAGCAATGTTCCAGGCTCTGAGTGTACAGGGGTGAAAAGAGGGGACAGTCCTTGTTCTCATGCAGCTTATATGTTTAAGTATGACAAAAACCCCTCCATGTTCCCTGCCTCTTGTCTTAGAAAAGCTGAAGTCTCCCAGACCACTCCTGAGGCACAAAAGAGCAGAATCAAGCAATTAATGATTAGGACAACAGAGTCATAGAATCTTTCAGAATTTGATGCATATTCCTGAGTTGTTTTACAGATCCTATAAATGCCACCAGAGGGAAAAAGCTAACTGCATGATGACCAGACTAGGCATGACATAAACTGCTCTATCTTGAGTAGTACTGAATCTATGGCTGGCACAATTCCAAGAATTGGCCTCAAGAGAATAGGATTAACATTATTGCTCGTAATATTCTATATGTTTGTGGTGAACTAAATAACTGTGGCTTTTTCTACTCATATATACATAAGTGGGTAACTAAAGTTGTCAGCAAAGACATGCTACAGACCCATGTCGACATCTTCCACTCTTAAGAATACAGTGATCTATGTCAGCATGAAAAAGTTACAAAAGACAAAGCTTTGTCCATAACCCCACAGAAATGGAATGATGTCTGATAGTGGGGATTTGTATGCAGCTCTTTGCAGGAAGTAGCTCTCTATAGGAAGCAGCTCTCTGTGGGAGATTTTTTAATATTGTCACTTTAGCAAAACTATATTTTACCCAACCTCTGGACCAAGCACTTTTCAAATCTTTTGATCATACAATGTCTCATCTAACCTGTTGATACTTTTCTTAGATCAAAGAAGTAGAAATTAAAAGCAAATAATTAATATATGATTAGATTTCTTCCCCACCCTCCCCTTCAGTAATCTTGGGAGCATACTGTATGATGTGAACAAGACAGCATCTAAAGAAAGATCACAGGGAGTCAACAAGCTTGCACACAATGGGATGGTGAAAAATCTGACCCTCTACATCAGTGATCAAATGAGATTACTTTCCCAATTTTCCTTTTAAAAATTTTCATGGCCCAGTAGAATCTAAATCAATCAGTACATCATGGTGATCCAGGTTGGAATGGAACCTGACACTACAGAGGTTTTATTTATAATTGGAAGACCTTTGCTAGTACTGCTGGGAGGTTCTGTGGTCCTGAAACCTAAGAACATTTAGGGACAGAAGCTGCTGACACCATGTTGCTTACTCATAAATCTGGAAGGCAGAACTGAGAAAAATGGAGTCTAATAGTGTCAATTGAGCACCTAAGCTAACATTTTCCCTGGGCTTTTTTCGTATTTCATGCTTGAATCAGTTTGCACTGGGAATTTTATCACCTGTAACTGAGTCCAAATCAATATAAACAGGCATTAGTTATATTGTTTTGTTCTCAAGTTCTTTAAAACAACAACAACAACAAAAAAAATAGCTGCACCTGCAGCAGATGGAAGTTCCTGAGCTAGGGATGAATCAGAGCTGCAGCTGCTGGTCTATGTCAAAGCAACACTAGATCCACGGCAACACTGCAACACTGAGCAGCTGCATCTGCGACTTTTGCTACAGCTTGCCACAATGCCAGTTCCTTAACCCACTGACCAAGGCCAGGGATCAAACCTGTATCCTCACAGATGCTATGTTGGGTTCTTAATCCACTGAGCCACAATAGGTTTTTTTTTTTTTTTTTTAGTTTTCATTCTTCCTAGTCAGAGAAGTTTCTGCTTGTCTGATCCATTTCTTATAAATGATACAAGGTAAAGTCCTCCCATCTCCTTCAGCTTCATTGAATGTGATCCTATTATAATACTCAAGGGGAAATACTATACAGTATAATTCTCTACATCCAATGAAAAACCCAAAATTACTTTTTGAACAACATTAAAAATATAGCAGTGTACAGCTTCTCCTCAATGAGATTCTGGAATTTTAAAGGCAGGAATTGCTTTGCATTCTTGTGACATTTTACACTTAATAGTAATATGGGTATTAATAATAGTATACTATTACCATCATAAAAGCTACCATTTACTGAGTATTTACTATGGGCCAGGAATTGGGCTAAATTTTCATATTTGTGATATCATTTAAATTTCACAATAATTATCATCTCCCTTTTGGATATGAGGGTACTGAGTATCTGTGATATTAAATAGCTTCCCCAAATCTTACTGTGAATAGATCGAAGAGCTAGGATTAAACGCCAGGCCAATGTGAATCCAGATTCTGAGATATCAATTAGGAAGCTATGTCATCTCTCTTAATAAGAATGCAAAAGTATTTATGACATGAATCAATGAATATAAAAGAGAGAAAGTAACATTATTTATCTGTATGAATTGACTCTCAAATATTCTCAAGTAATATAACAGGAGAGAATACAATGAAAAAAGTTTAGCAATGGAAGGCAAAATTTAAACCTTGATACTAAAATCACAAAATCAAAATCCTTGTTCTGAGCGTATGAATATTAAAGTATTTTTTGTCTGCTCAGTTGATTCTCTCGCCTTTAATTTACAGAATGGCCCAATTAGAGACTTAGTGTCAAAAAAGAATGGGCTATGATAAACATAGTCAATCAAAAGAACTGTCAGTTACTAGTATTCAAATGGATAAAATGATGAGTAATTGAAATGATTACATGTACTACAACATAATTGTTCTTAAACAACTTAATTGAATATAAAGTAACTTATTTTTCATAAATATTTGCAGAGATTATTCATTATAAAAGGGTGATACTTGGTATTTAATTAAAATTGTTTTTAAATTCTAAGATAGCATATACCATAGTTTGGCTAATTCTGTAGTCTGATTTTAAAGAATGGAAAATATAAAGGATGGCTTGTGTTTACAGAAAGAAAATACAATGCTGTTAGAAAGTATAAGTTCAGGCCCCTTATTTGACCACTAAGTCATAAACTTTATAAAACAGAAATTAAAAACTGTAACAACAAACCTCATTATCAATACAATTTCCACAATGTTAGATTTTCATTAGTAACTTGGCAGGGAAATGCTTCATTATACTTCATGAAAATCACGGACTGTTTGTATATATTTTTATATTCTTAGTGTCCAACAAATCTGGGGGCAGAAAAAAAGTGCTTAATAAATGTTCATAGATTGAATAAATACATTCTAGACAAGAATCAAAGATGTCTGGTATAGTGCAATTTATAAACTTGGAATATTGGAAAAAACTGCCTAACTGTTCAATACAGAGGAATTATTGGGTAAATTATGGTAATTTTTTTTTCTCCTTAGGGCCACACCTGCAGCATATGGAAGTTCCCGGGCTAGGGGTCCAATTGGAGTTGTAGCTGCAGGCTTACACCACAGCCACAGCAATTCAGGATCCAAGTCATGTCAGTGACCCATACCACAGCTTATGGCAATGCCAGATCCCATGAGAATCAAACCTGCATCCTCATGGATACTAGTTGGGTTCATAATCCACTGAGCCACAATGGGAACTCCCAAATTATGGTAATATTACTAGTCATAAAAACCAAACAGAAAATTTATACTTGAAAAAACACAATTACAGACATTAAGAACATAAGGTATGCATTTAGCAACAGATTAGAGAAAGCTGAAGAGAGAATTAAAAAGCTGAGAGACAGGTCAAAAGAAAATATGTTCACTAAAGCATAAGGAGACAAAAGGTAAAAAACACAAAATTGAGTATAATAAACAGAATTTACAGCTTTTAAAGAAAGTTCTAATACTCATGTCACTAGTATTCCTCCATAGAAGAGAAAGAAAATGCAGCTGAAACAATGTTTAAAGAAACGACTGCAGAGAATTTTCTAAAACTGATAAAACACAGTGAGTCATCGATTCAAGGCCTAAAACCCCAAGTATCATAAACATAAAATGACACTAATGCCAAAAAATCTGCTAAGGAAAATCATAGTAAAAACCAAATACACAAAGAGAAAATGTTAAAATCAGCCAGAGAAAAACAACATATTGCCTTCAAAGGAGCAATAAAACCAATACATGACTTCTTAATTGGGGGAAAAAAAAAGGAAGAAAAAAATACAATGTGTTGTGGAAAAAACAGCTGACAACCTAGAATTTCACACCCAGTAAAAATATGAAAACGAGAATATGGAAGTGACATATAGATATATAAAAAAAGAAGACAAATAAAAATGGAAAGGATTTATGGCCAGCAGACCTACACCTAAGAAAATATTAAAAGATGCTCTTTAAAGAGAAAGAAAATGATTCCTGATGGAAGTCCAGAGATGCAGAAAGAAATAAAGATAAGCAAGAAGGGTAAATATGTGGCTACATTTAAATAAATATTGACTAAGAAAATAATAATTATGATTTTTTGTAGCACTTAAAACACATGGAATTAAACATACACCTTTATTTGGAGTTCCCATTGTGGCTCAGTGATTAATGAACCTGACTTGTGACCATGAGGTTGCAGGTTTGATCCCTGGCCTTGCTCAGTGGGTTAAGGATCTGGCGTTGCTGTGAGCTGTGGTGTAGGCCAGCAGCTACAGCTCTGACTCGATCCCTGGCCTGGGAACCTCCATTTGCTGTGGGTGCATCCCTAAAAAGACAAAAGACAAAAGACAAAAGATTAAAAAAAAATACAACTTTATTCAATCAGAAAGTGTATATATGGAGAGTAAGAGTTTGGAAGTCTTTGATTTGTTTGAGAAGTGGTAAAAACAATAATTTATATTAGATGTTAAGTCAAGAAAACACATTTAATGTCTAGAACAACCAATCAAAGAATAGTAAAAGAATGTATTATTACCAAGATAACTGGGAGGAAGGAATGAAATAATATACTCAATAAATCCAAGAGAAGGCAAAGAAAAAAAAGTAAAACAGAATAGATGGAACACATAGAAATCAAAAAGTAATATGTTAGATTTAAACCCCCAAATATCAGTAATTATGTTATAGGTAAATGGACTCAATACTTCGATTAAAAGACATAGATTGTGGGAGTTCCTGTTGTGGTGCAGTGGAAACAAATCTGAGGATGCAGGTTTGATCCCTAGCCTTGCTCAGTGAGTAAGGTGCTGCCATGAGCTGTAGTGTACACAGGCAGCTGCAGCTCTGATTCGACCCCTAGCCTGGGAACTTCCATATGCTGTGGGTGCCGCCCTAAAAAGGAAACAACAATACCAACAACAACAAAAAAAAAAACATAGATTGTTGTCCTGCAATTAAAAAAAAAAAAGGTTTTCAACAAAAAGATAACATTGGAAAATTAAAGGACATAAAAATATATCATATAAACATTGACCAAAAACCTGGGGCCACTATATTTAATTTGAGAAAAAAAAATCAAAGTTTAAGTCAAAAAAATAAAAAGGAATTACTAGGGATAAAAAGGAACATTCCATAATAACGTGAGGTTTAATTCACCAAAAAGATAAAACAATTCTAAAATTGTATGGACCTAATAGCCTCAAATTCATAGAACTAATAAGAAGAAGATAAAAATTCACAAAACTAACAGAAAGAAGACAAATCCACAATTATAAGTAGATTTTAACCATATTCCTCTCAGTAAATAATCTAACAAGCAGGCAAAATATCAGTAAGTATACACATGAACCAAAAATGCATTTATCAAACTTGAACACTGTGCCCCCCAAACTGCAGAAAGCATATTCTTTTCAAATACACATGGAACACTTTTTTTTGTTGTTTTTTAGAGCCACACCCATGGCATATGGAGGTTTCCAGGCTAGGGGTTGAATCCAAGCTACAGATGCCAGCCTACACCACAGCCACAGCAACACAGGAACTGTGACCTACACCACAGCTCATGGCAACACCGCATCCTTAACCCACTGAGTGAGGCCAGGGATCGAACCCATAACCTCATGTTCCTAGTCAGATTCATTTCTGCTGCGCCACGACGGGAACTCCGACATGAAACACTTAACAAAAACTATCCAGATATTCAGTGGCCCATAAATCAAATCTCAATTAATGTCAGAGTTGAAATCAAACCCAAAATGTTCTTCAACAACAATGAAATTAATCTATAAATCAATAACACATACCAACCAGAAATGTTTCACATATTTGGATATTGAGAAGTATACTTCTGAAATCCATGGATCAAAAATTATAACAAAATGGAAATGATAACAAAAATATGACATTAAAATTGGTGGAATGAAGCTAAAGCCATGCTTGGAGATAAATTTATATCCTTAAATGTGTGTATAAGAAAAGAAGAAAGGCTGGAAATCAACAGTGAGAAATCGGCCTTCCAAAGGGTAGCATTTTAGGTAGAAAAAAGAAATAAGGGCATTTTGGTCATGCAAACCAGTATGAGCCAAGTACAATCAGTCTGGGCCTGACTAAGTACAGGGAGTGAGTGGGATGTTCAGAGCAATACTCCAAAAGCATATCACCAGGGAGGTATTTTCAGGTTGAACTACTTTCTCTTAAGAATACACTCATCACCCTCCCTTTATTGTGGTGATTTACTTAATACCTCTCTTCTCTGTTAGACTCTGGAGGGGCAGCTCTGCAAGGTGAGAAAGTGTATGTGGCTTTTCAGTACTGTAGCCTCAGTGACTAGGATAGTTCTTGGAATATAGAAAATGCTCAATAAGTATTTGTAAATTAATAAAAGATGAAAAAAAGGAGAGATGCAGAATCAGAAAAACCATTGTAATAGTCAGGCTCAATTTTGTATTGACACATGAGTAGGTCTTAGGACTCTGGTCATTCAGTAGACATTGGGGGTCTTGAAAGGTATATATGAATGCTCAGACGAGTTCCTTCTCTATTTTCCTATTTCCATTAATCACACTACTTTATTCATGCATTCATTTAGTCATTCATTCAGCAATCTTGTACCGCTTGTCTACTACGTACCAGGTGTGTTCTGGCCCTGTAGGCACAGATGTGAATAAAAAAATAGTTCCTGCTGAAATAAAGTTCCCAGTCTAATGGGACAACTCAGACACAATAGATAGGATAGATAGATAGATAGATAGATAGATAGACAGACAGATAGAATAGATAGATACACAGATAGATAGACAAATAGATATAGATAGATGTAGATATGACAGGCAATAATAAATGCCTTGAAAGAAAATAAGGCAGGGGAAGAGAGTGACAGAGTATGAGCATGTATGACATATCTGAAAGACTGCATGAAAGGCAGGCTGACTACTGAAGAAGGGAGAATGGTTTTCAGAGAGATGCCACCAGCCTTGTAAAGGAGGACCACCCAACACAGAGACTTTGCTTTCACTTTAAAGGAAAATAAAAAGCCACTGGAGTATCTGGAGCTGAGGATTTCCATGATCTGACTTATGAATATGAAGGTACCCTCTGGAGAATAGATTGTAGGGGCACAAGATTAGAAGGAGAGACAAGTTAGGAAGCTAACCTATAGGTCACTTTGACTGCTTGAACTCTGATCTGATCCAGTTCCATATACTGTAACCTAATAAGACCTCCACTACCCATCTCCTCCTTGTCCATCCAATTACTCAAATTTAGAAATTCTTGACCTTACTACTTTCACTATTATAATACTAAATAGACATTCTAGTTTGGGGGCCACAAGTTTGAAGAATGTAGTAGAGTTTCCCATTAATACCTTGAATAAATAGCTTTATAGACAATACTGAATAAAACAGGAAGATATTACATTTTTAAAAATGGAAATTAAGCAGCATAATTGAAGGTTTGCATATCTCATGGCAATGAGAACAAAAATCAATCATAAAATACTTACAAGCCTTTGATAATTTGTGAATTAATACACATTTATGGATAAACCTTTGGAATGCTTGATTTTGACTTTGTTTCAAAACAGCAGGGGCAATTAGATTTTTTGTTCACTTTGTTTTAACTCCCAGGAACATGTGAGAATTGATTTTTAAATATACCAAAATGCAAACAGGTAACAATATCAGCCAATATCAGGATATTGACTTTTCTAATAAAAAAAAGAATTATAAGCCTATCTCTCTATATCTGGAATGCACGATAGTTTCATATTCTTAAATAGAACACCATACTTTTGTACATAGTATTAAAAACTAAAAGCTAATACTTAAAGCTGAGCATTTTGATACTGAACAGTAATACAACTTAGTATGAGATTTTATTCCTGTAAAGCATAATTGGATTTAGTGAATATCAAAGGCAATTTCTGTATTTACATTTGCCTTTATTGGTAAGAGTTCTAGAAACAAGGATTTGAGTGTGGCAATTATAGCAGTCCACTTTCCTTAAAAAGACATAGTTTGCTATTATCAAATCCAACTCAGGTGCACTATCTTTAAAAACTGTGTTGATATATTAAAAAAAAATTGAGAAGATTGTTCCAATCAAATAAGATGGTTACAGATTACCATCAACTATACGCAAAACTACATAAATGATTTAATAGAATAATAAATCATATGCTACTGAATACTCAAGAAAATAAAAATCTCTCCATTTTAATATGCATTTTTTTACATTTTATAATTATATAGACATGATCATCATTTGTCTACTTAAGAATTCCCATTACTATTAATTTAACTTTCTCTGAAAAGCAGGAGACTATAATAGTTCCATTACCTAGTGCATCTCAAACCTGTTACTAACAGAGAAAAAACATTAAAGGCGGAAAAAAACCATGTCACTTCTTTGAAGCTTCCTTTCTTCTATTCTATCAAGGGGGAAAAAGCCCTTATAAAAGTTGACCAGTGCAGTAGAGCTTCTATTTATATCCTATTGGAAGGGTAAAATAATAAAGTAAGTACCAAATGCTCAGGGTTTACTCCATGCTGATTGCAGCCAGACTTAATTAGAGAAGAAGGACTGATTTTACACCAATTGTAAAAATGTAAATAAGGCTTTAAAAGTGATTTGGGAATTACATTTTATAAATGAAATTTTGATTTTAATTTAAACAATTCTCTTAGGGTATAATACACATTATTCAGATGTTCTGCTTTTGTTATGACTGAAATAGTAGTGATACTTCAGGAAACCCTGGGACAGAAACACCTGTTTGTTATCAAATTACTTGTCTTAATGATTACAATAATTTTATGCACTAGATTAACTTAAAATATAAATATTAAAATAGTTTCAAGTTTAAATTATTAGATAGAAACACCATAAAATAGCAGTAAAAAATGTGCACCAAATATATCATATCCTCATATATTTTAATGTAAATATTTCTACTAATAAAGTATCACATTAAAAATGTTTTTCAGGAAGTTCCCTTATGGAGCAGTAGGTTAAGGGTCTGGCATTGCCATTGCTGTGGAACAGGCCACAGCTGAAGATTGGGTTCTGTCTCTGGCCCAGGAACTTCCACATGCTGCAGGCATGATAAAAAAAAAAAATACTTTTCATAACATGTGTTGATTTTTGTCCTATTGCACATATTATATTTAATTATTAAACTTTAAAAGGAATAATAAAAATTTTAAACTCGGTAACAATTATTAATGTTTTGACAGATTTCCTTCAAGTCACCTGCCATCTTGCGCATTATTTATTTTTGTTTACTCTTTTCTATATAAAACTAGGAAAACACTAAACATATTTTATTACTTGCTTTTTTTTTATTAGAATCAAAACTCATGAGACAAAGTCCATTTTAAATGAAAAAAATCAAAGAAATTTTTAATATAGGTTTGGAAAGACTGAAGTACATGCCAAGTTGAGTCACGAAGAGAAATGTCAATGTGATCTGTGGCAGCTGCTTACTTCCCTGGGAAGGAAGGGGCTGGTTAGGAGTACAGTAGCTAGCAAACCCCTCAGCGCTCCACAAAGTCACTAGTGGGAAAAGAACAAAGGCCTTTCCAATGCAACTAACACAGATGTGCCCAAAGGCAAACTGTCAGAAACAGTTAAGATGACAGCTACTCACAGTTCATTATTTCCTTCTCACAGGTCACTGGGTGACAAGCTGGGTCAGTGTGCTTTGTTGGCTGTCCCAGTCCTTCCCCACCCCCTATTCAATTTAAATAAGGGTGAAGGGCTCCATTGGATAAACTAACGTAAACAAACATATTCCAACACTTAAAGATGCCAGAAGATGGCATTTATTTTATTTTGGACCAAACTTAGACTAAAATGTACACACAACTTACCTTATCCAAGAAGAGAACCACATTTTTGTATCTCACTGATAAAGGAGGCAAAAACATTTTAAGCAAACAAAAAAGATAACCTATCATATAGTAAGAATCCTACATGAAAGACCTAACACAGTAAAAGATTTTACTTCCTCTTCAATGCAAAAAGAGTTTTTCCATGTTAAAAAAATTATCAACAATTAGATTACTTTCCACAACAGTTTAAAATGTAAATTAAATGAAATGATTCTGTAGATGAGAGAGCTTGGTTTGTGGTGATTGTTGCAGGTTTTTTTTGGAAGGATATAATTCAAAATAATACACCAATCAAAATAGCAATAGTCTAACCAAATCTTTTATGATGCGTACACATAAAATTTTAGTAATGACAATATGGCTACTCAATAGGATGACATTTTGTTATGAAATTAATAGAATAAAAATTACCAGGGATGAGGAATAAAACAGTGGTTGCAAGAGTATGGTCTATAGATCTGAACAGATATAGGCTCAAATCCCATCTCCTTCATGAACTAGGTGTATGACTAGACACATGTTGAGACCACTCTGAGCCTCAGTTGCTTCATCTTTATGGATTATAAGAGTACCTCTATCATCAAGTTATTATTACAATAAGTAAATCAATTTATCTCATTGTTACAAGAATAAGTACTTAGAATAGCAGTTGGCACATGGTAAGTATTCAACGAATGACAGCTATTACTTGTCACCAAGTTTAGTACATATAAAGCTAAACTGAACCACCATTCAAGATGTGAAATACCTTAGTTAATCATGACAAATTCTATTCATATTACTAGAAAGGGAATTTTAAAAATCTTAAGTCCATTCAAGTGCAAGTCTCCAAATCAGTAAACCTAGACTATTGAATTCAACAAGAAATCAGGGATTCACAGTCTCCTTTAATATTTTCTACCTTTTATTTAGTCTTCACTGAAAGCTGCGTATATTGAAATAGCGTTTATTATTCCCTTTCTAAACTGTTCCACTTTATTTAAAAGTTCCTTTCTAAGTTATCTGGTCAAAATAATAGGCCCCATTTGAGAGGCTAAAGATCTGGAATAATCACTAAGATAAGAACATGAATGGTCAGGCAGAACAATATAGAGGCTAAGAATAACACCTGAGGGGCAGATAGGCCTGCCTGAATTTATTAGCTGGAAAGCCTTAACCAAGTAACTTAATCTCTCTGTACCTAAATGTGTATTTCCTTATCAGTAATACAGAGATTAATATCTCTGTTTTACATACTATAACTGGAGCAAGATCCTATGGGGCCTTCCTGTGACAGCCCCCTCCTCACACGTCCCCTTCTTCAGTACCTCCCTGAAGTACCTAGAAAATAGTATTTGATGAACATTTCCTAAACTGTTTTGCAGATGCTAAAACCCCCACCAAATGGAAGAATTAACTACCTGATGACCATGAACATGTAGCTCCCAGAACTACTGGTGCCTGAGGATTGATAATGGAGAATTGTGCATGAGCTGATCACATACCCTGAAACTCCCCTCCCTCATCTGGCCTTTAAAAATGCTTTCCTGAAACCCATTGGTGGAGTTTGGGTGTTTTAAGCACTAGCTGCTCTGGATTCCTTGCTTTGTGCACCCTGAAATAGATCCTGCACTTTTCTTCATCACAACCTAATGACAGTAGATTGGCTTTACTGCATGCCGGCAACTGGACCCAAGTTTGGCTCAGTAACAATTTCTCATAGGTTATTGGAAAATAAAGCACTTAAGCAAAGTCAGCATACATTGATAAGTGAATATTATCTTTCCTTGTCACATATTACCTGACAGTAATTACCAATCTCTCTGTATTTCCCTAAATTTAGCAATCTGTGATTCTTTCCTTCCTTGGCTGCTACTCAGGAAGTACATAAATTTATATCTTTATTTTTTTATTCTTTTCAATTGTATATTCTTTTTTCAGGCTATTTGCTCATTAATTTTTCCCTGGTATTCTAAAATTATGTTTCTTTTTCCAATTTCCACAATTCAGATCATTTCACATTATTCCTTTATTTTTGGTAGTGACTTTATTCCTTTTTTGTCTTTTTTATTGTTTTAGGGCTGCACCCGCAGCATACGGAGGTTCCCAGGCGAGGGGTCGAATCAGATCTGTAGCCGCTGGGCTATGCCACAGCCACAGCATCGCCAGATCCAAGCCTGCCTGCGACCTACACCATGGCTCATGGCAACGCTGGATCCTTAACCCACTGAGTGAGGCCAGGGATCAAACCTGTGTCCTCATGGTTACCAGTCAGATTCGTTTCTGCTGAGGCATGATGGGAACTCCTGCAGTGACTTTATTCTTTATTTCATAAAATCATCACTGCTAAAAGCAAGAAAATGTGAGGCTCTCTTTTGAAGCTGTGATACTATAATGCACTGATTCTCTTATATTTGGAAAGCATGCAAACCTAACAGTAGAGCCTAAGGTTCAAAATAATCAATATGTCAAGTTCAATACCATGTTCTAATTTTGCCCAACAACTCCTTCAAAAATGAGAGGAAAGTAATTGCTCTAAATAATAATTCTTTACTCAAAATAACTTTGTTAAGGAACAGAAGAAGGAGAGAAACTGAAATTACACCTATTGTGATAAATTGTGGAGGTGGAGAAGAGAATGCAGATAAATCCCTATGATTTAAAAAAAAAAAAAAAAAGGTGGCTGGAAAATTTGCCGTAGCCTGAGACAAAAACCCTGAGAACCCTCACTAAGAAAAGGGCCCTGGAAAATTTCTTATTAAATAAAATCCAAAATACACTTACCAGTCAATTTCTATTAACTAAAAACTCAAATCTAGATACAATCCACATTAAAAACTTTTCTACCCCTACTTGTTTTCAGAACATTTTCACGACTCTACTTATTGAATGCTTACTACATTCATTTATAAGACATCTCATTTAATTTTAATAACTCAAACAGGTATTTGTTTGTTAACTGATGTTAAATGCTTTGCTTTTTTGTTTGTTTTTTGGTTTTTTTGCCTCACATTTCCTAACAGTATATTCTTTTCTCCCAAGTTCCAGCATCAGACTACATTGCTTTAGGGAAGATACAACAGAATATAGAAGAAAAATCTGTAAACTACCCAAAACCCTCAACTCTTTAAAAAAAAAAAAAAAAAAGTTCCAGGTTGGGGAATCAGAGAGAAGTAGGTGAGTAATCACTGAGGTTCCTGCACAGTGACCCACCAGGGCCAACAAGAGACAAACACAAAAACACCATTTAGGTTTCAGAAATCTGAGAGCAGGAAGAAATCGTGTCTCCTTGAATAGAGCCCAGGATAATGACAAGCCCCTAGCATTCTCTCAAGAAATGGCTGCAAAGAGAGCATAGAAAGATAGGCTAACAATGACTTCATAAGAGTATGTGACTTCCTCAGCCCCCATTTTTTACAGGAAAACTTTAAAGACTACTCCCAAGAGACTTAATATGCTAGTGACCTGGATGAAGAGTAGCCCCTTTATAGCTGCAGCCTTGTGACAGTGTTGAGGAGCATCAGAGAAGTAAGACCCTTATGTATGACTGAAGAGCCAGTATTAAGGAAGGAAAACTTGGAACACAGGTTTTCATATAAGTTCAGGATACCCCATACTGTAATACAGTAAGGTACTAAATGTGTTATTTTGTTTGTGCCCTATCTTACTCAAAACAACAAAATCAAAGGATTTGAAGGATAAATAGCAATTTAAGGAGAAAATAAACTGAAGAGGCACTTTTGTTATCAAGGAAAAAATGTTTCCACCTTCTATCAAAATCTGCAGCAGCAATATGTAATTTAAAAATATAAATAACTTTTGGTGTTCCCATCATGGCTCAGTGGAAATGAATCTGACTAGCATCCACGAGGACGCAGGTTCGATCCCTGGCCTTGCTCAGTGGGTTAAGGATCCGGCATTGCCCTGAGCTGTGGTGTAAGCTGCAGACACACTTTGGATCCTTTGCTGCTATGGCTGTGGTGTAGGCCAGGGGCTACAGCTCGGATTCAACCCCTAGCTTGGGAACCTCCATACGCCGTAGGTGTGGCCCTCAAAAGACAAAACAAAAAAGCTTTTAACTGAAATAAAAAGTTATTTTTAACTTTTGTTTCACAAAACAAGGTTTAACAAAACCTTTGTTAAACTTTTATTTAAACCTACACAATGTTACATGTCAAGTATATCTCAGTAAAGCTGAAAAAAAACTTTTTAAAAAAGAAATTAAAAGCTGTGTTTTTTTTTTCTTTTTTCATGCAATTGCCATTTCTATCTACAGTTAGGATATTTAAACTTAAGAATTTTCCTGATCTTTACTGAGTATGGTCAGAGCTGTATAAACTCCTTTAAGATTGCTTCAATCGATAGTTAACTTCAAACCACTGTATGTTAAAATTGCAGTTTATCTATCACTTTGTGATTTACAACATCAAGCCCAACAAAATAATAATAATAACAAACTTTAGTTTTCCAATTAAATAAAGAGCATCAGAGAAATAGTCTCCATTTTCCAACCAAGGATGATTTTCAATTAGTTAGCAAAATCATTGATGTTAGTTTTATTCCAGTATTGAAATTTTGGCAATTTGTTAAATTATTACTACTTTGGACCATCTATTGTGCGCTTTTTCCCCAGGTCTAAACATAATATTCTCCTTGTGGAACATAGAAAGGATTGTTTAAGAACATGTCCTTCTTTAAGACCTTTCGGTATTTTCACAAGTGGATATATGCCCAGTACTGCCTTACCCTCATTATGTTATTTCAGAATATTTTGGTGAGATCCCAGGATAGAAACCCTCTTAACCATACTTATAAACAATACCATGCATCAATCTTAATGAAATACACATAAATGTCACCTCTTTTCATCAAATGTGACCCGAAAACTACTGTGCTTGAAAGCCAAAGGGCTTTTGAGATATTTCAGTAATCTTCAAGAAATCAATCTTACATGAAACTGAAGGAAAACATCGAATGTCATCGAGCAATAAAGCTCCATTCTGTCAGTGTCCTACCTCTGAGCAGAAGCCTTAGGATGTTTCTCTTCCAGTTTCCTCACCAGTGCCACTGTCAGCTGCCCTGTCTCCCCAAGAGAACCTTCTGGCATTAAGTGGGCGTCTGAAGGCTCTGGCAGCTGCTTCAGACCAGGGATACTGGCGCTGCTTTGTAGAACCTAATAAATGAAATACAGGAATAATGAGATAATTTTCTTTGAGTGGAAATATCTAAACTATATATGCCAAAAATTTAACATTGCACTCTTCATGGTTCCTTTAGTGTTCTTCATCCAGCACATAAACCATTGGTAGGTGGTCAGAACAAAAGAAGGCAGTCCTAAGAAAAGCTAGTATGTCACCATCTATTTAATGAAATAGTGTTTATATAAACATACATATAGATGTTTATGTAAATATAAATGTGCAAATGGGTATATATAATGTATATGACTTTAAACATTAATAACACTATTTTGTGAATTCATTCTTGACCCCTGAAAACAACCCAAATGTTTTTTCCCTTTTCAAAATACATTTTAGAGATCTATTTCTGTCTTGCCTCTGGCTTACTACACTGACCTCTTCTGCTACGCTGCTGCCATGTTCCCAATAAGCTGCGGTCCAGGCACCATGGTGAAGGTGATACTCTGTCTGGGTCACATCCACTTGTGCATTTAGCTCCTCTAGGTAGGTCAGAACAAACTGAGGATAAGCCTGTAGGAAAGAAAAAAAATAAAAAGTAGTACCAGCCTTGTAAGAGACAGACAAAAATCTACACCACTGGACTGATGGGAGGATAAATTAGATTAATAATAAAATGGTCTGGCTAATAAAGCTTTGGATTTCGATTTCAGATTAAAATCAAGCCATATAATTTTCATATGAAGATTCCAATTTGTTTGATATGCTCAAGTTTAACTAGATTGCTCAATATTAAAGCCATCTTACATATAAATAATAATGGCTAATGGCTAACATTTATTGCGTTATTTCTACATAAATGTATTACTGTAAACACATTATATACATGTAATGTGCAGTTGCTCTATTGTTTAGGAATAGTAAATTCTGCTCCAGAAGAAAACAAATAGGATGAATGAGATTCATTAGCTGTATTAAGCATAGATAAGTAAGTTAGTAACCTGAGAAGGGTCAGACAGAAAGGAAATAGAGCATTATGTCTATGAACATAGAAAGGAGTAGAATGACAAATTAGACATTTAATAGTCACGATTTACTAAATAACAAGCAAAGCAATAGTATTTATGATATACTAGATATAAATGAAGCACATGAGACACACAATAATCATGAGATCTTTAATTGGCCACCCACTGCTGACTTTCATTGTGGATCCTCTACTAGACACATCCACAGCTGCCCATAGGCTATCTGGGGAGCACAGCACTGGCCAAGTGTACTTGCAACCAGCTCTCTCATGGAGCACGTGTGTGATGTTATGTTAGGTACATTTTACCTGTTACATTTCATAATTTTTTCTCTTGTTCAAATTTCAACTCTGGTCCTTGTAACCACATCAGTAGCAGGGAAGGGTGATGCAACAAGAGAGAGGATATGTGGATATGGTGAAAATTCAGGTGATGTCGCTCTCCAATCCACCTGTACTTCAAGTGTGTTCATCTAGCCCATCTTTCTCCCCTTACACTTTACTTTGTATTTTAAATTGATGTAATAAATCATGACCTGAACATTTTAATTTGGTGTGTGCACCGGTCTGTTCCAGGAGCTCAAGAATAGCCTATCTAGGAGCATATGTGGAAGCTACCATTGCATCAGAGTAATCTCCCACATAACAACGTATTTACATTTTGACCCTTACAACAGCTCTTTGAAATAGGTATGACTATTGTGTCTATTTTAAAGTCAGGGAAACATACACAAGAAGGTTAAGCAACTTGCTCATTCAGCTGTTTACTATTTTATAAAACCTAGATATGCTGCCTCAAGTATGATAGAAATGTCATAAACAACCTTTTTAAAGTGTAGAAGTAAAGTTTTAACAAAAAATATGAGATGTTAAAGGGTACTAAAGTCCTTATATTATTCTAGAAAAAGAGATAGTAAATAACTTTAAACTTTGTTTAAAAATGTATAACTAAACGAGCATGTTCTAAAATTAAATTGTAATAATGGATGCAAAACCCTGAGAATATATTGAAAAATATTGACTGGCACATACTTCAGTTAGGTGAATTGCACGGTATGTTAACTGCATTTCAATAAAGCTGTTTTTACTATAAGAGATAAAATTTAAAAATATAAATACAGAGTATATCTTCTGAATAAGCAGGAGGGAGGGAATACAGAAAAAGTCAAGAAGAAAGATTAAAAAATACAAATTAAAAATTCAGTAAATAGAAATTTTTGTTGGATTAATCAATAAATGACAATTAAAATTTAAAATATGCATTCCTTTCGACTGAGCAAACGTACACACACATATTGTTGTTCATTGTAACATGGTTCCTATTTGTCTAAACGTGTATTATCAAGGAGACTTTAAGAGATAAAGTAGAATGTGGATGCCAATAAGAAGAGATGGCCACAATATGCTATTGAATGGAAAAAACAGCTCAAAAAGTTTTATTTATAATATAAGTAATGTATTAATACACACATACATAGACATATAATTAGATTTAATATATATTATCACACATATATAATTAATCAGAAATGATTAATAATTTTTGAGGAATAGTTAGAGAGGTACTTTTGCTTATTCAGTTCTGAATTATCAGAGGACTTTTTTCACCACCAATATACACTACATTTATTATTTAAATGGAAACCATACTCTACATAAAAACACGTGCATAATTTCTGAGACTATACTAAAAAACTTATTATTAGTGAATAACTCTGGGAAACAGGATTAAAGTTTGAGAGGAAGAGATTTTAATTCTCATTAGTATAGTTTTTCAAATATTAATCTTTATGTGCATTTATGCATTTCTAATTTTATTAAATATACTTTTTAAAAGCCTAACTTAGAATAGTATCTTTATTGTATATACTAGTCAATCTTGGAGTCTTTTTAGGGCCACTTCCATGGCATATGGAGGTTCCCTAGAGAGGGGTCAAATCGGAGCTATAGCTGCTGGCCTACGACACAGCCACATCAACACCAGATCCAAGCCATGTCTGGGACCTACACCACAGCTCTCAGCAATACTGGGGATCCTCAGCCCACTGAGCAAGGCCAGGGATTGAACCAAGCGTCCTCATGGTTACTAGTCAGACTTGTTTCTGCTGAGCCATGACAGGAACTCCATTGGAAAGAGATTTTTGATCACTAAGCTAACCCAAAAATATTGCAAAAAGAAATTTTAGATGAAAAAATTAAGATTCTCATTTTACTTTGAAGCTTGTGTCACATCTATTTCATTATATTATTTTTTCTTTTGTAAGTTCTTATTGTCTTATAAATGTCCAAGACAACTCAGCTGAAGTGAATATGACAGGCAAAGAGAGACAGATTATTTTATATTGGTTCTATATAAAGCATCAAAGCCAAAATTAAGCAACAAAGATCACAAGTGTTTTTATATGAGAGGAAATATGAATAGGTAAATATAATATTAAACATGTTCCAAAATACCAAGAGTATTAAAAGAATGCATATATAAAAAGCAAAATAAATAGTAAACACATTCTGAGACAATAAGTACAAATGGTATGGCTCTGATTCTAATAATTGTTAACTCCTTATATTGTGATGGTAGTTTCATGTTTCACATCCTGTAATAGAGGTACGTTTTATATAATTTTACCTCTGAGGCATATTTCCATCTTATTGGAAAGAAGGTGTACCTGGAACACGGGAAACTTTAATATATATCCAGTGAAATGGATGAAGAAGGGCACAAAAGGTAGAGCTATAATGTGTCTGAACATTCTGATAGTCACAGCAGAAATAAAGACCAAAAAAGAACAAAAACAGTCACAGGCTTTGCTTCCTGGAGATGACAGTCAAGCAAATATGGCAGATATAAACAAATTAATACAATGCATTTGGAGACAGTTACAAGTTGTTCAGGCATTTTACCTTTGGAATTATTCTAAACCCCAGGGGATGGTTAGTCTAACACTTTAATACTATGGTTCCTTACTATTCTCTACTCTATGACCAAGTTATCTTGATCTCTAACCAAGCACCTACCCGTTTTATCATCATATCATCAGTCTAGAACAACTAGAATTCTGATCTCTTCTGGGAAATCAACAGCCTAAACTTTTGACTTTTCCTCCCTTCTAGTGCATATGGACATCACCCTAAATTGACCCATACTGCCTTAGCCCTCATTATTTTCTAAGTCCATCAACCCTTTGGGCTTCATTGCATTCTTCTCATTCTAATCTACTTTTTACCACCAAAAGATAAATTTTAATAAAATACATATTTGATTACATCATCCCCACTTCAAAAACTATCAGCCCCCCAGTACATACTGATTACTATCTTACAGTCCTATTCTGGTTTCAAATTCTATCTGTGCTATTTATCAGCTTTGTGATTATAAGTTCCATTTCCTTGAGGGAAAAGCATTCTATTGAAGACTGCAGAAGAACTGGCTCAGAATTTCACACTGACCAAAATTCACCCTAAGGTTACACTGACACCGCTTCTGCTGCTGAAAAGGATACCATCCATTTATGAGATTTTTTTTTCAGTCTAATAGGAATCATCTTTATCACTCTTAAGATGTTCCCTCCACATACATAAGAAAGGCCACAGATTTGACCTAACTTGGGGCTCTACAGAATTATTTATGTCTTCATGGGAAATGTAATAGTTGAGTGAGCAAACTATCACCTGGAATGTTTTAAACACTCTCTCCTCTGCACATAATCAGGCATATTTTTTAAAGTGTTTCTTTTTTTTTCCCCTCATGATAAGTGCTTTTTATGTAAAAGTTAGAAAATATAGACAAACTCAAAGAAAATAATTATCCATCTTCCTACCACCTGTGCTATGTATAAACTTCCAGTTTTGTTTCTACACACATACATCTTTAATAAAGCATAAATATTAGTTTTCTTATCTGATTTTTCTCAAATCACAAAATCACCATTTTCCTCTTTCATAAATTATTCTACATTATTTGCAATGCCAATAGGTAATCCATTATAAAGACATACCATAATATATTATACAATCTCCCTATTGATTACTCAATCTGTTTTCAGTTTTCACTATTATAAACAATGCTCTAGTGAACATCCTGAAATATACACTATGCTACATGCCACTGATTGACTCCTTGAGTTAAGCTGTTGTTAGTGGAATTTCTGAGTCAAAAGGAATATGTATTTTTTTTATTCATTTTCATAAATATTGCCAAACTGAACTTCAGAAATATTGTACCAGTCTCCCAGAGAGCCCCTAATGTTCCTTGAGGGCCGGTATTCATACCCTCGTGTAGTCACCTCCTGCATTATACCAAGATAGTCCTAAGTGACCAGAGAAGATGGCAGAAGTGGTGTTACACCACTTCTGAGATTAGGTTATGAGAAACAGTGCATCTTCCATTTCCTTCCCTTCCTCTCTTGCTCTCTTGGATCATTAGCTGAAGTTGTGAACAGCACTACAGAGAAGGCCATGTGCCAAGGAACTGAAGCCTCTGGACAATGTAAGTGTGCTTAGAAACAGATTTTCCAGCCTCCTCAAGCCTCAGATGACTTCAGTCTCCATTGACACCTTGACCGCAGCCTCATGAGAGACTATGAATTAGAATTACTCAACTAAACCATTTCCAGAGTCCTGGCCTACAGAAACTGTGAGATAATAAATGTTTATTCTAAGTTACTATGTTGGGGGCAATTTATTACACAGCAATAGATAACTAACACCGATAAAATACCAAAAAAAAATACACACAAAAAACAGGAATGAGTATGTTTGTTTTCTTACATCTTCATCAACACTAGATATTCCTAGTTTTATACTTCCTGATAATTAAGAGAGACAAAATTCTCTCATTGTTTTACACTTATTTAATTTCTAGTGAAGCTGAACTTTTTTATTTGGGTTAGCTGTTTTAATTTTTTCTCTGTCATGTATTTCCTTTTCATCTTTATCACTCTTAAGATGTTCCTTTCACATACATAACCTTTTCAAGTCCTTTGCTCATTTTTTTTTAAATTTAAGTGATTATTCTTTTCTGTATTCTTTGCTCTATCAGGCTTATTATATATTAAGAGTATTATCCCATTCTCTAACATTTATATTGCAAATATTTTCCCCTATTTTTCATATTTTCCTACTCACTTTTGCTAATGCTACTTTAGATTTAGAAGTTTTTAAATTTTTTACATACTCAAAGCCATTAGTCTTTTCCTTCATGGATGCTATCTTTGTTTGCTTGCACATAAAGATGTCTATTCACCACTATGGGTAGATGTTTGATGCATGCTTTCTTCTAGATATTTCATGGTTCCATGTTTAAGTTTAAATCTTTAATTTAGCTTAAAGTAGTGAACTGCATTTTAAAAAATGTAATCTAACTTTATCCTTTTGCAGGTGAATAGGGAAATGGTTACCCTTAAAAAAGAACAAAAGAAAAAAATTATCCAATAAATACAATATAAAAAAATGCAATACTGTATTTAAATGTGTTCATTATTATTATCATTAATAAATACAAATGACTGTTTAGCCAAAATTGATGTGCCAGAATCTATCAATAGGACTGAATCTGTGCCAAACACTCAAATACTAGTATTAATAGCTATATGTTGCAGACAAATAATGTGAAGCTCGAAAAGGTTAAATGACTTGTGTAAGGCCACACAGCAAATAAGTAGTAAAGCCAAGATTAGTTATTAATATCCTAAAGTAGTAATTCTGTCTTTTTAAATGAATGGAATGAGTTCCATTTATGATCCAGCTGCAAATAATTATCAAATTATCCTCCATTTTAGCCTTTATTAGATGGATATAGTTTTGGATATGACTAAATTTAGATCTAATCAAAATTCCTAAACCTCTAAAAGAATGAAATAGTTTTGCTCTGAGTCTAGAATAACTATAATTTTAAAAAATCAGCAATCATGTTTGTTAATGGAACATTAAAATTTTTAGAATCAAATTCTCTTAAAAATAATTTGTTTGAAACACAAAGATGTGCATTATTTGCTAGCTATCAATAGAAGTGTTGTGCAAAATTACAAAATTATAAGTTGCAAGAAAAGGAGAGGTAAAAAGGACAGTAGAGTATAAGTAGATGTTTAAGTATCTCAATTTTGAGAGAGAAAAAAATACACTTAAACATTGGTCCTGCTCTTCTATGCCTTTTGGTGGGAAGGGCAATACTTACAAAAGACACAATTATGTTCTTGGGCATAGGACTAAGCTCTATTCAGATGTGTCTCAGAACAAACTCCTCACATGCAGGTACAGGCCAAAGATATCTTGGTACAGTCTCAAAATTCCACTTTAAAAAAAAAAAACAAAAAAAACCCAAAAAACAAGATTACAGGCTTTGGTCTTTCTGAGCTCCCTCTCCTAGAAGTTCACTCTGAATGAGTACAGTAGTGAGGTCAGAAATGAGATAAGGAGAAAGCTGGGGTAAATCAGAATGAAGTTAAATAAAGGTAATTTTTTATTTTTCTGCTTTTTAGGGCCACACCTGCAGTATATGGAAGTTCCCAGGCTAGGGGTCGAATTGGAGCTACAGCTGCCAGCCTATGTCACAGCCACAGCAATGCTGGATCCCTGACTCACTGAGTGAAGCCAGGAATCGAACCTGTATCCTCATGGATACTAGTTGGGTGCATTTCTGCTGTGCCACAACAGGAACTCCAGACAAAGGTAATTTTTTAAATGCTTTGATAGTTGACAACTATGTCAAAATTTCTACTTAGGAACAGAGCTGAAAGTGTATATTCCCGGTCGAATAGGGTTGGTATTTTAGCTAGTGTGCCAATACTACTCAGGGAAATGCTGTTACATCAATTTTTAAATTTAAATTGTATCAAACACTCCAAACTTCTAAAATGATGCAGGCTGCCCTGGAATAACAGCTCAACTATGTGATTATAGAACACTAGAGAAATAAATGTATTATGTCTATTAGTCAGGGTCCAATAAGGAAATGGAAACTACATAGTAATTTGAACAGGAAAACTTAATATAAACCATTAATAACAGAGGACTAAAGTGATAGGAAATTGGTTAATAAGAGTTAAAGAGAAGACTAAAGAGTATATAAATAGCAGATATGGAGCACTTGGAACTCCTAAGCCTGAGATAGAATGCTTAAAGAAGGGGCCTGACCCAAAGCTGAGATCCACACCACATTGAGGGCACATTGAAGTCCTCACCTGCACCAGCAGGATTCACTGTTAATACACCTTTGGAGCACCAGGGGAAGCCATCCACAGAGAGATGCCTAGTTGGTGACACTTCACTAAAAAGCCACTGACAAGGAATACACTCAAGAAAAACACAAGAAGGTATCCACTGGCAGTACTCTGCTGTGAAGCTGCCCAAGGCAGGAGCCAGACAATGAATGGTAGATCTGGCACTGTGAGGGAATAAATTATAAATTGGTAACTACCATGACATGTGCTATAGGTTTGAATCATACCCCCCCGCAAAAGGTATGTTGAAGTCCTAACCCTTGGAACCTGAAATATGACCTTATTTGGAAATAATATCCCTGCAGACAAAATCAAATTAATATTAGGTCATTAATGTGGGCTCTAATACATATGACTGATGTTCTTATTAGAAGAGAGAAATTTGAACATGGTCACACACAAAGGACAATGTAATGTGAAGACTCAGGTGGGTAGGGAGATGGTCATGTGAAGATGGAGGCAGAGACTGGAGTTATGCTGCTGCAAGTCAAGAAATGTCAGGGACTACCAGAAATGGAAGAGTCAAGGATGGACCCTCTCCTAGAGGACATGGATGGAGCGCGGTGCTACTGACACCTTGATTTCAGACTTCTAGCTTCCAGAATTGTCAGAGAATAAATCTCTGCTGTTTTAAACTATCCAGTTTATGGCACTTTTTACAGTAATCCAGAAAAATTAATATACCATGTATTTTCAGTTTAATTCATCTAACTTAACATTTCTGCAATCATGATGATGAGACTTTGAGGCAAGCATTACGAGATACCATGTGATTAATCTAATTTTTCCTTTATTAATTCTTGATGATTGATTAACATTTCATTTAGACTTGGAGTCACAGAACAGGAAGGAAATCTTGAAAACTCAAGGCCAACCTCCTCGTTTTATTCAAGTAAACTCTTCTTTAATTGAAGTATAGTTAACTTACTATATTAAATTAGTTTCAGGTATACAACAAAGTAATTATCAATATAATACATATACAGAATACATAAATCATAAGTGTAAAATTCCATCCATTTCACCCAGTGAATACCTGTTTAATTAACCACCCAGGTCAAGAAAAGAAAACAGCCATACACCTAAGTGTTCCTTGTGGTCCCTCCTCAGTCCATAACTTGCTTCAGCTATATCCATGCTCCTTACTTCTAACATTATAGATTTGTTGCTTTGCACAGCATTAAAGTTTAAATGACTGCCGTTATTCGTTGTATATTCTCATAATTTCTTTTGTTCACCATTATATTTGTGAGATTCGTATTATTATGTGTAATTGTGATTTGTCCATTGGCATTGCTATGCTCTAGGGTCAGAAAACAATGGCCCATGAGCCAGATCTGATGAACCATCTGTTTCTGAAAATAAAGTTTTATTGAAATGCAGCCACACATTGTTTATGGCTGCTTTCATGCTGCAAAGGCAGGGTTAAGAATTTGGGACAGAGATATCCAAATATTTAGTATCTGGCCCTTTATAGAAAATTTCCATCTCTGCTACATATTATTCCACTAAATATATTTATTACAACTTATTTATCCATCATTCTGCTGATAAGCATTTAAGTAATTTCCATGCTGAGGCTACTACAATTAGTGCTATTAACATTTTGGTAAATATATTTTCCTTAAGATATATAAGTATTTCTGTTTAGTATTAAACTAGTGTGGGAATTGCTAGGCTGTATAAAAATGCTCTACTTTAGCAGATATTACCAGTTTTCCAAATTGTAAATCTCTCCATTTTAATAAATAAAAAAGCTGATGTGGATATTGAAAAGATATCTGCACGCTCACATTTATTGCAGTATGATTCATAATAGCAAATATATGAAAGCAACCTAGGTGTCTGTCAGTGGATGAATGGATAAAGAATAAAACATAGGCAGTACACTATTTGAGATCAGTCTTTGCAATATTTTTGTGGATATGTCTCCTCAGGCAATGAAAACAAAAGCAAAAATAAATAAATGGGACTATGTCAAATGAAAAAGCTTTTGCACAGTGGAGGTAACCATCTAAATGAAGAAAACATACTAAATGGGAAAAGATACTGCAAATAATATATCAAATAAAGGTTAATATCCAAAATATATAAAGAACTCATACAATTTAATATCAAAAAAATAAAAACAAAACAGACAATTCAACTAACAGCAATAGACTTTTTCATTTTTCTTTTTGGCCTGCAGCATGCAGCAGCTCGATGTGGGATTTCAGTTCCCAGACCAGGGATTGAACTGGGGCCCCAGTGGTGAAAGTGCTGAGTCCTAACCACTAGACCACCAGGGAACTCTCTATAAGGTTTTTTTTGTTTTTTTTTTTTTGTTTGTTTGTTTGTTTTTCCATTTTGGCTGTATCTGTAGCATGTTCCCAGGCCAGGGACTGAGCCTGTGCCACAGTGGTGAAAATGCTAGATCCTTAACTTACAGAGCCACCAGGGAACTCTGGACAGTGGCTCTTTAAAATTAAGACATTTTTTCCAAAGAAGATATACAGATGGCCAACAGACACATGAAAAGATGCTCAACAAAATGAATCACCAGAGAAATGCAAATCAAAACCACAATAAGAGAGCACTTCCTAACTGTCAGAATGGCTATTATTAAAAAGCCAAGAAAAAGCAAGCATTGGTAAGCATATGGCCAAAAGGGTACCCTCATACACTGCTGGTGGGAATGTATGTTGGTGCAGCCACTATGGACCTTCCTCAAAAAATTAAAAATATAACTATCACATGATCTACCACTTCCAAGTATTTTTACAAAGAAAACAAAAATATTAATTCGAAAAGATGCACCCCTTTGTTCACTGCAGCATTATTCACAACAGCCAAGATACAGAAGCAAGCTAAGTGCTCGTTGACCGATGAATTGATTTGAATGGATATCCATTACAGATGCACACACAATGGAATATTACTCAACAATAAAAAGAAAGAAATCTTGCCATTTGTGACAACGTGGATAAAGTTACAGGGAATTATGCTAAGTTAGAGAATTCAGACAGAGAAAGACAAATATCACAATTTTTCACTAATATGTGTTATCTAAAACAAAACAAATGAACAAGCATAACAGAACAGAAAAAAACTCATAGTTACAGAGAACAAACAAGTGGTTGCCAGAGGGGAGCGGAGGGTTGGAGGATAAGTGAAGTAGGTGAGGGAGAGTAAGAGGTACAAACTTCCAGTTACAAAATAAATGGGTCATGGGTATGAAATGTAGCATGAGGAATATAGTCAATAATTATAGACTATCTTTGCAAGGTGACAGGTGGTAACTATAGACTTATCATGGTGAACATTTTGTAATATATAGAAATATCAAATCTCTATGTTATGCACCAGGAACTAACACACAGTTGCAGTCAGTTATAACTCAAAAGCAAACAAAAGAAAAAGAGATTAGCTCTGTGGTTTTCAGAAGGGGGGGGGTATTGGATGAAGGTAGTCAAAAGGTACACACTTTGAGTTATAAGATAAATAACACACAGTATGAGGGATGTAATGTACAATATGATCAATATAATTAACAGTGTTGTATGTTATATATGAAATGTTTAAAATGTGGATCTTGAAATTTCTCACCACAAGGAAACATTTTTTTTTCTTTTATTTTGTATCTATGAGATGATGGATATTCACTAAACTTATTGTGGTAATCGTGTCATGATGCATATAAGTCAAATCAGTATGCTGTAAAAGTTAAACTTATATGGTGCTATTTATCAACTATATCTCAACAAAACTAGAAATAAAATAAATAAGACAGCCTTTATATCTTACCCCCCCAAAAAAGTGATACACATACACACTGAAATATATCATTACACCATGAAATTTTGTCACTTGTGACAACATGGATAAACCTTGAGGGCTTTGTGCTAATGAGATAAGCCAGACAGAGAAAAACAAATACTTTATGATTATCACCTATATATGGAATCTAAAAAAGATGAACTTGTAGCAACAGGGAGAATAATAGTGGTTACCAGGGGCTATGGGGTGGGGAAACTGGGGAGATGTTAAGGGCACAAACTTGCAACTAGTAGATAAATAAGTTCTGGAGATTTAATGCACAGAATAGTGATTATAGTCAACTATAATGTATTACATACTTGAAAGCTGTTAAGAGAGTGGATCTTAATCTCACCACAAAAAAAGAAATAATCACGTGACATGATAGAAATGTTAGCAATACTATGGGGTAATCGTACTGCAACATACACAGGACAAATCAACATGTCGTATGTCTTAAACTTACACAATGTTATGTGTTGGTTACAGCTCTATTTTTTTTAAATAATAAATTAAATTTATTTTAAAAATAGAAGAAAGGAAACTGATGCCCTCAAATGCTAGGTTGTATCATAGTAATGACTTGAATAAAATTGTATTTGGCTTTGGAAAACTTATTTCAGAGTCAAGCAAAACTTTGGAGGAAAGTATTGATTTAATTAAATCTAGATTTCTGGGAGGAGAATGAAATCATTTGTAGAGGAAAAGCATTTCTTGCTATCAACAACATACAGGGCATTTTATAAGAATCTGAAAACAGAAAAATGTAGGAATAAAACTGTGGCTTATAGTCCTTACCTTAGAATAAATGCAGCTGTCAATTCCAAATATCCACTTCTGAGAATCATCTCCTTTATTTCTGTAATGAAAATGTAATTTAGAGATTGACAACTTTTCTCCACATTGAGATGCTCTGTAGGTTTCAAATAGAAGTATCATTTTCCTCACAGCCTGGCAGGAAGACTGCACACATTTACACTAAGGATGCTACCATTCTACTACCATCACTGCTACCTCAGCAGCTAAAGCCTTTCCTAAGACAACTGATTTCTTTGGTACCCAAAGTGCTATGATGTGTTTGTGTGTGTGTGTTACCAATGGCAACAGTGAGTGAGAATTTTAGAGAGTAAAGAGAATCAATAAGAATATTATAGAAATTTCTGCCTTTCTAATATGATCTTTTGTGAAACAACAAAAAAAAGGGGGGCTTAATTAAGTATAAGGATTAAGAGAATGTGGTGGAAAAAGACATCATGTAAATTTAGGAACAATAAGGCACGTGTTTCTGAAAAAACCAAACAATTATTTAAGGACTATCAGATTTTCTGAGCCAAGTCCGAGTAAGAAAGAAAAACTAAAATATGATGAAGGTAATCATGCCTAAACTAACTAATCATGTATTCATTAATATTTAGAAACCTTACAAAGATAGGACAAATGAATTAAATTAAGTGTAATGGGATGTTAAACAAGACCTTTTTCTACTGCCTCTGAGTTTTGACAGAAGCATCAATGGTTAAGAATAAGAGGTGTCAGGTAATGCTCTATTCTAAAGCAGGAGGGCTGTATGATCTAGGTAGAACATGTAAAGGCAGCAGTCCAAACTGGTTCATTGCACATTAGCCTTTCATCAGTACACATAAGAAAATGTGAAAAATGCTTGGGCATGTTGGGATGGGCACTTAGTAAAAATGTAGGTCTCCAGGTTCCTATGCTCAGAGATATTGATTCTGAAGGTTGGACCCCCAGAAATCTACATTAGCAGGTAGAACAAGTGACTCCAATCATAAGAACTCCAGGGAATTTGGATGTGTGTGGTCTAGGGACCAGACTTTGGAAAACTCTGAACTAGAGTGATGAGAGCTAGGGGAAGAAAGGACCACATACTTGAAATATTATAAAATGAGAATGACTTGGTGATTAAATAAATAGGATGGGGGTTAGAAAGAATATGGAAAGTTAGTCTTAGGTGGGATCGAAACCACATCTGCAACCTACACCATAGCTCAAGGCAATGCCAGATTCTTAACTCATTTGAGTGAGGACAGGGATCGAATCTGCAATCCTCATGGATCCTGGTTGTGTTCGTTAACTGCTGAGCCATGAAGGGAATGCCCCAAAGTTAAGTCTTAAATGTCAAATTTGAGCACATGACAATATTAAAAGAAAATGAGAATAGAGAACCCAGATATAAACCCAGACACCACTGGTCAATTAATTTTTGACAAAGGAGGCAAGAATATAAAATGGGAAAAAGACAGTCTTTTCAGCAAGTACTGCTGTGAAACCTGGACAGCTGCATGCAAATCAATGAAACTAGAACACACCCTCACACCATGCACAAAAATAAACTCCAAATGGCTGAAAGACTTAAATATAAGACAAGACATCATCAAACTCCTGGAAGAAAACATAGGCAAAACATTCTCTGACATCAACCTTACAAATGTTTTCTCAGGTCAGTCTCCCAAAGAAACAGAAATAAGAGCAAAAATAAACCAATGGGACCTAATCAAACTGACAAGCTTTTGCATAGCAAAGGAAACCAAAAAGAAAACAAAAAGACAACTCACAGAATGGGAGAAAATAGTTTCAAATGATGCAACTGACAAGGGCTTAATCTCTAAAATATAAAAACAACTTATACAGCTCAACAGCAAAAAAGCCAACAACCCAACTGAAAGATGGGCAAAGGACCTGAATAGATATTTTTCCAAGGAAGGTATACAGATGGCCAACAAGCACTTGAAAGAATGCTCAACACCACTGATTATTAGAGAAATGCAAATCAAAACTACCACGAGGTACCACCTCACACCAGTCAGAATGGCCATCATTAATAAGTCCACAAATAACAAGTGCTGGAGGGGGTGTGGAGAAAAGGGAACCCTCCTGCACTATTGGTGGGAATGTACGCTGGTACAACCACTATGGAGAACAGTATGGAGGTACCTTAGAAAATTATACATAGAACTACCTTATGACCCAGCAACACCACTCTTGGGCATATATCTGGACAAAACTCTACGTAAAAAAGACAAATCCACCCACATGTTCATTGCAGCACTCTTCACAATAGCCAAGACATGTAATCAACCCAAATGTCCATCGACAGATGATTGGATCAGGAAGACATGGTATATATACACAATGGAATGCTACTCGGCCATAAAAAAAAAAAATAATGCCATTTCCAGCAACATGGATGGAACTAGAGACTCTCATCCTGAGTGAAGTAAGTCAGAAAGAGAAAGACAAACACCATATGATATCACTTATATCTGGATTCTAATATACGGAACAAAGGAAACTTTCCACAGAAAAAAAAAAATCATGGACTTGGAGAATAGACTTGTGGTTGCCAAGGGGGAAGGGGAGGGAATGGGAGGGACTGGGAGCTTGGGGTAAATAGATGCAGAATGTTGCCTTCGGGGTGGATTAGCAATGGGATCCTGCTGTGTAGCACTGGGAACTCTGTCTAGTCAGTTATGATGGAACACGTAATGTGAGAAAAAAAATGTATACATATATGTGTAACTGGGTCACCATGCTGGGCAGTACAAAATATATATATATAAAGAAATAAAAAATTGTGAAAAAAGAAAATGAAATTATATTTGAGAGGGAAGAAGAGATGTGAGAAAATATGAAGAGTTCTAATACTTGTGCAAAATTGTGTTTATGAAACTTCTTTCATGGTCTAACTGACCCCTAAGCTAAGAATTCCATTCTCAGGCATTAGACAAATGTAATTATTGCTCAATTTCAGTATTGAGTGGATTAAAGGAGGTATTGAGAGAGAGAGACTTTCTAGAGATTCTTTTATTTTGCAATGAATAAAAGAGAAGCCGTTAAAAATTTTTGACTTAACATATAGTACTAAAATTAATGATTATAATAATAATACCCATTATCCAAGACAATAGCACATAGACTGAGAAAATGAATGGAACTGAGGGGCTATCCTTGTCTAGTCCCCATTTTACAGATGATTAAGGTGAGATACAGAGAGATGGTCAAAATCACAGTGCCAGAGCAGTTCTTCTGTGGTGCAGTGGGTTAAGCATCTGGTATTGTCACTGGTCACTGCTGTGGCAAGGATTTGACTTCTGTCCCAGAAATTTCCAATTTTGTAGGCACAGCCAAAAACAAACAAACAAAACAATGCTAGGTCGTACCTAAATAGGTACTAGAACCCAGAGTGCCTTTTAGCTCAACAATTTTAGACTGAAAAATTATAAGTTAAATTGTGTAACTTTAAAAATGGAATCAACATTTAGTCTCACTGATTATAATTTGACATGTACTCTTAGTAATTTTAAATATTCTGATATGAACATAAATATTTTTATACATTTATGTTAAACACTAAATGGTTTCATACTATTGCAAATTCTCCTGAGATATTGAAAAAGCTCATATTTCAACCACTGAATGAAGAAATAGTAAAAATGATGTTATTGCTGGTCTTTAAAGTGGTCAATCCCAAGCTTATATCTATACTCTTTTTAAAAATAATAATAGGAGTTCCCTGGTGACTCAACAGATTTTTAAGGATCCAGCATTGTCACTACTGTGGCTCACTGCTGTAGCGCACATTCGATCTCTGACCTGGGAATTTCTACATGCTACACGCACAGACAAAGTAATGTTTAATGCTTTGATGAAAATGTGCTTAGTTGTGATAAAATTTAGATCCTTTTAATGTGTAGGGGTATAACTCAGTGCACCTTTTTGTTACACCAATTCTTCCTGTTGCATAAATTACTAAGAGAATATTCTTCAAGATAAACAAAATGGAAAATGATAATTTTTCAATTATCTGTAAGGCATCCACAATTCATAATTAATAGTGATGCTAACCATCAAAATCTGTAAAATTTAGAATATTTTTGTCTTTTAGTTGGATTATAGTGTTAGCCTGAGGATGAATATGATGAGACAAACATAAATTATGTTGATTTCAGTTTTGATTTTCTGAATTTGTAGCACCTTTTCCCCAAAGATTAATTACAACAGGAATGATGTCCACCAGATTGGCAACAGGAAGAGATCTCATGTATCCTTAGAGCTGAGCACAGAGCCAAGCATATGATATGATAGGAGATTAAAGATATCTTTGAATACATAGGAATGTGATCTGCAAAATACTGAATCACTATGCTGTACTCCTGAAAACACAATATTAAATCAGCTGTACTTTAGTTTAAAAAAAAAGAAAGATGAATAAAATGTCAAGATCCTACCACTCTAAAAATTACTAATAAGGCCATCATGAAATATGTTTTGAATTTAACGTATGACAGTTTAGGGAATTTAAAAGATCTTCTTAGAGGTACTAGAGAACATAAATTATACCTTGGTTTAAGAGACTAATGAAAATACATATATCCTAGCATTTTTCAAATTTTAGCACAGCTTCAACTTTGTTTAAGCATATATCTTCCTAAGGAGTTTTACTAACAACATACAGTTTTATATCATTTATAAGCCCTGTGAACTTACTGGTAATTTTCCTGATTAGGAGTCTATATACATATCTATAAATGTTACCCTTTAATTTTACTGAAGCTATAAAAAACAAATCTCACTGTGGTTCAGGATGAGAAGATATCATTCTAGTGCGTAATAACTTCTTTAAAAATAAAAGTGCCTTATAGTATTTCTATTAGAAATCTATAAAAAATGTACACACACATATTTGTTTCTTTGAAATATTCCACTTATCAGATGGTATGAGTAAGAAGGCAGCCCATCCCCACAGTTCAGTTTGGGGGAATTTTCATAGGCTAATGCTTATCGTTTCCTAGCTAACTGTAAGCATCATCATGTTTCAGAATTTCAAATTTCAAATTTCTTGTCCCAGGTAGCTTTGATGGTTCTGGTGTCTTCCAATGCTACTTAAACCAAAAATAGTATCCACAGAGAAAGTGGAAAGGGATTTCCCCTCCATAATTATTTCATTTAGTTTTTTTTTTTTTAAGGGGCAACATATGGAGGTTCCCAGGCTAGGGGTCCAATCAGAGCCACAGCTGCCAGCCTACACCACGGCCACAGCAACACCAGATACGAGCCACATCTACAGCCTACACCACAGCTCATGGCAACGCCAGATCCTTAACCCACTGAGCAAGGCCAGGGATTGAACCCACAACCTCATGGTTCCTAGTCAGATTTATTTCCACTACACCACGACGAGAACTCTCCCCTCCATAATTCTTAACACAGTGAGAGGAAAGAAGCTTCATTAATCAATCCACATATTGTGAAATTACACATGGGCAATTTTCTATTTGGTGTTGACATTTTTATGGTGTTATCTATATGTCTAAATATTGCTTATAATTTCAATGCATGGTACACAGTTCTTTCCATATTGTGTACTCTCTAGTCTATCACTCTACTTTAATCTAACTCTTAGCCTCATAAAGTTCAAGACTTGATCAAAGAGATGATTTTCAGTCTCTCTGATCTCCTGGTGATGTGTTATCTGTTAACTTGTCTTTCCGTCTCAGCATTGAGCATTACACAGCTAACTTGTTGACCGTATTTAACGGTGTCCTCAAGACAATGTTTTTTAACCTAGTCTAGATTAATGTTGGCCAGTTATCATTTAATTTCTAGAAAGACCAAAGTGGAAAAGAAAAGTTGCTTCAAAAAACAGTAATTGAAAGATTAACATTGAAATAAGGAGGACAGCAAAGATTACCAGATAGCTAATAGAAATAAATGAAGCAGGCTGGAGCTGGTGTGAGGACTACCACTGGGAATGGTAGAGAATATAGCAAACTGTTCTAAAGGAGGAATCTGTTCCTGAATGGTTGATATCATGAGAGGATGAACTTCACTCTTGCCTATTCATCTGATTTTTTTTTTCAAAAAAGGCCAGTAATACACAATTTTTTGGGGGTGAAATCTCCGTATTTCTATAAGCTCATGACTATTTAAAAATATTATAATAATGTGCAGATCAAACAAAATCGATGGGTCCCTAGTTTTTAGTCTCCATAATCTAACTTCTATCTGTATAGAAGGATGTGTGTGTGTGTGTGTGTTTTGCCTTATTAGTTCATGAATTTAACACTAAAGGCCATATCCTACAATTCAGTCTTTAAAAATGAAGCAGAAATTCCCATTGTGGCTCAGCGGGTTAAGAATCCGACACAGTGTCCATGAGGATGTGGGCTGGATCCCTGGCCCGGCTCAGTGGGTTAACGATACGTCACTGCCACAAGCTGCAGTGTAGGTCGCAGATACGGCCTGGATCTAAAGTTGCTGTGGCTGTTGCATAGGCCTTAGCTGCAGATCTGATTCAACCCTAGCCTGGGAACTTCCATAGTCCACAGGTGTGGGTGTGGCCCTAAAATGAAAAAGCAAAAAAATAAAGCAAAATCAAGATTAAATGATGGCCTAAAATTATATTTGATTCAATTGGTTTGTCTAATTGATGTCTCAAATATCTTTGAGGTTTATAATTTTTTATATTTTTTATGATTTTGATATCAATTGACAATGACATTGTTGGTTTGTCTTTCATCCACTCTGGTCAAACAGACACACATCCTCACAGAAAAAAAATATGAAAAAGATAAACATATGCAAGCCCTTGCTGTACTGAATAAGAATAAGATGAGTGACACCAAATGAGACATAACTGAACTAATGAGGCATGATATGTTTACAATATTCTTTGAGAGTTGTCAGGTTGCTACTTTAAGTGCTAGTTCTATTATTTTTAGCATATAAAAGGCAATGTCTTAATTTTTAGCTTTTGTTAAGATCACATTATACTACTTAGAAGAAGAGGAAAAAAATTTGTCTCTAGAAGCTGCTGTCACATGAGGATATTTATTGTTATATAATGAAATATGGCTGTATTTTTTAAAATAAGTCACACAGACATTTTAGATGCCTGGAAAAAAATAAACATATTTGAAAGTATATACCCAGAGGTGTGTGAACTCTAAAAATCCTGGTCCTTACTGATTTTGAAAAAACAAAATGTAGCTTCACAACTAGTAAGAACGGCTAGTTTTCCAAAATATCTTCTATTTTGCTTCCACCTTGCAAAAGATTTTCTCAGATAAAAGCAAGTTGCATTAATACAAGGGCAAATAATCTTCATCCACATAGGGATCCTCCTTTTTCCCTGCCCATCCTAACTTCCTCCTCGTCCTTGTTCTCTTCTTTCCCTCCTTTCTAAATTAAACCAAATCTTTTCTTATAAATAGTAATTTTTCAAATTAAACTTTCTCTCTCTCTCTCTCTCTCTCTCTCTCTCTCTCTATATATATATATATATATATATATATATATATAAAGATATTTAAGAAAAAAAATATATATATATATTTTCTTAAATATCTTTTTTCCTTTCCCAAGCTCCCTTCCTCATAGACAACAAGGACACTGAGTTTGTGGCCTCAGTTCCACCCAGTTCCATAACAACCCTGGCCAGAGGAGGAAGTAACTTCAGGAGCCTAAGACCAGATCAGCACTAGCTTCAGTATCCAGTGAGCCTAGGGAGAGCCCTGATCATAAAGAGTAAGTTCATCAAGCTACACGTAACCTTTCCAAACACCTACCATTTTTACCTAACCCACTGGTCACACAAGTAGTCTTCTCTCACAATTTCCCTCTAAAATAACAACTTAGTCACCCTTACCTATCATTCTGATTTGTTTTTTTCCTTAGTTTTTTTTTTTTTTTGCACTTTCTAAAAACAGCTTTATTGAGAAATAACTGACATACATTACTATAAAATACTGTACACTTGACAGGCACATATTTGAAGTGTAAAATTTGCTAAGTTTTGAAATATGTATAAACATGTTAAAGCATCACAACAATCAAGATAATGAATATACATCCATATCTATCACCCCCCCAAATCACCCCAAGGTTTCCATGTATCCTTTTGCAATCATGCCCTCCTGTGTCTCCCCATCTTCCTATCTCCAGGCAAACACTGATCTGCTTCCTAGATTAGTTAGCACTTTCTAAAGTTTTATATAAATGAAATCGAACAATAATATATTCCTCTCATGGTTTTGTTCTTTTTCCTCAATATAATTATTTTGAAATTCATCCATATTGCTGTGTGAATCAAGAGGTAATTCCGGGAGTTCCCGTCATGGCGCAGTGGTTAACGAATCCGACTAGGAACCATGAGGTTGCGGGTTCGATCCCTGGCCTTGCTCAGTGGGTTAACGATCCGGCGTTGCCGTGAGCTGTGGTGTAGGTTGCAGACGCGGCTCGGATCCCGCGTTGCTGTGGCTCTGGCGTAGGCCGGGGGCTACAGCTCCAATTCGACCCCTAGCCTGGGAACCTCCATATGCCATGGGAGCGGCCCAAGAAATGGCAAAAAGACAAAAAAAAAAAAAGAGGTAATTCCTTTTTATTGTTAGGTAATATTTTATCATATAGATACAACATAGTTTATATATGTGTGTGTATGCATGCACGTGCATATTCTAGAAAAGTTTCAATTGTTTTCCAAAGTTACTGAACTATTTCATATTTCTACCAATTATGTAGAAACTTAAGTACCAACTATGAGGGTTCCAGTTGTTCTACCATCGTCACCAGCAATCAGTATGGTCCAGCCTTTTAAACACTGGACCTTTTACTACATATCACTTTAGGTTTATTGGGCATTTCCCTAATGATTAGCATCTTTTCATATGCCAACTGTGTATCTTCCTTGTTACAGCATTTGTCCAAATCCTTTATCTGTCCATGTTTTCTTGAGTTGATTTTATTTTTCAAATATACATTATTTGACATTATTTGAAAATATTTTGTCCTTTTGTGTAGCTTGTTTTATTCTCTGCACTTCCAAAGAGCAGAAATTCTTAATTTTAATGAAGTCCAATCAGTTTATATTTTTGTGGATCATGTTTTTGGTGTCATATCTAAGAAAGCATGAGTAATGCACAATCATTAATATTTTCTCCTATGTTTTTGTCTAAAATAGTCAGTTTTAGGTTTTACATGTTAAGTCTGTAATCCACCTTGAGTTAATTACTGTTTATAGTATGATGAATGGATCAAAGCTCATTTTTTTTTTGCATACTGGATACCCAAATGTTCCATCACCATTTGCCAAAAAAAAACTTTTCTCCACTGAACTTCTCTTGTAATTTCTTCAAAAATCAATTGACCACATATGTGTGCATGTATTTCTAAATGCTCTATGCTGTTCTATTGATTTAATTGTCTATTTTTAGTGCACACCATTTTTCATTACTGTAGTTTCATAATAAGTCTTAGGTCAGGTAACTTTGTTCCTTTTTCAAAATTGTTTTGCCTTAGGTCTTCTGCATTTCTATATGGATTTTAAAATAACATTGATAGCTTCTATCAAAGAAACCTGTTGTGCTTTTCATTGAGATTGCATTAAATCTACAGATCAACTTGAGGCGTTCCCATCATGGCTCAGCAGTTAATGAACCCAACTAGCATGCATGAGGACACGGCTTTGATCCTTGCCCTTGCTCAGTGGGTTAAGGATCTGGCATTGGCGTGAGCTATGGTGTAGGCTGCAGACGCGGCTCAGATCCAGCGTTGCTGTGGCTGTGGCATAGGCCTGTGGCTTCAGCTCTGATTGGACCCCTAGCCTGGGAACTTCCACATGCCACAGGTGTGGCCCTAAAAAGACAAAAAAAAAAATTGAGGAGAATGGACATCATGACTATATAGAGTCTTTCAATCTATGAACATCGTATATCCCTCCATCTATTTAGATCATTCATTTTACTCAGCAATGTTTTTGGTACACAAGTCTTGTACATATTTTATCTAATTTATATTTAAGTAAAAAATACTTTTGATGTTATTATATCTGGTATTTAAATTATCAGTTTCTCAAATTGCTTGATACTAATATATAAGAAACAAATAGACAGATATAGATCTTGAGTCCTCAAACTTGAACACATTTATTAGCTTTAGAAACTTTTTGTAGGTTTCATAGGATTTTATACATATATCATTTGAATATAAAGATAGTTTTACTTCTTCAATTCGTATCTAGATGTCTTTTATTTCTGTTCCTTTTCTTTTTAATCGGCTAGAGGTTTCCATGCCATGCCAAATAGGTGAGAGTGGACAACCATGCCTTGTTCCTAATCTTAGGAGGAAGCATTTGGTCTTTCATCAAAAGTATGACGTTAGCTGTAGGTTTTTCATAGATGCCCTTCATCGTATTGACAAAGTTCCCTTCCATTTAGCTTTCTGAAAGTTTTCATTAGGAAGGGATGCTGACTCTTGTTAAATGCTCTTTTCTGTATCAATTTGATGATGTTCCTGATTTTTTCCTTTTAAGACTGTCAATATAGTGACTTACACTGATTGATTTTCATATGTTAAACCAACTTTATGTTCATGGGATAAACCCTACTTGGTCATGTATATTATCTTTTTATATACTATTGTATTCAATGTGTTAAAATGTTAAGAATTTTTTGCATTTATGTTCATGAGGGATATTAGTCTTTGATTTTATTTTCCTGAAATATCTTTGGTTTTTGTTATCAGAGTAATGCTGGCTTCAGAATAAGCTGGAAGTATTCCTTCTTCTTCTATTTTCTGTATGAGAATATGGAGAATTGGTATTATTTTTTTCCTAAAACATTTGGGAGAATTCTCCAGTAAAGCTAGTGAAAACATCAGGGCCTGACATTTTCTCTGTGGGAAGGTTTTCAAACAAAAATTTAATATCTTTAATAGGATATGGACTATTCAGATTAACTTTTCAGGTTAGCATATAGTTGGATCTTGCTTTTTTATCTCATCTGAGAGTTCATGACTTTTTTTTTAAAGTCTCCTCTATTGCACTGTCATCATCCAACACTCTACAGATTTTATTTTATTGGCCACACCCACCGCACACAGAAGTTCTGGGGTCAGGGATCAAACCCATGCCATAGCAATGACAACCTCTAGGCCCCCAGGGAACTCCTTCCTGACAGTGCCTGACTTTTAAATGGGCTTTTTAGATTATTTACATTTCATGCAATTGTTGACACAATGGGTTTAAATCTACCACCTTGTTACTTATTTTCTATTTGTCCTATCTGTTCTTTGTTCCCCTTTCTATCTTTATCTATCTTCTTTTGCATTATTTTTTAATTATTTCATTTTTATCTGCTTTTTTTGCTTGTTAGCCATAACTTTTTGCAATATTATTTTAGCTTCAGGGTCTATCATAAATGTCTTTAACTTAGTCTATTTTCAGTTGATATCATACCATTTCACAAATACAGTATAAAAAACTTTTTTCCATTTCTTATTGTACTGTTGCTTTCATATATTTTACATCTATCTGTTTTTATCTCCATAATATATTTTGCTTTAAATAATAAATTATATTTTAAAATGACTAAAATAATAAGAAATAAGGTCTTTATATTGCCTACATAGTTACTACTCCTAGTTCTCTTCATTTCCATCTGATATCATTTTTCTTCTGCTTGAAGGCCTTCCTTAAATATTGTTTGTTTTGCATGTCTGCTGGTGATCATTTTTTTAGTTGTTGAATAATATCTGAAGTTTTAATTTTGCTTAATATTTGAAATTTCATTGGGAAAGGATTTCTATATTGATTTTTTTTCTTTTTGTTTTTAAATATGTTCTTCCACTGTCTTCTCATTCTTATTGTTGCAGACAAGAAATCTGCTGTTAGTCTTATTTTTGTTGTTCCTCTAGTATATAACAAATATGTTTGTTTTTTTCTGTGTACTTGTAAGATTTTCTCTTTATCACTAATTTTAAGCAGTAATTTTCCTTGGTTTCTTTTCTTTGTGTTTCTTGTGCTTAGAATTTATTGAACTTCTTGGATGTAAAGGTCACAGTTTTTACAAAATTTGGAAATTTTTCAGATATTTCTTTCAATATTTTTCTGTTCCCTACTTCTTCCCTTCAGAGATGGATTATTCGTGGATTAGATGTGAAGCTTTTCACATCTCACTGATGCTATGTTCATTTTCTAATACATCTTTTTCTCTCTGGCTTTCATTGTGAATAGTTTCTGTTGCTATCTCTTCAAGTTCAGTAATATTTTCATTCATAATATCTAATGTGCTATTAGTCACATTCAGTATATTTTTCATACCATACATTGTGGTTTTCATATTTATAAATTTGATATGAGTGCTTTTATTTCTTCTGTGTCTCCACTTAACATGTTTAATCTTCCTCCAGCTTCTTGAATACATGGAATATAATGATAACAACTTTTTAAACAACCTGTATATTAATTCTATCATATGCATCATTTCTGGGTCAGTTATAACTAATTGATTTTTCTTTTTATTATAACCCTGGACTAAGTGAGTTGAAGCATCTCTGGCTCTATGTCCCATGGTCTGCCCTTGTCATTATTACAAGTTGACTCTAGGTGTGCTTCCAGTTTACAGCATTGATGCTGCCCCTATGCCACATGCAGCACCCCATCAAACTGGAGCTTGCTTTGGGTTTGTTTGTCCCTCCTTGGGAACAATGTATTTAGGACACTACTAGCACTTACCAAGTTGCATGATAGCAAGCTACTATCTCCCTCTCCCTTCTGCCTGGGTTTCTCAATAATACATCCTACTTGTTCACTGAGATTTCTACTACCACACTCAGCACTCACTTGCAGATTGTGCAGCTTCGTGGCTAAAAGTGGGTTATATATTATGGTTGCTTGGCTTTGCATTTCTCCCTAATCACTGAGTAGATATGACCTTGAGTAAGTGATTAACTTGCCTGTATTTTAATTTCCTCACTTGTAATGATAATAATGACACCTACCTTAACAGATTATTAACATTAAATTTTACATATAGTATAAAGAAATTAAAATACTATCTGGGTCAGAATTTTTTGTTGGTGTTATTAGAGTAAGAGTTACAGGTAGGATTTACATCTGGAAATCTGACTCTGTAGATCATATTCTTAACCATTATGTAATATTCTAATACCTGTTGGACAGTCTGTTTTGTATGTTAGAGAACATCTCCCTTTTGTATTTCAGGCTGAGCCAGTTTCTCTGGTGCCTAAGTGCCCCAGTTCTGGTTTCAGCCCTAAGCACATCCTCACTGTCTATCCAGCCAGAAATAGTTGGCTGATAGCTTTCTAAGTCTTAAAGTACATAGGACTTGTTTTTGTCAACACTAGCTGAAATCAAAAGACAAATAAGGAGGAGAAAAGAAAGCATCTAGGAAACAATATTTCCAAGTGATTGAAGATAAATCACTTTTCTTCCTTATCACTAATTTTTTCTCCTAAATCTCTTTTTCGTTTTTCATTTTATTTTCCCAAGTCAGAAAAAACAAATGGAATGACACTTTTGGTGACTTACAAGCCAGCAATTTTTGTCTCCTCAATTTTTCTTTCACAGTTCAGTATTTAATTTACAGAAGAATGGAGGAAAGGTTAGGAATACACATAGAACTTTAAATTTTTAAATAAATAACCAAAATGTATATAAAGAAATGAGTTCCAATAATTATAGAGTAAACCAGCAGCTTGTCTACAACACAGATACATACTGAAGGCCAAGGTTTCACTTTTAAAACTATCTAAGAGACACTAACAAAGTGGCATATGTTTTTCAAGCTTATTTTAGAAAAATTAATATTGATATTTTGAACACAAATTTAAAACTTAATGAATATTTAGTCTAAGCCAGGAAGCATCATGATTTGACTACTCAGAAATCTTGAAATTAATGTTCCTTGTTTTGAGGTAAATCGCTCATAAACATTACCTTTTCTGTAGGATTAATTTGTATCCTTCTAGTGATGTTCCCTCAGCGGCCTTGAGTCTGATTGGATGACCAATAGCCAGACAGCCCTGAGTTATCGCTCGGCTCAGGATCATTCCAGTCTTCCAATGAATAGAGAGGGGGGAGAAAGGTCTAAATAAGTTAAAAGAACCAGAAAATTCAACAATGTGTCACAAATAGTGAGGTCATTATGCCTGGATAAACCTGGATATTAACAGTTGCCGAAAGTGAAACACTACCCACAACTTAGCAGTCAGTGAGCCCTGCTCAGAATAAGTGATCTTCTGTCGGACAAGGGTGGCATTTTACAGTTCAGCGCAAAATAAAACAGACCTTGATATCTTCATTTGTCCTTTTTTTCTGTGCATATTTCACAGTGCAGCGATTTGGGGTCCATCACGTGTCACTTGTTATAGTTATAACTATGGCGCTTACTTGAAATATGTATGCACAGAAAAAAAAAGTGCAGCGAACTGAAAAGATTGAAACAAATCCTTAACCTTTGTACCAATTTAAAGTTTTACTCTGGGTCTAAATACAATGGGTTAAACATTTCAAGGTGGTTTGTGAACTGCTTTTGTTTTAAATGTTAGGATTCTCTAATGAGGAAATTGAGACTATTGAGTGGCCATTTAACAATTTACTTACTTAGTGAATCAACACATTTTAAATAAGTGACAACCACTGAGGAATTTATTTATACATATTGAGGATTTATGGCATGCAAACCTCTCTGTCTTAAAAGGTAAAATGATTTATTTTTGTAAAAAGAGAGAAAACTTCAAACCTTAAAAGATTTTTAAAAATGCATTTTAGCACATGACTTTTACTTGTCATGTTTTTGGTATGTGTGTAAAAGAACTACACAATAACTCAAGAAAAAAAATTTTAAACATTTTTTTCTAATAAGCACTGAGTGGAATCCTCATTTGCTTATCTACATAGAAAAGTGAACTCCTTGGGTGAGAGAAAAGAATCACCCTATATTAAGCACTTTCTATATACCAGATAGTATGCTTGAACTTCACACATATTTTCTCATTTAGCCACCACAGCAACTATGCAAGACAGGTGTTATTAACTTCATTTTATATATAAGAAACCTTCCCAAGATCACACAAAGGATTCTAATTCTAATCTAACTCCAAAACTCACCATCTTTGTAGCATTTCAAATATTTTAGGGGAAATTTTAGACAAGTACAGGTTTTTTGATATCATGAAATTCTAGAAAACAGATACCATGCAACTACAGAATATGAGATTTGGGAAAATAACCTTCCATATCAACTCATCCAACTCTTTTACCAGAAGACTAAGGCCCTGATATGGGATGTGACTTACCTGAGGTCACACAGGTGTTCACTGGTGCTGCTAAAACTAAAACACTTGCCTCAATGCTCATGAATTGTTCAGCTATAGAGCAGTGTTTTATATTACAATTAAATGGCATAAGTTTTGAAGTCAGACCAAGAATCTCTCCTAAACACCGATTAGCCTCAGTTTTTTTTTTCTGCTATATAATGAAAACTTACATGGTTTTTATAAAATTAAATAAGATCATAAATGTATATAAGATGCTTAACATATAACGGATGTTTAATAAAATGGCAGGTATTATTATTAAATCAGAAACAAAATACAACTTAAAACAGGCTAGTAGTTAAGAGCGTCTCCAGGTGGGAAGCAAATCTAAGAAATATCTAACTTAATTCTGCCTTTGTCTTTTAAATGAATAATATTTCTTAGTACCTTTGTGTCTTAATTACACTATATTTTTGGTTTTTAACTCTCAATGAAGCAAAAATAATAGGTGCAATCTAAAATTTCACTGAAGAAAACAGTTTCAATCTCTCCCACCCCCTCAACCAAGGAAGCAAACTTGCCTGGGTGTTCCTCTGCACCCATGGAAGTGCTAAGAAGCAAAAACATTCTACAGGGAGGGGGAGCAAAGGGAGACACAGAAGGGTAGATACAAGCTGCACCATCTCTTTCCAGACATAAATATTTGGTGGCAATTACAAGATATATTTCAACAGTAAGAAGGAAGGGGACAGAAATTACATACCTATGTTTAAATAAGACCCAATAGTAAAAGAATCGAATTTTAAAAAATAGCCCAATACACAGGAATAAAATGTGTTAGGCATCATTCACATTTTTTTTTTTTTTATACTTAGGGATTTCTCCTAAAACTATCCTTACAAAGACCACATGCTATCACTATATGGTGCTAATCTACCAGGCTCTGTGAACCTCAACAATGAAGACTAAGGAGTAGCAGCAAATGACTTTCAGACAAGTCTCATGAAAATAGTGAGACTGTGGGCTATCCATAAGCTCTATGCTGGGTTAAAATCACTTTGGAATTAACTCATCAGCAGACCTAAAAGTGAATCGAATGCTCATGTGGGAGTCCTCTGTACAAGACAAACCAAGAGCACAGAATAGATTCAAAAGAGCCAACAACTTGTATGTTATCACTTGCATGCTCCTTTGCATGAGGACACACTGGGAGCAGAGCAGCATGGTGAGCCAGGGATCCCGGGAGGTCATTCAGGGAGAGCAGACACTCTTGGGTACCTTTGTGATCAGCCACACACTGGCTGCAGGCCACAGCGTCAATGGTGCTTTCTGACTCCCACTGCTCTCTTCACTACTTGAGAAACTCTGTTTTCTGATGGAAACAGATGCATGAAGGACCATATTGGGGTCCGCCTATACAATGAGAAGAAGTATGGTTTTAACTTACAGTCTAAAACTTAACCTCCCTCCACATACTTACCCAAAATAAATGAATCTAGAACATGACGTTTCTGATTGAGGTCGCTTTTCAAACAGTGGAGCTCAATCCCATTAAACCAATTCAATTAATATTTGTTGAGCACCAGCCCTGATACATAAGACTGAGAATATGTGTTATGGGATATTATAAAATATTTTTCCTGCCCTAAAAAAACTTTAAACTGTAGAGGCAGAGTTCCCGTCATGGTTTAGCAGTAACGAACAGCACTAGCATCCATGAGGATGCAGGTTCAATCCCTGGGCTCACTCAGTAGCTTACAGATCTGGTGTTGCCGTGAGCTGTGGTATAGGTCACAGACACAGCTTGGATCCCACGTTGCTGTGGCTGTGGTGTAGGTCAGCAGCTGCAGCTCTGATTCAACCCCTAGCCTGGGAACTTCCATATGCCACAGGACAGCCCTGAAAAGCAAAAACAAAAAACAAAATACTGTAGAGGCAATTATACACACAAGCACACATGCACAATTCCATGTTAAGCTTCAAATGGATAATTAAATAGTATTATTGTGTGCAAAGAATGGCAGACTTATTTCTGAAGGAGCAACAAAAAGTAAAGCATCTTGAAAGAGGTAACATCTGGACCAGGTCTTGAAGGATAGAGACAGTTTGACAGGAATAATGAAGAATAAGAAGGTATTTCAAGCAAAGGCAATTAGAATAATCAAATTATCTTAGGATTTACTGGTAGGCTCAAAAAACAAATTTGACCAAACTTAGAAGGTGTAAAATATAAGGCTGTGGAGTTAGGTGTCAGTATGGTTTTCAAGCTTTCAACTAGGAGGGACTAGATTACAGAAGATTTTAGAAAGGTTGATCTGGCAAGTATAAACATAATGGATTGTAGAATGGAAAGAACAAAGGCAGAGAGAACAATTGGGAGGCTGTACAATCTCATAAGAATAAAGGAAGATGAGCTGAGACTTCAGTGATCACTGTGGGAAAGGACAGGATGTATCCCACTTGTTTATCTGATGACAATTGCCAAGAGTATTGTGCACTTTCTAGCATCCCTCACTTAGATTTGATTGTCAAATTAACAGTCATTCATGTCATCTGTCAGAATTCTACTACTTTTACTTAATAAACTTTATCTCCTAACTTAAATGATCACTTTCCTTGATTATCATGCTAAAGTTTTTAAGTGCGAATATTTATTTGTAAAGGATTATGGGAATTTGCCAATTTATGCTTTAAGTTTGGTAAATGATGTTCTTTCAATAACAATTTAAATCATTATCTTATATTTTTTTTGGCTGTGACAGTGGCATGCAGAAGTCCCCAGGCCAGGGATGGAATCCTTACCACATCAGTGATCCATGGCACAGCAATAACAATGCCGGATCCTTAACCTGCTGCACCACCAGGGAACTCCCCATTTTCTACTATTAAGAAGCCTATTTTAAATCTCTGCAAATACTAGATATTTGTTGAGTAGCAAATGATTTTTTAAAAAGCAAAAAATAAATAATAGTTTAAGTGTAATGTTTTACAAATATGAACAGGCAACAGCAAAAGGGTATGACTATTATATTTGACAATTACTCTATAATGGAAGATAGTTACTTCTCAAGAACTAGCTTATATGTGAAAACAAAATTTAAAAAATACAGCAATCCCACCACATAAGCAGATTTGACTTACGGACTCTTTGATTGTGTATTCCCCAGTTAGCCAGTAGTGACTGGATTCTGGAGGGAAATTCCCCACAGTCTCTGAACAATGATAAACTATATTCTACTAATCCATCCACCACAGGACTCAGCATTTAAAGCAGCACTCTTAGTCAACCTCCTAACTCTAAGTTGCCATCACACTCAAAACTCTCCTCTGAAACTGGGAAGAAGATTGTTTTGACTGGAATTAGTCAGACAGAAGAACCGTACTGCCAACTGCTTCTTTGTACAGCACCTGCTGCCAGTGCCTAAATTCTTGTTATCTCCACAACATGGTTTAATCTTTTAACAGTTGGCTTATTGGTGAAGAGTGAAGGGGTCCTTTGTGTCTGTCTTGGGTTGGCACCCAGTATTAACACCATGCTGTTTTCTGAGAGATATTTTGCTGGACAGTTCCCAAGTGATTCCACATAGCTCAGACAGAGCCAGATCCACTAAATCAGCTTCATTTCACGTTATTAACAAAAAAAAAAAAAAAAGAAAGAAAGAAAGAAAAGAAAGAAAAAGAAAAAGAAAAAAAAGAAAGAAAGAAAAAAAAGAACGCTGCCAATCTGGGGTTGAATACACTTAAAACTGACAATGGCCATTAAATTCTCTTCGTGATTTCACCTTCTTTTTCCTTTTTAATTTAATCTGATAACTTAGCTTCAGACCAAATGTTTAGGAAGGTAGGAGAGATAAAAGTTGGAATTCAGTAAAGAAAAGTGCTCTTACAACCTGCAACATAATATGCCATGTGTGTGTCTCTATGTAAGTGCGTGTGTGTGTGCATGTGTGTATGCATGGGCATGTGTACAAAAAGCATTTATGTTGAGGCATCATATATGTCATTAGAAAATCTTTTAAAATGCTGTTGAGAATCAAAAAATAAATTTTCTATTATTCCTTTAAACGACTGTTATGATTTTGCTTGTCTGAATAAATTGTGCAAATATAGATGATGCCAGTGATAAAAATGATGAATATTTACTGGGCCAATCGAAACTGCTTTAATTTTCTTCTTGCAAATCACCAAAGTGGAATATACTTCAATATTCCTGTGCAATTTCAAAGTAATAAGGGAACCACTTATGGTCTTTTCCTACAGCTCTACTGAGGAATAAAATACAGGACAATGAAACTCTTCTTGAAAGAAGGAATTCATGGATCACAATCTTTATTCTGAACAAATTATTTACTATTATAAATTTTATAAGATTTTCTCTTTTGATAGCAATTTTAGGACAAAGTTAAAGGATTTACTATACAAATTAAATCACAACTACATGAAATGTTCTAAAATCTGTTTCCTCATATCCTTGATATTCACTCTTACTGTACCCATTCTCTAAATCTATAACTGATCAATCCACCCACCTCTAAGACCAAGAACTGGAAAAGTTGCAAGGCAGAAAATATCAGTGAGTACATAATTATGCAACCAAACAAGGCAAAATATCTAGGATCTGGTATGCAGTCTTCAAATAGATTCCAACTATTGGTCTAAGAATAAAGATGGGACTTGGAATTTTATTTAAAGTTCTGTGTCCTAATCTAATAGCGATTAGTTCAAAACTTAAATTAAAATTTGTGCTATTCTCCTGTATAAATTATAAAATATTACTTCTTGATGATTTGCTCTCCAAAGAAAAAGGACAGTAAAGAATTTTTTGCCTTTCCACAACCTCCCTTGTGACATACAGAATAATATATTCTGCTAGCATCCATGACTCCCATATTTACAACTTAATTTATAACAAAAATATCCTAATTCTAAAATCATAACTTGAAGTTCCTCTTAACGTTTCCATACTACAAGTTGTCACTCATGTCCTGCTGATGTCTGATCAGACCAAAAAGCTAGGATCAAAAAATCAGTTTCCTTTCATTTTGACAGAATATATGACCTGCGAAAGACTAGGGTATATTGTTCTGCTTTATTTTCCCATAACTAGGCTTTCTGCTAGCTATTCTCATAATTTTTTCTTTTATATTAACTATCATGAAGCTTGTATCTCACCTATTTCATGGGAACATATCATTTTATCGCCCTTAAACTAGGATAATCTAAAAATGTTGCAAATTTAAGTAAAAATAGAACTGTTGAAAGATATATCTGCCAAATTGTCCATTTGTAGTAGAGTCCAAATCCTTTTTTGAAATGGATAAAAGAGCAACAGGTTGTAATTGTCAGGGTTATATCTGTCTTCCACATTACTAACAGGGATTATATGTTCCAAATTTTTCTCTGTAGGAAAGGTTTTACTTGTCAATAAGAGATTTAAAAGAACAGTCAGGGGTTGGGCACTGACATCTCTATCTCAAGCCAATTTTAAAACGTATGCATCAAGAATATCGGCTTTTGCCTCCCTCCTCTCTATCCCTGTTGTAATCCTCTTAGTGTCTTCTTTACTGCAATGAGCATCAAGATTCCACAATAAAATGTCCTATAGCTCTCCATCACCTCTCCCTGAATCTCTCTTTAGAAGTGCTCCTTTTCAGGTTATTAAAGTGCTATTTTTCCAAGGCAGTGATCGCCTCCCTGTATATAATCTGAGACATTTTTCTGAAAGTATTTCAAAGGTTTCATAGCTAAGAGAGTGCCATTTTTTTTTCTTTGAAAGCGTCTCTTTACTATTCAGTTCATCAAATCTTTGCTTCATTTTACCACTATTTTGACTGAAATGAAATTTTATTCAAAACCAATTTCTTCTTCTGAAATTATAATAGTGTACAAACTTTTAAGATGAAGTGTTTTCTCACTTCACAATCATTAGAATGAATTAACGTGATAAAATAACTGTGGATTGTTTATTTTCTCGTTTTTCAACATTAGAAAGTATAGCTTTCTTTTAAAGTTCTACTTTGGCTTTAACTAAAGAAAGAAGCCTTTTTCTCATTCTTTTCCTCTGATAACTCTTCATTATCCATCCCCCGTTCCCACCCCACCCGCGCCACCGCCAGTTTGACTCGGTTTCTGTTGAATGAGTTAATTAATTAGTGAATGAAATTTTATTCAGCTAACTTTGAATATCTAGATACTGCAAGAGAGACAAGAATGATCAGAATGTCCTTTCCTCTAGGAATTTCTGATCTGGGGGGCAAGGAAGAGGTAAGATAGGACCTCTTGAGAGATCTTCCTAACACAAAATCAAATCCAATCATGCCTCTGATTAAATATTTCCAGTGGCTCCTAGTTTTCTATAGAACAATATCTGCAATCCATAACATTGAATTAAGACTCTTTACAATGCAATCTCTTCATTCTCAGTGGAATCTACCATTCTCCCCTTTCTACTCTAATATGCCCAAACTTAGAGCACTGATTGACTTCAAATCATGCAGAAAATGTTGCAAGAGGAACAGTACCAAGTTCAATGTCATTATAAACAATACAGAATGGATGTAATGGGGATATCAAGGCCAGAAACATCATACCTGGTTTAGGGGTAGAGCTGGAGTAAAGAAAGATTACATGAAGCAGGCACAAATCAGATAAGGCCAATATGATGGGCAGAATTTCAATAAGCATTTATTGAAAAACAACTATATGCCAGACACCAAGCTAGAATGTGGCACAAGGGTGACAGAAAGGTAGGGGGTGCTAACAAAGAAAAAGACGTTGAATTTCTGGCAGAGGGATGCACATGGGTAGAATAACAGAAATCACAGAGTGCTCAGAAAACAACAAATGAACTATCTAATTTGGTTAACACACAAAGAACATATTTAGAGAATAGTAAGCATTGAAAAATAGGCTATAGTTAAATTTTATTTTTGGGGGGGGCTTTTTTTGTCTTTTCAGGGCTGCACACGCGGCATGTGGAGGTTCCCAGGCTAGGGGTCCAATTGGAGCTGTAGCTGCTGGCCTATGCCACAGCCATAACAACACGGGATCCGAGCTGTGTCTGTGACCTACACCACAGCTCTCGGCAACACCAGATCCTTAACCCACTGAGCAAGGCCAGGGATTGAACCTGCAACCTCATGGTTCCTAGTCGGATTTGTTTCTGCTGGGCCATGACGGGAACTTCTATAGTTGAATTTAAAAAGTCATTCATCAAAATGTATTGGGAACTTGCTCTATATTCGAGACTTTGTTCCAGTACTCAGGAATACACAGATGAGCAAAACATAAAATCTGTGTCCAAAGAATTATCAATTCAGGAGGAGAAAGACACAAAAGCAAAATGCCTATACCGAAACACAAATTCTAAGAACGGTTTTCCAAGGAAGAAAAGGAAGTCTAAGAACACAAAATAATTTGAAGTTAAATCTCTCTGGAGGATCTGAGAAGGCTTTATGGAAGAAGAAGTTGAAGAAAGCACTGAAAAGCAAGGAATGGTAACAGTGGGGGTTATAGCCTAGGCAAAGAACACCACATTCCATTGCACAAGTAAACCAAAGTGTAAAGCATGTACAGGACCCAATTTATTAGCTCTGACTGTAGTGTAGGGTACAAAGAAGATCACAAGAGGATTAGAAAGGCAATTGAGAGTGGGGGAAGGTTGAAGAACAATCATGGAGATCATTAAGTGTCAGATGAAGATAGAGAATTTCAATAAACAGCCAGGCATACAAGCTTTTTTGAGCAAGAAAATAATGTTACAGCAAAAGGCCAAAAACGAATGCCAACAGTATCAAAACTACGGCAAATAAATCTTAATGATGAATATAAAATATAAAAGGCATTAATTTTTTAGTGTACCATTCAACTTGCACTTATTTTCTGAAATTGCTCAAACACAGCCAGGATTAAAAATAATTATTATATTCTATTTATATAATTATACTATTTAGATTCATATGTACCTGGAAAAAAACTAATATTTTCAGTATAAATTTTGACATAAAAGACTGAATGGGGGCAGCATGGAGAAATTAAAACAGAGCAGGTTGGAACAATGTGTCTTCTGTACTGTGTCTTGCAAAGAAAGGGCCCAGACTAGAGAACAGGAAGCGTTGCTTTTGGGCATCTCTAGCTCTGAGGCTGCCTTCTGGTTTTAATTTGATGAATTCAAAAACTAAAGCTTATGTACCTGAAATGAACAACCGTACATAACTTCCCAGCTGAGAAAAACAAAAGAGTTTTCCTTCTTTGGAGACAGGTTTAAAATACCTTTCATAGCTCAGTGGAAGAAGAAAATTCTATCCTGGCAGGATACATTTCTAAATGTAAATTAATAAATAGACTTTCTGTATTGGGTTGTTATGAGTTGGGTTTTCTGAAGAACTCATGTTACTTAGAGACATTGACCTATAGAGCAAATAGATCAAATCCAAAAACAGAGATAACAGCCATCTTAAAGAATTTTTAAACAAATGCAACTTCTTGATATAGTTGGTATGAAGAAAATATGCTAAAAAGTTGTACTTAATTGACATAATTCAGATAGAATGTTTTCAAGCAGAAATGCTATACATTGGTGCTGTTTTAAAGTGCTTAATTAATTAATAGGAAATAAAATATAAACTTGCCCCAATATTCATAAAATAATTTATAGTTTTCAAAAAATTTCATAAATAGCTATTCAGTCACCATGTATTTACTGAGTGTCTAATACATAAAATACCCTTACATAGAACAATAAGTAATTCTGACCTTGTTCTGTAGGAAATGGTTCTCTGAGTTCACCATTTCAAATTGATCAGGTATCTGTTGACTGGTGCCATTGAGATTAATTGGAAATCCTTCACAAATTTCCCAACTAAGAAAAGTAAAATGATTTTATTCTTGTTAGAATAAAATATTAAAATGAGTTTAGTTACAGTACTCTTTAATCTATTACTATAGTAATTTATGCATCTTATACTCTTCTAGACAGAGAAAAGCCAATGTATAATCCACAATCTTTTTAAACAGGAATTTGTAAGGTACCTTGGTATCTATAACTGAGAAAGGGAAGGCTTTAAATTTCTTCCATGCAATTATTTATGATATTGGGGGATTCCACGCCTAATTAATCATTAATAGGAGTTCCCATTATGGTTAAGTGGAAACAAATCTGACTAGGATCCATGAGGACACATGTTCGATCCCTGGCCTTGCTCAGTGGGTTAAGGATCCAGAATTGCAGTGAGCTGTGATGTAGGTGGCAGACTTGGCTCAGATCTGGCATTGTTGTGGCTGTGGTGCAGGCCAGCATTCAATTTGACCCCTAGTCTGGGAACCTCCATATGCTGCGGGTGAGGCCCTAAAAAGACAAAAATGCATTAATAGAACAAGGAAACAAAAAATAATTTTTAATCTTATAGAATCACTCGTAGTAGAGACCATATTTACTGTTAACTTTATAATCTAAATATACTGGTCTACAAATAATAAATGATGTGTTTATAGTTCTAATTGTTGTGTTAAGAACATGAGTTTGGTATATTTAAGAGAGTCTTTTTTTTTTTTGTCTTTTCTAGGGCCACACCTGCGGCATATGGAGGTTCCCAGGCTAGGGGTCCAATCGGATCTGCAGCCTCTGGCCTACACCAGAGCCACAGCAACGCAGGTCCTTAACCCACTGAGCGAGGCCAGGGATCGAACCTGAAACCTCATGGTTCCCAGTCGGATTCGTTAACCACTGAGCCACGACGGGAACTCCATTTTTAGGAGTCTTTTAAGAGGCAGCACAGTTTAGCAGGTTCATGGACAAACCACAGACTGGAGGGGTTGGTTTCATTCTTAATTCAGCCAAGTCACTTATTTTAAAAATGAGACCACTCCTTGTGCTAAAGAAAATTATAAGAGCACATACCATGCTATTCAATAGAAACTAGTTCTGGGAATGGTGATAGTATTTTTCTTTCAATAGTTTGAGAAATATAAATAAGAGTATGATTACTAAGATTTCAAGTGATCCACTTTAGAGTATAGAATGAAAATTCAAATGGGATCCCCAAATTAAACAAATTATCTTCAAATTAGTTTATGTTCAAGAAGGGCAGTTTCGCCATAGTTATACTTAGGGATTTAGATCTAATTTAAATCCATTCATTAAAACAGTACTCTCTGAACCTGAAGAAGTAAAATTAAGAAGCAATACACAAATTGAAAATTAAACTCCTAGGAGTTCCCTGGTGGTCTAGAATTTAAGGATTCAGCATTGCCACTTCTTGGGTTTGATCCCTGGCCCGGGAACTTCCACATGCCACAGGCATAGCCAAAAAAGTAAATAAATAAACTCCTAGATAAAGACTGAAGAAGAAGGGTCTAGACAAATTTAGCAGTTTAGAGAAAGATTATTGAACATGAAACAAATCTTCTCATAAATAGAAATGCTTATATAAAGAGTGCTGAGTTATTTTCTATCTATAAAGAGAAAGAGAAGATAAAATATTATAATCTTGCCAAAGAAGATCAAAGAATTTGTCTTTCTAGACATATTTAGCAAAAAGTTGACATTAGCTAGACCTCATTAGATTGCTTTTGACTCTCTGGTTCTTCCCTCTATTTCAGCCTTTTCACCTGGGTTTTAAGGAAAGTTGTAGTTTGTTAAATTACAAAATCTTAAAGCTAGACACATCACCTAATCCAACATAGTATCAGAATCATGCTGCAGTGTCCAATATGGTAGCCATGAGCCACATATTCCTATTTAAATTAAAATTAATTTAATTTACACAAAATTAAAAATTCAGTTCCTCAGTCACATTGATCATGTTTCAAATGCTCAATAGTCATAATGGTTGCTTCCATCATCAGAAAAAGTTCTACTAGACAGTTCTGGATGGGGGTGAGCTCTCAGTTCTTAAGAAAGACAATCTGGGTTAGAATCCTAGCTCTCTCATGTACAAGTTGTGTGACTGGGCAAATTACTTTGCTCTTCCTACATCAGTTCTACCTCTATAAAGTGGAATAATAATAAACTAATAAGCAATGATGGGATTAAAATAATTGTTTTGAGGATTAAATAGGTTCTTATCCAATTCATTTACAGCTATGCTTGGCCTATGGTCAACACTCAGTAACTTCTGGGTCTTATTATTTACCCATAAGAAACTGATACCCATCTGCTCGTGGACAGTCATGAGCAGATATGGGTCTAGATGCCTAGAACTTCTAATTCCTGCTTTTCTCATTATGCCACCAAGCCTCCAGCAAAATTCTTTTGTTTGTAATTCATCATCATCAAATGAGAGAACATTCATATAAGAAAACACATTATTTAATATTTCATTGATTCCATTCAAAATTATTAATTTAGAAACATCCGCTAAAAGTTTTTACATTTCAAATTAAAATTGTTGCCTTTGCAAGGAGTAACTATAGTCTGCTCATTGCCTCATTTGCTTTTTTTTAAAATTCAAGGAAAGATAATGATAAGTCTTTTAAGCACCAGCTCATTATATCATGAATATGTCAATAAAATAAATAATTCCTTATTTAATATGATTTGAAGAATATCTTTTAACTCTCTCACTCTGGGGAAACTGAATTAGGTAATTCAGATTACTCTAACCAAGCACGTGTTAATTTACTTGTCACATCCAGGTAGAAGAACAGCGTTAGGATCCAGGAAGGTTTTATATGCAACTATAATGCCACCTCTGGCAAATGCAGTCACTCGGTCAAAGGTCAAACCCAAAACAGGGTGTAGTGGAGATCTGAAAAATGGAAAAAAACATCAAATGTATCTGCAAAATTATACAAACTGTAAAACATACAAATAAACAATAACACATACAATACCTGTCCAATAAAACCTAGAAATAAGTGAATTTCCTGTTATACAGCACTATTGTTGGTATCCTATACTGACACCTGACATGCACATTTTAGTTTATTTGGCTGATTTATAATATGCCAAGGATAGCTGCAACACACATAAATTTTAAAAATAATTTCAATAATAAAATCAAAGTATTTAGTTGAGAAAAACAACCATCTTTCCTATAATGCTCATTTTTTTGTGTATAACTACAATGTAATACCCCCATAATAATCTTTGGAGCTTATAATTAAATTAATCCTTCATATTTAGCTACAAACAACTACTTCTCCATGAGTTCACTAAACACTATACTGATTTAATTTTTCCTAGTACATACTGTTAGGTACATTGTTTTAGGTTAATTTAATAATTTGGTAATTAAAATCAAATGGAAAACATCTTAAATTTAACAAATAGCCACTATGTCAATTATGAGCCTTTTGTTTTCCTGAAACTGGTGACCATCACTTGTTATTTAAATTTAGAATCATAGGACTCAATCACATCACCTGTGCAGTATTGACAAAAATATTTAAACTGAATCTAAGCATGAGAAAACACTGAGACAAATCTAGAATGTGGAACATTCTACAAGAAAAGTGCCTAAACTCTTCAAAAAGAAAATCAATATTATAAAAAAACAAAACAATATATGGAGAAATAGTCTAGATTAAAGAGAACTAAAGAAAATAACTAAATTGCAACAGATGAAGCTTATCTGGATACTGAATTACACAAAGCTCTAAAGCAGATTTGGGGTAGTTTGAATATACGCTATATGTTAGATGATATATTGTTGACTATGTTAGATGTTACAATGTGGTGATAGAGAACATTCTATTCTTCAGTTATGTGAAGAATAGAATTCAGGAGTAAAACTTAAATGATTGTCTGGAATTAATTCCAAACAGTTCAAAAGAGAGAGAAAGATATGAGAGTTAAGACAAACGTGGCAAACTCCTTATACTGATGAATCTAGGTGAAGGATTATACCAAGTTTTCTCTAGATTGGATATTTTTCAAAATAAAAATTTCAAGAAAAATAATTAAAGCACTCAAAATAGAAGCAGATGTTGGCAAAATCATCTTTTGCAAATGAGTAACCTGACCCCTCATATCAACTTATATTAGACATGTCAGAATTACTCCCTGAAAATGAATATAACTCACTTACTACATATTGCACATTTTCTCAATACATTTTGAACTAGATGGAAATAATTTTTTGACATAGATGTTTCAATAGTAGCAAATGCTATAATGGTTCCCTAGTGCTTTATACTGGATTCAAAACCAGAAAAAAATACATTATCCACTTAAATTAGCAATGATGTACAAACAAATACACACACTTATAAATTCCTCCAGCTACAGACCTCAGTTGATTTTAAAACATTCCAGATACTTAGAATTTTTGTAGTTATTCCACAAATGTGATCCAGTTAACCAAGAACATGCGTTTGATCATATTAAAATACTGTATTAACGGAAACATTAAAAATACCAAAATTAGTCATCGCTTTAATGTTAACAATGATATTTAAGAAGAAGTTATTAGATACATTTTACTAAAATCTTTCCTTGCAATTGGAAGAGCTTGCTAAATTATAAGAATTCTTGCCCCTTTAAAATCTACCGCTGTTTTTCACCATCACCCTAAAAACAATTCTCATGATGTCATTAAATTATATTTTGAAGTCTGCCTGTGGAAAAAAACCTATGGAAATATTCCTTACAGATAATTTTGAGTTTTATAAATTACACAATATGAGATATTAGTAAGCATTTTAATTTTACTCTACTGGGACAGAAGAATTAGACTTTTAATGTGCTGCATACAACGAATCCTACCAACTTTTCCCAAAACCTTCATGGATTTCTGAGTATATTTGTTTCAGTCCTTGAAATTTTGACTATTAGAATATATAGTAAATCCAGTCAGCTCCTAGTTCTATGCTATTTTTGTTATAATTAATATATGATCAGTTATATTTTATAAGCAAAATTATTTCCTCTATTTCCCCTATTCTGTCCCCTATTCTGTTTTACAGATAAAAGCTGGGAAAAAAAAAAAAAAAGATTAAAAGTAGGCAGAAAAGTGTGTTTAAGTTTCCTGACAAGCAGTTTCAGAGTTCATCTGGATGTGTCCTGTCAAAATATGCATAAATTTCCAAGATATTCCAAACAACAGCCCGGCTCATCAGCGCCTGCAGACTGAAGCCTTTTTCTTTTCTCAGAAATGCAGATAATTTTATGCAGGAATTTACCAATCTACAAAAATTTACACAATGCTCAGTAATAACCAGTAATTACTGTGGGATAATGTGAGGCGTTTTGAGGAATATAACTTTGATAGGATAGGGCTTACAAGCTTTACCAATTTATCTTTAGCTGTCCTGTCATTGGTGCTTAAAAGGTTAAGACTTTATTTGTGAAAACATAGAGAGATAGTGGGGAATCATGTTGTCTACAGCTTCATAAATCTTGCTTAAGATCCTTTTCAATTACCATCCATTTCTCCTTTAAAAAGGGACAAAAAAATAGAGGAGTGGAAGCAGGTCAGGGCAGTGTGCGACAATGACAGTGTGATGGGCTTGGGCCCCCCGTGGCGTTTCCATCTGCTATCATTAAGGTGACTACTCAGACATGAACAAATCCCACTTGCTGTGCTGACAGGCAGACTTCAAGAACTATGACAAGGCATTAAGACAGAAAGTCAGAGATGGGGTGGGGGAGAGAGAGAGATGTCATAGTCCACAAACAATACTGCCTCACACACACAAAAAAATGTCCCCGAAATTTTACTGGAATTCAAAGTAATTTTTTTTCATAAAGGTACTTGGCTTCTCAACTATCCTTTTAAATTAGCTTGCTCCCCAAAAGACTGAGAACAAACAGAGAATAAACAACTTGCTCATACCTGTATGCTTTACCATAAGAGACCCAAATTTTTTGTTCATTCTTCAGCAAGAGTGGATTCTTAATTTCTTGACCATGTTCATCAAAAAGCCGGGCTGAGGAAAAATTGAGGCTTGGAGGGTTGATGGAAGAACCTTGAAGCCTTTGATGAATCTTGAGAAGTAGCTGATGGTAGGGGGAAAAATGAAGAAGCGAAAGAAATAACATAAAATGTGAACACCTGTAATAAACTGTCTCTACTCTGTAACAAATGAAGTCCAAACAAATGATAATTAAATTCATATAGAATGTTAAAAGAAGTGTGAAATGACGGCAATGTTTAGCTCAGTGTAAAGTAACAAAATGAGCATGGGCTTTTAACCAGCAGGGGGTGCCACAGGCTTGTGATTGAGCTCTGACCCTTTGGCACAGGGACTGAAAGCAGATGTGACAGCCTTACAGAAAGAGCATTTAGCTTCTACACATGGTAACGGTCCTCTTTGATAAGGGTTATGCTTTTCTTGTCTAAGCTATACATTCTGTTAGAGTCCTTACAGAGCACCTTCAGGTTTTACAATGAGCAATCTCCTGTCCCAACTAACCTCAGGTAACCAAAGGTGGAACAATCCGCTGCTGACAGGATTGACAAAAAATAAACATGACTCTCCAGCCCACATTGGTTCACTTAGAAGAACTCTTCCTTGGATATATTTTAATCAAGAGCTCTGCAGAAGCGTGTGAACAGCTTTAAACATGGATGTTTTCAGGTTGTAAATAAATGTAATTGAAGTATGAGGTATGAAACGCTGTCATTGAATATTTTAAATTATAGTATTGTCAGTGTTTGCTTCTATCTTACATTTTAGGCTCTCTAAATTATCAAGATATTTCTAACTGAAGACACATTTCAAATGAAAGTAAATCTAACTGAACTGTGTTGCACATAGAATTTTAAAAGACATTTTTCATTATTATCTGTCACCTTTATTTGAGTGTTTAGGCCTCTGCTCTTTCCTGCTCTGTGGCCCACACTATCCATCACTGTTCTCCCCCCAGCCTTCTGTCACAGGCTTCCCTTTCTTCTTTCTCTTGTCAGTTTTTATGTCTCTCGATTTCTTGTTACTCTGTAATCTCGGCAGGGATGCAGATATAGTTGTGGCCTTTTCTTGCTTAGCTGCTGTTCAGGGTGCATTTTTGCTCCTTCTATTAATTCTCATTGAAGATATACTGAGAAGCTAAATGCTGAGGCCCAGAGGAAAGAAGGGAAAGTTACAACTTTGTCATAGATCTCTGGTTTCCTCACTTATTGGCTATAAACTCTTCACCCAATAAAATTATTTTCTTTGACTAGCAACTGTTCCTACAGAAAGCCAAAGGATTGGGCTTTCTCTTAATCAGGGATAAACAATCATATCTCCAACTTCATCAGCTCAACATTGTTTTCATCAGCTCTACATGGACCAGATTTTTAGCTTTATGCATCAGAAGGGCTGAAAATGATGACGTCTTTCTTTTCATTAAAGTTAATGCTTTTTATCCAACATAGCCAAATCTGTGGAATTAAAAATAGTGATTACTATTCTTTTTAGAAGTACAATAGGCAAAGATGTTAGAATAGAAAAAATCTGCATTTTGTTTTTGCACTGGAACCACAAATATATTTTGAAATCCATAGACTGTGTTTACAAAGCCCTACATTTATTTCTGTGTGGTCTCAGCCCTTGAGCTTATTTTTTCTGGCTTTGCTATTATTTTGAAAAACATGTTATGCTGATCATTTTTTAAATCACAGTGATTTTGCTTTACGGGCATCGCCTTTTTTGTAAAGGGGGAAGCTATAAAAGATTTAAAGCATGATCCAGGAGAGAAATATGTACACAAAGAAGAGGAGTGTGTGTGGTAGAGAAGGGATGTGAACACCTGCCCACTTAACCAAATTCACTTTCACAGGAGTTGCCTTGCAATCTCTACTTTCTCAACTTGGTGACAGACTGAATTTTAGGTTTTCAAAGATGAGCATTCAACGGCCTACAGGAGGTAAGGCCTCAGTGCCTTTCATCTCTAGGTCACTGGTGAGGGCTGGGCTATAGTGACCAAAATTGTGATAATCTTTACCCATTTATCTTTAAAGCTATCATCACCAGATCTTTATAGGATAAGAATTTGTTCAGGGACCTGAGAAGAGTGTGAAACATCTCGTGCTAGTGATTGAGACAAGTGCGCACCAAGAGAATAGTCATCCTTGGATGTCACAAGGGCTCTCCCAAACAAAGCACTTTCTAATACCCCTAGTCAGTTTGTCCCCCAGATTTTCTGGCATACAGAAGCACAACGAAGATCAATTTCAGCTGTCATAAGCCAACAAAAGGTTTCTACAGAATGATACCTTCCTGTGTAAGATAACATAAATGCCATCTTCAATTTTAATATGAACCAAAAAGGAAAATATTCTAAGGTGAAAAAGAGGAGTGACAGGTAGAGACCTCTAGAAGGGTTTTGTAGCATGGTAATTCGTATAGTCAGGGATGTGGTGGTAAAAAGAAACCAGCAAAGTTCTTTATCCTTTTCTCCCTAATCAGTCAAGGCGGCCCTTCCCATCTCTTCTGGGCTCAGCTAATGATTGGATGATCAACTTTTGTGGCTGACTGTAAAGTCCAGGTAATGGATAGCAAGAAGAGGTACGTCTGAGGGTGTGAACTGAAGTGGGGGGGAAAGAAGCAAGTTTCCGAACAAAGGTCAAGCAGCAGAGCCCAAAACACTGGTGTGCGCTCGGGTGAACAACCCCAATTTGTAAACAACAGGGTATTCAGTGCCCTTTCATGCAAGACAAAGACCCCAGATAAAGCCCCTGAACATGTTGGTTCTGCCTGAGAAACATCCCAATTGTCTGGAAAACAGGCAAAGGTAAGAATGCCTAAGATAAACCATCTGGACTTGCTCACAATGAGTATAGATGAAGACCAAGGCTGTGTGTTAGTTGCTCAGGGTCTAGGGTTTGGAAATACCCTTGACCCAGAATACATCCTCCACTGAATATCATATCACTTCTATTCAATGTGTAAACAAGTGAGCAATTCCAGAATCCAGTGTAGACAGATTTCCAAAAACAAGCATGATGAAGGTTAAGTAAGAAGACAGGGGTCATTACCATACTAAAGCTGAGAACCTAAGGAATCCAGAAGTCAAGCTTGAAATTATAAGTTTTTATAGATCTCAGCAAATGACTGATCTTTTCTAAACAACTTTAAAGATAAAATTGTCTAAATTAATCACAAGTGACTTGAAAGACACTCATAGTCATAAATGAACAATCAACTCACTCTTTCCATCATATGGCCGGTTTGAGATGGGTTATTTGGCCCCAGATCTTTTTTGCTGATATAAACAGAGATCTCTCCAGTATCTTTACCACTTTCAAATATCTAAAAAATAAGCACATTCAAAATAAAAAATAAATACATGCATACATATCCATACACATACTTATAAAAACAAATATAGACACAAGCAGTCCTGACTTTGCACAGTGTTGTCTGAAAGTCATGCATATGGGAACTGCATAAAGCAAGGACAGCCTGTATGAGCGCATTTAAGTAATTGGTAGTGAAAATCAACAGGACTAGAATAATATTAAGGAAAGTCGCTTGTTTCTCTTTTGGTTTCAGTGTCCTTCACCTGACTGGCATTCCCTATAGTCTTAAAGAAGGAAACACAGACATTAGAGGAGAAATAACTGACTCCCCTACATGGGTACTTACATGAGGCAAGCATCAGGGAAGGGTCAGCTAGTGACCAGTTAATGAGTTCATTTCATTCTTTTGAAAAACATAAAACCATAAATTACGTGAGGAATATTTAATTTACATTTAAAATTTATCAGTGTTTGGCTCATCTTTTGATTTACAAATAGGAAATTCAACCTGACAAATTTATTGCATAACAGGACAAGGAAAGCCATCCATTTAAAGTGCATATAAGCAACAAGTTGCTAAGAATAGAAATAAAATTCATAACATTGCATACTGTAACACTCAGCTGGAAAAAGAAAATGCTAGCAAATGTTTTGGTCAAACGTACCCAAATACAGAGTTCTCGTTGTGGCTCAGTGGTAACCAACCTGACTAGTATCCATGAGGACTCAGGTTTGATCCCTGGCCTTACTCAGTGGGTTAAGGATCTGGTGTTTCCATAAGCTGTGTGTGGGTCACAGCCAGGGCTGAGATCCTGTGTTACTGTGGCTGTGACATAGGCCCATGGCTGCAGCTCCAATTTGACCCCTAGCCTGGGAACTTCCATATGCCACAACTAAAAAAAAAGTATCCAAATAAACCAGTCCCACAGGAGGGATCAGAGTGAAGGCCATCCTCTGACCATGCTGAGGACCCATGTGCAGTGTGCCATTTACCAGGCAGGAAAGGAAGCAGGCTGAGAGAGGCCTGATGAATAATTTAAATCCTTGCTTTTTATCTTATTTTTTCCTCAAAAATTCTTTTTTTCCTTTTCTTATAGACCTATCACATCAGACTAGCCATTTTATTTATTTCTAGTGCTCTATCTAGACAAGATCATTTGGGAAAATATCTTAAAGAGAAAGAAAACCATCTGTTTTACTTTTGAGACAGTTTGAGAGTTATTAAATTAGTTCCTAACCTGATTTAGGAAATAACGTGCTTTAATAGCACTTTTTTAGGCTTTAGGGGAAATAAAAAAAGATTTTAAAAAAGAGTAATAATGTTCAAGAATCGTGGGGTTTTCTCCACTCTGTGCTTTTCATCATGCTCATAGTCCAGGGGAGATGGTACAGCTGTCAGCCTTGGTGCATTGATACTCCACATTCTACAGTATCTTTTGCTAAAGAGGATTTTTAAAAACCTCTTTTCTGAGAGAAGATATGATTCTTTTTTTTTTTTTTTTTTTTTTTTTAGGGCTGCACCTGTGGAATATGGAGGTTTCCAGGCTAGGGGTCAAATCGGAGCTACAACTGCCAGCCTATGCCACAGCCACAGTAACATCAGATCCAAGCCACGTCTGTGACCTATGCCACAGCTCACAGCAGCACCAGATCCTTAACCCACTGAGCGAGGCCAGGGATTGAACCCACAACCTCATGGTTCCTAGTCGGATTCGTTTCTGCTGCACCACAACAGGAACAGCCAAGAAGATGCAATTCTGAGCAAGAAACCTCCCTACATTAGCAAGGCTCTTTGTTAACCCAACTGCTGCCTGCAGATCTATGGGAAATAGTACGGGAGGAGAATCTTAGTGTCCCAACAGTCTCTTTAGGTCCCTAGTCTGGAACAAAACTCTTAAACAACAGACCCGTTTAGCAACAATGCTCATGATTCTAGGTGGCATGCATACTGCAAGGTTAAAGGCTAGTGTTGACAAAAGCTCTGTTTAGAGAACTCACTGACGTTCCTTTGTCAAGACTTGCTGGATGTGGAATCAGGATACATTAAATTATGTTCTAGAAAATAGCTGTGTGAGTGCTGAGCAACTGAGAAAGCAAATAGGATCTGGACAATACCTAAGACCTTCATCAGCTCTCTGCTTTCTTCACTACTGCTAATAAGTCTTGTCTTCTATGTCAAAAAAGATGGTTCTCAAAAAAAAAAAAAAAAAAAAAAAAGGCTCTGGCCTCCAAAAGCCCTATAAGGGCATTAAAAAAAGAGGTGCTTCAGTGTTTAAGTAAAAGTTTAGATGTTTAAGTGAAAGAAATCTGCCTTCCACTAGTTATTCACACAATGTGGGTGTTTGATGGGGTTTTTATTTTTTAGGGAGGTGTATTTCTACAAAAGTAGAAATTTTTTAGTCTGAAATTCTGATTCTGCTTTACTTAAGGCCCGGACCTTGCTTTTAAGGTCTATATCATTATGCCCATTTTTTAAAAAATCCAAATATTCTATTTTTTCTTCCCTTTACATGAGAAGTATTTTTATATCTACTGTCCAATGCCTAAACAAAGGCAGCTCTCTAAATAGAGTTTACATAGGAAAATAAAAAATAGTCTACTTTTGTTTTCCTGTTGCTTTATTCTTGGCTTAAGAAAAACTAACTGCTGTATTAGTATTAGCTTCCTAGTGGCTCTCTGCATGCCCTCACCTCCTTAGAGTTCTAAAACTAAATTCTCACCCTTGAAGTAGGGTGATGCAAAAAGCCAGCCTAGGCTAGCCTTGGGTACCAAGGAGTAAGGCAATAGAACCTGAAAAAATTAAAAAAGAGATTCAGATCCTCTCAAAAAACATGGTAGCTAATAACTACTGTGAAATACCTATAAATAGGACCATGAGCTACAGTCTTTTTATTTTCCTTCATGTCAACAGTAACTTTTCTTGAGCAGAATTAAATTAGGTTAACACCAATGTTTCATTATAATGTTGCTAACCAATTCACTCATTCGACAAATATTTATTGAGTTCCTACCATGTGCCAACACCACTGCTCAGGTGCTTAAGATATACCAGTGAGTTAAGATTCCTGACAGAACAAGTATGTAAACCATACAGCATGGTCAGGATACATTGGGTCTTACGAGGCCTGAAGTTTATACAATTTGTTGGGTTCTCTTTAACAAAAAGAATGCAAAATTACAAATGTAATTAGATACAAAATATTCATTTAAAATGAGAAAAGAAATCACAACAATTTACACCATATTAAAAAGCTCACACATAGCAAAAACATTGTAAAATCCAGAAAGTTACAAAATATTTTCATTAATTTACTATCCAATGCAGTTTTTGGCTGAATTGTTTTTGATTACCTCTTCATATAGTATGTAACATTTTCTATAAGGAGAATAGAAAGATAAATCCAAAAAAAATCTATTATTGATTAGAAAAATTTCTCTCAACTTCGCAACTTGGTTGGTTATTTTTTATAAAAATTTTTAGGATTGATGTCCAATTTGAGAAAAGCTTAATCAGTTTGCTTTAAAATATGAGCTGTAAAATGTGGAAGGATTTTCTACAAATTACTTGGCTTTGTTAATTTCACACAACGTTTTTCCTCCTCTACACATATACTTTTGGTGCCAGGCACTCTAGTCTACAGTCAAAAAGGAATACAGGGAGTTCCCATTGTGGCTCAGTGGTTAACGAATCCGACTAGGAACCATAACGTTTTGGGTTCGACCCCTGGCCTTGCTCAGTGGATTAAAGATCCGGCGTTGCCATGCCATGAGCTGTGGTATAGGTCGCAGACGCGGCTCAGATCCCACGTTGCTGTGGCTCTGGCGTAGGCCAGTGGCTACAGCTCCTATTCGACCCCTAGCCTGGGAACCTCCAAATGCCGCAGCAGTGGCCCAAGAAATGGCAAAAAGACAAAAAAACAAACAAACAAAAAAAAAAGGAATACAATGTATGGCCAGCAGGTAGTAGCCATCTTCCTGGAAGCTTTTCTCATACTAGCATTAACTGAACCATACAGGGAAATGAGAGCAAACCACTAATTACATTCCACTATGCCCAAACTAAATGTATCCCAAAATCAATTTCCCCTTAGCCAAATCTCAAAAATGCCTGCAGCCACTTCAGTATCATCTGGTACAAAAGAAAACTTGACAGAGAGGATGTTGGAATGGAAACAGACAATGGTCTCAATCAATCATAGTTAAAATATATTACATTTGCAAATTTTATAGAAACATGTGGTCATGTCAACACATTGCTAGGGCTTCTCCCAAGGTTTGGGAAGGAACCTAAGCAGGAAAGGGGCTTGAGACTTAAGTTTCATTGGCTTCATGGTAAATGCACCTCTGAGGGCTTTAGTGGTGGCAAGTGCTGTGTAAAGAAGAAAGAATACAGCAGGAAAGGCATATGGGGCCTGTGATCAAGGAACAGGATGGGTGATAGTTACCAGATGAAACAGGTGATTAGAATAGGCTTTCAAGAGAGGAGAGGTTTGAGTAAATACTTGGAGGTGAGAGAGTTAGCAAAGCAGATAGGTAGCAGAAGAGCACTGGAGGCAGAAGGAGGGGCTGGAGCAAAGAAGCTAAGGCAGCAATGTGTCCCATATGTTCCAGGAACCACAAGGAGGCTGGTATGATGAGAGCAGAGTGATAGAGAGGGAGAGTAAGTAACATGAAATCAGAGGGTTAAGGGGTGGACAGTGAAACAGAGAATCCTTGGAGGGTTTGGAACAGCAGTAACAAGATGACTTAAAAAAGGATCACTGGGGCTGCTGAATGGAGAGTAGACTGGAGGGAGCAAAGGTAATCTGAAGGGTGAATGACAGTGGCTCAAACCAGAGTACAGACAATGGGCATGGCTATAAATGGTCAGCTTATGTTGTTCATTCCAGAGTAATTTGTTCACCAGCAAGGTTGGAAAATAGAATTTGTAGCTAGGCTAATATTTCTGAAACATGATGTCTGCATCTATGGGTCTATGTAAATCAACATAACTATAACTTTACTTGCAGCATTAATGAATCACAAAAATAGTAACAAACCATTAAAAGAATTTTATTTACTGTAGAGATTTTATACAGGCAGTGACCAAAACTAAACCATGTGGGGGAAAGATGACTTGAATAAGAAGTTTTAAGCTGATGTGGTTCTTTGACCAGTTTGTCTGGCATCATTTATGACATCTATTTAAGGACTTGTATAGGCCATTATACAAGACTTGTTCAGTGCCATTATTGGCCTTTAAGGCTATAAGTCTGGTTAAGAGCTAGCTGTGGGGAAACAGCAGGTTCCCAAACTCTCCATAACTGCTGAGTAGACCACCCAGGAAGCTCTTCTGTGCGTGAGCAGAAGGCCAAACACCTAAGCTTCAAAATGTCTCAGGATGCAATGCTGTCAAGAGGCAATAATAGGAAAATGACACTGCAGTGTGTTGTGAAAAGTTAGGAGGCTGTACAGTAACAGGATTTACTATCAGAGGTCTGGTGAATAAAAGAAATGTAAAATAGTCCCACAAAACCATTTGGCATATTTCAGGTGAAATAATTAAATATGCTGGAACAAAGGTTAACTTACATATTGTCTTGCATTGGGATCCCCAGAATCTAAGACCAAGATTTGCCTGTAGGAAGTTCCCTGGGGAGCATTCTCAGGAACAACACTGGTAAGGAAAGTGAGGAAGCAGTAGTGGGCAGGGGCAGAAGGTAAGCTCTGATGCAGGTGCAACAGAGGCCTCTGGCAGGTACTCTAGAGCTTGATTGTCCCTTCGGAGTTATCCAGAATTGAGGCAAAGGAGTTATGGCTTTGCATTCCCCACTAATCAAATATCAGATGCAGCTTGCCCTTGGGATAGGGGCCTAATCTTCGGAGAAGCAGCAACTTTACACGGAGGGCAATTGTTCAGGAAGAACGTAGGTGTGACAGCTGAGGGGCGGCGGGGTACTTATGTCAGTCCTGAAGAGGGAATCGAATATTGTGGTGCAGCATCTGCATCCTCTAGCACATGCATGATAATCCAGAGTGTAGAGTGCACACACCTTTAAATCACTCAGTACTCAAATTAGCTAGATTTTACAGAGGGGATAAATGACTTGTCTAGGGACTTGTCAGAGGGGATAAATGACTTGCCTAGGGCAGTTCTACCCATAAAGGTCAGGGAATTCTTTAGAAATCAAGTCCTATGATTTTTATCTAGCTTGGCTGAGATATAACTGTCATGTAACGTGTAGGTTTAAGGCATACAACATGTTGATTTGATATTCTTCTATACTGCCTAATGTTTACCAACATTAGCTAACCTCCATCACGCCACACAATTATTTCTTTTTTTGTGGTGAGAACATTTAGGATCTACTCTCTTAAAAACTTTCAAGTAAATAATACATTATTAGTAACGATAATCACAATGCTCAGCATTAAATTTCCAGAACTTATTCATCCTCTGAGAGTCCATACCCTTTAACCAATATCTCCCCATTTCCCACCACTTCAGCCACTAGGAGCCACCATTCCCGTCTTGTTTCTACAAGGTCAGCTTTCTTAGACTCCATATATAAATGCTACCATACAGTTTTTGTCCTTCTCTCTCTTACTTATTTCACTTAGTATGATGCATTATGATGTTTTTAATTACAAATGTCAAAATCGTCTCATATCTAGAATTAGAGAACTAATTATATGAAACAATGTGAAAAATTTTAAAGGTATATTAAAGTATTTTACAGCAGAAGCTTTTACCTAAGTTAAAGAACATGAAAATTTAAATGAAATATTTTCCTTATGTGAGAAGCAAATTAGCCATGAAAAAAATCTTTATCCAATCAGAATTCTGTCACCTTCAGAGACTGAAAAATTAACTCGAAGCGAATTAACATTATATGTACATTAAATCAAATAAACGTACTGTTACATTTTTCATTTTTACAGATGTGCAAGACAGTTTTTAGAATATCCACATTTTTCTACAGTTTCTCAAATGTATAACATATTATAAATCAAACTGTAAGCATGTCTAAGTTTAATAATCAGATAAGGAGATAATTCCAAAGCAAATATTAAAATTATGGGATTCAGGCAAAGAAAATTTAATAATGAATTGTTATGTTTATACTGCATATAGGAAAATGTGTATGCCTAACAGAGATATCTTTAAATAGTATTTAACAGGTAAGGAGCCAAAACATTTGTCCCAAAAAATAAAATGCACTTACATGAAAAAAGGTGATACAATCGTGATCCTTTGCCAATTCAAATGGTAGCTGAATTAAAAATCAAATGACTTTTTTCTTAAATCCCAGAAGAAATATCCTTAAGATAATTATTTATTTTAAAAGAAATATTTTAGATTTCCACTGTAAGTTAAGCACAACCCCCCATTTAGAAGATATAAAGTGAGTGACTGCCTATGGCATAGGATTTTAGGGGTAGACTAAAAGACTCTGACCTCAAAATCTCTCTCCCATCAACCTGTCAATACTACCTGAAATTCCAGTTGGAGATTTACTTTTTTGTGACAATTAAAATACCACACCTCTACAAGAGAAAATAGTATTACCTTATTGTTTATTGATCTCTGAGGCTATGATTTTCAGTCTTGGCTTTCTGAAATTCCTCAGAGGCCCTAGGCTAGGGCTGGTACGTAAGGGGTGAGAGTGGGAAGCTTTGGTCCCAAGTGGGAGATAAAACTGATGAATGAATCTGTGGGGATAACCACCATTCTGGCTTCAAAAGGGACAGATCCTATTTTCATCTATTTTATACAGTGCATTCCAAGAAAGAATTTTGATCTTAAAAAAAATGTTTCGATAGAATTTCTCCAAAGAAGGCATACAGATGGCCAAGGGAAAAACACATGAGAAGGTGCTCAATATCGCTAATTATTAGAGAAATGAAAATAAAATCCACAATGAGCTATCATCTCACGTCACGTGGACTGGACATCATCAGAAAGACTGCAAACAATAAATGCTGGAGAGGGTTCGAAGAAAAGGAAACCATCCTACACTGTTGGTGGGAATGTACATTGCCACAACCACTGTGAAAAACAGTATGTAGGTTCCTCAAAAAACCAAAAATAGAACTACCAAATGATCCAGTAATCCCACTCCTGGGGATATATTTGAAGAAAACCATAATTCGAAAAGATACATGCACTCCAATGTTAGTTAACCGCAGCACTTATAATAGTCAAGACATGGAAGCAACCTAAATGTCCATCAATAGAGGAATGGATAAAGAAGATGTGGTACAGATACACAATGGAATATTACTCAGCCATAAAAGAGAATAAAATAATGCCAGTTGCAGCAATATGAATGGACCTAGAGATTATCATACTAAGTGAAGTCAGATAGAGAAAAACAATCATAGACATTATTTACATGGGGAATCTAAAAAAAGATACAAATGAACTTATCTACAAAACAGATACAGATTCACAGACTTCAAAGGTGGTTACCAAAGGGGACAGGTATGGGGGAGGGATGGATTGGTAGATTGGGACTGGCATATGCACACTATTGTATACAGAATGGATGGTCAACAAGGACTTGCTGTATAGCAGTACAGGGAACTCTACACAATATTCTATAATAATCTATATGGGAAAAGAATCTGAAAAAAATGGGTATGTGTATATGTATAATGAATCACTTTACTGTACAGTGGAAATTATCATATTGTAAGTCCACTATAATTCAATAAAACTTAAAAATGAGCAAGATTTAAAAGAAGAAATAATGTTTTGAAATTATCTTAGCTTGAAAGAAAGTGGGTTATGCCTTTTTCTTGAAGAGTGGTAGTGAAAGCCTACGGTACCTGACAGCCTGAATTGGGGGTTGGGAGAGAATATGGAAACAAGGCCCAGGGAGGCTGAGGATGGAGAGGCCTGTAAAGATGGCCCTCTCAGCTTTAGAGTTACCCTGAGAGTGAGCCTGTGTTCCTTTCCTTTAAGTGTTTTTTTTGCTTTTTTTTTTTTTAATTTTTTTATAGCTGCATCTGTGGCATATGGAAGTTACCAGGCCAAGGGATGAATCAGAGCTGCAGCTGAGGCCTATGCCAAGGCCATGACAATAAACAGATCCAAGTCACATCTGTGACCTCCACCTCTGCTTGTAGACACGGTGGATACTTAACATACTGAGCAAGTCCAGGGAATGAACCCGCATCCTCACAGACACTATGTCGGGTTCTCCACCCACTGAGCCACAAAGGGAACTTCCCTTTAAGTATTTAACAGCACATTTTGTTGTCGTGTTATGTCTTTTTTAAAGGGCTTCTCCTCCCCAACTCTGTTTTTGACCAAGTAAAATTTATAAAACAAAGTGCATGATCCTGCATAAAATGGTCCTTTTGTATCCAATTATAATTCTTGCTAAATTCAATATATGAATGTTCAAAATTATCTAGAAGATAGTGGCAGAGTAAATGTGTTTGTCCATCATGTCTTAAGCCAAGTAATTTCAATAAGCCCTTTATTAATGAGAATATTTCAAGGAGAATAAAAGGAAGATTTCACTTTGTCTAAATTAATTTAGGGCCTAAAATTAACTGGGATTAAAATATCAGGTATGTGGGTCCTGTGGGTAGCAGAGTATAATATGATGTATTATATACCAGAGTTAGGTAAATAACTGTTTTTAAAAGCTCCTGGGCTTATATATTTTTATTTCTTCTGAAGGAATTTAAGGGTTTTTTTTAATAAGAAGAGTATAGTCACTTCCCCCAAAATTCTATTTTACTAGGGAAATGAACACTATATGATTAAATATGAGCCATATCATCAGACTTCCCCGATTCTCAGTCTCAAAGATCATATTCCCACCTTTTGATAGTATATATATCTTTAATGATGTTTGGTTTCTTTTTTATATCTCAAATATACCTGTAAGGGTAATTTTTCCCCTAAAATGAATAGATATTCTATGTAACTAAAACCTATACAAAAGTTTACTGTCTAAAGCAATACATTTTTATTTTAAGAAACAATCCCATTTTTTTTATCATAAAACCTCATCAAAACTGTAGGTAGAATCTTAAGCAGGTGGAGATGCATCACTTCATTTGCACTTATTAGAAAATCTGCATTCATTTCTCTGTTCAAATGATGAGTTAATGCTTGATAATATTCATGGTGAGTCGGGCTAACATAGATGTCAGTGGGTAATCCGGGGGACGGGAGCATATGTAGGAAGAGAATCTCAGTGACTTGAGCATCTCAAACACTCTGTGCAAAAGCTAATTGAGAGGTAAAAACAAATTAACTGCTATGGAGAAGGACAATCTCCCCGAGAGAGAGTGTGTGTCTGCAGCAGTAAGGTTCAATGGTTGCATTTAGTCTGAGTAACTGCTGGGACAGTAATCCAGCTCTGGCCCATGGACTTTCCCTGCTGACTGCCCACCTGGCAATTCTCTGGGCACCTTCAAGACTGTCAGGACTTCACAGGGAAAGCCTGTCTCATTACAACAGCTCCGCATGGGAGCTGATGCCCCGCCCGACCAATTGCTCTTCCCTGATTTTGATACAGACACAGTTTTTCTCTTCAGCAGGTCTAGGAAGGGAAGATTGTATCTTCCGGCAAACAGAGATTTACACCTGGCTGCAGATGCCTGTCAGGAAAGAGGCTGGGGTGAATACACTGGCATTTCCTCCCCATAGGCACCAACGAAACGAAAAAAGGAAAGAAAAGAAGGTAAGATGGATAAGAGCACTGGAAAGAAGGGCAGGTGAACTATTTCAGTGCCTACTGCTAATAGCTACCCCGTGGGATGCTGACAGGCATTCATCATCCTCAAGTTTAAGTTTGTTTGCCTTTAAAATGGGCAATATTTGACTTCTTGGTGAAATTTACATATGGAAATTGATTATGTCCATCACATTTTGTACAACATTTAATGAATGTTCTTAAAATCACAACAATAACCTTAAACATTTCAATTTTACTACTCTAGCACAATTCCTTTGAAAATGAAGTTTTCAAATTGGCATGTTTTACTATTTAGAGCATATCCTAAATTTGTTTTCCCACTCTTCACTCAAACAATGTAGGTGAAATAACAGAGCAGCTCAGAGGTTATAAACACATATATGGGAAAGAGACAAGTATCAAGGAATGTACAATGGAAATAAAAACATACATGCAAAATAGTGACAAAGCCATACCAAAAAAAAAAAAAAATCTTGCCACTTGACCACAATTATCTCCTTTTATTCATTTAATTGTTCTATAGATTCCTAAATATTTAAATAAACTTTCTATTAAACTTTACATACGGTTAGGAAACTTTAAACTCTTAAAAATAATGATCACAAAAGAGAATGCATGTCTCAAGTGGTTTCACAGTGCAATTGTGCCTTTGGTAAACAGACTCAAGTCTCCAAACTATAGGAAAAGCCAGGAAAGTATTTTTGGATAAAAATTAGCATCTTTTCTGTTATCAATCAAATTAGTCCATTCTCTAATGTAAATACTCCTAAAACAAAATTGTCATAAAAAGCTGAGAAGACCTACACATTAGTTTTACTGTCTTCAAAAGGTGTCATATTGTTCTGATTAAATCAAAATAATCACAGACTTGGGTCAAGAAGGTGTTCTAGGCTTCTCTGCCTCTTCCCATTATACCTAGTATAATGCTTTGTAGACAATATGTATTTAATAATGTATGGATTTACTGGATTACTGACTTAAATTTTTCTTTTATTCTGTAATTGGAAGAATAACAATTGTTAGATGCTACCTAGAGGTTGAACTAGATGCTGGACAAGGACATTCTTTAAAAAGTAAATCTCTGTATTGTTCCTTTTTAAAATCTTAAATTTCTTTCTGCAGGAGAACATAATATAAAAATAGAAATGCTAAAATAAATCTCCAATCAGGCCCTCTGAATCTTGTTTTTATCTAGATTACTAAATCCCACCATATTTCCCTTGCTCACAGTCAGAGTGGATTCATGTGAAGTTGAAGTTGGTGAATATTGAGCTTCGGGACCCTTACTTGCTCCAGCTCCTGTGGGTGCTAGAAGTTGGTGGGAGCTATAGAGTGGCAATAGGTCGGGAGGGGAAGCCAGAGAGTAATCAAGTTATATTTCTACATAAGAAAGTTTGATAAGCTGCCTTAAAATGTCTTAGAAGAAAGCATCTTAATCCCCAAGGCTCCATTAATTTGTTATTTATTTTTCTCATTCTAAATAAAAACCCACTTTCAGGCCTAATTTTAAATAGGCTCCTTGCTTGCAAATTTTACAAGATTTAGGCCCCCGTGAAACTGGATCTGGCTCTACTGGCAGCAAATGGAAGATAACCCACAGAGCATCATTGACCAATTGTGTGTGAAAAGCACTAATTTCAGTGAAAGCACTCCCTTGTACCCATCATCCACTCATTCCCCTGCGCTTTCTCCCACCTACTCACACATCCCACACCCTTGCTCATCAATTCCCGTCAGATCACTCACCTTCCTGCTAGTTTTTCCACCCACCATCCCCTACAGATTTGCTAATATCCTTTCCTATCAATCCTTTCTTTCCCACTCTCCCAGGGAAACACTAACATTTCTGACAGCATCTCCATGGGGATGAAGAGGAGGAGGAGTTGCAGGGAAAGAACAGGACTGGGAAGGCAGAAGTCAGTGAGCCATGGCTGTAGCAGATGTTCTCACAAGGGCTAGGGGTGATGGCAGTGACAGGGAACATAGGGGAAGAGAAGGTTTGGAATAGTAAGCAATTGCTCCCAAAACCTGTTATCTAAAGGGCTTCATAGATTATGCTGCACATTGAGTGTGATCACTAAAGGTAGAAATGATAAGAAATCTCATCAACCTAAAATATGCTATGATGTGATGGCAAAGGGATGTTCCAGAAAACAACAACAAAAAAAGCGTACACTGTGGTTGTGACTACACACGAGTGCATATGTAAATGATATGTAAGGGTGAGGATGGGCACATCAGGAATAATATGATTATGGGTGATATTACTTTTTCCTAAAATTCCTCTAATGTTATTACGTTGTGTTTTCAATTTTTTTTTTAACAAAGAACTTTCCCATGGCAGGGGTGGACACTGAAACTTAGACTGTTCTCACATCCCTGTCTTATAGGTCTATTTAAACTCAGTACTATATTATGCAAAAATAGGACTGAGGCGATATGGAACACAGAGTATATATCCTTTTAAGAGATGACCTTCTAATATTAAGACCCAACCAAAAGCTGCTATTTTAAACTTTTCAATGAAAGATATGATGAGGATGAGGATGAGAAGCTCAGTGAAGAAGTGAAGGCAACCATTTACAGTATGAAAAAGCAATCCCACGGGATTGTGAATCACTCCCTCCTCCAGCCCCTAGTCAAACACCTAGAAGCTCTAGAAGATGATGATAGTTACAATATATTATTTTGGTTCTTGAGGCTGAACTTGGGATCACATTTATATACTACGGTGATATAAGTCATCAAATAGAGAAAAGTAGAAAGATGATCCTTCCAATTCATTTTTTATCAAAATGAAAAGAGGAAAAGTAAGTTTTGCTAGAGCATGCCTTTCAGTTATAAATGGAAAATGTATCAATTGATTGATATATCATCTAACACTCTGCATTGCACATGCCATAATGTGAGATAAGGTTGTTCATAACCACAAAAGTCATGGCCCTTGCCCACAGTGACTCAGAAGTAATGGGTTAGAGACAGTGTTCAGAAAAAGTACAGCTCATTCACACTTGATGGAGACAGAGTTTGGCCAGGCAACTGATACGAACAGATCCTGGAATTAACAGAGGATGGCATGTTGCTGTGACCCACACTCAATATCTCTCCAGCTGATATTGAAAGCACGTTTTCCTTACCTAGAGAGTACAGAAAAACTCCTCAATTCTAAGGGACTTGCAATCCTGAATATTTAGGGTGTACTTCGCTAATCCAATTTTGTCTCTACCCCCAAGCTATTTCAGATGAAAGAACTAGTTTAGAAAACTAAAGACCTCAATTTCTTCTCCATAAGTCCAAACATCTAATTCCAGTGATGTGGGGGTTAGAGGGAAAGGAGGGAATGCATTACTACCAATAATATACAATAATTTATTTTCAATGTTCCATTTAATTTTATATGAGAAACATGTTAGTCACTTAGGCCATCCATGAGCAACTTCCCTTTGTAGACTTACTACTGGAAAGTCCTATATGCCCTGTGTTGCACACAACTCTGACCTTTCTCCACTCATTGGCTACAAGTAGTTGAATTCATGTTAAGGACCTGAATAAGGCTGGACTGACCCAAATGGATTCTCTCTCCAAACTATTTGAACTAAGAGACACAAAGACTCTAGTGTGATGATGGTGACTGTTCCTCCATGTGCATACAAAGGAGTAACAAGAAAAAGCCAGCTTGCAGAAAGAAATGAGAAATGAAAAAGCACAGAAAGATGATAAAAGGAAGAGTCTATGGGGCTTCAGAAGAACGAAATATTGAAAAGAAGTGACTTCCATGTGAGAATTGGCTGTATTTCCTGGTTTTCACTTCTGAAAGATTCCTTTACATGTTTTTGACCAATTCTCTTTTTATTGGAAATAGTTTGGGAGGATTTGTATTGTAGGCAATCAGAGAATTTTTATGTAAACATTGGATTAATATCATAGAATTGATGAGAAAAGAGGAAGCTCAAAAGATGGGAGAAATCAAATCAAAGTTCTCTCAACATAGGCCTGGCCCAGTTCTGACAGGAGGAAGTAAATGTGGGGCTCTTAAATGAAAGAAGTACTGTTTGCAGGAATCTTTGTTTTTGTTTTTTGTTATTTTATTAACTCAAGTATAGCTGACATACGACATTAGTTTTGGGTGATGACATTAGTGTCATGGTGATTTGACTTTTGTGTACATTATGAACTGATCACCATAATAAGTCTAGCTGACCATCTGTCATCATATAAAGTTACTGTCTATCAGTGGACACTTAGGTTGCTTCCATACGATGTTGCAATGAATATGGGAGTACATGATAAATACCCAGAAACAGCGGTGTTGAATTGTATAGTAGTTCTATTTTTAATTTTTTGCAAAACTTCCATACTGTTTTCCATAGTGACTATACCAATTTACATTCCTATCAACAGTGCTCAAGGATTCCCTTTTCTCATATCATCACCAACGCTTGTTTTTTGCTAACTTTTTGATAATAGCCATCCTGACAGGTGTGAGGTGATTTCTCATTGTGGTTTTGATTTGCATCTCCCTAATGGTTAGTGACATTGACCGTCTTCAATGTACTTGTTGACTATCTGCATGTCTTTCTTGGAAAAATATATATTCAGTTCCTCTGCGAGCTTTTAATTGAGTTGTTTGGGGCTTTTTGATATTGAGTTGTTTTGAGTTCTTTATATATTTTGGATAGTAACACCTTCTTGGGAATACCATTTGCAAACATCTTGTCCCATTCAGTACGTCTTTCCATTTTGCGGATTGTTTCCTTTGATGGGCAACAGCTTTTTTGTTTGTCTGTTTGTTTGGTGTGGTCCTTTGCTTACTTTTGTTTTTGTTGCCCTTGTCTAAAGATAGCCAAAAAAAAGTGGGGGGTGGGGGGGTGGATATTGCTAAGAATAATGTCAAAGCAGCATACAAGAAGAATACTTCTAACTTTATGGTTTTAGGTCATACATTTAGGTTTTTAATCCATTTTGAGTTTATTTTTATATATGGTATAACAAAGCAGTCTAGTTTTAGTCTTTGCATGTAGCTGTCCAGTTTTCCCAACACCACTTACTGAAGATACTGTCTTTTCTCTACTATATATTCTTGGTTTCTTTCTCATAAATTAATTAACCATGTAAGTATAAGTTTATTTCTGGGCTCTCAACTCTATTCCACTGACTTGTATATCTAGAGGTGGGGACCCTGGTGGATTTTTTTAAGATCTCTAGGTGATGTTAATATGCCAGTGTGCTAAGGCCTGAGGATGGGGCTGATGTCTAGGTTTACTGAACTATAGGAAGAGGAATTTATTATCTGAGAGAAATTAGGTGTTACAAGGGGAAATGAGGAGAGAAAGAAGGGAAAATAAAGTGAGGCTGAGCACTTAATGAGAGAAGAATCATAAAGGAGAATGCCTTGGAGGAGACAGAGGGAATTCTTAGACAAGACTAAAGTGACCAACATCCCAGTTTGCCTGGAACCAAGAGATTTCCTAGATGTAGGGTTTGTGGTGCTAAAATCAGGAAAGTCACAGGCATACCAATGGAGGCATTAGATTTCTTTGTTTTAATGAATTTGCATTAGTTTAAATTTAAATAACTACAAGTGGCTGGTGGCTACTACACTGGACAACACAGGGAGTCTAAACAAATACAAGATGGCTTCTTTGCATATATGATTTTCCTCTTTACTGCTATGGAAAGATTTTGAAACATATTAAAAGTGGAATATATGAGAAGAACAATTCAGATTCCAAAGTTAAATATTTGCTATCAATCCCATGTGCTAATATGAGTAAGAGACAGAAATGATTTAGAAAAACATAACAAACTTGTGAGGAAAAAACACTTTTCTTTTTTCCAGGTAGTAGGATATTTACAGATACAAATAAGTGGAAGTAAATGGTACTAAGGCAACCACACTCCTTCATCTAGCTCCTCTTTTAATCAACCACAAGTATTTTGCAAAATGGCAGAATGGATCTGTAACCAAGTCAGAAATCTGGAAAAGAACAATGCCTCTGGACTATAGGGACACTTGACCTTGATGTCTTGAACATCACTTCCTAAACCTTTAGCTGACTAACAGACTATGAGGAATAAATCATCATGTTTATCTTGGCATAACCTCCCCAAAGGTCAATTTTCATGGTAATATTCTCATTCAAAATGTAAACAAGGAATGCCATTAAAGAAATAAGTTATAGACAGAAAACATATCATTTATAATGTTATTTGCAGAATGAAACTGAATATTAAGGGAAATTATAGAGTTACAGACCAAAATACTATTACTTTGAATGTTAATCACATTCAAATATAATCAGAATCAAAGGAAATGAAGAGTGGTAGCAATGTTCTTTAGATGGAAAAGAGTCATATTTTGAGTAATTCAAATTTTACTATAGTCTCTTGAAATATTAGATATGAGGTTATAGAACAATATTAACTTGACAGACTTAACGTGGATATTCTATTAGATAAACAAAAACATTTAAACTCCCTAAGCTTTCGGTACCTAAATCACTTTAGTTGAGTAAGAATTATTTTTTTCTCTTCCAAAGATGCAATAGGAAAGAGTAATCAGACATTTATCCATCTTGTCCTGACAAATAACCAATTCACCTTTTTTCCCAGTATATTCTTAAGTATTGATTTTACCAAGTGAACTCAGACATGTGTCACACTTATCCAATACAGATCCTTTTCCTTGGAAATGTAGTTTGAACATCAATCAGTCACCTGGCCTTTCACCTCTAATTCTTATTGCCACTGTCTGTCAATTATTAAAGCTGTCCATTTCTACAAATAAGTTACTTTTTTAAACTGAAATAAATAGTGACTCCTGTAAAAAAAAATATATGTTTCTTAGAAAAGCATGTAAACGTTCATGATTATACTTCTCCATTAAAATTACTTTTCTGGGTTGATAAAGTCTATAAATCCTTATTTCAAAGGCCTCTAGCTATTTTCTTTTAAAACATACTCCCTGATGGTAATATTAGCATTTGTAATCCAAACTCCAGTTTGAGGAAGATGACACAAAAAGAAATTCAAGCTGAGCGGCATTGTTACAAGGGTCTTCAAATGGAACAGAGTGTTTTGTCTCTGGCCAAAACCAATGAGAGTCACAGAATAACACCCACCTTGAGCTGCAGGCCCCCTGGGATAAGAGTGTTTGCTGGTAGGCTTTTAATGTGTTGGTAGACATAAGAGGAGAATTGCTCCTGCTCAGCCTGTAATTGGGGGCCAAGTTTAGAGAGATGACCTCTGTGGCTTTTGATAGCTGTCTGCAATTCATCAATCAGCCTGTTCACCTGAAGGGGTTAAATTACAAGAGTTGTTAGCAGGAAGTAATTGTTGATGTCACACCTATTAAATTTTTGAGTACCTAGTTTGATGTGAGGAAAATGACTTCAATATAAGAATTTGAGTATAGTTCTGTGTTCAAGTAAAGAGAATAGACAACATATACATTCCTTCATCAGCATATTTTATTTATGAGAAAATTTCTAATTTTGCACTTTACAGTTGCTGAATAAAAAAATCTTTGGATACAAAAAGAAACATATACATCTGACAAGTTTGCCAAGGACTTTTAAACTGCTTAATAAAATAAAATGTCTCCAAGACTCCAATGACAATATTTAATTCTATTATATATAACTTCCTTTTAAAAATATTTTATTTTACCATCCATATGTTGCATTTAAATTTTTTAATATGTATATTAAATACTTTAATATTTTGTGGGCCTTTTACATACATCAATCTCTTTGTTTCAAATATTCCAAAATAGAATTTTCTAAATTTCATAAATATAATTTTTCAAAATATCCATGTTTCAAAGAAAATGCTCTATTCTGGACAATATTTTGAATATATATATATATATTTGAATAATGCATAGAATTTTTCCAGAAACAGCAAGAGTTTAAAAACATATACCAGTTATATTTAAATTTCTGGATTTCTAATCAGCAATTTAAGAGATACATGAACCTGACTTATGGATTATTAATAAGACATGCTGAGGACTCAAAAATAAGTTAATATTTTAATCCATATAGTTTAAAAATTAAAAATCATTATAATTCTTTCAGTCTTCCCTTTGTTATATAAACCTATATTCTCTCTAATAGATTGGATCTATCTACATAATAAGCAAGGGTCGCTATACAGCAGTGACCAAAAGAGATGAAAAGCAGAAATTAACTTTATCCATATCTCTTTAAAACAATCAAATTAGACCCATCTAGAATTACGAGTGAGTCTGAACAGGGTATGGGCTTTTTGAAATCTTGGGTTAAAATCCTGGCTCTCAGAGTCCCCATTACAGCTCAGTGGAAACGAATCTGACTAGGAATCATGAGTTTGTGGGTTCAATCCCTGTCCTCGCTCAGTGGGTTAAGGATCTGGTGTTGCCATGAGCTGTGGTGCAAGTTGCAAACACGGCTCGGATCCTGCGTGGCTGTGGCTATGGTGTAGGCCAGCAGCTGTAGCTCCAATTCAACCCCTAGCCTGGGAACCTCCATATGCTGTGAGTGCAGCCCTAGAAAAGACAAAAAACAAACAAACAAACAAAAAACCTGACTCTCCTTTACTAACAGAGAGACTTTGAACAAGTAATATAATTTTTATCCATAAATGAAGAATGATACTGACCTTATGTTGAGAATTAAATGAGATTAAAGAACAGATAGCACAATGGCTAACCTAACATAAATGTCTCATGTACATGTTCTATTACTTAGTTTTTCATTGTGAAATTGAGAGGTTTTCTATATATATATATATATATATATATATATATATATATATATATATCGAGTTCTATTTTTTTTTTTTTTTGGTTTCCTTTCCTACTCCTGCCCATTTCGCATGAAGCAGTTAAAAATTTGAAACTATTTACTACACAGATTCTCCACCTCACTTCAATGTCCACAGGTAAAATAGGAAACTTCTCCAAGATTCTCCCATGTACTGACAGCTCATTCTCTTTCTGTCTCTCTCAGCTGAAAATATGGTATTTGCTCCAGCCAAGTCTGATGTTAGATCTATGATTTCTATCCCTTCTACAGAAAATTTCAGGGAAGTCAATGAAAATGAGTTGGCACTCACTACTATCCATAGGACTTGAATATTTATTTTTCCGCTTTACCCAGTCAGTTTGAAATATATAATAATATAATATAATATAAAATAAAATAAAAGTTACTTCAACTACATTTAACTTTTACCAAGAACTTTAGAAGCATTATATGCATATAAACTACCTAAATTAAATGATTTCTATTTTTCTTTGGGCTTTCATATCTGTCTTACTTGTCCTTATGTGATTACTCATCTACTTCCTTTAAACAATGCTTTCTTCTAAATAAATGATTTGCAAACTCTATAGGAGTCAACAACAAGTATTTTCAGTTCTGTGAGCCACAATGTCTCCATCAAACTATTTGACTCTGCAATATTGTAAGCAGCCATAGACAATATGTAAACAAACAGGCTTGGCTATGTTCAAATAAAACTTTATTTAGAAAAACAAGCAATAGGCTGGATTTGGCCCTGGGGCTACAATTTATCAACCCATCTTCTAAACACATATATTTCCTCTCCTTCATTTCTTTTCTTATTAATAATACTCTGGCCCAAAGCCCTCATCTCCTCACCCCTTCCCTCTATTTGGATTATCAAAATACCTGCTGAATATTCTGTTGCTAGTCTCTCTCCTTCTAATCCATCCTGCCATCTCTACCTAATTAATCTATCTCCAATAGCATAATGAACCTCCCAGTAGTTACCCACCCATTCTTCATCTTGCTATTCAAGATTCAAGACCTTTTCTTACTTCCTGGAACAAATGTCTGTGCTTTCCATCGTACAGTTAACCCTATAAGAGAGTTGTAAAATATAAAACATGGAAATGATAGATGATTCAGTATTAGTCAATGTTTCATCCTTATCTTGACCATACTATCCTCTAGCAGTATTATGTTCAAAGATGATAGAAAATGGTATCTATCATACCAAAATTAAAGACCAAAACGGGCCAAGTGACCTCCTCTTATAATTATCTGACAAAATTAAAATCCAATATCCAAAGACCTTAAATAGAAAGATTTTACTTCTGGAAAGCACTAATCCTCTCTGAACCCTATCCCCAGCATCATATGACTTAAGAACATATACTTTTACATAATCATTAAAATATACTAAGTACCATGCAATGTATTTTGCTAGTTAATAACAGTGTTCTCTTTAATTTTATATATCATACCTTGTGCTATAGCAAGCCACTGAAAAAATAGGAGAAATTTCAGGCTTTGATTTGAGAGTATTGTTATACATGATTGGTTTTACTGTCACAATCCATAGTCTTTCACTGATAGGGATTTCATGTGACATCAGAAATCAACCAACCATACAATTGATGATGTCATTTGTATTCTAAAGGGCTATTGGTTAAAGACTTAAAAGTTTCACTTCCTATAAATTCTCTGTTGCTTCAAGAAAAACTCTCTATCATTTTTGCCATTTTCCTTAGCTCCATGATTATCTGTTAATGTATATAAAGCATAATTACACCAATTATCACCTGCTTTTTTAATAACTTCAAACTATCAAATAAGATGCCCTAGCAAAGGTTAACTTATATCTTAAACATGGGAGAAAATATATCAAGAATCCAGACACTGACATTTTGATAAAGTTTCCATTCAGTTTTACTCAAACTTTGTTACTTTACATATTCATAAGGTCTTTTATTCTCAAAGTGCTACATTTTGTTCTCAGTTATTATGACAATGTGTTACCCTTAAAAATAGCATTATGCATGAAATAACTCATATACCAAAGTCAGGTGGTAAAATAATACCCCTGAATTATTTTATATAATTTTTTTAAACCACAGATGTTGCCAAAAGGAGGAAAATGTTCTTTAAAATTCTTCATCATGAATCTTTTTTTTCCTACAAATCCTTTTTTTTTTCCTCTCTACAAAGGCAATGTGAATGGGGGTAAAAGAAGACAAAACTTGACCTTTTGTGATCCCAGCATTAATGGGTTTGTTCATAATTCAATCTATGTGTGTGTGGGAGCATCCATGTGGAAACATAGAGGCCTGAGAGACATAAAGCCTTTCCCTTTAAACATTATCTGACCCTATCAGTCCCATTCACAAAAGAAGGCTTACGTATGCATATGTTGAAAAAATGCACCATCTCATTGTGCAGCAGAAAGCCTACACATTCTACTCTTCATTCTCTCTGGAAATGCAGCACGGAAGTGACACTTGTACAGAATTTTGGAGAGTGACAAATGAGCAGAAGGTAGCAAAAAAAGTTGAGTATTCCGATGAGGAAACAAACCAAACTTCTGAAAGAATGCAAATGCACACCTGTCTATAAACATACACATAGGTGTTTGCATAACATGTATGGCAGTTTGGTCATGTTTCTGTGATACATTCGTGAAACCCTTGAATTTAATTAACCTCTCAAGATGATTTAGAGTAAGCACAAAATATTATTCTGTTTATAATCATTCTAAAATGTATACATATCCAAGCTGTACACTCTGAACCATACATTCTTAATACCGTACTTTGACTATTATGAATGACTCTTTGAGGAGCTCCTGGTTTTTCTAGTGATTAGTTCAGCTGTAGGCAAGAACACTTTGTGGCCTTGATTCCATCTATATTAGTGAGGAGACTCCAGAGCACTTTGTATTGAATTGTCACTTGAAATCATCACAAAAGGTGGCAGCCTCCATGCTAGAAACACCGTCTTGGCATGTAACATATGGGATGGTCTCAAAGCCAGGTCAGTGCTTAAACTAAAGACCAAGATACTTTCTAATTTACAATATAATTAAGAAGAACTAGAAAGGAAACAGGTAGATTAAAATTGGTATTTTTAACTCCTTAAAATGTTTTGTTTCAGGCCTAAGAGCACAGCATTTTTGGGCGTTAGGAAGTGAACATAACCAGGCTTGATATCAAAGAAAGACATGGGAATCTGTGAGAAAAACTAAGAATCTCTTGACTTGGAAGGATGAACTGCAGCCTAACTACCAGAAACCTGAAGTGTGTATCACCTCTTATTCTAACTACTTCTACTACTTCCAACTTTTTAATAGTTTCCGAGAACCCTTCAGGGATGGAAATTGTATTGAAAGAAGATCTATATTGTCTCCAGCCAGAGGTCACTTATGTGTCGCCTTAGGCCTATTTAAGAGTCCAACATCCCCATCAACTCATTGCTAAGTGAAAATAGACATTAAAAAAATCTTTATAATACATCTAGCGATAGGGACATGGTGAGGGCAATAAAGGTAATGTCAACTATACCTTTTGAGGAAGCAATAAGAATGTGCTTCACAGACGTCTAACCTCAAGAGCATAATTGACCAAGGATCCAAACTATTATGCTCTGAAGTCCCTCACCAGGTTGGCACCAGTGGCCAAGGATACTAAGGTAGGTCCAACCCAGGGAGTCACAGGACTCAGATGGACAACTCTGACTCAAGGATATATCACCAGCTTTGCCAGCCCTACTTTAGACTGCACAACAGTCTAGAATACATCCACCCAGTCTTGACCATTCCTCTTTTCTTCCTTGCATTCAAGCCTGCATTTCAGGTCTGACAAGTCTCCCAGCCTTACCCTGAGATCTCCCCATTTTCTCTCACAGGAATTTCTTCTATTAAAATCCATACGCATTTTTAAAAAAAATCTGTCAACTTTTCACAGAATCTGGAAAAACACACTTTTAAACTGACAATTAAAAAATTACATAAGGATTTCCAATAGACCACTTGTAAAAAGCTTGATATAGTTCAACACATATCATCACGTCAAAGTAGTTTTATGATGCATACATTATTATTCCCAGTTTTCATGTGGAAAGTTATATGAAATAAAAGATTTTAAGATAAAACTACAGGCAGCAGAAATCTAAATCTAAATCTCAGATTTTATGATGTTTACTTTAGGTTTTGAAATACACCTAGAAATATATTTTTGTAAAAAATAAGCTGTGGGAAAAAAATAAATGCTGAAAGAATCTCCCCACTCCTCTCCCCCACATTTTTCACTTCTCTTTACCATCATGATTTCACATCTCTGTATATGAAATAGGTACAAAACTTGATGTCACTGATTTACATATCAAAATTAATATAAACTGGGTTTTGTTTGTTTGTTTGTTTGTTTGTTTGTTTGTTTGCTTTTTAGGGCCACCCCCACAGCATATGGAGGTTCTCAGGCTAGGGGTCAAATCAGAGCTGTAGCTGCTGGCCTACACCACAGCCAGAGCAACACAGGATCCGAGCGTCTGCAACGTACACCACAGCTCATGACAATGCCAGATCCTTAATCCACTGAGCAAGGCCAGGGATCGAATCTGCGTCCTCATGGATTCCTGTCAGATTCATTGACCACTGAGCCACAACAGGAACTCCAATATAAACACTTATAAATTAATGACATAAAATTGTTCTTATAGCATACAGAATATATTTAGAAGTTATTACACATACACACACACACAAATACATATTCCCTTCACTGTTTGATTTTTGAAGCAAACAAAAGGCATTTGAAGCCATAGTTGATCAAGCCGGTATGTGACCAAATAAGGCCCTTTGTAGGAAGAATAGTGATGTGTATAGGTTCTAAATAAACATTAAGACAATAATAAAGAAGAAATACCAAATAAGCATAAATATTGTTGGATTTTCCAGAAAAGATAATTTTCATTTCCAGTTTTGCTAACAAGGCAGCATTAAAGTGATGTTTTTAGAATGATGATCATTTTCCTGGGACACTTTAGGTTTTCTGTTCCATTGAAATTGTAGTTTTTCATAAAATACTAATGAACAAAATAATTGCAATATTTAAAATACAGAAAATAGTTAATCTGTTCATTCTTTATTTTCTATTTACTCCAATAATAATTTATTATTACAAATATAATTTTAATTATACTATTCAATTAGAGATTCTTATTTGCATTTCCTAAAGTTGACCATATCAAGGTACATAATAGATTTATTTTAAACTTACTGTGAAAATGTAACAAAACTCTTTATGATTAAAAATAAAAGCATTTTTGGAGTTCCCATCAAACAAATCTGACTAAGAACCATGAGGTTTCAGGTTCAATCCCTCAGTGAGTTAGGGATCTGGCATTGCCATGAGCTGTGGTGTAGGTCGCAGATGTGGCTCGCATCCTGCTTGCTGTGGCTGTGGTGTAGATCGGCAGCTGCAACTGTGATTCAACCCCTAGCCTGGGAACCTCCATATGTTGCAAGTGGGGCCCTAAAAAAAGACCAAAGGAAAAAAAAAGCATTTTTCAAATGGATAGAGGACAATGTTTTTTAAATTTATAGTAATAACCTGGTTTTTTAACTTAGCAATATTAAGTTGAATGAGTCAGAACTATAACTTAAATCTTTATATAACTGTTATTTGTTACATCTTAGAAAAATTTATGAACTATTTTCTACTGAGCTTACCAATCAATATTTACAACATAATCTTTAATACTAGACACAAATAAGTTCCAAATACTAATGGAGTCTCTAACTTAAGGAACTGAATCCACTCAGGAAAATTTGATGCATTGTACCTATTCATCTATTGTAAAATACATAGCAAAGGAGATGCAATTACAATGATAAGAAAACATTAAAACCCTAAAGCTTGGATAGGTTTCTTTGCCAAACTGTCAAAAGAGAATTACATGAAAGTTTAATTTTTAAATATTCATGCTATCTTATTCTTCAAGAATAATTCTTGCTTATAGATTTTATTTACTGACAGTAGTACATGGAAATTAGCAAATTCATGATCTTTCCTTGGAAAGATTAAATGCTTTTGCATTCCAGGAAACTACATAAAAATCATTTTCTCCTTTTGTCTAAGACCAATTTTATATTATTATTTCATTTATGGAATATGCTGTCAACTTCACAGCATGAGCATGAGAGAAGAAGACTTGCTTTAATAGTTCTTCATTACAATATTGCCTACAGAATCTTATGATTAGCTCACTTAGGCTTGACATTTATAAACTACAGTTTTTCCTTGATAAGAGATAACATTGCTAGCATTTCTAAAATTCAGAAAGATAATTCTATTCCTAGAAAGTCAGAAAATAAAAATAAGATTTTAGTATTTAAAGTTCAATAAAATGTTAATGTTTTTCTCATGTTATCATGTTTCATAATTTCTATATTCCTGTTGCATGTAATAATTTCCTAATTTAGGAAATTTATGAGAAAGTATTCATAAGCACTTTTCAGAAAATTACAATGTATTACTTCAGCATATAATTATTTTTCAAGAAAATAATTTCCAGTTTTGACCAGTTTTTTCATTATGTTGTTATCAGATAACTGCAGTTGGTTCACTACCAAACCCAAGCAAAATCTTTCCTAATTTTAAAATTAATAGTCATTGTAGTTTTATAATACAGTTTAAAAAGTAAGTTCCTTACTTCTTCTTGCGCCTGATGGTGTTCCTTCGCTGTCATTGAAAGAATGACTTTTTCAGTAATTTTCCCTTTCTGTTCATCTGCAGCCAGATTCAACTAGAAAAAATAAATAAGTAAATGACATGAAAATAGGTACCCATTGACACCTACTACCGACATTTATTCAAACAACTAATTTAGCATAATCGTGGAAGCTGATTTCAAATTAATTTGGCCCATACGTATGTGAAAATGAACTCCATTTAGATTAAATAAGCTGAAAGTTCATTTTCATATATAAAACATTTAACACTGAATTTTTCACTTCCATTTTTATTGCTTTTAGGCTTACTAAAATATGATTTGGGAGGGGGGTGTCCTTAATTGTAGACATTTTACACTGATGAGTACTTTTTAAAAGCATTTTTTCAAAATTAGCATTGCAACATTTTAAAAACTTAGGCTGATATTTTCTACTAAAATCTTTCAATGCCAGAAGGGAATAAACTGGCTCCTTTTATGTCAGGATAAGAATTCAAGGATATAAACCAAAAGAAATGTCAATTCTACACTCTAAACAGTTCAAAATGATTTATAATATTTCACAACAAAGAGTAAATTGTATCTTAAACACCTGAACGGTTACCTCCAACTTGCTCCATGAACAGAGCCAGATAAAGGTCTTCTACTGCTGCTGCTAACCCACGTTATAAAAAGGTGAATTAGCTTATTCTGTATTTCTTTATAAATAATCCCCTCCAAACAAAGTGTGGAGCTCCTGTCATAGCTTAGTGGCAATGAATCTGACTAGTATCCATGAGGACTCGGGTACAATCTCTGGCCTCACTCAGTGAGTTAAGGATCCAGTGTTGCTGTGAGCTGTGGTATAGGTTGCAGATGCAGCTCGGATCCCAAATTGCTGTGGCTGCGGTGTGGGCTGGCAGTCACAGCTTGGATTCAACCCCTAGCCTGGGAATCCCCATATATGCTGTGGGTATGGCCCCCCAAAAAGACAAAAAAATGTTATTTTCAAAAAAAGAAAAAAGCTAAACTCACACAGTAATATTCACTCAACAGATTTGTATTAATAGAAAGAGAGAAAATAACAGCCTGAACTGGAGTATGTAACAATTCTTAAGCAATGGACAGACCATGTAATATCTCCTTATTGAAGATGAAGAATGAATAATGACCATGTTTTTTGTTTTGTTAATATTGTTGTTTTAAATAGGCTTTCTCATTTGTATGCCTGGCGAGTCATGTTTGAGTTAACATGAACTTTTTTTTTTTGGCCTTGTAGGGCCACACCTCTAGCATATGGAAGTTCCCAGGCTAGGGGTCGAATTGGAGCTGCAGCTGCTAGCCTACGCCACAGCCATAGCAACACAGGATCCAAGCCACATCTGTGACCTACACCACAGCTCAGGGCAATGCTGAATCCTTAACCTACTGAGCAAGGCCAGGAACAGAACCTGCATCCTCATGGATACTAGTTAGGTATATAACCACTCAGCCACAATGGGAACTCTGAGTTAACATGAACTTTAATCCATACCCTGCCCAAAGACCCACTCCTATTCTTGGGATAGGGGGTCAACAAACAGCCTCTTCAATCTATTATCATAAGCTATAAGAGTAGTATCAAACCTATGAACCCTTCACCCACTGATTTATAATACAGCTCAATATATCAGAGTTTCTGTTTTGGTAGTGGGATGATCATCCTAGATAAAGAGTTGACAAATATTTCTATAAGAACCATATAGTAAATATTTAGGCTTGAGGGGAAAGGGGACTGACAGTCTCTTTTGCAATTACTCAATTCTGCCCTTGTAACATGAAATAGCACAGAAATGAATGAGTGTGGCTACTGTCCCCAAAAAACTTAAAAACAAGCAAGTGGCAGACTGATTTTGGACAGCAGGCAATGTTTGCTGTTCCCTGTCTTAGACTGAGAACCACTGAAAACAAGTTTTTTAAAAAGAATCATCATGTCACATACATGATGACTACAGTATATACTATAGTATAGTATACAATGCTATATAGTATATCTGAAAGTTTGTTAAAAGAGGGGATTCTAAGAATTCACAAGGATAAGAAACCCCAGATCCGAGCTGCATCTGTGACCTACACCACAGCCTGCAGCAACACCAGATCCTTAATCCACTGAGTGAGGCCAGAGATTGAACCTGAATCCTCATGCACTAGGTTGGGTTCTTAACCCACTGAGCCACAACGGCAACTCCAGAAAACATTTTTTTAACCATATGAAATGATGGATGTTAACTAAACTTACCATGGTAATCATTTCACATTAAAGTCATTAATGTGAAGGTCATTATGCTATTCACCTTAAACTTACACGGGCCATATGTTAATTATATCTCAATAAAACAGGGGGGGAAAATCATCATATGAGACTATTTTTAGAATTAGTCTCTCCAAGGAACATTTTTTCCTGTGCTGAAGTAATACAAAAACAGTAAAATTATAAAATGTCAAACTCAACTTCTACACATGGAAGTCTGTGTGTAAACTGTGGCACAACGTACTTGTGTCAAGTCTTGATGATTATTTCTTTATTGAAGGACCCTCATTTCAGGAGGATATGTGAAGAAGAGTGACTGGGGAATATTCACCAAGCTCACCTATTCTTTACAAAATTAATTTTCAAATGCAAAAACATTCAGAACAGATCTTTCTTGAAGCAATGCAAAACAAAACAAAAACAGAACTATGAAACTCTTTAGTGCCACAGCAGTAGTTAGATTCTAATGAGGTCTCCCAGGGCCATGACATTTAGAACTGCTTCCAAGGAACTCTTTGGAAGGTAAGAATTCTTTACCTCTAAAACCATCACAATTGGAAAAATCACATCATTCTAACACTCTACTTCTAAAGAAGCACTATCCTAATCTATATAAGTTGAGGGGAAAAAACACATCAACATTACTGAAAAGCCTCATATGCATAGTACCAAATGGAGAATCCAGTAAGATATTGAGAAATAAATAGTCAACAAAAATATAAGGATACATAGATGGAGTCTTTCCTGAAAATAGACCAGCTATTCCCAAAGAGAGATTTCTTATACAATTATTTAGAGGAAATTATGGAAAGTAAAAAGTCAAATTAAGTGAATGCCTTTTCACTTTGAAGTATTAATAACATGCAGTGCTAACAGCATCTTTCCCTCAAATTCTAGACATGATAACAATAGTAGGATTCTTCTCTCCTGTCACTTTGGAGAACATTCTGTTTCTTTATTAAGACAAAACTAGATGCTTTTGATTTTCTGTTCTTATCTAAAATATATGAAATAATTCTTTTCAGTGGGTTTGAAATTTCTGAGGCCAATTTCTCATGTATAAAGAGGGTAGAAACTTCAAATTAAAAATCAAAAGCACATGGGAAGGATGAACATTGAGGGCATTATCCTAAAGAAATAATCATATGGAGAAAGATAAATAGCGTATGATCTCACCTATAAATGGAATTTTTTTAAAAAGCCAAGGAGTCCCTGCTGTGATCAGCAGTAATGAACCCGACTAGTACGTATGAGGACACAATTTCGATCCCTGGCCTCACTCATTGGGTTAAAGGATCTGGCATTGCCGTAAACTGTGGTGCAGGGCAGATGCAGCTTGGATCATGCATTGCTGTGGCTGTGGTGTAGGCCAGCAGCTCTAGCTCCAAATCGACCCCTAGCCTGGGAACTTCCATATGCTGCAGGTGTGGCCCTATAAAGACTATCTAAATAAATAAATACATATATATATATATATATAAAATAAAAATAGATATAGAGATTGTTGGTTGTTGACAGAGGTAGGATGGGGGTTGAGGGGCTGGCAAATTAGGTGAAGGAAATCAAAAGGTACAAACTTTTAGTTATCAAATAAATCATGGGGATGTAATGTACAGCATGGTGACTAGAGTTAACAATATTGTATTGAATATATGAAAGTTGCTAAGAGAATAGATATTTTTCTCATTGCAAAAAAAAAAAAATCTGTAACTATGTATAGTGAAGAAGGTTAACTGGACATTGTGGTGATCATTCTCAATATATACAAATATCAAATCATTATGTTGTACACCCGAAACTAATATAATGTTATATGTCAATTATACCTCAATTTTTAAAAAACGAAAACAAAAAACAGAGAGTTCCCGTCATGGCTTGGTGGAAACAAATCCGACTGGGAACCATGAGGTTGCAGGTTTGATCCCTGTCCTCGCTCAGTGCATTAAGGATCCGGCACTGCTGTGAGCTGTGGTGTAGGTTGCAGATGCAGTTCAGATCCCAAGTTGCTGTGGCTCTGGCGTAGGCTGGTGGCTATAGCTCCAATTAGACCCTTAGCCTGGGAACCTCCATATGCTGAATGTGCAGCCATAAAAAAAAAAAAAAACACAGAAATATGGCTCAAATTTGTATATAACTATGAAAAGCCCAATCTCTACCAAATAGGGGAGTGGGAAATCAAGTCACTTTTTTCTAACTATATCATGTACTTTTTAAGTGTGAGAAAAAAAACCCCAAATATGTGTTGTTTACATCAAAACTTAAACTAAATAGGAAGGTTTAATTCACCATTTTTGTCAGAGCTTGCTAATATTTTTAAAATATGTAAGAACAAACATTAGCTATCCAAAGTCAGGTTAAAAATTGTCTCATTCAATATTAATGGTAACCAGAAAGAACAGTCAAGAGACTAGTCAAAGACAGAAGCAGGTATTGAAGAAACAAGGAACATAACGGCTCTGTCAAAGAGAACTGAACAAAATGCTTCAAGAAAATGGTCTGGTTAGAGAAACAAGATTAAAAAAGAGATTGTTATCTCAAACAATTTGTTTAGGAATTAGGAAAATAAATCCACAAAAGTATATGTAACTGAAGCAACAAATTCCAATGAATGATTTCTAGTGGTTATTACCTTTAAGAATATATTTTATATATAGCTATTAATGTATAAGGTAGCAGGCATTATACTTTCTCTAAAGCCCTAAAGGTACATAGATTAGTAATACATAGTTACATGTAAAACATATGGCCCAATGTGACTAGAATAGAAAGTGCTCTTAATTTTGAAGAATTCTTCAAACATTTCCTGGCTATGGAAAGCTCTACTGTGGACATCCTAGAGAGGAAAACAGACCTCCTGCTGGAGAAATACAGACAGAACAGCAGTAATCTCACTTATGGGTATCATTAACAGTAGATGGCTCTTCTTTCCTATTTTTTTAACTCCCTCTCCAAAATGTTTTAAAGTATATTTATAAAAATAATAAAGACTAATTGTGTAAAAATTTTAACATGATAATAAATAACTAAACAATAAAATCTATTTTAGAGGAGAAAATAACTCTGAAGTAAACTCTAGAATCCAATTATTAATATCTTCAGAAAAGGTACAGTGATCAAATGAGCTAAGATGTTCTGCCTAGTTCATACTGATATTCCAGATAGGTACTAGTCAAAAAGGGAAGAACCTACTGGTCTAACCAAACTCTCAGTGCTCTGAACTGTACTTTTGCATTCAGTTTTCTCTTTTTTCAGAAGAGCTAATGATTTAAATGTGAAGTATATAATACATGTTGTGTATAATATTATTAATAAATCAATGTAACCCAACAAGAAAACTGAATCTTTCTATCAAAAATATATTTTCAACCAGTAAATATTGGTCTATTAATAAATTATTTGATCCAAATTTTACATGCAGATCAATACCAGCAATACAGTTTAGCATAAACAACAGGACACTCAGCCTTCATACATATTGACAAGTTTTCCAATGGTCTGTTAATGTACAAAAGACTGGGACAAATTACTTATTTATATATACAAAACATGGTTATAAAGACCAGCTGCAGGTATTTTTTTGGAAAGTGCATTTTAATAAGGTCCTATTCAGTTAGGGAACAAATGGGGAAGAAGTAGTTTGCACTACAGAGTTTAGCGCAAGAGCTTTCTCTTTTTCTAACCACGAAATCAATCATTTGTCCAGACTGTGGGAGTCAGAGTTAGTTACTGAAAAGAGCTCCGTATATAAACAAGTCAATAACTCATTGTGTGTTATTGTCGAGCTGAAGAAGTCGGCTTTCAAAAAGCTGCCCCTGCTTCTCTCAGAATGAATGTCACTGTATTCAGGGACTGGGAGAGAGTCCTTTGTTTCCAGCCATTGCTGCTGCCATTTATGTATGGGAACAGGAGGTGGCTGCTTAGGAGTGTGGGGGAAGCCACTATTGGGTATCATGGATGTCCAGGAAAAACTGAATTTTGTCAACCTAAAATATTTGTGTCTGTAAATGCATTAATGGAACTGATAAAGAGTGGCCACACACAAAGTGGTAAGGGAATTAAATAATAATGAGTCTGTATCATTTTAAATTGGATCAGGCTGTTATTTTTGGCTCCCTACCTGTCAACAAATATGAAACCAAAATACAGGCAGTAGTTTGAAAAGTTCAAAGTACGAAATCAAACTGGTGAACATGACAACATGTCAAATAAATGCTGTCTGTTTCTGTCATAAATATCAAAGATGATTCATGGAACTCTCAAATGGGGTTTTCAAAGTGTGTGTGTGTGTGTGTGTGTGTGTGAATTTCTTTATGGAGTTATTTTATGTATTCAACACTGGCAATGTTAAAGAAATTTGAACTATTTTGATGTGAAAATTAATTTAAATAACCTTTAGAATTGAACTAGACCTAAAAATCACAAGACAAATATTATTATACTCATTTATTTCATCTTAATATTTATTAAAAACCTTCTATTTATTCAAAATCAAACTAGGGGCTGTGAAGAAGCACCAGACCAGGATTCAAGATTTATAATTAAGCTGGGCAAATGAAAAATACACATGGTCTGTTTAATCACTGGTCCTTATGGTGAGGTGGGGAGAGGTGGTCTCTGAAATCTTTTTTTTTTTTTTTTTTTTTTTAAGGGCCGCACCCACAGCATATAGAAATTCCCAGCTTAGGAGTCAAATCAGAGCTGCAGCTGCAGGCCTATGCCACAGCCACAGCAATACCTGATCCAAGCTGCATCTGCAGCCTACACCACAGCTCATGGCAACACCAAATCCTTAATCCATTGAGCCGGGCCAGGGATGGAACCCATATTCTCATGGATACTAGTTGGATTTGTTACCACTGAGCCACAACAGGGACTCCAATGGTCTCTGAACTCTTTAAACAAAAGCTTAGCTTCTTTTTTTTTTCCATGCCCATGGCAGAAGTTCACCGGCCAGCACCACAGCAGTGACTCGAACCACAGCAACAAAAACACCGGTTTTCTAACCTGCTGAGCCACCATCAAACTCCTAAAAGCTTCTCTCTTAATTAATTAAAGTTGGAGTCATAGGCAAGGAGAGAGTTCAACCTACAACTGAATCCAGCTGATTTCAAATCCCCTCACAATTAGAAAATGACAGCATTAAATAACATACCATGCTTTCACATGTAAAAAAATGTATTAGGCATTTTTCTATATACACAAATGGGTTAATAGCAAAGTGCAATATGGTTGAGGAAACAATAAATAAATAAATAGATAGATAGATAGATAGATAGATAGATAGTAATAATTTGTGGCAGAAAGCAGATCATTCTAAATACAATTAGTGACGACATGACTTTGGAAGGAGGGGGAGAAAAGCTGAGCATAAGCAGAGAGAAAGGACATAGCTGATCCTAGTGAGTCAGCCTTGGCAATGCTCTGATTGGAAGGAATGGTTCATACTGGGGAACAAGGACTAGACGGTTAGTGTAACCCATGCCTAATCTATTTCTGAATTTAATTATAAGGTAGGTGCTAGTTCTATAATGAGGGCATAATTGAGGACTCAGTAGTTGGCGTTGCCTTGGCTCAGCCCTATCTTCTCGGGTTGTATATACTTAACTTACTTCCAGTCTTAGAGATTCCTTAAGAAAATCCTAACCTAGACCATACTTATAACTGAGCTATCTCTCTTAAGTCCCTTCTATAAAAAATTCAAGAGTGCTACTTTTAGACTTGAAGAAGGAACAGAATCCTTAATTCAAAACTTTCAAACAGTAATATTTTAAAATACTTATAGCTTATCTAAAGGGATGTAAAAGAGAATTCTACATAATAGTTTATCTTAAATTTATTTAATACTTAAAGAAACAAACTGCTTTTAAAAATCTCCCTCCTTTTTTTTTTTTTCGGAAAAAGTAATCATAAAGAAAGTTTAGTCTTTCCACATTCTGTGCAGAAAGTGGTCTTAAGTTAGTCCTGACTTAGTAGCCAGATTATAAGCTTTCTGCCTAGACACTGTCACAATTAAGAATGCCACATGCCCTAAACTCCACTCACCTTGCCCTCTCAGACTGGCTCTCCACTCCATTTCTTCTACTATCACGTGCAGTTTTGGAGGGACTATGCCACTCAGGCTAAGGGGTAGACCCCTGATCCCCCAGACCAATCAGCCCCTCTCTTCAGAGATAGAGTCATGAGGTGACATAAACAGTTGTAGAGAATTTGTCCTATTAACAGGATCATGAAGAGATTGTCTCGTAAATTCAAATGTCTGGAGCTATTTCCATTCTTTTTACAGCCCATTTCTTTCTTTCTTTTTTTTTTTTTTTTTGTCTTTTGTCTTTTGTCCTTTTTAGGGCCTCACCCGCAGCATATGGAGGTTTCCAGGCTAGGGGTCTAATCGGAGCTGCAGCCACCAGCCTACGCCAGAGCCACAGCTATGCAGGATCTGAGCCATGTCTGCAACCTATACCACAGCTCACAGCAACGCCGGATCCTTAACCCACTGAGCAAGGCCAGGGATCACGCCCACAACCTCATGGTTCCTAGTCGGATTTGTTAACCACTGAGCCACGATGGGAACTCCCACAGCCCATTTCTTTGATCTTTCCTTGAGTTCTGTGTGCTACCACCTGCCATCCCATTAAATTCTGTTTTTGCCTAAGGTAGCCTGAGACTGGCCCCAAAGATTGCAACCAATAAACTCTAACAGATATGTCCTATACATCCTCACAGTAAATGCCCCATTAGTTTAGAAGATCTGAATGAGTCTCTATTCTTTGCAACTGAAGGTATCACACTCAAATGTCTTAATAATATGTCCTTTGGGTATTATAATGGGTAATGCAACAAGAGTACTGATTTTTAAATTATGCTTTTCTTTTTAGCCTTTTCACATACAAGACTGCCCAGACTATTCCAGGTGTCTCTAGGATTTTTCAAAATAATTTTGCTTCTAACATGGACAACAAAAATGTACAACAAAACAATATCCTGGCATATAAGACTGTTGCCTTGAGAGAGGCCCTATCTCTCAAGAAAACCCTGTACCCATTCCAATTAGCATATAAACAGATAAATTTAGATGACTCAGCCTATAAATTTCCCCTTGTAGGAGTTTCCATTGTGGCTCAATGATAATGAACCTGACTAGTATTCACGAGGATGTGGGTTCAATCCCTAGCCTTGCTCGGTGGGTTAAGGATCTGGCATTGCTGTGAGTTGCAGTGTAGATCGCAGATGCAGCTCGGATCTGGCATTGCTGTGGCTGAGGCATAGGCCAGCAGCTACAGCTCTGGAAAAAAAAAAAAAGACAATAAATATAAATAAATAAATTTCCCCTTGTAAATTAGGGGAAGACTTTATTGGCATAAGAAATAAGGAAGATATAATGAAGGAACAAAACAAAAGCCTACTTCCTTCTGTCCTAAAGGAAAAAAATTGGAAGAAGTCTCAAAGAGAGAGGCAGGAAAGTAAAATAGCCAGAAGAGTTAGGTCCTAAGTTCCCCCTTTTAGGGTGTGGCTTGGAAGGGGAGACAAGTATCAGGTAAGTGGAAACTACACGTGGACAGAGGGGTCTTCTGCTCCCCTCTTCTCAATATAGACCCAGGAAGGAAGCTGTCCTGCAGCAACTTAGGACACAGCCACACTGACAAGATGACATAATAAGGGCAGGCAGAGGGAGGACTGACATTTAGTTTTCCCAAACCACCCTTGGTTTCTGTGTCTTATGACGTGGAAGTGTTTCAGTATTAGGCTGAGAAGTCTGCCACAGGCTACTGGCATAGTGAGAAAAGGTGGCTCTGTAGTGAGAGCACTACCACAAACTCGAGCCAAATGGGTCTCTCAGTCAGACCTTAGAGGGCTGTCCCTAATACCAGAGAAAGTCAAGGTTAGGTTGGATTATCCAAAAATCCCCACCAGAAAAAGTGCCTGAGCCAAGAGAATGGGCTGTCACTTCACCCACTGCAGACCAGAAGAACATCCGGCAACCAGGTGAACGAGGGACACGTTTCCCCTGCCAGGCAGCTGCCATGCCAGCATGTACATGACAATGGGCCAGTATGAGGCAGGGGCCCCTTGCCCCAGTGCCTTAAGGATATGAAAGCCGTACAACCTCTTCTTCCATATACCACCTGAAGGAAACCAACAGGGTACAAGAGAGTCTATCTAAGAGAAAGAATAGCCTAAAATAACTATTTAACAATCAGATCAGTCTAAGCTTAGAACTGAATTGATATTCAGTACCTTCCCCTCAGGATCCAATGGGAAAGAGCTCAGGAAGAAAGTAATGTTTGTGTCAGAAAATAACTCAGGGTCATTTAGTTACTTAGCACACAAACTGTGTACACACATAATGAGAGGGTCTGTTGATAGACTGAGCCAGGGAACAACGTCAAAAACAGGATTTATCAGGCAAAGAAGAGAAATAAAACACAGACTGTACATTTTGGCAGGGAATTGATAAACTGATACTTACAAAACAAAAACAAAAACAAAAAAACCTTGAGAGTTCAGCTGAGAAGCATGTGCGGAAGGCCATTCCATATTATGTCTACTTACCATACCACTTTAGTGCACCATTCCCACACTAGAACGTTTCCCTCCTTTACCCAAAGTAATGAACCACGTTTTCCTCTTATGCACTAAAAGAGCTATTTGAATCAGAGAACTCTTTGAGAACCATAGTTAGGATTTTGGGGTCAAGAAAGGATAAGGCATCAGATGGGCCACTGAACCCTAACAGGGTATCTGAACCTGTTAGGTTGGATGGGATGCACCTTATATCTCCAATAAGCCCACTTTCAATTATAATTCCCACAGTGATGGGGGAAATGTCCCCATCAATCCTCTGTCACCCAATTTGGTCCAGCTTCATCTGTGAGGCCCATCCTGGCTCTGTCCTCTCCTCATGTGCATGTATGAGCCCAAATATACTTCCATATACTAGAGATGGTACCTCTCCCTCTCCCCCTTCTTTCACTCTTTTATCTAGTATTTTTACTGAATGCCAGTGCTGGTACAAACAATGCACTTCACTGGTTTTGGCAATTCAAGTATCAGTTAGATGCCTCCATACCTTCAGAAGGCTAATGGTCAGTTAAGAATTGCAATTCCACAATCAGCACTTCCCTAATTGTTTCCATTGTGTCTGTTCCTGATAAATACAACACAGGAAGATAGCAGACATTCAGTAAACAACTGTGATAAATTAGTGATGGTTTTCAATGAATTTGAGAATTTCATTCCTCAAATTCTAAGTGCTTTTATTTTTCATTGGACAACTATTTCCTAAACTATGTTCTAAAATTGGGATTTGTGGTCAAATGATTTTTGTAAACACTAGGTTAAATCAAGATAAATGGGTTTCTTTATGGCATGGCTCCTAAGAGGCTTTAAGATGCTAGGAGATATTATTAAGAACCATGAGAGCATCTCAGGGTATCCAACCAGATTACTTTCAGAAATGTGTCAAGATACTAGAGGGAGTTCCCATTGTGACTCAGTGGTAACAAACCCAACTAGTATCCATGAGTATGTGGGTTCATTCCCTGGTCTTGCTCAGTGGGTTAAGGATCTGGCATTGCTGTGGGTTTATGATCCAGGGTTGCTTTGAGCTGTGGTGTAGGTCACAGATGTAGCTCATATCTTGTGTTGCTGTGGCTGTAGTGCAGGCCGGCAGCTGCAGCTCTGATTCGGCCCAGGAACTTCCATATGCTGCAGGAATAGCCTTAAAAGGCAAAAAAAAAAAAAAAAAAGATACTAGCAATTCTCAAATTGGTCTTGAAAGCTGAAGATGGACTTCTAAGACTCTATTCAAGAGTGAGTACAAAAGTGACTCAGTTCCCACAGGGAGCACAACTCTGTCCATTGTTGTGCTGTCTGCTGTACTTCCCCCAGATTGATCTGTAATTCTTCCATGTAATTTGTTTGGGCCTTGAGGAAAAAAAATTCTATAATACATATAAAAAATATAATGACCAAGAAATTTTTCAGGAAAGGAGGATTCATTAATGTTAAAATATATATTAAAACAAAAATCACTAAATCAGTGTATCACACTGTGTAGTATAAGACAGCAGAGCTAAATATCGGGCCAAAATAGACACAGCTTATATACCGAGAGCTTTATTACATGTTAAATGTGATACAAGTCTACAATCTCTTAGCCACACTCCAAAATTCAAAAATTTCTGAAAAAAAATGTTTTTTCTTAAAAAAATCATTAGGCACGGGAGGGGGAGGGAGTAGGAGGGATCAGGAGCTTGGGCTTATCAGACACAACTTAGAATAGATTTACAAGGAGATCCTGCTGAATAGCATTGAGAATTTTGTCTAGATACTCATGTTGCAATAGAAAAAAGGGTGGGGAAAAAATGTAATTGTAATGTATACATGTAAGGATAACTTGACCCCCTTGCTGTACAGTGGGAAAAAAAAAAAAAAGAAATCATTAGGCAGAAAAACCCAGCAAGGACAGATTTATAGACTTTGCTTATCTCACTTAGTGTGAAAATATTCACTGTGAAAATATTAACATGCTCTATGAAAGGGAACTGTTTCCCCTTATATAGTATATGGTCTAGGTACTACACCACTTTCCTAAAATTCAAAACTTTACGAATTTCAAAACACATCTAGTCCCAGAAAATTCAGATAAGGGATGGTGGTCCAAATTTCAAATCAACAAGGAGAGGCTGGATTTCAAAATAGGTAATACTGGAATGAACAACTGACTAATACTTTATAAAAATATACTGGGTCCATTTTTCACTTTAAACACTTTTAATGACTTAAAGATTTAAATACAATGATAAAAGTGCTGGAAGATAATATAGCTGAATTTGTAAAGCCTGAAAAGAAAACAGGTCTAAGTCTAATATGAATAGATTTAACTAAATCTAAAAGGAGCATTAATAAAACTGAAAAGCAACAATACACTGAAAAAAAATCCAAAAAAAAGAAAAACAAATAAACAAACCACCCAATCAAAAAATGGGCAGAAGACCTAAATAGATATTTCTCCAAAGAAGACATATGGATGGTCAGTAGGCACATGAAAAAAAAAACGCTCAGCATCACTAATCATTAGAGAAATGTAAATCAAAACTAAAATGAGGTAGCACTTCACACTGGTCAGAATGGCTATTATAAGTCTATAAAGAACAAATTATGGAGAGGGTGTGGAGAAAAAGGAACACTCCTGCACTGTTGGTAGGAATGTAAATTGGTACAACCACTATGAAAACAGTATGGAGGTTCTTCAGACAACTAAATACAGAACTACCACATGATCCAGCAATCCCACTCTTGGGCAGATATCCAGACAAAATTTTCATTCAAAAAGATATGTGCACCCCTATGTTCATAGCAGCACTATTCACAATAGCCATGGAAACAGCATAAACGCCATTGACAGATGAATGGATTAAGAAGATGTGGTATATATACACAAGGGAATACTACTCAGCTATAAAAAAAGAATAATGCCATTTGCAGCAACAGGGATGCAACTGGAAATTCTCATACTAGGTGAAGTCTCATATTAGGTGAAGTAAGTCAGAAAAAGAAAAATATCATATGATATCACTTATGAGTGGAATCTATAATATAGCACCGATGAACCTATCTACACAACAGAAACAGATTCACAGACATACAGAACAAACTTATTGTTGCCAAGGGGAAGGGGTAGAGAGTGGGATGGACTGGGAGTTTGGGGTTATAGCACATGCAAACTACTATATTTAGAATGGATAAGCAATGAAGTCTACTAGCACAGGGGACTATATTCAGCCTCTTGGGACAGACAATGACAGAGATAATATAAGAAAGGTAATGTATATATATGTGTGTGTGTTTGTATATATATATGTATGTATGTATGTATGTCTGACTAGGTCACTTTGTACAACAGAAACTGGCACATTTTAAATCAACTATACTCTAATAAACAAAATTAAAAAATATTCTTAGAAAATATTTGCAACATGGCAATAGGTTAATATCCTTAATATGTAAAGAACGCTTTTAGGTAAACTAAAAAAGTAATTAAGAAACATAAACACCAAGGAAAATATGAGCAAAGGAAATGAATACACAATTCATTTAAAAAAAAAAAAAAACAGGGGAGTTCCCGTAGTGGAGCAGTGGTTAACGAATCTGACTAGGAACCATGAGGTTGTGGGTTCGGTCCCTGCCCTTGCTCAGTGGGTTAACGATCCGGCGTTGCCGTGAGCTGTGGTGTAGGTTGCAGATGCGGCTCGGATCCCATGTTGCTGTGGCTCTGGCGTAGGCCGGTGGCTACAGCTCCGATTCAACCCCTAGCCTGGGAACCTCCATATGCCGCAAGAGCGGCCCAAGAAATAGCAACAACAACAACAAAAAAAAAGACAAAAGAACAAAAAACAAAAAAACAAAAAACAAACAAAAAAAAACAAATAGCAAAAGAAAACATGCACCAAAAGTTAATTATCACTACTAATAGAACAATTCAAACTAAAACAATGAGATGATGTGTTTGGTCAAACAATCAAAAAATTTTTTCTAATGTTAAGAATTAGTGAAATTCAAAGAACAGTGAATAGAGGGAAACTTCATGTATTGCTAATGAAATAAATGTTACAGCTTCTTGGAGAAAAATTTGGCAACATATATCAAACCTTAAAAATGTGTACAACTTGTAGTTCCTGTTGTGGCTCAGCAGGTTAAGAACCTGACATAGTCTCTGTAAGGATGCAGGTTCAATCCCTGGCCTTGCTCAGTGAGTTAAGGATCCAGCATTGCTGCAAGGTGTGGTGTTAAGTCACAGTTGCCACAATTGCTGTGGCTGTGGCGTAAGCTGGCAGCTGCAGCTCCAATTCGACCCCTAGCCTGGGAACTTCCATATGTCACGTGTATAAAACTTTGATTTAGATGTTCTGCTTCTAGGAATTTTTCCATATCATATAATCATGGATATGCACCCCCAAACTGACTAAAACAATGACAAAATATTTTTGCAAGAACAAAAAAAAATTTCATGATATACAAATGTTCAAATTTAAAGAAATTAATAAAATAAAGCTTCTGACCAGAATCTCATCATCTATTTAAAATAATGCTACAGAATATTTTATAATGGGAAAGGTAACAACATAATAACTGAAAAAATTAGGTCTCAAAAAAGGAAATAATAGTTTTAAAATATATCAGTATATGAGAAGAATATACACTAAAATATTGAGAATAACTACTCAGAATGGTGAGACCATGCATGATGTCGCTATTTTCTTTCTTCTTTACATCACCTTATTTCTATAAACTAAATTTTCTACAATATTAATACATGTACATGCTTGAATCTTATAATTTAAAAAGGCTCTTTTTAATATTGCTTCTTTTCTCATTACCTATATGTGTATATATATATATGACTTACTACTCATTTTAAAAATCTATCTATTCTCTGTCGACATTTGCCCCAACATTATTATCTTTTTCCTCATTTTATTTGTCTTTAGAAGATAAAATATAACTCAGAAGAAAACAAGAAATTTACAAAAAGAGACAAAAAAGGTAAAATATTAATAACCCCTTTGCTTTCAAATCACCAACAGCCTGATAAACTTTTTTGAGAGACTGGAAAGTGTACATTAATGCAGTACAATGGAAGGTCTATGAATTCTTATTTAATAACTGCATTAAACTATATTTACTGCTTCTTAAAAGAGAATTGAGATGACAGCAAAGACTGGGTAGAGATAAGGGTAGGAATCTCATTGTCTACTCTGTCACACTGCTCTGGGCAATATCTAGATAGTAACAAATTGGCAACATTTTCCTTCATATTAGAGCATCTGATTATGGAAGCTCAGTTAAAAATCAGAATTCCATTAATATGAATGGACATGGGTGACACTAATAAGAAAATAAATTACATTTGCAAACTTAAGAATTTTTTTTTAGGTTTTAGGTACAAAAGAGAAAATGTATTAAGATCCACAGACTTTCAGCAGTTATTATCAAACCTGTTAAAGTGACTTGGGTATAATTCCTTACCTAACATTCACTTCATCTCTAGGATTATAAAATTAACACCCAATGTTATTTTGCCATTCTGAAATTTTCTATTAATGCACTTTAGTACAATTAATACTCAGCAGTACTGTTAACCATTTTATATTTAATGATTTGGACCTCTTCCTATGCACATATATAGAAATATAAGTAAGTGCATGTAAAATATATGATTTTATGTTTAAAGAAATGGTATCACCTCCATATTATTTGGTAACTTGCTTTTATTGCATGGCAATGCCTTCAAATGCCCCGTTAAAAAACATCTTCAGCAAATCTATAACTACCTAGTACTTATGGGTATTAAAATTTAATCCAAAATTTAATCCAAAATGTCAGTGTCATGCCTAATTAAAAACTCTCCTCTAATCATAGTACAAGCTAGATTTATGACATGAGAAGTTTGGGATAGTGAAAGAGGCATATTGGCTTTTTCTTTTCATACTTCCCAAGCTCTTTTGCTGTTGGGAACACATCAGTTTTGCTCCCATTTCACTGAAGGGAACTTAGTCATAAGGCCACCTCCAAATGCCAGTCAGGCTGGGAGACAGTGTTGTTAAGCTTCAAAAACAGAGAAGGATTCTGTGAAAGGCTAGACGTCTCCACCATACTATAGCTCTATTTACGGTATCATGAGATCTACTGTCCAAACTAGGACATGCTTGAGAGTGGAAATAATTAGTCTGAGATAACAACTGAACTCTAGGATTGTTTGGGAAAAATTCTCTCCCCCTCCTTCTCTGCTTAATAAAGTTTTCTGAAATCTCTCTTCAGGTAGCCAGCATAGTCTATTCATAACTCTAGCACACCAGCTCATATATTTGTTATGATTAATTATTTACTATCTTTCAACTCTACCAGGATGGGCCTCTACTCTCTACCCTGCACCCTTGGCTATCCTTAAGGTTACTGGTGCTTTTCCCATTCCACGTGGTCCTTGTAAAGAGATAATAATCATGGCAAACCCTGCCATTACAGGATGGAGCAACTGGTTCAGTCCTGAATAAATACAGAACAGTGTAATTGTGGATACATTGATTTGTTCAGGAGTGACCAAAATTGGGAGAGAATCCTTCCATGGGCTTTAATGTGTGGTTCTTGAGAGAAAGGTAGTATATGCCTCACCCAATGGATCAGATGCTATGGATCTCCATGATATTGTCATCATATGGGAATACAGTTATAAAATTTGGTTATTTTCTCAACAATTGATTAAAAACTTAAAAAATCTTGAACATTGAAAACTGGGCATATCTACATTTTTTTATTTAGCCTATTTTCAGGCTCTAATTTAAGGCAAAAATCTGACTAGATCCCTGTCCACTCAGAATTCTGCAGTGACTCCCCACTGGCCACAGGATGAAAACCTGAGTTCTTTATCATGGCCTTATTATCTGGCTTCTTCCTCCTCACCTGCCTCATTTCCCATCTCAGTTCACAACTATGACTTGACCTTATGCTATGCCACCAAAATTCCCATGTTCTACAACTCCTCTTCTATGCTCCCTACACCCCCAAATTATGAGAGAATCTCAAGATCCATTCTCTACATCCCCATCAGTCTCCAAACCTTCTCCACCACCACTGAGAATTGCCTCCATAATCACTGACGTAACCCCAAGATTCATTGTGAGTTAGGAAAGATACAATATAAAAAATATATTTCTATAACTCTAGTTTGTACCACCACCCCTCTTCTACACACCTCCCCCCACCACACACGCACACATACTGACTCTCCTGTTTTAATTTATCTGGGAAGACTGCTCTGGTGGCTTCTCGATCTTTGGCACAGGAGCCCATCCTTGATACTATGCCTCTACAGTAACTGTGCAGGGTGCTATCACAGCACTTATGCAATGAATTGATGTCTCTTGCACACTGATCCCTTCTGCCAGACTCTGAGCTCCTCTAACGTAGCTCTGAGTCTGTATTCAACTCTGTATCCTTAGTGCCTGGCATACAGTAGATACTCAACAAATACTAGTTAAACTGAATAGAGATGAAAACCTGGAAAACTATGGCTAGAATATATAGAACTCTCAAAATAAATTCCTGAAGCTTGGTACAATATATATAAAATTAAGAGGGATAATGACTCCTGGAAACATCTTCAACATCCAAATCTCGCCTTTTAAAATTACATATCAGGAGACCTTCATTACAGGGTTAGGTAAAGTTGTAAGAGGGAATCCTGAGCCTATATTTTATTACCAGCTCCATCCCCTCTAAAGCCTCAGTGTCCATTCCTGCTGGTAAAGCCTAATGTGGACCCTACTACATGCTTTTTCTTCCCAGGTGTTCCCTTGTGTTTTGAAGGGAAAGGAGCCACAAATGCTGGTTATCAAGACAACCAGAAACACTTTTGGCAAATAGACATTTATTGTATAAACTTAAGGACACTTAGGACATTTTAAAATTTAGTTTTAGTTTTCAGAACTTGATCTGGATTCTGTTTTTATTGTACCATATATCCTAGTAATTAAAAAAAATAAAGCTGCCTTTTGTTTCTGAGAGTGGTTTGAATTTAGATGCTGGAATGACTAATTTACTTACCTAAAATTGATTTCCTTCTGTTTTCCAAAATTTTTGATTTCTCAATTTTATCTAGTACATATCTAATTTTTATGTTCAATATTCTGATTTATCATCATCATCAACCATTAGAGGAAAGAAAATTTGTTGAGGCTCTACTATGTGCCAGGCACTGTGCTTAGTGTTTTATTTGCAATTGAAAATCCAATTATTATAGAAAGAGAGAATAAAGTATATTTAAGCTCTATGTCCTAAAACATGGCCCTCTAAGACACAAACTTTGAAATCTCTGTGGGGAAAAAAAAAATCTCCTCTCTCTGAATTCTTATATATTTTTGTGTCATATGTACAGGAGTTTGCATCAACATCACTCAAAAAAATATTTATTGTGGAGTTTCTGTTGTGGTGTAGAGGAAAAGAATCCAACCAGGATCCATGAGGATGTGGGTTCAATGCCTGGCCTCACTCATTGGGTTGGGGATCCAGCATTGCTGTAGCTGTGGCATAGGCTGGCAGCTGTAGCTCCAATTTGACCCCTAGCCTGGGAACTTCCATATGCTGCAGGTACGGCCCTAAAAAGAAAAAAAAAATTATTGAATACTTACTATGTGTTAGTCTAGAAAATTGTAACAAGACACTTCCTTCATAGACCTTAAAACCTGAGATGACAGACAGATATGGGACAAAGAGTAGTATGATAAGCATGAAAAGAAATGAAGGATTTCCAAGGAAAGCTAACCTAGGCTTGGGGCCAGAGCAGAAAATGCTTCTCTGGGCTAGATATGTTACTAAGCTAAATATGGGCAAGAAGTAACTAAGTCAGGAATAAACAAGGAAGAGCATTCTGGGCAGAGGAAGTGCCAGAGCCACCTATTGCATAAAACATACAGTATCTCACTTAATATTCAAAATAATTCAGAAAGGAATCATTATTGCCTTTTATAGATAAGAAAACTAGGACCCAAATTAGGTTAATTAATAACATTGGAACTCTTGTCTATCAAAATCCAAATCATTTCCACTATGCTTAACTTCCTATTGGACCAGCAGTTAGTAAAATTTTTCTGTAAAAAGACAGTAAATACTTTAGGCTTTGCATATCAAGAAGCAACATCAAGGGAGTTCCTGCTGTGGCACAACGGGATTGTTGGTGTCTTGGGAGCACTGGGACGCAGGTTCTATCCCCAGTCCAGCACAGTGGGTTAAGGATCCAGCATTGCTAAAGCTGTGGCATAAGTTGCAACTGTGGCTTGGATCTGAACCCTGGCCCGGGAACTCCATACGCCACAGGGCAGCCAAAAACACAAAACAAAACAAAAAGAAGCAGCATCAAGGATAAAATATAGGAACCTGAATAACAACAGAAAAAAAAAATTCCATAAACTGGAGTTTCCAGTGTGGCTCAGTAGAAATGAACCTGACTAGCATCCATGAGAATGCAGGTTCAACCCCTGGCCTTGCTCAGTGGGTTAAGGATCCAGCATTGCTGTGAGCTGTGGTGTAGGTTGCAGACACAGCTCAGATTCTGTGTTGTTGTGGCTGTGGTGTAGGCCAGCAGCTACAGCTCCGATTCAACCTCTAGCCTGGGAACCTCCATATGCCGCTGGTGCAGCCCTTAAAATACAAAAAAAAAAAATCCGTAAACTTGATGAAATGCAAAATTTAATAATAATAATTGGGTACAATGTTTTATACTACAAGCCTACTAAATGAGAAAAATGAAAATCTTTTAGGGGAAATAACATTTCACTTAATTGGGGCTCAAAATTAATGTCCACTATAATAAACTGAAAACATTTATCTATGAAAATCATTCTTAATTTATGAATCATATCAAAACAAATGACCAGTCAGATTTGGTTCATGGGCTATAGCTTGGCAACCCTTGCATTAGGCCAAGAGCCTCGAGAGTAGTACTGCCCAATAGAACTCTAATATGAGGCACATATGTAATCCTAAGGTCCTAGTAGCCACATTTTAAAAAGGTAAAAAGAACAAGTTAAATTTATCTTACTAATTTATTTAACCAAAATATTACCATTTAAACATACAATCGTGCCAAATCTTTGAAATTCAGTGTGAATTTTACACTCACAGCATGTCTCAATTGGGACTAGTCACGTGTCAAGTACACCACAGCTCTAGAGATCAGGTCTATTGAGGGCTAGGAATGTATAAATGAGAAAAGTAGAGCATATAGAATCTTATGTTCAACTGAAGAGTATGAATTCTTTTTACAGTGGCAACTGCCACTCAGTTCCACAAAATGTTGTCATGTGGAAAAGTGGTCCAGTATATTGCCAGATATTCCAGATTTTCTGAGAAACCAAAATCTAGAATTTTGTAAAAACAAACAAACAAACAAACAAAAAAACCAAAAAGCCAACCTCCTAATTTCTAGATTATCAGCAACTTAAAAAAATATATATAGACTGTGCAGGTCAAACATTTCAAATCTGCATTTTTTTTTTTTTTTTTTTGCTTTTTAGGGCCTCACCTGTGGCATAGGGAAATTCCCAGGCTAGGGGTCAAATAGGAGCTGCAGCTGCTGGCCTACACCACAGCCACAGCAACACATGATCTGAGCCGTATCCCCAACCTACACCTCATATCACGGCAATGCCAGATCCTTAACCCACTGAGTGAGGCCAGGGACTGAACCTGCATTCTCACAGATCCTAGTCAGGTTCATTAACTGCTGAACCTGGAAGGGAACTCCCCACACCCAGATTTTAAACCACCTTATAAGAAATAAGTTTACCTACCTAGATTATTCAATAATATTTTAAATAATAAAATTCTTCCATTAAAAGTATCCATAACCGCAATAGTCAAAAGGTTGAAGCAACCCCAATGTCCACTGGCACAAGAATGTATAAACAAAAGGTGGATATACATGTACCAGAATATGACTCAGCCCTAAAGGAAGAAAATTCTGACATATACTATGATATGGATGAACCCAGAAAGTACTTTGCCACGTGAAATAAGCCATGTACATAAGGATAAATATTGAATAATGTAGTGATAAAACTCCCTTTGGTATGTTTGGTTTGCAATGAGCACTCTGTTTATATGTAAATAAGCTCTTTCAAAACATCTGGTAATACTTCAAAACAATTTCTTTTCTGAGTATTTTATGTATTCCATACTAATATTATTTTCACAATTACTGGGAACTTGTACCAATAACGAAATTATTTACTTACCTTGAGGACTATTAAGAAAAGTAACACGATATCTTTAACCCAGAAAAATCACATCATAAACTATAAAACACCATACAAATATTTTTATCAAAGAACTATAAAGCAAGGGTCAACTTTTGCCTGGGTTCCATCAATATCATATATTTTGAAAACAAGTCTAAATTAACAATTTACCAAAATGGCTTGCTTTCCTCCAGCCACACTTACTGGCAAAATACTCTCCATTTCTTCTCATCCAGGCATGTACAAAAAAACTACACCAGTATCTACACTGGGATTTTCAAGTACAATTTCATAGGGCAAATGCTTCCTGAAACTATTTGGATACCTCCTCTGTGACCCAGCTAGGTCTGCATTTATAGAG